>NC_090665.1:46241281-46841281 GCF_013368605.1 Nyctibius grandis | reverse complement strand
AGCATTGCCAAAAGGCAAGTGGATTTAGATCCCAGAGGGGAAACTAAATCAATACCAAAAGGTTATTCAGCCACTTTAAGGGGAAAACAGACAAAACACAGAGACTGTGAAGCAGTATGGATGGGACAGAAAGGATTTTTCTAAATATGGTAGGGAGACTAACAATGCTTTGCTTTCATTTTCAGTATGGGGAATGATGAAGGACATGGAGAGAAAAGATGAAAGCATAGGTTTAAAGAACTGACAAGCAAGGAGAAGAAAATGTCAAGTGGAGCAAATAAAGTATTTCTGGAGTACAAAATAAATTGATGAGGAGGTTTGTGACACTGCAGTTGTATTAGTAAGAATGCTAAAAAATAAAACCCATCAGGAGCACAACCAGAGTACAGATTTAACAGCTGTCCCACCTCAAAATGCTCACTGAGGCCTTCCACGCTATTGGCACAGATTGAGAACCACAGGAAGTAAATGAAAAGAGAAGCTATGACGTGAATTTACCTGAGCTGACACCACTTCGTCCTTTTAAGATACCTGATCTTCTAAATAAGGAAGACAATAAATCTAGTTCGCCCATTCAGTGAAGCTCATAAAATTATTAGTTAAGTTTACAAGAACAGTAGAAATAGTAGGATAAGCGGGTAAGGAATAGATCAATGCGAAAATGCAAACGGACAGTGTTAAAAAGGCAAGTACTGGCCTGGACTGAGATTTCTGGGAAAGGTGCTCAAGAATCAGGACAGAAGTTATGAATATTAAGTAGTTCACAAAAACAATACTGAACTGGAATTTACAGAGAAAACTTTGTTTTTCAAGTGATCACAGAAAAGAGACTCTGTAAAAGCCCATTCCAGAGCTGCCAAGATGCTTAATATCATGAAGTACAGTTAGATCGTTTCTAACATGCTTTTTACTTCAAGAGTTGAGATACAAACTTGGTTTAAGCTTCCTTAGCCTGTTTTTTATTTTAAAGAAACAGAATGAGCTGGGGAAGAATAAAATGGAAAATGCATATCTTGGTTTTCCAAGATTCATGGGAAAGATGGCTACTGTAAAACAGTCAACTTCAGTCAGTAAAAAGGGTAGAGAGAAGGAGATTCATCTGAATAGATCTGCTTGCTGCTGCCAAATCTGGTAGGATTGATGTATTTAATATCAGAAGTAGCTTTACCTTTTCAGCTATTAGACTCAGCTGGCAATATCATTAGGGATGGCAGAACAGCTAAAAAATAACCAAGCCCATCAATAAGAAATTATTTCTGTGCAAAGTATTAACTTAGGCCTAGCAAGCACTCAGATTGAGGCATATCCTAATTAGATAACTCAGATGTCAGGCTACTTATATATCCTTTAACTAGGAATTATAACTTTAATAACAAGCTGAAATCAGTTTGCTACAACTGGAGGTTTACCGAGTTGGTTTAACAGCTCAAGATATATTCAGTCCCACATCCACAGAGTCTGCAGTCAAATGCTCCTCCTGACTACCACTCCCCGCAAAAATGCTGAAAAACCTTCTTGAGGTAACTATGTGGCATACTGCAAACAGCTGAGATGGCAAACTCAGTAAGGGGGAGTTCTGGAAAAATCTCAGTTGCTTCAAGAACTCTCAGCTTTCCCTTAAAGCCACAGAGGCAGAGCTGAACACCCTGCTTCTGTGCCCCCATTAGAACAATCTTCCAAAATCCTTCTTGTCTCCACCAAAGCAGCCCTAAAAGTGACAAACCAACCAAACTCATTAATTATCTCGGCTTCAATAGCATGCCATTGCCAAGGAAATCAGCAAGAGCAGCTGGAAGAGGTTTCCCACCAGCAGGCCCCAAATTAGGAGCTTCCACTCTGAATAGGAGCCATGATCGCTTCAAGGTCAAAGGCATCTCTCTGTTTTGGCTTGCCTGTAACTAGTGCAAACAAAAACCACTTCAAGACAAAAGATGATGAGATAAATTGCTGCAGAAAAAAAAACTAAACCAAACCCCAACAAAAATCCCACAGGTATGCTTGATTTGGTACAAGAAAGTATAAAGAGGAAAAAAATAAAAGGTAACTAATTTTAGAAAATTATTTAGAATTCCTAACTGCAATTTTAGTATTCTTCAATATTTTATTGGAAGATAAGCTATGTATAATAATACTCTGTTTATCCAAATTTGTAATTAACAAAGCAGTATGCTGGAATCCGAGTCACGCTGCCAGAGCTCTCAAGCTGCACTGCATCCTACTCTTTAGGTCCCTACTCTTCTACAGAGTGCATATCGTCATAATTTATTGCAAAACCCAGAACTGGGCAATTGCAGAACGTTTCCCATAAAAGATGCTACAAAAAAAGGGGATCCTTTTTTTCAGTAGATTATTGAAACAATAAATCAGCAGATTTTTCTTCTTAAAGGAAAATATTTTGTTCGAACAGTATTGTCTGAAATCAGCTGCAGGCTCTTCTGGACAAGCACTATGTACCAGTGGTTCTCACCCTACGCCTGCTCAACTACCACTGCAATTACAACAGTAAAGCACGTCATCTGCCTTTCACTGCTGACAGCACTGCCTAAGCAAATCCTCTAGACATTGCTTAGACATTTTTAGACTGAAAATAACCTGACCCTTTCTCTTCAGAAGAGCTGAGCTATCGGAGCCTGGCTGGGAAGAGAAGACTAAGTTACAAATCAGTAGCCCTTCATAAGGACAAGGTTGAGGATCAGATGCTACTGCCCCTCTGAGCACTGCTTCCCATAACACAAACAATAAATGGCAGATACGTTTATCACAAGCTGATTGCGTTCCATAAACGTAATCTGATGTAATGATTGTGGCACTACTCACTCTCCGTACAAGCATCCTCATCCTCCTCTCCATCCACGTCAGCTTCCTCTACATGCAGTCTTTCAAGGGCTCTATAAGGAGGTGGCAATTTCATTGGAGGTGGAGCCCCATATTTTCTCTAATGGATTCAAAGACAAATAGTTATGTTTTGTAACCTTCACGCACAAGGAAAAAAATCCTACTGTCTACATGTACATACACAGCACTTAATTACAATGCTAAATTCTGCAGCATAGGCTTTTCATGCAAGAAATCAGAACAAGAGGTGACACTGAACATCCAAAGAAAGAAAATACAATTGTGCATGCACATTTACTTGTTAACAAAATACTTGTGTATCATCATAAACATGAAAGTGTGAACATTAATCAAGGGTTAAAAATAAACATTAAATTATACCTCATTTTTCATCAGAGACTCAACAACAAAATTGTCTGGTACTGATAAAAGTCAAACTTTTATATACAAAAGAAGAACTCAATCTTAGTGCATCTATGAATATTTAAACATAACAGTTCATCTATATTTTGGCTTAAATTTAAAAAAGATTTTGAATTATAACTGACAATAAAATTCTATTACCTCACATAAATACAGGCAGCTCCTATAATGATGCATATAGCGGCGCATAGCAGGAATAAAGAATAGGCTCTGAATGGAATGAAAACAGGTGCTTGTTCGTCCGAGCAACTGTTTTTATAGCTCCAAGTAACTGGATCATGCCTTAGTTTGCTACGTGATTTCACTAAATTACGTTCAACTGTATCCCATGCAACCCCACTACTAATAGCAGGATGCACTTTAGAAATGGAACACCGAGTACGAGATGCCATTAGAGCAACCAGAATGTCCGTAATTAATTTCTTCTATAGCCGGGAAATACGACTCAACACCCAAATATCAAATGCAGAATAAAATTTTTCACTGTGTGCAATGAAAGCTGAACCTGCATATGGATTTCTAAAATCTTGAGGCTAAATTTGTGTTGAATAGTCTAAGTAGCAAACTGCGATGCAGGCTACATGGAAAATTTTGTGGGGTAAGATAGACATCTTCCCACCCATTTAAAAAACATTACAGGAAAGTGCTGCACTGAACACAGCATAACAATAATAAATGAAATTAATTCAATCTAATAGTAATAAGAGTGTATAACAAGCACCTGGAAACACGACAGCTGTTTCCCCATAGTAAACAACACACCAAATACACCTCCCACTCATTGCTTGACACCAACTAAGGTGGAACTGTGCAAAATCCAGAAGATCCAGGAAATGTGAGAGGACTCGTGTTCTACTTACTGAGCAGGTAAAGATGGAAAACCTGCAGCCCCACTTCCAGCTGCCCATGACAAATCAGTAGTATCACTATAATTTAGTAATAACTCAGTAGTCTAATTGTTGACCCTTTGGCTTTTTAAGACCTTAAACACTTGTTAGAAAGTCTGTGTGAAATTACAGGAGACACTTAAGCTTATCCAGCAGTTTGCTATGGCTCAGAAGGACAAGCATCTCTTGTCCCTCCTGACCCGCTGAAAAGCCAGATCAGTAAATTACGCCACAGTACCTTATTACACCATGTTTCTGTATTAACACAGCTCTTCCCAGCACAGAGGCAAAAGCACAATTTACACAGCCAACCTGCAAGTCGTTCTAAGTGGTTTTACATAAACAACTTCAAGTGATCATTTTTAAGCAAACAGATCAATAGAGAAGGATAAACACCAACAAATCAGAGAAAACCTTCAGTATTGAAAAGGTAATTCATCATGCAGGAACAGGCAGATTTTCCAGCTGTACGTAGCTGCTTTCAAACCACACTCTTGTGATGCTTTGAAGACTGGACTAGAAACATCATTGATTCCCCATAGGGACACAGCCTGGTAATCTACTAATAGCAACTCTTTCCAACTCCGAGATGCCCCTGCTGCAGCACAGTATGACTGCTTTGTGAATCAATGTTCAAAGCTAAAAGGGAGATACATATTTATGCACTGAAGCTCTTCTATATTCCACCCACCAGTTTACAGCACCAATAGATGAAAAAGGTTTGAAAAAGATTATGCTCCCTCTTTAACCTCCAAACGCTATAGAATGCAACACACTGGAGTCCTAGAGATTAAAGGCAGCACGTTGCAAGAGGATGAGCGCTCTTGAGATTAGAAATATAGATAACAAAACCAAGAAAAGGGGATTGTAACTGCTTCATTATGATATTATCCACTGGCATGAAAGCATGACTTCAACACCTTGATTTTTTTGAATAACTGAGCCTGATAGCTTCTGTATCTGACAGGATCTGAAAGGAGTCTTACAAAAACTTTTGGAGGCAAGAGGGCCTTCTCAGTTATCCACCACACACCAGACTACTGAGTAGGATCTAATGAAAAGTTCATTGTATTTGTAGTTGGCATGTTAAACTGCACCGGGCAAAAGTTATTGTCTGCACTAATTCTGTCTCTGCTCCTCCAGTTCTGACACCCTCAAAGTACCTGACTTACACTTATCAGTCAGCACAGTTCCCACAAGAAAATACCTAGGCCATCAGAGCGACCTGGCTGGGAATGAGAAATTAAATTTTTTCCCTTAGTGCAGTGATTAAAACAAATCCATTGGCTTAGACCAAACAGATTATTTTCTCTTTTCAATCTGCTGTGAAGTTGCTTGAAAGTTACTGTGCAGTAATTGCTTCACAATTAGCTGGCCAGCTACAGATCACTCGGTCATTTCCTTGTTTTACACAGCAATGGGAAACGTAGGAGACTTAGTGGATTTAATTATCCTATAACATGATTTTACTGAATTTCAGCCAGCCTCACATTAAGGATATCATCTGTGTACATGTTATTATTTCTCTGTTTCTACTGAACAAAAAGAGTCAATTTGCCTCCACCTGGAGCAAAGCAGGTACTTCCAGAAAGATGCCAGTGAAGAGCTGCAGTAAGTACAGGGTTTCAGCACCCAGGGGAGATCCACAGAACATTTGTCAGAAACCTGCCTTGTATCTGGCAGAAATTTGGCAAAAATTACTTGAATCAAGGATATTTCAACAAAACACTTCAAATTTCATTTCTGACTACGGGAAGTGGGGGGGGCTTATCACAGAGGTATAACACATGCTATTACACCGTTTGATTTAGTAAAACTTGGGTATAGCATTGAGTGGAATAAATACCTTTTCACTCTTGTTTTCTTTGTCTGCATCCTGATCTTTGCTGACTTTGATTCCCTTAGGCGATATGGCAGAAACCACCTGAAAAACAATGTATATATTACACACATGAGAAAGAGCATTATAGCTGCAAAACAAACATCCAAATGTTAGGTAATGACAACAACAAAGCTACCCAGTGCACTCTTCATTTTGCCCCATACAGAAGGGCATTGCAGTGCAGTCTTTAAATTACATTCTTTTACTGAAGATACAAACACTCTACTTTTTTTTAGTGCTCACTGTTTGACATCTAGCCTCATCTCTTCATTCAATTAAATATTAGCAAGAAATTCTTTGCTGTGAGGGTGGTGAGACACTGGCCCAGGTTGCCCAGAGAAGCTGTGGGTGCCCCCTCCCTGGCAGTGTTCAAGGCCAGGTTGGATGGGGCTTGGAGCAACCTGGTCTGGTGGAAGGTGTCCCTGCCCGTGGCAGGGGGTTGGAACTAGATGATCTTTAAGGTCCCTTCCAACCCAAACCAGACTGTGATTCTATGATTACTCTGAAGTCAACAATATGGATGTACATCCTTGATACAGAGCTCAGTATGGAATTCTGAAGTGTCAGTTCTTAATTATTCAGATAGAGACCAGTGTCCATGCACAGACACCTTATAAAAGGGAGCATGTTTAGCCTCCACCTAATATTTCTCCTTGCTGTTCTTTATTATTTGAAAACATAATATATTCCCACTCCTCTGGCAGCATCTTATTTTGGTGAGCGGGAGCTGGGACTGCACAGCACTGCTGAAAGTCTGTGAATGTCCAGTTTCCTACAGCCTACAGTTCAAAGCAAAGCAACTCAAATTTTGAGTTATAGGCGAAAGTCTTAATAGATTTTGAAAGACTCCCTGGAGCACTGGAAAAATAATGGACACAGTTGTGCCAGATTTATCTAGAGTTGTCAAAAAGGTCTCCTTAGGTCTACTAATCCACCAAAATTCTCAATTAAATTGTCAGATTATACCGAAAGTACATAGAAATCTTGGGGGCTTTGTGTGTACTTCAAGGCAGGCAGAATTGTATGTCTTTTCTTACTAAGGCATTAAAAGGTTTCTTGCCTTGGCCTTGCAGATGAGGAGGCATCTAAATCTCTTGAAATTTAACTTGCTCCCAAATAACTGCTTCAGGTCCCTTTGATGACATGTTTTACAGAGTTGCTAGTGTGAATCTGGCTAATTTTAAATACACTTTTGTTCATTTGGATACCAGAGTATATTTTTAGATTATGAAATATGAGCAAATTAAAATACACAGGGACACTCAATTACACAGGTGGGAGAACTGAACTAACACCCAGTCAACAGATTTACACCTATGTGATTTACATCAGAGAAACAAGATTTCAAATTAGGCCAGACAAGTAATCAATTACATGGTCCATAAGCAGAAACTCTGACAGAAAGGATGGACACAAAAATTGATGGAACTTGCTGAAAGAAATTTAGCCAAGTTTAAAATAAGATGAGTATTACACATTTATTAAGTTTTGGAATGAAAATAGAAATAAACTTACTTTTGGTACATTAGACAAACCCTGAACCACAAACACGACAGGATTTCCTGCATTCTTGATAGCTTCTACTGCTTCCTCATGTGTGGCGTTTTGTAGGTCTATCCCAGAAACCTAACAAACAATGTTTATTTTTATTAGGCAGCTTGGTTCTGGCACAGAGTCATTACGAGAGGTCACACACATTCACAGAAGATTTAGTATATCTGAGGAAGGTACCAAAAGCAGTCAAGAGAAATTATTTTTAAAGTATATTTCCACGATGGTTTAAGGAAAAGTATATTACATAGAATTCACCATTAACAGATGGCAGTATGCTTCCCAAAGCAATCCTTCTAGATAAAACCATAAGGAATAAGATTGTCAGAGAACGCTAGATACAATGGTACAACTCTTTCAGATTTTACCTGTTTGTGAACTAAACCTGATTTGAAACAATTTTTCAAACCTTCACACACAACCCTAAAGCACTACAAGAACAGCACTATCAGCTTGGGAACCCAGATTCAGTAGTATTCATTTGGAGAAAAATGAGTAAAAAAAATCAACACAGAGCCAGAGATAAAAGCTAGGAATGGCTTTCTCCCCCATGGCACCTGTCAGAATCAAGATTTCCCCCAAAATAGTAGTTAATCAGACTGTTAACTATTCCAAATTAACACACACAAAATAACAGACCAAATTTCAGTATGAAGAGTCCGTTCTTCTATATATTACAATGAAAAGGTAGGTTTGTCTGCATTTACCTCAAGTATTTTATCTCCAGTTTTTAAAGCCCTCGTTCTTCCTGCTGGGCTGTCTTCCAAAACTTGTTTGATAAAGATCCCTTTAAGTTCTTCTCCATTCTTCAGGCGCTTTATGACAGTTTGTCCACCAACAATACTGATTCCAAGAGACACGTGAGGGTCTCTAAAGATCTCAACACTGAAAAAATACATGCGGTAGTTTAACAGCTTGAACAGTTTTCTAAACTATAAATGCAAAGCCTTAAATAAATGTAAACTTTTAGTATTTCAAGAAGATTTAATAGAGTAAAGGGATAAAGCCAGAAGTCTAAGAATGCTCTCAACGGAGGTGGCTTTTTACCCTGAGTAGACCTCACCCAACAAAAAGAACAAAATTCTCCTGCCAACCCATGCCCACTGCACTTCCAGTAGGTTTTTATTTCAGAGAAACTCAGGGTAAAACAGGCAGGTCTTCAAGTAAGCACTCATCCTCTTTCAGTTTGAGCAAATTGTCCAGAAATGGCCACTGCAAGCAGTATGCTAGACAAATAATAAAGCATTTCATACAACTTTCTGAACACTGACTTCAGTGTATCAGATGCATATTAATCAGCTTAAGCAGAAATCTTCTGATCATAGTTTACTTAGGACCATAAAAACAATTCACCTAAAAATGTTAACAATACAACGAGGATGTGGCTAAAACTTGGCTTGGCAATTTGGAATTCTGCCATTGAGTTTATCGGAGAACCTGTGGAAAAGGAGACAGCAGCACTATGTGCAGTGTTCACACCTAATAGTTATTAAATGGGCAAGAACTTGTAGGTCATCCACAACGTAAACCCGCCAGGCTTTCCCAAGTCAGCTGTATAAATAGAAGGCATCATTCTGTTGAACATCTGTTAAAAATTCGCTGTATCTAAGAAAGCCCAAGGTAGACAAGTACCTTAAAGTTATTGGCAGACAAGGGGAAGAAAAAAAACCCACGAGAACTAATTGGGCTCCAGAAAAAAAGACATAAGGTAAACGGTAAGAAATAACGTAATCATATGAACATACGTTCGTGGTGGTCCCCAGTGGCTGAAGTTTGGAGTTTCTTCTCCTTCTCCTTCTTCTCTCTCAGGTAATTCACTAATTGGGGGCAGAGGGAGGGGAAGAATGCAAAATAAAAAAGGCATCACCCATGCCAGGTCACAATTCCTTGCATATTTTGTATCTGGCAGTGAGAGAGCAACGCCTTCTCACACTGTCCAGTTTAAACCAAATGTGCAGAGTCAACAGACTAGACAGGAATTTTTGTATTTAGTTTTAAACGTACTTAAGGAATGCTCCAGAAACAAACATGATGGGCAGACCAAATTTATAAGCTGCTCTGTGATGCACAAATCTGTGCTGTATTTACTTCCTCGAAATGACTATTCAAGCATTTAATATTTACTTTCTGATAAATAGGCTGTGATTCTTAGAGGGATATAAACATGATAAAACCAGTCTAGCTGACCAGAAAGCAGATCATGATGCAACTAGGAGAACAGATTCGGTGTATTCCATTAAACACCCCAGAACAGGGTGTTAATTAAACTTTTGTACTATATGACTCACCTATTCACAGAATAGGACCCCAAGTATGGAATTGCATGCCCCCACAGAAAGGTTGAAACAATACATCCTTGCACACTTTTTCTGTAGATCCTGAGAGCTGTAAATGCTACTCAAACTGCAAAAAGGAAGTAGGATGCTGGAGAAATAATCCCCTCCCCTTATTGTTGAGCTGCTTTCCCTCTGATGGAAGGTTACACATGAATTAGGGAAGTACTGAGGTTTTGAATCAACAGGTCCCGAAAGCAGATCCACTACTCACTCATCCAAAACTGGTGGGGGAAGTATGGGACACTGGACAGATGTAGCAAATACCTATGACCAGTGCCAGCTCAAGGCTTCTCAGCAGCACGGGCAAGATTAAAACTTCTTGCGCAGGCCTGAGAGCCACAGCTGAACTGCTCTTCCCTTTGGAAGGAAGGAAAGGGAAAACCAAGAGGACAGAGCTGTGCTAAGGAGCAAATGGGAGAGCTCCTTAAGCAGTAATGACCAATGCTGCTGGTAAAGGCTACGTCCCTCTCCTCCAACCCACAGCCATACTACCCTCACTGTGGAGTAAGTGAAGTAGGTGGCAAAGCCATTCGCACTTTTCTGTCCCAGTACTCAGGAAAGGAAATGTAGGAAGTAAAGATTCAATAAGGTTGTAAGGCAAAATTCAGCTCCTTGGGCAAAAGCCATAGAACTGGCCGTCTATGTACATCTTACTGTTTCACACAGCTTTTGATGATTAGTCAGCTAAGTAAAGCAAGAAGAAAATTAAGAGTATTGATTGAAAATAATCTGAAACCTGAATTTTTTCCTCCATACCTGCACAACGCTGTTCTAGGCTGAGTTAAGGTGGTAACTCTCCCAGATTCCTGTTTCTTGGAAAAAACATAATCCTCTCCTTTCAGTTCTTCCTTTTCAACAGCTTCCAGATCAACAGCAAGCCCATGTCCTTTAGAGTCAATCTGAAGCTTTGTACCTGAAGAAGAAAAGGTGTAGACGTAAACTTTTGCTTCCTCTGTCCCTGCACCTACCAATTATCATCCTTGTAAATAAACCCATTAGCTCACCATGCTCCAAATGCAGATGTGTGACGATCAAGAGGCTTAGATACAGAATATTTATTTCTGAAGGAAATTTAAACCACACTAAACAATTTTATAGCACCTTGCTTCTGATGTACCTGCAGTCAAGCTATAACAGGAAACGCCAAATCTTTGTGGAAACTTAAACTACCAGAGCTCCTTGCAAGAGCTGTCAGTCTGCCACTGCAGCTTACACACTGTCTGCTGTGCAAGATGCAGGTGACAAAGAAAGGAAACAACCAACCTTCTTTCTCCCAATCAGTGAGTGCTATCTCAGGCAGGCTGATAAATTTAGTTCCCTGATGATCTAGCCTATTCTAACCATCTACCTCTGGGCATCCAACAAGGAGAAGCTTTGCTTCTGAGCACAGATTACAAAGCCAAGATATAGGGCAATTATCTACCATAGAGTTTACTTGCAAATTTTGATTCTGGTAAATTTACCTCCACAGCCTGTCTCAGTTTTTTTTTTTTTTTTAAAGTGCAAAAATCTACAAAATCAGCAATCAAAAGTGACTGAGACAAACTCCTGACAGAAATTAAAGACATGTTCTATTGCACTTATGCATGGAGTCCTACTGTGGACAAAGCTACACAGAGGATAGTGATTCTCCACAGGCAGGACAAAGCTGCAGCCACTACCAATATCACTTGTGACAACTGGAGGTAACAATTTGGAGGAGGATGCAAGATCATGAAGCTGAAACCTATTTACAGCCAGATTGCCTTGAGCCTGCAGAAGCCTTTATTTGAAAGAATTTGTGTTCTGGTATCAAATTTAAATTCGTAAACATGAAATTATAAGATAAATAAAAAACTTCTTACAAACCTAAATCCATCTTGTTTCTTGCTCCTGACTGGGTAGTTTCGGTATCAAATATGTCTTTTTGGTAGCCACTGTGAGCTGTGGTTCCCAAAGACAGGGAACTTATACTAGCATTTTCTTCACACTTCACAGAGGAGAAAAAAAGTAATTAAAGATAGAAAGTAATAGTATCAATTTATACAGGAGTATTTGACATGAAAATTGATTTTTACAGCAAACATTCACATTTTCTCAAACAACATTCATATTCATTCACATAACTGAGAAGTACTAACTGCTCATTTACGTACTATATTAAGAAGAGGCATGAAAAATGTTATGTGCGATTGCAATATAAAGCAACTGTATCTTTCTACCTGCCTGTAATCCGGACAAGAAGTTCTTTACTCTCGCTGATTTGTTGTTTTTAAGTGACAAATTTATATATTTAATATTGTGTACTCTGCTATACAACTGTCACTAGAAGCTGTTTATGTACATAGTGCCTAAGGGGACAAGCCAAACAAAACCGAAATTCTCTGTGGCTGTGATATTAAATCCTTTTCCACTTTAGTTTTTTCTTATAAAAGCATACATCTCAGAAGCTGGTGCATGGAGGGCTGATATTACCACTTTTTTTGTTTGGCAAGTGATGAACAAAGACTCAGAAGGGAAAAAAAATTCTCGGAATACTTGAGGAGGACGTATAAATAAGAGGTTTGCAATTTACCTGAAGCTCTGTCTCCTCCTACTCCTTCACCCACCAGTATGCTTGTTACAATTGCTTCCACCATATCATTTTTCACTCAACTGCATTATCAGGCTCAATGAGCTGATTTGGATTAAAAATAATGAGGCAAAGAGGGAGCTCTTTCACTAGTGTTGCTGCTGAAGCCCATGGACTATTAAAACCAAAAACTGACATTCTGCTACTACTGACACACACCATATTAGTACAGCTTGCAAAAAAGAACTGATCCCACAAGTCAGAGATGGGAAAGAAGACACAAGTACAGGCTGCCTGTAAATACACCAAGCACAGCACGTATCTCATTCAAGCAGTTAAATATACAGACACTAAGTAACCAAAAGAAGCGTCCAAAATGTACAAAAGGATAGGCTGGTGTTCCTTAGAGGTACTCAGATCTCATCTGGTAATCAAAACACTAGGAAGAGTCCTTACAGAGTTTAGGTCTGGAATTTGCCTTGAGATATGGGTCCCATGGTCAGGGTACAGCACTGAGACCAACACAGCATTCCTTACCATTCCATCTTTATTGAATGGATATTCCAGGGACTGTTTTGGACTTAAGATAACACTGGATCTTAAGTCTTGCATTTCACTAGTCTCAAGTTGCTTTGCCCATCGTTCTGTATTGATGTTCCTCTCTGAAGTTGCTTGCTGTCCACATGATGCATTATATTTCAGGAAGCCTGCATCTTCTTCATACTCATCATCCACCAACATTTCCCGTTCTTCATCCATGACTTCTGTTCTGGGTTTCAGAAATTCATGCATCTCCCAGGACTCCTTCTCATAGTCACTGTCATTTTGAGAAAGCTGAAATGACCTTCCCAAGTCCAAAATTGGTTCATCAACAAGTTCTTCTTTAAAAGGTGTTTCATCTCTGAAACCCTGCATAAAACATCACAGGAATATAGATTTTACATTAAGTTTCTTGCTAACTCTTTTAAAACTATGTTTTATGTTAGGCCCCTGTTAAAGGTACATCCTGATTTTTCAATTGAAAATCTTCTACCTTTTGCATTTTCTATAAGAAAAGTAGATATTGCCTTTTTTTTTTTTAAATATACAGAAGTTTAAGTTGCACATTTTAGATATTGCTGCAGCCATTCAGAATAACCAATCTGGACTGAAGTTAGGGAATGGGAATTATTAAATAGCACTAAAACCACCTACAGGAAAAAGTATATATAAATCCAGCTAAAGTATTTCTGTGCTCCAGACTTATTTGCTATTGCTTTATGAATACATGTACACTTCTTACCACACCATCAGTTAAATAAAAAACAGCCTGAGAGTTTGCTTATGCACCAGTATCAGCAATAAAAAAAAACAAAACAAAACACAACACCAAAAAAAACCCAAACCAAAACAAAAGCCACACTCATTTGTCCCTGCCTTAGGTATACCATACAATATTTTAATCTGAGGGAGAGGGGAAATGGATGACCCACATCCTCAAAAAAAAGACAAAAGACATAACTGACTGCTCATTATCTAATACCCTTACTGTTTTAAAGAGAAGGGTGCTCAACTTTCTACTGAATTCAAACCACAGAGCAACAAACCAAAAAAAAAAAAAAAAAAATCAAACAATAAACCCAAGAGAAAACGTATCAAAACCCACTCTGAAAGACCTCGCTCAGCAGTTCTTTTTCTGGGATTTGTCACGTGCCTGCCCAATTTCCAACGCTTTGTGTTTCTCCCAAACACAATGGGGTGCAAGTCATTGGCTCAGAGCGAGTCTACACCTACACAGGTGTCCGAACTTTTATGCCTTGAACCACTACCAGAAAGCTTTCAATCAATCAATCAATCTTGCCACACACAGAAAGCTTTTCCTCTGCTCTTCAGGCCATCAAGTCCGTAGGCCCAAACCCGATCCTCAAGGCACCAAAACTCCAAACACCAAAACCAATCTACAGATTCAGGGGTTCTCATTCAAAATGTTTGTTTGTTTTTTGTTTTTCTTTCTGCTTCCTGCCCCTTCCCAGACTCCCCAAGGTATTTCTGACTATTTCTGACCTTTAGTGTCAGAATCCTGTTTTGTTAGGTTTGTACAAATGCGAAAAAAAAAAAAACCCAGACACTGCCAAAATGTTTGCATAGTTCAAATCAGAGACAGGAGAGAAAACAAGAGACGGACAAGGGCATAAGGAAACAATGCAATAACACTAGCTGGCATGAAAGCAGAACATTAGCAATCTAGAAATTAGCACATTTTTCATAAGCATTAAATGTTCCTTTAATCTATTTGACCTGTGTACCTCAATCTCAAAAAATACCCTGTCTGAAGAGATTCTAATTCTCTTCACCTTTACTTCATTTCACTTCCCTCCACTTCTGCAGCATCATTCTCCACACACTTCTGTCAGAGGCACCAACTTCATCGCTGTGTAAAACAGTTGACTTCGCTCAGAACCACACAGCAATTTGTATTACCATCTCCTGACATAGCAGTGAGGTACGTGTAATCCCAGCCTGCTGCACTGCAGTAGCAGACGCTATCAATGGAATAGGAATACTGCAAACATGACAGTAAAGTCTACTGTTGTAGGATATAACATCTTTGAGGGGTTTTTTTTGTTTGGTTTTTTGTTTTTTTTTTTTTTTTTAAAGTCAACTTTGTCAGCACTATGCTGGTGCATAAGAGTGGAAGCCATCATGACACACCACTCTTGGCTCTTATACGAGCAGGTGAGACAATAAGTGGATGGAAATTTTATACTACTGCTCTAAGCTACTATCAACGCTGTCACACGTAAGGGAGAACAAAATACAAGCAATACCCCTGCATGTATTTTGTACAAATTGATCGTTCCAGTTTCTATATTCAGCAGGACTAAGATAAAATACTTCATTTAAACATACTTAATAACATTAGTTTTGTTTAGGAAGCAGAGAAACAATGTGAGCTGGCAGAGGACTAACTGCTCTGCCAGGAACCCTTCCTATGCACCCAGAAAACAACAAACTCCACTTTACATCATGAAAACGAGTAAATATGTCCAAGCTAATTTCTACATAGCATACGTACATCTACCCTATAATATTGCTCCTTTTGGTGGTTCTAATACACCATTTCAGCATTAAAGATATGTTTGTGTCCAGAGACAGGTAGGCATGTTTAGCAACAAGAAAATTTAGAATTTATTTTTATTACTGTGTAGCAGTTCTGGATGATCCTTTATGTATTGTCTTTTCTGCTCTAAAAAGAATGTATTTACCAATGTGAATTAATAAAAATTTTGCAAAGCACTTGTTATATACACATCTCTCACCCTAGACAGGTCAGTATTGCAATATTATTGCCTATTACCCCGGTATCTGAGTTTCTCACTACCTTTAGTGCCTCATCCTCCCACAATAAACAGAATTATTTCTCAGAAAACAAGAAAGAAGAGAATTGAGGAAGAGAGTAAAGAAATCACTCACAATGACACAGGAAGTCTACGAAGAAGGACAGATTTCAAGCTTGCCTTCACAATAGACTACTTTTTTGTTTAGCTTCATTATTATAAAAACTGTTCTGCTTCCATAACTTACTTTCTTTGTAAAGCTGAACTACTGTACTTATGACCACTAATAACGTAGCTTTCCTATTTCATATCAGAGGTAACCCAAGGTGTTTTAATAACATAGTAATTTGATAAGGCAGTCTGGGAACTGCATTGTTAGTGCTATGCATATGCTTAGTGTTCACGACACAATTAGTATCGTGACAATTAGTATTGTAACAATTAGTGCAGTTAGCTGTTAGAGTCTTTTTCAGAGGGAATCCAGCCTGAAGTCTATCCGATACTTAAGTCTCATCTGAAGGAAATACTATTTTTTTTACTTTAAAACATTCACATAAACTTAAGCTGAACCAAAACAGTAACCAAATACCTGTGGTGCTTCAAGTATTATTGAGAAATTAATGTTATCTATTGGTTCTGGAGACCCAGGGCTGGTTTTAATGTTGCTGGAATCCACACTGTGCATGTTCTCCTCCTCCTTGCTTTCTCCCTAAGAAAGGCAATCAAAATGATGAGTCAGGAAAACAAACAAACAAAAAAACCCCACATTTTTCAATAAACTAAAAGGAAGAGGGAGAACTAGCCATTAGAAAAGAGATGGGGAAAAGTTACAGAATTATAAAAAAAGTCATAAATGGAGGGGACAAAGACAACAGCTTTTATTCTTTTAATATGTTAGTATAGATATAGTAAAAACAGAGAGATGTGTAGGAAAGACAGACAAATACAAGGATATAAACAATGAAATAGTACTTTTTAGAAAAGGAAAGAATATATTCAACAGCCTTCCTACATTCCTATTTCACCACTCCTCTACCAGTTTGAATTACAAACACTTTCTGTTAGATGGTGCTTTACTTTAATTAATTTTGCCTGGGTGCCCTCGATGAACAACACTGCAGTGTTCTCAAGTAAACTACTGTCTGTTCCAGAGCCCCGATTCTAGAAAAAGGAAATTCTACTTGAATTTACAGTCTTGACTTCAAACAGATTAAGTTTCTTTGACGTAGTGGAGCTCAAGCAAGCACTTAGCAGTATCTTAGAGTGAAAAGGACTTCAGCACATATTAACTGATTTGCTGAATTGCTCAAACCATGTTACACCTATGCATAGGGCCAGTGTGCATACGTTTGCCCAGACACATCTTCTGATCCCATGTGGATATTCTTTCAGGAGGAACTTGAGAACGCTGCTTTTCCAGCCAGACCTTTTGGACGTTGAGCTGCCCATTCACCTGCTATCCAGAATTTCTGGACACATCGCTGTGTATGCACGGCAACTTAGTTGCTTTCCACTTGCACACATACTTCTACCCTGAATTTCCCCTCAACCCCAAATACAACAACCCAGTCTACACATGTCATAGAATCAAATAGAAAAAAGTTAAAATCAGTCCTTACCACCAAAGGCTTGCAGATTCCAAGAGAAACTGTACCTGGGGGCACAGATTTCAACACCTCCACTGCCTCTGCCAAAGTGGCACTGTCCAAATATTTCTCATTGACGAACACTAAGCGGTCCCCTGGTAAAAGCTCACCCCCACGTTCGGCTACTCCACCTGCCACCAAAGAGCTGATCACAATGGCTGTTCTTGTTGGATCCAAGGGGTCCTGAAAAAAAAAAAAAAAAAAATTAAAAAAAAGGTCAAAGCCCCCATAAAGATGATGTTTATTTTGAGTATGTAAAGAGCACTTGAGCACGTTCATCAACTAATGCTACAGAACCGAAGCTTGCTAAGACATTCAAAAGGACCGTCTGCTAATACTGCCAAGGCTTACAGTTCGCAAAAAGAAAGGTTTGCAGTAGGAAGATATTCTGTCACTTGCCTAATCCATTAAGAAATTTTAAGATCTGAAAGCTGACTGATACCCTGCCTGCCCTCTTCTCGCACACACAGAAGCGGCCAGGCCAACCTGCAGACAGAAAAACAACACTGGCACTTTTCCACAAGCCTCCATCCGGCCTGTTATGTGCTAATGTTACATAAAATAACCATTTGAGAGTTTCAGAGCAGCAAAACTGATGTTAAAAGAAATCATTGCAAGATTAGAAATTTAATTAAAAATATTATTAAATTAAAATTAAAATTCAAACCCAAAACATTCAAGAAATAGCAGTAAACATTTGCTATAGTACTGCAGTGTTCCTGCTTTGTCAAATCTGCATGACAACCTATAAAAGACAATCTTCTCTACCCACGAAGCTTCCTTAACATATAGGGGACAGCAACAGAAGAGTAACTAAGATTATTGCTGAAGACAAGGAACACTGTGGTAGTGAATACAGAGGAAGGTGAAGTAGAAAATATCATACAGATTGGAGAGACTGTAAACTGCTGGAAGTTATTCATTGCACTTATTTTTTTTTTCCAGTATTAGCCTTTGCGTTGTGTCATGTACCATTTCTATAATGCATTCAGCCATTTAAAAATTCATCCTCAATCCAATGAAATGATCATAAGTTTATTATATAGTGGCAGAAAGATACACAAAACAAATTTATGGTTTTTTTTTTTTAGTGTCCTTGTTTGTTTTGGGGTTTTTTAAGATGAGAATTAGCCTTTCTCCCCCTTGCTAAGGGCTCATAAAGTCCAGAAATGCTCCTTGTACACACTGGGTCTTCAAATGCATAATCACGTACTATTTTTCCCTCAGGACCTGCATCTTATTCAGGGCACGGGAGGGATTAAAAAAAAAAAAAGGGCAAAATTCAAATCACAAAGACCACCATGAAGTCAGCACCTCAGTGTTAATTTGAAAACAGGAATGCTTTTTTAACTCTTTATTTTTATATAACTATACACTGCTTTCCGAGGGAACATGTTTTATTGAGGTATGTGCAAACATATGAGGCAATGAATGCAGTATCTGTAAATGGCTGAAATTAGAGAACTGAAATTAGAGCTCAGCAGGAAGAGCCATGCTGAAGCCGAATTCAAATAAATACATATTACCTACAATTCTCTCCTGTTCCACTGCTTAATCCTGCCATTTTATAATCTTCCCAAACCCTGGGTATCCGCATCGTACAGAAGAGGCTTCCTTGCGAGGATCACGTCTTGGTAATGAAGCCCAGCAGCCTCCCTCCGCTGCACGGTGGTGCTCTGCCTACTGAACCCGTGCCAAGGCGCTCGGGCTGTCCGGCTGTTCGTGCTCAAACCTGCCTCGCACAATGCCAAGGGAAAGGCTTTCCTTTGTCTCAAACAGCCAGCTACCCCCGTTCTGCATACGCTTCGGACACGTTTTAGAAACAAAACAAACCCAAACGCAGAGAAGTCCAGAAGAAGAATCCAAAGGATTCCAAGATGTAAAAGAAAAAATAGGTTTTGCTTTAAGAGTGTTGAATTTTGCAAATGCAAAGTTACCGCTGCCCTTTGTGTGGAGAGTCGGCTTTGCCTGCCCTTGCCGACAAACCCATGTGCGTAACCACCCCGATGACAGCTGACCACAGAACAAACAGGCTTCTGAGATGGTTTTCATTTTTGGGTTTGCTCCAACGCAAAATAAAAATAACCTTTTGGACTTCTTTGCAAAACCAGGACCGTGTTGAGACAGCCGTTTTCGGGCAAGTAAGGCACAGCTCGTGTTAGGAAGGCTCTGCTAATAGAACTAAACCAGCACGTTTCCCTATCGTGGGCTCATCTTGCCACGGCAAGCAAGGTTTATGCTGGTTCCCTAAATGGGTGAACGCTCTCTCAGCAAAACTACACCTTTGCTGACACAACAGCTTCGATACTATGACTTTTGCTGGCTTAGCTATATTGATAAAAAAAAAATGAACAGAACAAAACCAGCACTCGTCCTTACTTATGCAGATACACTAACAAAAATTTGCAAGTGAATGACTGGCCCAGTAATTACAGTGCTGGCTGAGAATGTGGGAGAACCAGGTTCAAATCCCTGCTCTCTCTGATCCAAAACTGCTCTTTTTTGGGTTGGAGATCAGAACCACTTAATTCAGACATGGGAATCTCACCATTAGCTTCTTCTATGCAGATATTCAAGGTCAGTGGCCTACCTACCACGTTTCCGATAAGAAACAGTCCTGTTTCATCTTAAGTTTTCACTGAAATAAAAAGATTTTAGCATCAATAAATCACCGTGTTTTGGTAAGAGATAATTTAGCTGAAAAAGTGTTCCAGCCAGCTCTAACCCTCAGGCTAAAAATGAAATACATGCAGTTCCTGTGCAGCACAAGGTCTGAGAACAGCACAGTTACCATCGCTAGTCTACAACATGCACAAGCATAAGCCACGTACTGGAATTGCCTCACCATGAGCAGCAGCAGAAGAAATCTTAAAAAAGGGGCCCATATTAAAACCCGTTGATCAGGCAAATACAAAACAGGGGTTATAATTCCACTGCTGTTTTCAAGCAGAGGGAGCTATTGTACAGGAAGAGAAGAGCAATATAAACTACACAGTGCCAGGGCTGAGCCAGTAACGCGAGCAGAGCTCTAAAACCCTGTTTGCTACCCGTAGCTGTGGATCGCAGCACGATTGCCGTGAGGAATGCAACAAAAGCCACACGTGAAGGCACAGTACCAAATTTCAAGGTGCAATCATTAACACATATTCTCCATAATTCAACACGAAGGTGACTGCAACGGTGGATCGCACTGTACTTTTCTTACCAAAACAAAAGGAACAATGTTTTTTGTAAACCTTGCCTTAGGATTTACACTCAAACCCAAACGCACCCTGAAGAACATCAGCTGCTAAAAGAAGGCAGCAAACACCGAATTCACAGTCACATCTTATAAACGGCGAGTGCAACTGGGCTGCGTGGGTTGTTGTCTCGTTTTTTAAGGACAGCAGTGCTAGCAGCAGGCAGAAAACCAGATTCTTACTTTCTACACTAACTACACAAAGCAAGTTCACTCCTACAGGGCCCTGATGGACTTCGGGGCCACCTCCATGTTAACAGCCCAGGTAAAGCCATTCAAGGTTAAAAACCAGCACTAACTGCAACTGCACACCTACCCTAAGGCTCTTGTTTCATTTTACTCAGCTCCCATTAAGCCAGATAATAGTGATTTTTAGTCACTGGCAGTCAGGGCTGGATTTCAGTCTGCTTTAAAGTGAAAGGCCCATTTACTTGCATGGAGTTTACAGGCTGGGATGAAACCCTCTCCCCCAACCCAGAGCTTGGACAATGGTACTCGGCTGCAATACTGAAATGACCCCACTTCAAAAGTCCAAGAAATTATTACATGACTTCTCATTACAGCAGAGGGAGTGTGCACAGGACAGCCCCATGCAATTTCATCATCATAAAACGGGCATGAATGGGGCTTGGTACATTTAAAGAGGAACTTTTAACTTCAGTTTACTGAAGGATTCCTTTATGCAAGTGAATGATTTATGAACAATGAGGAAAGGAATCAGACTGCAAAGTAAAGCTATCGGGAGACAAAACCTCTTAACTCACAAGCACTGACACAAATTCCTTTTTTTTTTAAAAAAAAAAAAATATTACATGTAAAAAAAATTGCCACTTGTATAAACGATGAAAGTTGACCACTGCCATGCACCAGCAGCAGCCCAGGATGCTGGCCTCCAGGTAACCCTTTGAGGAACTAGTATGTTGTAGCTGTTGTCTTTTCCTTTGTGCTCGAGCCAGCCATAGAGTATATGAACTTGTTTAAAATAGTCACAATTTATTCATACTTAGCACACCATATATTTAACTACATTGAACCATAGGTTTTCCCTTCCCCTCTACTGCTCCTCATCAAAATCCACAAGTGTTTCCTGCAGTCCAGGTGTCAAATATTTCTTCTTATTTTCAGAGCCTCATTTGTTCTGGATTCATTTAGCAGTGCAAAGAGTCAAGCAGGGGCCACTGCAGTTGCTGCCTCTGGGATCCCTGGGTTCGGAGCAGTATGAAGTCTCTTAAAAACTTGAGCTCTGCTAAAATGTTAAAGAGTCCCTGGAGCACCAAGTTAACAGAGTCCTATGTGCAATGCTGCTGGAGAGCTTAACTTTATCGTGGCTTCAAGTGAGGGATTCGAGCTTGCCATGGGCACCAAAGATTCACACTCAGTAAGTTATCAGAGGTCCTTAGGAAGCAAATCTGGAAATATAACCAATACAGCTTACCTCTCTCCGTCACACTGAAAAATTAAAATGATAACACCCGACTGACTCTTTCCCCGTCCTTACCAAGACGTGAGGTTTCTGCAGCGGCCAAGAGAGGGCCCTCCAGGCCAGCCCAGCTCCCCTGCATGCTCTGACAAGCCCATGCCCATCTGCCCGGCCCCCAGCACCAGCAGAGCCCTGGCTCAGCGCAGGGGATCAGGAGCAGGCTCTCCTGGGCAGGAGGCTGGAGCTGTAACTCCATTGGATGTAAGCAGCTACCACGTTTTCTTGGGTTTTGTTTGTGTTTTCCTTTTTTTAAAGGCTCATATGAAAATGTAAGACAAAGCTGCGGGTGACTGACATTTACTGTGCAAAGTCACTCTCACTTAGTTACAGGCTATATTAGTTTTGGCATCACTTAAGATCTAAATTCAGCTAGCCTGACTTCCGAGAATATTTTAGCTTTCTTCAGGCAACAAACTGCCTGCTGCCACAAAAACACTCCTCTGAAAACACACATCAAAAATAGCATGGCAAAGGATCCCAAAAGAAACAGTTTGAAACTTTTTTTCCTGTACCGATTTTGATTTATCTGAACAATTTTACAAGTGCCAATTTGTATACTGCAGGTTTTTGCGAGAGAGCCAAAACAAACACATGTTAGAGCTCAGAGGTCAGAGCAACCCAGCTTCATTACATTTTGCATGGGACCACTTCCAGGTGTAACATACATATCCATATTTAAAACTCTTCAGTCTGCAAGTGAACGAGATACCAGACTGGAAGAACTCTAAAACACAAGACTGTAGCATACTGCACAAGGAACATACACTCGTCAACAATGAAAAGGACCAAATGCATTTTATGTTTGCCTTACTATTACGTAGAACAAAGGCAGAACTGCGCATAAAGTAATTTACCTGTGCGCTCGGTGTTGTTAAATTACACAAACTACTCAGCCATGCTCTCGTTTTGTGAAGTGCCACTTGTTCCCATTGCAGAGCCACCCTCCACATACGCACCAACACTGCCAACGGGATGCAAGAGTCAAGAACGATAAACACCCTGCAGCCTTTTCAAAGGCACTAAGTACCTCCTGACAGAGGGAGAAGAGAGGAAGAGCCAGCTGCGAGTGAGGTCCAATTCCCTCCTTAGGGTGGCCTCAATTTAGGATTGAGACTCAAGGTCCAAACCTTCTGTTCATTCCCTCCAACATATTTGCAGGAGTTGGCCGTAGGAACTGCCAAAGGTACTCTAAAGCCTGAAAAAACATCCCTGAGAAAGTGCTCAACCAGTTTTTGTGAGATCCACTGCATGGGCAATCAGACTGAAATTCAAAGCGTTTAAGACTTGTTTCTGCCTCTTCCACTTGTATTAGATTGCAGTCAGCAGGAGTACTTGGGAAGAAGCCTACACAACACACAGCCTCTGGCTGTACCAAAGAAATAAACTACAGGCTGATATACTGAAGCAATACAAACTTAAATACAGAATGGTATTCAAGGAGGAACGCTGAACTTTTCTGTGATGTAAGGCAAAGCACTGGAAATAAAACATAAGTATTTATTGATCTGCAGTGAGGGAATAAAGCAATGAATTTCAGAAGCTCTAGTGTGCAGCCAGCATTAATCAAAACTTCTGTTGTGGGAAATGTCAGCAAAGAAACAGGAATTCACAGAGAAAGGAAAAAACCCATAAACAAACCCTACAGAGCCACACCCAAAGGAGGAGAGAGAAGAGCAGAACAAGAGTAGGTGGCACAATGGGTTTCCCACAGCGGGCTTTCATCAGCCGCGATCTGAAATCGTATCAGTCTTCTACAGCAAGAACCAACACGGTGGCCAGCAATTACTCAAACCCACGTAGGTCTGGCAGAGCTGGCAAGCACCACGCAGCCAGTGTTCCTCTGCTGCGGAAGAGGGATACGCAGCAGATAGTGGGGACACAAGTGCCTCCAGGGAATGATCAAACGAAAAAGATCTTACCCGCTACTGCTCCTCTCAAATAAAAAGATCAAAGATAGGCACTGACTATGGTGGTTTTGACAGTGTCACTGTGCGGTGGACTCAGGCGCATGTCACTATCTTTTATTTTATCAAACTTCTCAATCAACCTAAGGTTTCATCCGTCTTTCATATTTGCTCTCAACAAAGCTAAAGTCACAGGGATTATATTCATTAGACTCTCTTAATGTCTTATACTTTCAGACTTCCCTGCTCCAGAAAAAAAAACACACTGAATGCTGACTACAGGGAAAAGCTCCAGAGATAAGAAAAAAAACCCTGAACTCATAAGGAAATGGAGGAAAGCCAGTGTGTGATGAGATAAAGAAGGGATAGAGATGTGTGGGAATAAAGAAAAAAACACTGATGAGCCACAGGAAAAATTATAAATGGTATCACCTACACAAACTGCACTCAGTGGTCTTACTGCGCCTTCTGGGTTTGATCAGCTTTTGAATTCAAATAATCCCTGATTAAAAATCCACCAAGACAGCCCAGCAAACCCTTCCACCAGTTAGGTGTGCTGACCTCAACACTGTTAACAGTCTGTGGAAGCGCAATGTGTGTTTTCAAACAAACCAGAGCTCTCTGCATGGAGAGCTTGCATCAGAAACAGCAAACACATGAATCACAGAAAATTTGCTACAGAAAAAGCTGCAAAAGAAAAGTGGGGAAATAGGACAGGCTGTTTTCTGCAACAAGCCTCTGCAAACAGTGACTTGGCCCAAAGAAGACTTGCAACAGTATGGACGGGGAGAAGACAGCAGGGTAGGCAAAAAGGTTGCTGTGAATTTTAAGGCTACTGCGAAACGGAGTGAGGACAGACAGAAAAACTCTGAGTGTACCAGCACTATTTGGATTTGGGGAGCAGCATCTTCCGGCAGGGTGAGGTTTTAAGAAAACAGAATACCTCATAACTTCCACGAGTTTTCAAAATTCTTCATGCTTATCCATCAGCACCTCAAATCTCATCGATTCAGAACAACAGATGCGGAGTTGTCTGGGTTGAGCTTTTACATGCCCATTGCTCCACCGTCTCCACACGCTCATGGAAAGACTAGCGCAGCAGTTAGATAAGCAGCACTCAGTTGCAGAGTTTCCTCTAGTCTCATCTACGTTATCTTGCCCTTGCTGAGATTTGCCAAGTGTTTAACAGAAAATCTAGCTACAGTTTTGTCCCTTTAAATTCTCGCCCTCTCTTGCAGGCAGAAGACATCTGTGGAATAATAATGAATTTCTTTGGTTTGGGGTTTTTTGTTTTTATTAAAAGCTATTCTTCCTAGCAGGAAATGAAAAAGAACAACCAGATTGGTAGAATTTGGGGGAATAGGGAAAACATTTCTAAAGGTTAATAATAATAATACTGCTTAGCATTTATTTCAAGGATATGCGACAAACCAAAGAAAAACAGATGTTCTCAGTAATGCTCCAGTTTTTCTGCAAACTCAGGTATTGTCCAGACCACTGGCTGTTGTAGCTCACAGAGACAGGGCTGCCCCTAGGATATGCCACTCCACTCCATACATGAAATCCTTCCTAACTCATCACTTAGGGTCACACTGATGACCCCCCCCAGCCCAGCGTCATGGCATACCCAAGCCCTTCCTGCATCCAAGTTCTCCAGCTTCTCTACCTCAGCAAGCTATTCCTGTGTATGTGCCTGTATCTCATGCTGAGATACACAGTCTCTTTGATTTCTTATTAAAGTGGTTTTTGGTCTCCCAATGCTTTTAGTACTGAGGTTTTGGAAACCACTAATCACGAACACCCTAGAAACTTTACCAGGAATGTGCTCAATTGCATTCACCAGCTCTTCAGTCCTGAAAAGTAGTATTTAAGCTGAACTCCAAAAGAATTTTTCAAAAAGCTACATTGAATTCATGACACACTATTAAGAATTATTTTACAAATGAAGCAGCTTAATATGATTTAAAGGATGCAAAACTTTCCCATAGGGGGAGAGAAGCAAATCCTCCGTGAGATGAGTACCAACACAGTTGGTACTGAGGCTTACAGAACTTTGATGTTAATGAATGTGGATGGGTTGTAGAGATGGGAGAAAAGCTGCCTTTATCAGTTTTCCCAGTACCAAGCTGATAGCCATTGTAAAACTGCTTTTTAATACAGCTGTGCAGCTTTTGCCAGTAAGCCACAGGTTTCCATCACATGATCAGGTGAAAATGTGCTTAACAAGGACATGAATATGCTTCTTTGTTCATTACAAACTTATCACAAGACAGACAAAGCTCAAATTATCACAAGACGGCAAACGTTTAGGCAGCAACATGTCAAAGCACTCCAGCCTGCATCTTACTGTTGAACAGGCCAAGAAAGGAAAAAAAAAAATATAATCTAGTCGAATACCACCTTCTACAAATAAGAAGTCAGTTTGCTTTTTTGTAACTCTACATCTGGAGCCTGTTTGTTTGGGGCATAAAGAAAAGAGGAAAGATGTTTGGAGACACTTAAATTGCTTCACTTCCTGCAGTGAATGACTATGCAGTGATTGTGTTATAAAAAAGAAAACAATTGCTTCCCATGCTCCCTGGGAGAAGGACAAAACACAACCTGCTGAATGTGCAGCAAAAGAGACTTCGGTTCAGCAGTAAGAAAAAACTGTTAGTGATAATAAAGATAAGCCCAGGAATAAGGCGGCTGTGGAGTTCCTATTGCTAAACCACAGCCAGAACCCCTTAAGCACTGCCCCAGGCTGACAAAGGCAGGCACACTTCGTGCTGTCTCAGGTCTGGGTAACACGAAGCTCATAACAGTGCTGAAACGCCTGTTACTGCTTCCGTGGATGGGTAGATATTTACACCCACGTTGGCAAGGACCACTCGGAGCCCATGAGCTCCTACAGCCCCACAGGTCTATAGGGCAGCTGGGTACTGTGCAAAAGCAGCCAGGCACTGGGGACTTACCTTTCAAGCACAGACAGAGAGAAACAGCATCTCACAGACATTCCCCTAAGAGCTACGTAAAATGTCAACCCTCTCTATTCCAACCCTCGCCCTCTCCAGTTTCATGCACTTTTAAACAGCTGCTTTAAAATACTCTGACTTCAAAGCACAGTAAATTAAGCTCCACATAAAGTCCATTCAGCTTTTTGCTTAATTTGATAAAAGCTCATCAGACCATTCAAGTTACCTTCTGGTCAATACTGCCTCAAGAAATCTGCAATTCAGCTACCTGTGGTTTCTCCAATATTTCTGTAAAACATTACTGACAGAATCTGTTGGCTTGCATGCATCAGGCCTTCGGTAAACACTGTTTCAGGGCCATTCAAAGTACCTTTTATACTACTGTGATCTCTTCTTTTTCTCTAGAAGTCTTCATCTTGTGTCATTTTTCGTTCCTCTTGCTCTAATGCCCTGGGAACACCACCATTTTTATATATAGCATTTCTCCTCTATTTTAACCAGATGACATACCATGCCCTCTTCTGTTTTAACTTCTTTCTAAGAAAAAGGATTGGTCTCAATAACAATGGCTTAGCTCTTGACTTGCTGGCTAGGAGGTATAGCTTCAGGCCAGGCCAAGTTACTGTTAAGCTGGATACTTTCACATCTATTGACAAAGAACAACAAATACGCTCACTGTAGCCCCTTGCATCACAGATGATCCCAAAGCGCCCCACAAACAGTGTACTGGGTCCCTCACTCACCATCAAAACATCCTTGCCGCTAACTGTGCCAGCAACACTACATAAAAGTTAGTTAAGAGGTGAAAAAGAGAGCAACTCCTCCAAGTGAAATTACAAGGAAATTAAGGGAGGTAGAGTATATTGCTTCACAGAGGAGTTGGCCAGCAGACTGAACAGCACACCTTTTTAACGGCCGAAAGGGGGGCAGGGTCCCTGTTCAAGACAGAATCACCAGCCACGCAACGCTGCTCCTCAGGTCTCTGCTGAGCACGACGCGTTATCAGCTGAAGAAAGCACACCGCTCGCAGAGCCTGTCAGCATGGCCTCTCCTTCTGCAGCCTTTTCATCTAAGCATTATCAAGAAAAAGCAATGCCTTGCCTAAGAGCTTTGACAAGATCCCGACACAGTGGTGACAATAGAAAAGTACACAGAAGATTTCATTTTAAGACCTCTTCGATGTTTCTTATTTAAATAAGCCATCACACTGGGAGGAAAAAAAAAATCCAGTGAAACCTGAATACACAGCACCAGCCTCCCCATCCACCTCCCCTCTCACCAAGTATTGACCTTGCTAGCAGAGCAGCAGGCTCAAAGATTTTAGATTTCCTACCACATAATTACAAATTAGGACATTCAGCAAAGGGGGAAAAAAAGATTTTTTTATACATAGTGATCATGGGAAGCTGAAGAGCATCCTATATAAATATAGTCCTCTTCTAGCAAAGAGAGTAAGTCTACTCTATTGCTCTAAAGGCATCCCAAAGTTTTAGGAACATGTGTACAGGTCTTCCCATAGGACCTTATTAAAAAAAAAAAAGAAGGTGGCTCTGTTTTAAGCATTTAAATCCCTAAAGACAGACAAAAGAAAACTCAGGACAAAGTAGAAATACTATTGATTATGCATAATTGGTATAATTAATTTGTAATTAGTTCATTAAAATATATAGGCATTGGAATTATGCTTGTACATTTCTGGGAATATCCTGCAAGTCACTTGGGATATGCTTATCGTTTATTTGATAGATGAAACATCATTAGAAAGACAGCCTATTAAAAATTCATATACCAGAGTAATAATTTCTCAGTCTCAGCATTCAGTTTTCTACGTACTCAGATTCCTATTCTACTTCATGAAGAGTTTTTATTACTACTGTTTTTCAGAGCGTGACTTGGGAAGTGCAGCATTTTAGACAACTGAGGCACAATATCCTTTACACCGAGTATGTAGTTAGTTTTGAGAAAATGAAGAGACAAATACCATAAATTATATACCATGAGAGTACTTAGCACCACATCTAATTCTATAACCAAAATTAAGATGGAAAGGTAAAAAGCCTCGTGCTTCAAAACAAACATGGATGGAAAGCAGTTGGAAGAAACTTCCACAGCCCTGTAAGCAGCCTGGTCTCTAATGGCTCAGCATTCTTCCCCTTCTGCAGCGCATCTGGCATCACTCACTGTCATAAACGAACACATCTGTATGAGCAGGATTTCAGGGGTTCTTAAATACTGCAGATAACAGTCACCAGACGCTCACAAGAAGCGAGTGAAATGGGCTGGTATCCACTGGTACTGCAGTAACACTTCAGAGATGTTATCAAAACTTGATGTGTGGGGAAAGGATGATGGAATAATATAATTCCATTATAATGGAATAATTATGAAGTCCTACTGATAGTTCTATAGTGCCATTTCAACTGAAAGCTACAGAAATAATTTGATCTTAAAAACCCAGAGTACAGTCACATCACCTCCAAGCTGGGTACATAACACCAAAGTTTCCTTAAACTTCTGTAACAAACTCAGAGTGTCAGTCCTTGTAAGTGTAATTCTGAGCACCGTGAATAGCTCTTCTGCTCAGAATCACCTCTTAAAAGGTATTTTCCTCCCCACCCTGCCTCCATCAACACTAATGGGAGCCTAAAAAGGTTGGTCCCTCACTGATGCACCTCATTTAGGTACATGAAGCTAGGTCATGTGAATACCCATCTTCATTTAAAAACAAAAAAACAGTAACACCCCCCCCCAATATGATTACTCAAAATATATAGTGAAGTAGTGTCATTTGCTATTACAAGGCTTGAATCTTTTCTTGCAAAACAAAGAGTATGTGTCTTAAAAAAAAAAAAAAAGACCCCTTCATTTTTAAAAGAAGGGTAAAATTGCAAAAAAGAAACGTAGAAAACAGAGTTAGGTCTCCAGGTCCTTTAAGCCGCAATTAAACACTTCACTGTAATTTTGTGCTTCTCAGCAAATCTGCTTTAAGAATTCTGAACAGTCTCCCAGGAACCACATACTTTTCCTCTCCCCGCCTCCAATCTAGCATGGACAATTATTTATTTTCTTTGCCCTGCACTCCAGAATGTGATGGATGTATTTACATAAACACACACACAGCCACAGATATCTCTATATAAAAATTAATCTGCAGATGATGAAAAGTGTAAAAGATCTAAGAGGCAAATCCCAAACAAAAGAGCATACTTTATACATAAATATCTTGAAATTATAAAGATCTGAGATTAAGTGGTTTACCACTCATTTAGAATTGATTAGAATGTATTTAAATTTAGCTGAAAGTACCACAACATTGCTCATGTATTTGCATCTGCGAATAAGTAAATAAAAAGCCTGTTATTAAAGCCTTCATTAATTCTGATTATGTGAGAACTTAAAAGCAAATCTGTGTAGTACTGCTCTGTAAAGACTCCTAGCAACTCTACAGTAAAGCTGGCACTGCAACACAACATGTGTCAGCGAAAATGACTAACAGGATCTATTTTCAGTAATCTTAAATCACACTGGTAAAATACAGAATTAATGGTTTTGCATAATACTTCAAATATTTTTTATTCTATTTCATTCCCAATTCGTGCCTTATTGTATCAAAAAGTGAATTTTATATCACTTGACATGTATGCACAATAGTTGAAAACATTTTATTAAACTACAATGTTTAGGCAGTATTCAGATGTGATGTGTATATTATTAAGAAGAGTGATCCAGCTATTTTATTTCCTTATAAATATGATCACTAGAAGTTTAAAAATATTTCACATTGACTAGAAACATGAAGAACATTTAATTCTGACTCAGATTTTGAGAGTTTCTATATATTTAATTGAAGCCAACATTTTTGAAAGAAGGATTCATTAATTTTAGTAGAATTTTCCCCAAATTAAAGACTTGTCTTGATTTCTAAGGAGTTTAACAATTAAGTATATAATCTACCCCAAAATGGTTCTTCTTAGTGAGATCAAGTTTTAAGCTTTGAGTGACTTCTGAAAGTTAACTTCCCCCTACACTCCCCACCCCAAAAATTCTACCTGTATCTCCGGCATACTGGTTTAATAGTTTAAGCAGAGAAGCATAACTGAAAAATTATTAATTAGGTTCTTCAATCTCTATTCTTTTACTAATAAATTAAATCAGTGTATTAAAGCAAATTTGTGTTTTCAGAAACTTGAGTTTGCAACACCGATTCACCTGTCAGCCCCGACGCTCCATTCTGATGGCGAAGGACAGTCCTGGTAAAGCTACCTCTGCAAACTCTACTTTTCATGGCTGAGTGAATCCTTCCATGACTTGGGTGGGACCACAGATCACAAACCATCATGAGTCTATACTCCATTTATAAATGGAAGGTGATTTGGGGCAGTGAGGGTAGAAAAAAGCAAAAGACACTAAATTTGGTACATAGGAAATGATGTTACAATACCTAAGGAAGTTTGCTTGCCACTCTCACAGTTGAAAAGCCATTCCAAGTTAAAACAAAAACTAACCTCCCCCCAACATTTAGCCATTAAACTCATCGAGTTATGAGGTGGAGTTTGGTTAAAGATTTTGCACTTTATCACATCTGATAATCAGACTGGTTTAGAACAAGCTCTACACCACACTTTATAGAGTTGGCCTGCAAAATAAATTACTTTTCCCTACACAGTTTCTAGGCCCAAGTGCCAAGGTGATCACCCAGTAATCAACATCACAAAGTGCTTTAAAGCACCATACAAGACGAAGGATCAAAGGGATTTTTAGTATTTAGTTATACAGAAAAGTATACCTGATAGTCTAAAATGCTGAATCCTAAACCATTTTTGTCTTTCTCCAGTTCAATAACCTTCACATCAGGAGACCATAGTGCTAATTCCCCTTCTTCTTCCTCAGGATTAATGTCTTCCTCAGGTTTCACCTGAAAAATAAAAGCTCTAGTTCAAATACTGTTCTTTCAGTTCTTTACAAACACTATTCCTCCAATGTTTTGATTATTAATGGCTCATACATGCAATATACATACATAAAATATGACCTTTTATGGAATTACAACTTCACTGAACATTATGCGTCCACTTTTCTCCAGCTTGCTGCCTCGGATACTCCCCTGGGACTATGCCTACATGTTTTGAGCATCGGAGCCAAACCTGGCATACAAATACCCACGTATTAGTCAAATTAGCTGTTATAATATTACTAACCTGTTACATGTTGATGAACTTCAGCTGTCCCATTAGATGCATAAAGGAAAAATAAATATCTTAGCATAAAAGATTTAACCACAGACAGCTAATAGAAAGACCAGATGATCAGGCACATCTGATACTTGTGGCATTAAATATGCAAACAAAAAATTCTTACATTGTAACTACACAAATAGTATCTAATATGAAAAAGCAGTTTCTTTCACAATTTTTGTGCTGAGGTATAAAAGAAAGATGTATAGTTACCCAGTTTAGTTGGGTAAGGACAGCTTCATAAATACATCTTCCAAAAAGGCATCTTTTGTTGTCTAACTTAAAATGCATGTTTTAATATTACTGCTATTTTACCAACACAATCTTTACAAAATATCAATGTATGATGTCCCAAGAAAAATGTTAAAATTTTGTACCATTAACTTCACACTGATTAAACTTTATTTCTTTGGACAAATATGTCTATTACACAGAGCATTGCCGTGATGCAAAAGGAAGAAATTTTTCTTCCACACACTTTCTTGATACTTTTGACAAAAAAAGCAGAAATATTGTGAGATGGCTCTAAGGAGAAGGCAACCTCTGTTCACTCAGTATCACCTTATGGCAAAGGTGTGCAACTGACAGGATGCACATGGAAAATGTTCAGTAAAATGCAACATCAAAAAACACAGTGGAACAAGTTCTGTTGCAACAGAAAGGGCCTTTTACAAATAGGCGTAATACTGTACACCTTATTCTTCCATGAAACATCCATATTTCTTGTTTAACTCTCCAACTTAGAGGAAATTAGATCAGAAAATATCAGAAGAGAAGTCAAAGTGTAAATACTTTATAAATAGGAACAACCATTACGAGTGTCAAGCTTTAGTTTGAGACTTTAAAGCTTCTGCAATGGAAAGAAACATTAAGTTTCATTTTTTTCCAGTTCTATAAAAACCTACTCAGAACATGGAAGTAATCAGCTAATGGTGGCAAGGATGTGATTTAGTATAATTCAGAGCCCCCACTCACCTATGAAGTGTAAGAATGATGAATGGGATGTACACACTCAGCATGCTAGCTGGGTGATTTACCTACCTTGTATTTATAGTACAATGAAGTTTCTCATGGTCAACCTGTATAAACTGTAGTAAAAGTAGCAGTGTTGCAAACATGAACTATCTTTCACTGAGACACCAGCTGTCCTTTACGAGCCCAAAGTGAATGGCAAGCGCAGCTTTATATGACAATTTAATACAAAACTGCCTCATGTAACTATATATTTTGGGAAATGTTATTTAAGACTGAAAAGTGGTCTGGATCAAACAGCAAAAAGAAAACAGAAACACTGTCTTTAGAAAGCTGAATCACTTTCTCAGAAATATATGTACTTTTTCAAAAAGTTATGGTCCTTTACATAACTGAATGACATGAGAAGTCTACCTTTTGTTCTGGAGGGGAAACTCCCACGACGGGTTCATCCACAAGAGATTCACTGCCATCATCAAAGAGTCGCCGACAGCAAACCAGCGTGAATGGGGGTGGCACCTCTTTTAGAAAAGTGATTGCCTCACGGCGTGACTTTCCGTACAGCTGAACTCCATTTACCTACACAGAAGGGCAAACACATCCACACTAAGATAATTAAAAGGATATCAACCAGATCCTTTTATTAATTTTTCTGCATACATGTCTTTCCCCAGCTGAATGTGAAAGTCTAATTTTACTTAGGGATTCTGGCAAAGCTTGCATTGTTTTATTGACATATGCTTCTGAAGTATATGTGCATTACTGCAAGACTTAAATTTCATCCGCAAGATCTTGTGACTACTGACTGCTACATCATGTCTGTGCTCTCTTCAGCTTCCTCTAACTTGTTTTCTGTTCACTGCTTTTCCTAGCCTAAATCTTTCCTAGCGCTGGCCCCTTCTCCCAGGCAACTAGCGATAGGACAAGAAGACATAGCCTCAAGCTTCGCCAGGGGAGGTTCAGGTTGGACATCAGGAAGCATTTCTTCTCAGCAAGGGTCATTAGCCATTGGAAGGGGCTGCCCAGGGAGGTGGTGGAGTCCCCATCTCTGGAGGGGTTTAAGAAAAGACTGGACATGGCACTTAGTGCCCTGGTCTAGTTGCCATGGTGGTGTCAGGGCAATGGTTGGACTCGATGATCCCAGAGGGCTCTTCCAACCTCATTGATTCTGGGATTCTGTTGTTATTTCATTGTCACCTGTTTCTTTGTTGGGGATTTTTTTTAGCATTAGGCTTATGTGTTTGAATTTAAAAAGATAAAAATTTAATTTTCAAAAATATTTTAAGAAAACGCAGATTTTGAGCTCTAAGCAAAAACTTGGGAGTCAGAACTAGAACAACTTTGTCACTTGTTTAAAATGTAACAAAATGGTTGAAACTCAAATAGATCCTACAGAAAATAAGCAAGAATGTTTATGTAGTAAAAAAGAAATCAATTACAGTAAGCAATTAATCAGAAATCCCTGACAAGGGTCAAAGCTTACCATCCCATAAGCTTCAGATCCTGAGTGACAAGAGAAGACCATAAGGCCATTGTTACTGGGTGTTTTAAACCACAGACTTAAAACAAGGGGAAAAAAAGAAGATAGATAATAAGCTGCTTTAAAATTGGGATACTGCAGTTTTATTTCCTCAGGAAAACAAAACTACAGTGATTCATCCTCTCTTACGTATTTTATAACCTGCAATATCATGAGGGTACATTTATTTGCTCCGTAGTGGTATCCTTAAATATGAGGGAAGCAGAATGTCAGTAGGTGTGATTGATGTCAGCATCATCTATATTGACGAGCAGCGCAGCCCCAAAAGAGCAGGAGTTTAACCCCATTAGTGCTATGGACTCAATCCCGACACCTCTTGTGTTTCAGGGATTTCTTTCAGGCTACCTCCAGTCTGCTCTCATGACCAAATGTCCAAAGTCACTGGAGTGCAACCACTGGTTTAGGAATCCAGTACACATCATCCAAGTCCACTCCACAACATGAACCAAAGCACAGTAAGTGGGGATAATTGAAGATTCTCTTCAACCGTTCACTCCATACCCAAACTGCAATGCTAATGTAGATGAACTCTTGTTTGATCCTAGGAAATATAGCAGGTAAATGTAGAACATACATGTACACACCTCTGTACAGGTATACTTGAGGCAGAGCCTCGCCATATACTCCCCAGGTCTCCTTGTTCTTTGGAGGGACTCAGTCTTGTGCAAGACTACACAGCAATCTCACTTTAGCTACCATTTTCTTCCTGATCACCTCTATTTTTCCCCACTTTTCATTTGTGCTTCTTACAATGTAAATATAGCTTATATTGCTGGGAAACACAGAGTTCCTCTCACACTATAACCCAGCCAAGAAGAAAAATCCAGAGTGGTGCGACTGGCCTCCAGCATGGTAAGACGAACTGCTATGTTTTTTTTCTGTAAGAATTACAGCAACTGCTGAGCTATCAGGCTAATCCATTAGTTAATTATTTAAGCAGAAGTATCTACGCGTAAGGATTTTTTAATGCATCGAGAGTGGCAGCGTGGTGGAAAGTTACCAGCACTTCTCAGCATGCTGTGATTGATGGAGAAGAGCTGCGGCGCACTCCCAAGCAGACCCGGGGACTCCCGTTTCTTCTTTTGCAGCTCCCAGAAACCTGCCTCTAAACACGCAAGGTGCCCTACACCCCATTCATTCACCACACCACGCTAGTTAGTTGTGCCATCAAATGAGTGAAATTTTATAGCAAAACTAGAAGGACACAAGGAAGCAATTTACTCCTGAAAAACAACACAATGAAATTAGCTAAAATTAGGGGCGGGGGGGGAGAAAATACCATGCTTTCTATCATAATTCAAACACCTCATTAAAAATAATCAACATTCAACCTCAGTATATATTAAAAAAAAAATTCCTTGCTGATCACATTTTAATCCCAACTGTATCAGGCCCAGGTAGAGCTGCTTGTTTGGGGAATGGGGCTGTCACTTTTTCCATTGCAAACCCCTACTTAAGGGGATTTATAACTTGGCTGCAAAAACATACTCTAGGCTAAACCTGGCATATATAGCTTTAGCCCTGGAGCACATTTTTATTTTGTTGGGGTTTTTTTCCAGCTACAGAGTAGAAAAAAATTTATGCTCACTAGGTCTGGACATATCTGTGAACTTAATTGTAAGTACACAGTAATAAGTAAAACTGTTAAATATATACAATTAAAGTTTCCTAAGTTACTCTGCAGCACTGCATTATTGCTTTTTGTGTACAATTTTTTGCTTAGTGGCCAAGGAATTTAAACAACACTTCCAGCATTCCATTAATCCCTTCCTTTAGGAATCAAGATCTCCATTAAGCAATAACTGAAGAACATGTTTCAGGTCTTAGTGATATCAGTATTAATTTTTGACAGTAAAGGGTGAACAACAAATAAAAGCAAGAGAGCTGTACACCTAACAAATTAATCTTTCAGAAAGCCTAATTCTGTTCCTGTTGATGTCAATTAAATGCTCTTTGCATCCACTACAAAAAGGTTCAAATTCAAAATACTCCACAAAGAGCAGGTATTCAATAGGAACTTAATGACTTATCACTTGCAGGCTGAGATACTGATATACACACACACAAATTCAGTATTATTTTAATACTATCAAATATTTTCCTGAGCAAATAGGTCTGGTCCCAATAACTTCAAAGCTGCCCCAATACCTCTATATATATATTTAAACACACTGATGTACTAGCTCATACACACAAATGTCTTTCAACACTCAACAAAGCAAGTTATAATGCATAACAGGAACCACTATTCCTGAGACTGTTGTAAATTTTTTAGGAGTGACAAAGACTAAGAAAGATTATCCACCACAAAAGCTAATGCCAAATTGCTCAAAAGACTGAGCTAAAGGACTACAGGTACAAATACATTCAACACAAATATTACCTCTGTCCTTATAACTCTTGACACTCATGTTAAAACATTTCAGAAAAAAAAAACATGAAGTCACTAAGAGGTCACAAGAATTTGACATTTTGTCCATAAAGGAGCAATGAAACAGTGAAGAAAATAAATGTGACTTCCAAAGCACTACTTGAACTGCTTCCACAACCAACTCTTGAATACTACTATGGCACACACAGCAGCCAAGCTAGAATTTAATACAAGCATTTTTAAGGCAGCTAAGCAAACAGGAAATATATCAGTTCTGGTTTTGGGGGGGGGGGTTGTTTTGGTTTTTTTTACCTCCAGAAGTTCATCCTCCAGTCGCAGAAGACCAAGTGCTGCAGCTGGACCATCTGAAGCAATCGATGATATATAATGATGTCCATCAAACGTGTCAAGCTCAACTCCTAATCTCAAAGTGTGGATGGGTAATAGCTGCCAAAAGATAAGTATGGCTGAGAATGTATATAACTTTATCTACCATGATATAAACACATTTAGGATTCAGTAGCTCATCAAATTAAACTAAGCACATAGCAAGATGATCAAGTCTTTGTAATGACATCATCTGTGTTACAGCACAAGTGTCCATAACTTCTCTACACAAACTGTTTGCACAAATAAAAACAACCAGTCTGCCCTTTGGGGGAAAAGGCAATTTGAACTGTGTTCTTAAATAAGGTTACCATATTGGAAAAATGCAGAGAAAAGTACCACCTACAGCCTACCCTACCCAAAAGGTGAGTGTTCAAGAAATTCCATAATCACTATAAAAACTCACCACAAGATCAGCTGTCTTACTCCTTTAGGAGCTACCCTACTCTGAGGTAGGAAAAATATCCATGAAGCATCCCCTGCAAATGGCTAATAATACTGGCATCCTTGTTTCTGCAAGGTGAAAGCACTGATTTTGGGTTAGCCTTTTCCTAGTGGGTCTCCTCAATTTGGAATTTTTCTCTAGGGACCCCCCACCCATTAGTGTCTTAGGTCTGCTAATATTAGCAAGACTAGCATAGACTGGTACACTATCCAGACGACAGGAGAAATCATGGCATCTTGGGGAGAAGAGATGATCAGCAGTATCTGCTCCTTCAGTTTGGCCATTTTCTGGCTTTTTATTACTTAAGTTGAAACACTGACTGTCCTTCTGCTTCTCAATTAATTCTGGATATTCAAGTAAAAGGAGCATTGATCCTCAACATTCTCTCACACCCATGTCTGATCATGAGTTTATGGCCTTCCTTCTCTGAGACATCCCCACAAGTATATAAATGCATCACGTCCACAAACCTCTTTTGCAGGAGATTAACATACATATCTTGAAAATCCCTCGAAAGTCTCAGAAGACTAAAATTAATTTCAGCTCTGACCATTTTCATTAAAAGGACCTCCTTCCCCCTGAGCCAGGATCATTATGCCAAACTCCTCTGCAGGATGATGACATTGTTCAGCAGAGTTTCAACCTCTACTCCATTCTGTAGTGGCTTTCAACAGTTGAATTTCAATGCAGTTAAGTACCCCAAAATTTGAGGCTTATATGCATGGTTTGGGTTTTGTTTTGTTATTTTTGTTTGGTTGGTTGGTTTGTTTATTTTTTTTGTTTGGGGGTGTGTCCATGTTAAAAGGTTCATTTGTCCATGCTACGAAAAGGTATTGGACCAGTCCAGAAGACAAGCAGAATATTGGCAGCCTTTTTTTGGAAAAGTAAAATAGAGCCACAAAGCCACTAAATTTCTGAAACAAAGCTGGAGTTGTGTCATGCCCTCCTGGGATTACTCTGCCCACACATAGCATGAAGGAAACCATCACGTAAGTCATACCTTTGAGTACTTCTGGAGCTCCGAATCATCTGTAATAGGCATATCCACATTCACAACCTAGAAATTGTACATCATAATATTTTTCAATAGCAGGACAATAAAGACTTTACCAGAATGATGACTTCTGGCAAAAAACTGATGAGCAAAATAAACTGTACTTAAACAAAGTCCCATTGATGCAAAGTAATTTTAAACAAATGTTGGAAAAATCTTTCAGACACAGAACATTTACAACTAGGAATGTGGTGATTATGCACTATTAGCAGACTCCAATATTATCCTGTTCCTGAAGCCTCAGTGCCAATTTTAGTCAAGTTCAGTAATCCTGTATAAGCACAAAATGCCATTATGTTTGACACAAATACCCAAACTGACTTGCAAATCAGAATTTGAAAAGTACGATAGCTTAAGTTATTACTTCAGGCTGTAATACAGCCATCTAACGTATAGACTAAACCACCATCTTCTGCAGCATGTTTCTAATATGGCTTGAAATACATGAATTTAATTACCAAATCTGAATGTAAAGTGGATTATTTAAAACAGTGCAAAAAATCCCTTCAGTATATATTCATTTTTTTATATTAATAAAATAACTATGTTGTAGTTCTTCCTTAATGTAATTTATTTATCTGTAACTTTAGAAGGTCATTTACTCCAATTTTACATGTAATAAGATGACATCCGTGGTGATCTATGGCCCAGGATTGGAGTCTGGGACACTGAAATTGAATATGTTTGGGAGTATTGCAATACTTGGTAGATTTGGAAAATACAAAGCCTTGCAAAAAATCAGGTAACTTCAGGCTCCTTTGGAAATTTCTAGTTTAACAAAGTATCTACGAAACAATACTGAGCCTCAGCTTTTTCTTTTGGCTTAAACAGAGCTTCCAGCATCTTGTTTTCCAGTACCTGGGGTATTTTTCCTGACAGACAGAATCCATTTCATGTCCATTCAGTTGTAACTAAATGAATCTATGACTGATAACTCCTCAGCTTGGCTGCTCACGCCTTGGTACCTGACAACACATACCACAGTCCTACAGCCCTGTACAGACTTCCAGGGCCTCTTTCTGTTTCAGCAGGATCTCAGCTCCTTCCATAGATACCACAAAGGTTCAGCAACACAGAAGCCACGAGTGACACCAAACCCTCCCTTCAAACAGCTATTTCCTCTGAAGATAAATACTTCAGAGAGAATACTCAAACCTGTAGGCACCTTCAGGGTGACTTTCTGGGACCTGAGCGTAGGAGCGAGAATAGTGTGAAACAGGGACTGTGCTATCAGGCTGAAATCAAACTAAACGTTGTTATTGAACCCAGCCAAGCAAGACTACAGGTGGGTACAGACGACAGGAGCTGGAAGAACCAAAAAACGACTTTCAAAACAGGATGCCACAACAGGTTCCTTCTATTATTTAAAAGGACCAACCGTTAACATTTTCACTCCTACCATCTTACTGGCAGCAGCTAAAGAAACAGACAGTTTCACCAAGTAAGCAGGTTTTCGTCCTCTGTGGGAAGTGTGATAGTGCTAAGGGAAGTAATATCAGACTCTTGAAATGTAAGGATGGGAATACCAAGCAACTGAAGTGGGCAGCCAAACAGATTTATTGCATCATGTACATAATCTTACACGAACTTCAGGTCTTAAAGGAGTGCTAATGGAAAGAAGAGAAGTGAGTTTCTCAAGGCAATTCTTAAAGCTACTCTAAATCTTCCAGCGAGCAACTGGAACGATGGCTACTCCAAGTAGTAAAAATAAGTGTCTCTAAATCAACTGGACAAGCATTGCAAAGACAAACAGGGCATTTTCTCGGTGGTGGTGAGAATTTTTTAAGTCTTCGGAAAGAACGTTGGCTGAAGTCTTTTATCTATACTCACTGGCTAACACAGCACTGCAAAGCAGCAATGAATTACGATTTCAGTCAACTCCTTATGATGATTCATCAAAACAATCTTTTGCTTGGCAATTATTTAATATGAGGTGAAGAAATATCTAATAGACACTGGCACCACAAAGTTATGCTACCATGAATTACTTCCTATTTTCCCAGCATGTTTGAAAATCATTCTTTCATTCTTCTAATAAAATTGTATGATTCTTCGTGAAACACAGGAGCTCTGCCCTGGGCCTTTTTTTTCCCAGTGCACAATAAAACAAATAGATAATAAATGAAATCATAAAAATGCCACATATTTTAAGTGGCTGCTATGATGCAGATTTAAAAGGACAGTTGATTTTCTTAAATCACTGTTCCTGTCTAGTATCTGTATAACAATAGTATCTATATAAACAGAACAAAAAAAAGCCCAAAACCTTATTATTAACACCCCTATATTTCAGCCTTGATGTTACAGGAAACAAAATTTGATGTTACCAATCTGTTCCAAACACTAAACTGTTCTATAAACAGCCTGTAATGCTAAGCTCACAGATCTGTCATTTAAAGAAATAACATACATGAGTGTAGTTTATTGAAAGATAACATACCATAACTTCGTATTCAGGTCCCAGCAGGTTTTCCCACTTGGATTTCAGCTCATGTGCTGGAGGGAGTGGGACTCTTCCTAAATATGAAGGTGAATATTAAATTTACAAGCACATTGTACATTCAGAAGTATGTTTACTTCTAAATACTTCAATAAAAATTCAGTGTAAATAAAAGATTAGCGGGAGTAATCCCAAAAAAAGAAAGTGCATTAAGCTGAGTCTATCAAACAGTGCAAATCAAAAACGTCTCTTAGGAAAACAATGCAAAATGTCAGCTACTGCTAACGTGCGATTTATTCGACTGAGAAGCAGAAGAGGCAATGCTTGCATTGATGAGATGCGAGTTCTGTTCCACGTAGTACTGTAAATAAATCATTCTTTCAGGCTGCAAAACAGATTTCACACGACTTCATGATTTGTTGCTATAAAAATGCTTGCCACTCCAGGGAAGGATTATCTCCCACCAAAATGAACCCCCTGAAGAAGTAAAACACCTGACAAGATATTGCTGTTATCAAGGGGCTGCGTCAGCACAATGCAGTCACAGACTTTATTTATACATTTGGCAGGTATAAAGCCTTGTCTAGTTTAATTAGGCCAGTAAGTAACATGAGCTTTAATATAAGCTCCAGTTCTAAACCAGTCTTCCGTGGGAACTTGGCTATCTTGACATTTATATCTTTTCAGCTTTCTTACTTATGAACCAAGGCAGTATTACATTCAAGTAAGACAATTTGACAGAGCTAGACAGCATAAAATGACTGACTGCCCTGCACTTGACCTCATCCAGAAGCTCAGCGCACATATAAAGTTCCAAGCCGAAGCAATGTTTAACTGGTAAGAATCAAGATCTAAAGCAAATTCCATCTAGCAGCTACAGCAGCAGCAACTGGGGCCTGAACTACTAAAAACTGGGGTTTTTTTTTCCCCCCCGAACGACTGTAATAGTTTGTCAGATGTCTAGACAAGGCACAGACCACTTAGTATTGCTGATGTGTCGTACTGAAATTTAGAATGTAAATCACAGCCTCACATCTTGCACACAAACCAGCGAGTAAAATACCTCAAGGGGGGAATTTTGAAGACACCAAGAGAAGCTCAGAGCCTACCTACTAGCAAAAGCCAACACAAATGGGATGTCAAGCTGCCTCTGCTTTCAACACCTTTGTAGACTGCAAAGATAAAACACGAGCTTTGCAATACAATCCTCACTACATCATTTTATAACTTTGAAGTTTTCCACTCATTAAAAACAAAGATTTAAGTTAACTTACACAACAACATAACCCACCATTGTATCTCTTCCACTCACTTTCTGTCATGCCAGATAGGCAAATTCTGTCTGATCTGCACTGAGAAATCGCACTCCTCGGAGCCTAACAACTGAAACTTCACTTGGAAATATCCAGAGCATCTTTAACCTCGAGGCTCAAAGAGATACTGATATTCAAAGATTCCAGCAATTTTCTGTCACCAAAAAGAAACCCCACCAAGAGTAAAAACTTGGGTTTGTAAATACAGCCCACAGTTCTCTCTGAAATAAATTCTCTCCTTTAAAAAAACAAAAAGGAAGACAAATTGTCTTGAAATTCTCAGCTGTGAGTTAAGGGTTTTTTCCTCCATTTAGATTTAATTGAAGTTTCTAAGAACTTGTCTTCGTGAGCCTTGTTATCAAGCACAGCCTGATCACTATCTTTCCTTCTCAACTGTAGCAAAACCAGGACTTCAGTGCATTTTTCTACTTGTATTTGCAGAAATACATAGGGACAGAAATTCTTTAGTTGCTTTTTCTGTTGTTACAAAGTTACAGCGTGAACACACAGGACCTAAGCACCTGCAATCCCCTGTGCAGCCAAATATAGATTTTAATGTTCACCAGGAGTAATGAATCTTAGGGTCAAGCTCCAAGTTCAGTTCAGTAACTGTAAGCTGCGTTCACTTGGCTGAATACAGACTTTTTTTGTCACTTCCAAAACACATTACCAAAATCTACGAGTTGTTCAGAGCAGGTGCTGATGCACGTCTCCATTTGAAGTTTCCCCCTTTCTTTCAAACACACTTTGAAGTCTTTGCCTGTAACTTCCTCAGACCTGTGGAAATGTTGGCTGGAGGGATTTGGATTAAATATATTCAAGCCCAATGGTATCACCCAATTCACTTAAAATGCTCCTTTTTCCCCAAACAGCTTTTTCCACATGGCAGCTAATAGGAAGTTTCTTTCTAGTCTCTCATCCAGCTGGATTTCTCAGGACCTGAGATATGTGCCATGTCTTCTATAATGTGCAAGGCCTCAGAAATAAAAACGCTTCCCAGAGACAGCTTTCATTAGCAACAACTTTCAACATATTTAGTCTGTCCTTCTGCCTGCATTTCCATACAGTTTTTAATTTCTGATTAGCAAGCATCAAGAATAAGTCACAAATGTATTGTAAAAATCATCTTTCCTGGTCAAAATTGCCAGCATCTTCCAAACTGGATCGTTTCTTCTTGCAGTTTCCTCCTGGTTTCACAAACTTACTATACAAGGACGTGTACTGGGCTCTAGTCACTTCATTAATGCACTCCCTTTATCTGCCCTACTGTTGGATATTTTTCCCAGCCATCTTTAAGCGCCTGGCTAGCATCATCGTATCTTTGGGTTTGGAGTACTGCTGCAAGGCAAAAGAAAGCAGTTCTGCCCAGTCTGCAGTCTTTCAGATGCAGCTGTTCAGTTAATTGCCTCTAGTCTGCTAGCAGAAAGTTCCTTGTGCACACTGCATCCCAAACCATGTTGCCTTTGTAACAGAACTGCTTAAGCACGGTTTTGGCTGGTCAGAATTACTATTTAATACCTCTCCAGGAAACATAAGTTAATAAGGATTTCACACAACTGGGCTTAAAGGGAAGTAATACATATTCTATAAAACATACCTTTTACATTAAACTTCTAAAAGCATTTCCAGAATTTAGTCAGAGCCTTAAATTAGCAGTATTTACTTTAGCACCATTATAATGAAGTGCCCATCATCATGTCCAAAATAAGCACCTATCTTTGGAATTTAATTTGGCTGTTAAATTCTATTCCAAGGTGAAATCTTATACATCGTATTTCAGTATGAGTAAAATTCGCAACTAAGTATTTCAACTTTTTAACAGAGACACACACACACATTTTATAGTTGCATAAAGCTTTTGCAGAACCTTGTAACTTAAAGCAGTTTTTCACTATGAAAAACCCCAGTTTAACCAAGCAATGATACTTGCTTACCATTGCATCAAATGCTCCTGATTCTTTACTCAGGTTCAAAGCCGGGCCCATTGCATTATCCTGCTGGCCCAAGGAGGACCAGCTAGGTGGTATCGAGGGCAGTATCCAACTACAAACAAGCAATATCTTCAGTGTCTAAATTTTGGTATCCCAAGACACACTGTGCATACAAACACTTTATCCTGTATTCTCCAGGATAAGGGGAGCTTGGATACATAGAATAGAAAAATCACATACTACACTTGCTACATGATGCGCTGAGGAATGCAGTGCAGATATACCACACCGTCCCTGCAAGGAATCAGCAGGGGTCCAACTGGCAATGAAGTCCTCGCCAGACCCAGGTGCATCTGCACCATACAGAATCACAGAATCAGCCAGGTTGGAAGAGCCCTCTGGGATCATCGAGTCCAACCATTGCCCTGACACCACCATGTCAACTAGACCAGGGCACTAAGCGCCATGTCCAGGCTTTTCTTAAACACATCCAGAGATGGTGACTCCACCACCTCCCTGGGCAGCCCCTGCCAATGCCTAATGACCCTTGCTGAGAAGAAATGCTTCCTAATGTCCAACCTGAACCTCCCCTGGCCAAGCTAGAGGCTGTGTCCTCTTGTCCTATCGCTAGTTGCCTGGGAGAAGAGGCCAACTCCCACTTCACTACAACCTCCCTTCAGGTAGTTGTAGACTGCAATAAGGTCACCTCTGAGCCTCCTCTTCTCCAGGCTAAACACCCCCAGCTCCCTCAGCCGTTCCTCAGAGGTCAGACCTTCCAGACCCTTCACTCCGCAGAGCTCCAAGGAAGGGGATTACGAGATTTCCACAATGCTAGAATTGAAGGGGAGCCATTCACATACATACAAGTTGGTTACAAACTCCTTTTGAAACTAAGGGCTTTAGAGTATTTATGGAGAGGCAGTGGATCCACATCAAACCACTTTAGGTCTGCTATGAAAAGGGCTCAAAAATACAGTCTGATCCAAGCCGATTACCAGCAGAACAGGCATCACTAAGGCATATCTAGGTAAGACACTTTGAGACTAACAGTGTTTGATAACTTCAAGCCAGGTAAAAGCAATTTTAGTTCCCAGCATGAACTGATCCTCGTATTGATAGACCATATTTGCACAGCACCAGGTATTAGGTAACAAATTCCTCAGGAAGTTCTCTTTGCATCAGGGCAGGCATCTGCAGCCTGTGACACAAGATAACCCCATCACGAGTAGTCAGGAACTGACCACAGAGATATTGTTGGCTTCAGTACAAAAAGAAAACACTTTATGCATAGAAAGTTCCATGGTAAAAAAGGACTGGATAAGTGACACAGGACAACACATGTTGCTCTTTTCTAGGCTCTGTCATAGCGAGAGTAACTCCTCCTGGCTCTTCTGCCCCTAAATACATCCTACTGCTAAGTCCTTAAGTTATTTGTCCATTGTAACTACAAATCAATATATGCTTTTGCATACATACAGCTAAAACAATGCTTTGATAACCTCACATGTCAGCTACTCAGCCACCTCTATTTTGGCTTCCTATTTCTGGGAACATGTAAAAGTCACAACAAAGGATGTCTGGTTACAAGGCTTGGACAGAAAAGTAAACCAGAATGGAACACAGGAGCTGCTACATTTCTCTCGTTTCCAGGTTGTCTTTAATACTGACAGATCCTCCACAATCATAGCAAAATTGTTATTCATTGACAGCCATAATTTAGAATCCCCTATTACATCTACATATCTTAGAAACTGCAAGGCATAAGGATAATTTATGCTGACTTTAACACAAGCTGTAGAATTCACCCAGAAGCTCCTGTAGAAAAGCCCAGAAATCTGTCAGGGAATTGAAGCATGCCTTCTGGAAAGGCCTCCAACCTTGATTCAGAAGTCAGCTAAAAACCAAATCAATCCATGCCTTTGTGATCTGCCCCCATGTCCAATTGCCTTTGCTGTTCAAAACACATGCTTAATTTGAACTCTGTCCAGCTTCTGATTCCAGCTATCAGGTCTTTACACCTATTACGCCTTTGCCAGACCAGAGATTCTCATCTGCCTGCAGAGGTGTACAGTTAATAATTTCCAGTTCAGCTAGTAAGCTCAGGACAAGCAAGTCAGAAACTGCATGTCTAGAGACTGCAGTCTAGTTTCCAACAGCAGCATGGGGGGAAGCAGAATGCAACAGTGTTAGTACCACAAGGTAGATGAGTTGGGTCTGGGAACCAACAGCAAGGAAAGATTCATTGCCAAGTGGGGAATCTCACAGCAGGTGGACATAACCTGTGCTAGGCTTCCTATTTCGCTGGTACTCTGCGAAACATCAGTGACCAGGAGCACCATAAGCAGGACAAGCAAAGGAGCAAGGCAGTTACGTGGCAGGTGGCACACAGGCGAGACAGATGTTCATGGAAATGGCATGTGTTTCATTTGTGTGGAAAATGACCTACAAATGGAGACATGTCACAAGACATGATCCCCTGTCCCTGCTGCTGCAGCCACCTCTGGTCCTTCAGCCAGCCCTACTCAGTCAAAACTCCTGAGGGAGGATGCTGTAGCTCAGGTCACAGGTTGTAGGAGGCCAGGTGAAGCAGCTCAGAAGGTGAGTTCTGATGAAGTTACTGCAGTGCCAGAGAGGAAACTGCAACAAATGGGCATCAGAGATGATGTACAGGAAACCAACAGAATATTTTGAAAAGACTCTGCAGATGCAGGAGCCTAAGATCTGTGAGAGCAAGAAGATAGATAGGACTGAGGTAACACTGGGTCAGGAAGTATATGTGAACTCCCAAGAGTTCCATCTCCTGATGGTGTTCACCTAGCAATCTGGACCTGAATAAAAAGCATTATAGAGCAAAGGCTAAAGATGGAGAAAGCCACGACAGCCCATCAGTATTGAAAATGGATTAAAGACAATTCCAAAGCCTCAGAAGAGACACTGCAAGATATCCTGTCCACCTGTTTTATGGAGACTCTGCTTCTTTTCATTTTGAAGATTATCCTTCTGTTCTTGGTGCTTCTCATTCTTAGTGTCCACACTAGTTTCAGTCCCTACAGCTCCAGAGGACACAAAGGTTGGAATAGTTGGCTGCACTGTGAAAACAGACAAAAAAAAAATCAGATGTTGCAAAATATATGAAGTAGTAACACCACCTCACTAACTACTTTTTTTATATATATATATATATATTTTTTTTTTTTTTTTTCCTCCACACAGGAGTTTTGCACTCAATTTTCCTGAATCCCTTATTTCTGTTTCTTTACATTCCTCCTGAAGTATCTCATTTTCTACAGAGTGCCCTTACAAAATCTAGGATCATGTGGTATCTAGTCCTAATTGTTAAATTAGGTAACTGTAAATTGAGTGAAAAATTAAATCAGTTGCTAAAAAAGGAAAAAAAAAAAAAGGATTACTTCTATCTGAAGGTCTTTCTGAAGAAATAGTAGAAGAAGGTTTCCTTCTAAGTAAGGTAAGGCGTACAGTCTGTCCCGTGTTACGCAACGCCTCTACCACTTCTTGGTTGGTATAATCCTGTATATTAACTCCATCAACCTAAAACAAGAAAATCGTATCATATAATAGTAATCACATTATATTCTTAGGCTGGACCATACACCGTAAGCAACATCCATATTATTTTGTGCAGAAATTATAGGGTTATCGACCCAAGACAGTAGTATTTGCAAAACAATCTCATTAAATCAGTTACATTTCACTAATTAGATAATATTGTCAAAATGCATTTTAAAAGGAAACACACCAGTAATTTCTTCTGTCTGCATGGGGCAACCACGAAACAGAATTTACTAATCTAAGTATGCACTGATTTCCCCCTATAATTTCTTTGCTTACAAAAAAAAGCTTGAGGAGTATTGTGCACAAAGCTTCCCAGAAAGAGCAGTCAGCCTGGAACTCTGTTCAGTTCATTATCACTGCTAATTTTCTCATGGATTTCTAACATGTCCCACACAAGCTCATGCACGTAACTGTTCATATAATCCACTCTGAACAGCCCAATTCTTATATTAATTCAGATGTTTTAATTTACACCCAAAATTCACCTCACTGTTAGATCATGCATCAACATGGGCTTCTCCTGCAAAACTCCAGATAAAAGCAAAAGGTTGTATCCATTTTTGCTCTCACAAAGTAGAAGCTGACTTTGGAACGTCTGGCATAGCACTCATTTTAAAAGTAATTTAAAATCATATCTCTATAAATATTATCTCTTAAAACAAAAAGACTGTGTAATTCATTCCTGCTTGTACTGTGAATGCAAAATTGGCTATTATTCAATTCACTGTTATTCAATGGTTTTTAATTTTTCTACACATAGAGCTTGGGTTTTTAAACCTAAATTGTGACTATTAACATTTTGATTGTATCCACACTATGCTCCACAGTCATTAGAATGATAACCAGTGTGCCACATCTTGCAAAATCTTAACCATCCTCAAATCCCATTCAATTCAAATGGAAGCTGATGCTGCTCATCTTTACTTCAGGCCAGAAGCCAAGATTCTCCACTCTGAAACATTTTAATCCAAATGCTTGCCTCTTTCTTCGTTAACTACTAGTTACTACTTCTTTGAATATAAAATAATATTTTAACCACAGCAAGCCAAAGCTCATTTGTTACAAATCTACTTAAACAAATACGAACCACCACATTATTTCCTCTACAAAGTGGAGGAGGTTTGATTAATTTTAGAAAGTCTTTACTACGTTGTTCTTTTAACACTGAGGTATGTAATGAAGCATTAGTTCTACAACAATATACAAGCAGACTATTTTACTTACAGCAACAATTTTGTCATGAACATGAATTTGGCCATTGTGGTCAGCAGCACTACCAGGTATTATATTTTTCACGAAAATCCCGGAAGGTTCTGTTGGCAGGGGGAGGGGAGGAAGAGAAACAAGTCACTACATTAACCTAATTTGTTTCTTTCCTTATTAAGATTTTTAATTACAGCCTTTTTCACACCTTCCATCTACAAAGTTATGATTCTGTAAACCACCAACATTTGTACATTACCACTCACAAAGCTTGAGGTAGAACGACTGAGGATCTCTGATGGAAAAAACAGCACCGACCCAACCACCTGTACACTGACCTCAATTTTTTTTCCTTAAAACAGCTCACAAAAGGCCACCTCGTCCATGGATTCATCCTTGTGCTTACCCAGGCTTTAAACCACAATCACTTAAAGCCATGCTGCATTTGATTTCTATAGGACTTCCTAAGCTAAAAGTGAAGTATGTGCTTAAGTACTTTGATCAGGACTTCAATCATCTTCTTACAGCTAAAGAATTTAGTACTTTAAATCTTAATGAAAAAGGATTTTGCTTTAAAAAAGAAAAAAAACTAGAAACATGGAAATCAGAAAAGCTGTCCTTTGTGATGTTTGATGTTTGAATATTAATTCTAACTTCTAATTAGAACAAGGAAATCAAACCAAACCAAACTCAATCATCAGTTGAAACGGTAACCCTTCTGCTCCACTTTTTTCCAAATCCACCTTTTCCCATTGCCTGACATGTGCTCCTGCCCAACCCAGTTCCCAGTGCTCACTGCACTGGCCTGGGATTCCTGACTGGCAACACAAGAGGATGCCCTAGGAAATAAGAGGGCTGGAGAGCAGCCCCAGCTGCACCACATTCCCAAAATACTTTCTTGAGTCCCATGAGGAAGGCGAGGGGAGAAAAAGCACAACCCCTTTGTGCAAAACCAGATATTCAGTTGAGTCAATTTTAAAGATATTATCATTTGTGGAACCAATGATTGAAAGACCAGTTAACAGCTCTAATTTAAAGAGGATTTAGGAAAAAAAACCAACCAACCAAACCAACTTATTCCATGTCCCCATATCCTAGCACAGATATTTTAATCTGTTCCCAGAGTTTAGACACTGAAACAGCCCTCTGCCAAAGACAAGTACATCACCTCGGGAAGGTGGCATTACACATCATGCACAGGTAGGGTTCTCTGCATCTCCTGCCTGGCAGAGGGATGGACTAGTTAATCTGACTAATCATTTCCACTCTAACACCTACAATTCACTAAATAACCAAAGTTGCACGTTGAGCTGTTTTGTACGTATTGAAGGTGCCCTTCAAAAGTTAAAGCAGACTGGGGACATCCAATACTCTGTTTTTGAAATTCTTCTTAAAATGTGCTAAATGAATTGTGTCATATACAAACCACAGGGGCAAAATAAGGAATAGTGTGGACAGGAACCTGACTGTGTTAAGAGTCTGTACATGCAGGAACTGACTGTTACAGTTTAATGTCTTGCACAGTAACAACATAAGCATGTAAAATTCACAGCCCAGCAGTCAAGTGGGAATTATTTTTTTAAGCTAATTACAACACTTGTAAAAATTTTTGTGGCTGAATTTCACTTAGCAGCAAGTTCTCCAAATATCTTCTTCATAGATTTTGTAGGTTACACTGTTTCAAAGAAGTGCTATTCGTTTTCACCATAGTAAATAAATGCATTTGAGAAGCCCCTGTCCCAGATGTTACTAAATCCTGTAGAACTCACCTACATCACATGTGCCAGCATATCCAACAATTGTTATTCCCAGGCTTTGCCCATTCTTTTTTATAAGTTCAACATCACAGGTCTCAAAGAGGTTGGTATTATCCTATAAATAAAGCACAAGACAGCAAAAAAATCTCGTAGTTTCCCAGTACCATTACAATATTGCAGGTCAAGATCTCCAGAAGCGAGCAGTGATTTTGATTTTCCTATTTTAGAAGGGATCATATTTGCAAAAGAGATATACCCAAGATTTGCTGAAAATAGGGTGTCACCTGAAGTCATTAGTTGCTTTTTAAATTCTTTCCTAATATCTCCTCCACATACCTGTCAGAGGTATAATATTTATATTTTATGGAAAACAAAGGTTTTTGTTAGACTGCTCAGGGGCCATTTCCCTTCAGCTTCTGCTGCCACTTGGTAACAACAAACTTCCCAGTCAATCTCACAAGACAAGAGAAACTCTGAATGCCTTCAGAATTTATTCTCTCCCTTTCACATGTTAGTCCTGATAAACAGTGTCATGAATCCACTTCCCTGAGCTCTTTCTACTGGACAGTTAAGAAGCAAAAAAAAAAGGTATAAATATACAGTGTTATCACATCACACATTTCTGTCAGAAAGAGTGATGCTTATCTCTCCTTGTTATCACCTACTAGGAAAGGAGGAAGTGAGGGGCAGCAGGAAAGGGATCTCAAAGCAGAAACAGGTTCGATGCCCTGAAAGAAACCACGTGTATACATAGTAGGCACATCTCTACTACCGAAGCAGTCGCCTACTTAAATGCCAAGATGGGAGACTAGGTAGGTGTTTGGGCTTATTGTTTGTTTTTATGCTAGATCCCAAACCACAAAACCATGCCAAAAGTCAATCTTACACACACCAGCTTAATAAGTTTGATATGATCCTGCTGAGATTTGAACGCCACTAAACTGCAAAGAGCACTGGACGCCTCCAGGTTGTCTAAGGCAATGGGAAGCAAAGGAGTCATTAGTTCGTGTTCAATGAAAATTACTTGTAAGACTTAAGAGAAGAAGGGAGAGTATTAATTTGTAAATGCTTTATTGTTGAACTGATAAGACAACCTCTCATAACAAACAATACTTGAAAAGAGAAGCACATAACATGACCTGTTCTCTAAACACTCCGCTTACTACAACTACAAAAACAAAAAAAACATAAAAGCCACTAAGATGATCATATGATCTGATCTTACACTGGAGAAGCATATGGAAAAAAGTCCCCACAAAGCTGGCCTCAGTATGTCCCACTGTGCAACCACTCTACTCTGACACGTAAAAATCAAAACTGCAAGACAGAATTCAAACAGGACACCCTAAAGATATTGGTGCAACCAAGGAGAAAAACAATTAAGCACATAGATCTGGGATTGCAAGGGATAAATTAAAATACATAAAGCTGTTTGTTTTCAGTAATCAGATATGGCCCAATGGGAGCAAAAATAAGCAGATGATCAGAGTAAGGTCTGTTAAAGTGATGAAATCAAGAGGGATAGTGTCACTGCCAACAGCAAAAAATGGACCAGGAAATTGGAAAACATTTCTTAAGAGAGTCAACAAAAGAGAAATTTAATCATATGCTTGCCAAATATCAGCTTTGGAAGAACCTACATTAAAAGCAGGCCAAAGTTATGGCTGTACCTATTTCACTTTTCACTGAAACAGAAATCAATGGACAGCTATCTCCTTTCATATCACACACACCTCCCTCCCCAGCCAACTCATTAAGCTCATTAAATGCTTTCCAACTCTCTTGCTCTAGAAGACACTGACTGAGATGAAGGTAAATCTTGACGCTTTGTCACTTATCTTTAGGAGAGGGAACCAAACCAGTAAACAAGCCTATAGCAACATCTGAAATGGAGCTATGGCCTTGAGAGTCATGGTGTTTCGACAATCAAAAGCCCTTCATAGTCAGTGCTCTGGCTCTACAGAAATTTTCTCTAAGAAATGTTATTGGTAGAATGCAAAACATCAGAAGTGGAGTCCAGAAAAATGAAAGTACAGAGTCCTAAATACTGTCAGCACGAGTAGGCTGCTAATATTGCTGTCAGTGTCTTGGAGAGTACAGATAACAACTGTTTTCCTGTGCCCATGCACAGACTAAGTAGTTTCAGTTATTCTCTGCTGCAGGAAATTTAAAGGAAATCAAATATTTATATAAAACTGAAAAAAACTAACCATATATTAAAAATGCCTTTCTGCTGGTTTGCAAAAAAGAAGAGGAAAATAATCTCTATTCCAAAGCTCACAGCTAGTGAAAGTACTCAGAAACCAGAGAGAAATTAGATTATAGGAAAAAGTTCTGTTGTAAATCAGATACAAACTGAAAGGTGGGCCATTAAAATCATCATTAAGTTAATAAATACATTCTGATTAGCCACTATTCTTGACTTCAGCAAATCTCTCAACACCAGAAAGAGGGGTTTCTTCAAATCTAAATATGAAAGCACTATTCAGTACAGAAAACAACAGATGACATTCAGAAAGGAATAGATGAAATTGCAACACAATTTTTTTCCCCTCTAAACTATGAAGCAGGAATAAGGAGGGCACTAAAAAGACACCAGAAGGAAGAACATTTGAGAAAGGCTGCAGCATCTACAATGTGACAAACAGGCCTGCCTTTGAGGCAGGGAAGAGAGAAAAATAGTACTTTGTAGAGGAAACAAAACTAGGACCACGCAATTTTTTCCTAATACGGGCCTTGGAAAATATGATACAGCCAGAAAAGAAGTGCTTCCTAATGATGCCGATCCTCTAGGAAAGCCTTTTTTCAGAGTATTGGACAAGCCCACTTATAAGACTCTAATGTTACGTACATAGATTACCCCCTCCCACCTCTCTGCCACTCACGTTTCCTACTTCACCAATCCCTCTTCCAAGAAGAGGAGCTTGAGAAGGACCCAAAATACTTTACTGACAGCTTCAGCCACAGTAGTCTTCCAGAGAGATGCAAGACACCAAGCTAACGGCTGCCTGTGCAGTGACTATGCCCAGTAAGCGAGGAGGTGAGTTTGTAACAATGTGACTGCTAGTCTGACCTTTAAAAATGGTGCTTCGAAAAAAAATAGCTTTCTTCACTCATAATCAAGAAACTAGACAAGAAAGAAAAGGCTACTCAGATTCTACACCTAAATCTAAGCAGCACAGTAGTAGCAGATGGTACACAAGCACAGCTTTGTTTATGTTTCGAGACCTACTGTACACTTAGTGTAGCATTTGTTGATTTTAATTACTCAAAACTGAAAAGAATGACTTCAAAAACAAGAGACTTTGATATGACCATGATAAGATTTGCTAAAACAAGTTTCAAAATTTTTAGATATATTTCCTATCACAGACAGTAGTGTAGACTATGAAAACATTACACTTATGTTTCATAGAAAGATGATTGTGCTGAATAATTCTGGTGTGGCCACGGCGCTCAGGATTTCAGACTATGGAAATTCACGTTCAAGATTTAAATTCACTTACGTATGATTGATTAGCAAAAATGTAATGAGCTACGAAGGAGAACTAAAAGTACCATGTATTGATAATGTTTATGGTCTTGCTAATTAAATTACCCACTTTGAAATAAATTCCGTAAAGCTGGTCATTCTGATCTTGAGATTATAGGTATTAATAACATACAGGAAAAAGGGAAAAATTATAGAAGACAGGGCTATAATAATGACCACTTAAATACACGCATATGATACCTGGAAACCCAAAAGAGGAGAAGCACTTTAGGTCTCAAGAACACTCTGTTCTCCTCCGCCTTTCTGATCACAAGGCACAAACATACTTAAAAATGTCACAAGTAAACACCAGATACTTACATTTTCATTTTGAAGGGAAGGTAATGTACTGACTGGCCAGCTCACAGGAGCTGGTGGAGACTCCACAATTTCACATTTTGGGTCTCTCGCAACAATCATCCTAACAGAATTCCCACAGTTTCTCAACACTTGGGCAACTTGTTCACTGGTCATTCCTTGCACATTGGTCCCTCCAATCTGTAAGATGTGATCTCCTGTCCGGAGCCTCCCATCCTTCAAACATAAATAAAATTGTAAAAAATGTTTCCACTCTATACGTAAAATATCTTTTCCATTACAAAATTGAAACTGTGTACAGGCATTTTCACAACCATGAGCACCAATGCAAGAAAATACCATAAAATTGACCACCATGGCAACATTATAAATAAGTCAAGGAAGCGTTTGCACAATTATGCACTGTTTTTTCCACGGTAGTTAACAGTGATAAATCAACCTTTCCAAAACTGAGTAAAATACCCAGGTTGAATAGCATCATTCCTAAGAAATTAGTTACTTTTCTCATTTCGGAGAAAACAGAGGACAGCAATGTTTTATAATCTCAGAGGCTGTTATGTATTGCTGTTTCATAGAATACTCCTCATCGGATGGGGGTCAGAGTAAAAGGTAGAGCATTTTAATTTAGGACTTTTTAGAGTTTTTCCTAATACTTCCATACTAACCTGGCAATTCTTTTCTCATATGACTAGCTCCAACTCCAGCAAGTAAATCCACTGACGGTAACAAGACTCCACACAAACCCTTTTTTACATGATAATTATGATTCATGACCTTCATCATCATTTCTATTATAAGCAAGCATTCATAGGACCAAATCCTCAGCTGGTATTGATCAGCACAGCACCAACATCTTAGGTGCATTGATTTATATGCAATTTTAGCAGAGTTATTCCCAGGACTAACTCAAACTCATTTACAAACTCATCCAATTTTAACATGTATATGTGCTCACTCTTTCACATGTTCTTAATGATGTCTCATTCAGCTGAGAATGATGTGGCGAGTTCTTAACTTTCATGCTTCATTTGTAGCCAAAACACTTTATTCCTTACAGCAAAACAGGTGTTACGCAATAATTAAAACTCACTCATTTATACATGACCGGTTCGGAGGGAGGCAGTCAAGCAAAAGCCAACATTTTCCAGTAAAGCTCTCTGAATCTCCAGTTTTAGTTTCCATCCTATACTGGAGGAAGAACCTTACCCTCTCTCTTTTGTATGTTACTGGATCTTGTCTGCATGGGTTCCAGACCTCACATACTGTAACTTGTCACAACCAAATTCACATTAAAAATCCAAATCTGTTTTGCTATTGCACATGTTCTACTCCTGAAATGTAGCAACACTCAGCAATGAGTCTTCAAAGATTAGCAATCAAAGGTTGCAAACTGTACCTGTGCAACTTTAAAAGACATCAGTAAGTTCAAAAGGCTTTGCATCAATCCTAAGTGTCTCCTGGAACTGGTCAGACTGCAAGGCAGGGATTAAAACCCCTTTAAAATGAAACCCACTAAAAACAGAACATCTTCAATCTATAAACTGAATCTTACAATGCGATTACTCAATAGGGCAGATTCTCTTGCCTGACAATTCATTTGGAGAGTTTGTCCCTATCGATGTTGACAAATGTACCAAATTCTACAGAGGATGTGCAAATCCATCAAGAGCATTTGTCCTCCCCCAGACTGACCAAAGGCTCAAAATATCAGGAGTATTGAAAATATTAGAAGGTTACACAACTTTTCAGAATTTCTGCATGTTCAACAGTGTTACAAAAGCCAAAGCATGGCTGAGAAACAACTTAATTCATATCAGGTGCTGACTTTTTCCTCAATCATACCTTCAACATATTTATCGATAAAGTATATGTCAGCATCCAGACTTTGATGCTATCAGCTTCCTTTTGTTGAAGTATATTAGTCTATTTTAAGACTGTCAAAACCAGTTAATTATACTTTACAATCAAACAAGAAGTAACATAATATAACAAATTACCCGATCTGCTAATCCCCCAGGAACAATTGTTCTTACAACTACTCCACTCGACTTTCCTCCTACAATTCCAAAGCCTAATCCTGAACCATCGTTAATCAGCTCAACGTCTTCAACGTGGCCCCAATGAATCTGCAATTAATAAAAACAGGAGATTTTAATTTCAGTCGATCTTTAATGTTTCTCACTTTCATATGTACCAGGAATTACGAGAATTAATCAGAGCCCTTTTCTCTCTCTACCCCACATATTGGAGATCTGTTGGATTTTGTTCAGTCAGCTTCATTTCCTTGTAAATACACAGTGGGATTTCTCATCTGGTTTTAAACATACATTTTGTCCTTCATGTTCAGGATAACAGGATACTAGGAAAAGGCTTGACTAAGAAAAAGCAATTTTAAGATTTTCTTGCCAAAATGAAAACTATCCTTTTAGCTTTTCATAAATCAAGAATACTGCAAACAACAGAGAAAAACAGAGGCAAGGAGCTTGCACTGGCCTAGTTTTCACTTAGCGTTGCCCAAATTCTTACTTCTGTTATTTCACTTACACACTCTAAACACCACCAGTACATGCCGAATTAATAGCGCAGTACAATATTTTGCCATACTGAACTGGAAGCATGTTTCTAAGCTACATTGTACCATGACCGTATGTTCTACAAGACAATCTGAAAATAACAAAGCTGTTAAGCAACCCAAACCCAGCCAATGTTTCTGTCAGATTAATATCTCATAGAAACCAAAATGGAGCAAAGTAGGCAGATTTAAGTCTTCTGTGAATAAAGGATTTATTAGCATACTGAAAATCTTTGCCAAAGCCAGTTAAATATCATAAAAGAAGTTTAAAGACCCCCTCTAGAGATATATATTTGTATTTTATTTTGTTAGTCTGTTCAGTGCAGATCTTTCAATGAAAAAGCAGTTAAAGTTTAATTCTTTAAAATTTTCAGTGCAATAAACAATATTGATTATCCACTAAAACCTTCAGATTTCACTAGCTCTGTAATAATCATGAGGGAAATAATTACTGAGAATAAGGAAAAGCACTGCCCTTAACCAGATTTTCATCAAAACCTACTAGCATAATAAATTAAGATTCCAATATTACAAACCCTGCATTTAGGTGTGCAGTTCGACCAAATTCAGTGAAGCCACCTGGACCATATGGTTTGAACACAGATGGAAGTTCAGCCCTAGCTTATTACATGTCCCAGTGACAATCTCTCCTTGTTCAAGAAAACAAAAGGGTTCACAACCAATGAAATTTGCAGATTAAAAAAACCCTGATTAATAAACAGGGATTGAGAGGTTCTTTAACAGATACTTTTTGTTTGTTTTTAAAACAAAGACAAGGCTTTTTGTTTTGAGCAGTTTAAATTTAAATTGGTTGGGAAATTTCAAGCAGTGCTCATGATAGGCTATGTTTACACTCTTTTAAGATGTAATCAGAGCATCTTTAATTGCTAAGCACAAGTAGGTTTCAGCTGGGTAGACTCGTAAAATGCTTTACCCAGCCTATGCTGAACAGACCCTGCTGCTAAGAATATGTTGATCTACTGAAGCTTCTGCTAGCCCATAAAAACCCAGGATCTATTTTATAACAACTTCACGCAGCTTTGCAACAGAAGCCTTATACTTATTGCATGCTCAGTCTAAGTGAAATGTCATCACGTCTGAAATCTGATTAAAGAAAAAAATCCCTATATGTAAAGCTTGCTAACGCAAACACTTACAACCACAAAAAAATATCCAGCATAGTACAGAATCTGATTTTGACAGCATTACAACAACTCACAGTCTCAGGTGGATTTATATCACTTAATAAGACAGCCGAAGTTCTGCCGTTTCCTTGAACTGGCTCCCTAGCAACAACCAGATGTAGAGATCCTGTGGATTGCTGGAGGAGGGCAATAGCGTGCTGATGGGAAATGTGCTGATCCAATGGGGTGCAATTAATGGCCAGTATGTGGTCATTTTCCTTTAGTCTTTGATCCCTTAACAAAACATTGAAAGAAATTTCAAAATGCAGCATAGTGACTCGCAACAGGCTTGTGTAATTTAAATATGAACATGCAAAATACAGTTATGCAAGGTTAAATATTTATATATTAAAAAAATCTGCTTATTAGACTGTCTTCACCAACATACAAACTACACACAATCCACACTGTCCTGAACTGCCCGGCCATATTTTGTTCCAACTTTATATGGTACAGAAATTTGCTCAATTATTTCCTTTTGCTTCTATTCAAAATTCAATGGAATTCCCTCATCCTTTCTTGATGATATGGAACTACAGGGCAGAAAAAAGTTATTTCTGTAGCTATACAATGAACTAGGAACTATTCTTCATTATGTTTAGCACTACATGATACTGTCTGTAAGTACCCACAACTCAGGCTATGATACTGTTTTGTATCATTATTTAATCTAAAGATCGATGAGCTGCATATTTATATTTTACTCAAAATTTACAGTATCAAACTTCAGATATCAAACTTTCTTCAAGTAACACACAGTTCAACTTATACCTTGAGATAATATAAATTTCACAGTTAATTCACCCTAGTGATGAATTTAGATTTGCGACAAGAGAGAAACCATCACTCATCTCCTTTGTTAAATATTCATTCTGAGCACGAGACCAAACTGTTACATAGACAGACACTGCCTTCAAAGCTCTGTAGGAATCCAAAAAAGTCTCCAGGAGATCTTGTCTCCAAGCAAAATGGGAAGCATGCTGGGGAAATTTATAAAAACTCCAAAACAATATAACTGCACATCTTAACCAACGCATTTTAAACTTACTTTTTACACTGCGATGTTTAAGATGTTTCCCAGAAATCACTTTCTTCCAGCACTAACCATATTTTAGATTCTCTCATCAAAGAAAGTGAGCAGCAGGTCATCAAATCCTAAAGTGAGATATTCACTCTCCTTTGACATCCGGATCAGTCCATCTGTCTCTACTTTGAAAGAGCCTAATATGCTTTTCTTTAAGTGTTCTCTGGTGTGTTCTCTGCGGGCCCATAGCCATTATCATTCCAACCTCTCCCCGCTCTTTTTGTCATCCTGTGTTGGCACTTCCTGACATGTGTTATTTAAAAAGTGACACCAATGACTTGAAATCTAGACACATTTTCTTGAAACATAATTCCAAGCACTGCATTTGTCTCATGCCAACTCTTGTGGCTTTACAATCACATTTTATTTTTAAAGGAGTGCTCTGTCTTTTGTTGTTGGGTGAAAACCCACAGACAATACAGGAAGAAAATGCCTGAAGCCTCAATTCTATGATGACATCTGTGCAGGGATCTGTCGGGAGGACTGGATCTAAATTTACACAGGAAACAAACAGTAAAACCAGCTATAAATAGGGCTTTCTCATAGGCACATAAATAAAGAAACAAGGGGGGAAAAAAAATCTTTCAGGGACACAATGCATAAAAATTCAAATGGAGGTTAATTTTTATTTTCCTTGTATTCTTTTCTGAGTTTTCTTTTGTTTTTTAATCAGTTCTCAAGATTCTCTTGAGTGAGTCATGATTTCTGGAAATTCCATTTACGAATGGCTCAGATATTTAAAACTCATCTGAAAAACTGATCCTCAAAACATGAGTCCATTTAGCTGAAAAGCCAGAATTCAAGATACCACCAACAAAATATCTCACCAGATAACCCAGACAAACACGTTAGTCTGATAGAGTCTTCAGTGTGAAAGTCATGACTTTTTCCTTCATGGAAATACTGCAATTTTCCAACACAATTATAAAGATCTCACCTGTCAGCTATGCTTCCTGGCTGGACTTCCTTGACAAAGATACCAACTTCTCCCAAGCTGTGATTTTTAAGGGCAACCACACTAAATCCAAGACCTCCAACAGAAGGCTTTTCAATCTTTATTGATTCTATTTGTCTCCCCTAATAAAACAGAAAAAATTGATTTACTAATTTTCAATGCAACAGAATGAGCTAGTTTAAAATTTATGAACACCAGGAGAATTATTCTCCTCCTAAGACTAAACAAAGGCAAAATACCGAATATGTTATTTCTATAAAAGCTCCTCCATTTATTATTTTTAATATAGCAGAGTATTGGATGTGCAAGCACTCTGAGGTTCTGAAACCTCAGGGAATTTAAGAGCTGCTTTCACACTTCATTCGCATTATGAGATGAATTCCAAACTGGATGAAAACTACGAACGAAGTGCTGTCTAGAGCAATATATTTGGGATTTCTGGAAATGCTGCATAGCTAAACTAAATTACTTGTCTTTTGGCTCCCCTTGCTTTTAACGCTGAGTTTTAGGTGTGCGTTCAAAAGATTGCAGCTTTTAAATAAAGAAATTAATTTCCTTCCCCTCCCTGCAACTTCACACTTAATGCTAAAAAAAGTTTGCTTTTGTGACTGCCTGCTTTTCAGTTCAAATACAAGATTCCTGGGGTTGTTTACTGGGAAATATTACTTAGAGAATGCATTGCTACCACAGGTGTTTTATCCAAAATAATGTGCAGTCTTTACTGCTAAATCTTTTATCTGATGAGTTAATGACACACTAATGAGAAGAGTTATGCTCAAAATATTACAGCTACATTAAGGTAGTCAATTAGCAACAGTTATTTAATATAGAAAGGCATGACTAACCAATTAAATTAATGGCTCAAAGTAACACAGAACAATACATTTGTGCTATAAATGCCAGTCCCACATGGATGGATGTCTGCACCTGTATAACTTCCATAAGCATCTGGTACATGCTACATCCCATGTTAATGAAAGCAGCATCTGTCTGGCAAAGTTAAGACATACTAAATGAAGAGTTAAATAAAATATTACATGCCAGTTCTTTAATCATTTGCACTGTTCATACAGTAACAAAGTTGGTACATTTCCAATTTAAAATGCATTTGATAAAACAAGTCTCTCCATCAAAACAAGTTTCTGCAGAAAATGTCCATTTTCAATTAAGTGTCATCAAATACCAAAAAAATTTTCTGGCAACTGAAATTTCTTTTCTAAATTTGTGTGTTTAGTAGAATGTAAGACAAAAAAAACATTGGCAAAGAGGAAAAAAAAAAAAACCAACCACCACCAAACCACTTTCCCTTGCTGACATTATCTTTCACAGGGAGAAGTTACCCTCAGCACTTCTGCTCTCTTAGTGGCTTGGAGACACCACACTCCAAGGTACACAACAAAAGAGCATGTTTGAAAACGTACTCCAAAAGCCTGCAAGAAAAAGTTTGATATTAAAGGAAAATAAGTTTGGTTCATCAAACCTGAGAGCCTTACCTTTGCCATCTGTTGGATGATTGTGTTAAATTCATTAACTCCCAGGTTTGGAGCGAAGGTAGATGCTTTGGGTTCAGGTGAACTGCAAGGTGCATACACGCTCCCAGCAGCAACTGATCTGTCAGCAAACACTAGTAGCCCTCTCTTAGTAAAATCAAAATCTACTGAACGGTCAGGAGGCATATAATTGAGCTGTTGAAAATGAACAAAGATGTAGAAAAACTATTAAAACCAAAAGAAGAGATTTCCACATATATCTTCTTGTGTGAAGACGCCAAAGAAGCAAGCATACATGCGTTCATACATGCCTATTCACACAAATATACTCACCTGTATAATTAGGCAATGTTAATATATAAGCTATAACCAAACTACCATATCAAGTTTAAACTGTTTTTTGGAAGGAAAAGTTCCCTGAATGTTTCAGCTGTGTTTCTCCTTCACTCATTTTCTCCATTTCTTTCATTCTGCTTCCCTGCCCGTGACCATTATCCTCTCTTCACCCTGATATTCCAGAAACAACACGTGCAAAAGCAACAACATTAAAGCAGCACTCAAGCACTATTGCAAATGTCAGGCAAACCTAGACAATTTTAGCACAAGAATCCAAATTTTTTTAAGAGTCAGTTAGTCACTCAGGAGCCAAAGGCCTGGTCTGTATTCTCTCCTCCCCAGAGAGAGCCTAGGGTACAAACTACCTACCACTGAACGTGTTATCATTGATAGAACTTGCAGTTCAATGTCTAGTCTTGACAGATAATAAAATGCAGAAATACTCCCAGTGCGACATAGTAAACTGAAAAATCCCATCGTGAATTAAACTGCTCATGAGAGACATGCTTAAAAAGAATTTCAAGAAAAACAAACTTTTCCAGATAGGAGAATTCTGAATATTTTGGATACAAAATCCATCATGCCACAGTCACAAAGCGTGATCTTAGATATATTTGCATCTTCATACATTTTTCATAGCTTGCAGACATGCACCCAGGCTTTGGAAGGAAGGAACAGGAGCAGGTACAGCACATTTGCGAACATGGGAAGAAGACAGAATGAATGGCACAACCACTACCACACCACCCAGGCAGGAACACGTGCAATACATTTGGCAATGACAGCAAGGTGGCCTCGTCCCCCTGACACCCACCCCACTATATCTGCAGCTGGGCAGGCGCAGTAACAGCAGAGAGAGGGATCACTGCTGCTTAGGGTATGCCAAGGGAGTCCCTGATTTTAAGGTTGCACGCCTGACTCTGCTAACTGCACAGTGAGACCTGTTCATGCAGATGTGTCATTGATGCCCATGTCCACAAGATCTAAGTGTCAGCTGGCATTATAAACCAATCCACACAAGACCCTTCCACTGCTGGAGCCAAGCCATTTTAAAGCTAGCTTGGGTACGTCTGCATCAGAGCTTGGCAAATCTTCAGAGGTGGTTTTCTAGATTATATTTCCCAAAACAGGTTAACCATTCTTGTACAAGTCAGCAGGAACTAAGTGATGATGTCTTTTAAGGAGAAAAGATGCTGCCAGTTAGCTGATAAACAGTATTTAGCTTCTGTGAAAAACAAAGGATCCCAGTTCCAACTGTGTTCAGAACTCAGAGTACTAGAGCTGATGTCTCTTGCAGATGCTTTTCTCTGACTGATGTGGTTCTCCACGCCTGCCTCTTCTGCATCCCTTTCAAAGCAAGTTGCTCCATGACCTGTTTGTTGCAATATCACTTCTCATTCCAGTAGTGACTCTGTATATACCAGCTTGATGAAAAAAAAAAACACCAAAAACACAGGGGCCAACATTCACTCACACCAAGTTACAGCTTATTAATGAGACCACCCTCATTAACACACGCCTACGTACCCTGTTTTAAGTTCCACGTTCATTATAGTTATCATTGCACTAATTTTACACTCACTTGTTCCTTCAGTTGCTTGATGGATTGCTGGAGGGTCAGTATCTGGTTAAACAAAGGGCTCCTGAGCGTGTTACGCAGAACAGTCAGGTTTTCATTATGTTGGGAATCTCTTTTCTCATGCAGTTTTGCTTGCAGACGATCAAGGATCTGCAGCACCTGCTGTTTATCTGCACCACAAAGCACATGTTAGGAATGGAGCTTCATTTCTCGCTACTCAACAAAAGTAATCACTTTCAGACTACATACCTGCAGCAGGATTTTCAGGCATGTTGAAAGCTATTTTTGGAATTACTCAGAAAAACCTAGATGAGGTTGAAAAAAAAAAATCAAATTAATAATTTATATATCCGAGCTGAATGCTAACAGATATACAGTCAGTAAATGCAAGAATAAAATACTAAGGTAACGATAACAAATTTAATAAAAAAATGCTACTACTCCCTGTTGTTTACCCCAAATATTCAATAAAGCTCTCAATATAGCTAGTTGCACTGCAGCCTCAGCACATCCAAAAATCTTTCCTTGTTCTGTGCGCTTTTCCTTTCACTCACAGGAAGGAATATGAACAACTCTTTCAAACACGAGTAAAAATGCAGGTTATAAACACAAACATTGGCCAAGAAAACTGTGAGACAGCTACGTTCAATCAAATTATTTCGAATATGGACATTAAAGTTGTGATCTTTTCAAACAGACATACAGGTAAAATCTTCCTACTATTTAGAAGGTACTTTCCTCTCAATTACTTTAACTATTTGCAGACAGTATTCTTATCACAATAGCTCTGCCCTGCCATAGGGCAATATAGGTGAAACCTTGCATCTTCCTAAAAAACAATGAAGTTTCCTCCACTCACGAGACAGCAGAGCATTATGGCCCAAAATTGGCCAAAGCAATCCCTACTCCAACACATTCCTAAGGGAGGTCAGTTCTAACCGCAGCCCTGGTGTTGAACAGGTGAAAGAAGCTCGTTCCTTTCTCCTATGTGCGCCTGCCTTTCTCTTTTTGTATGTACATGACAAGCTTTGAAGGAACAGAATACCCTTTATCACGCTCCTCTACAGTGCTGAACAGAACAGGTCTCCAACTGGGGCTGAGACCTAGATGGCAGCATAAAAACAACAGACTTGCAATTAGCAGCGATGATAAATTTGTACCCTTACTTGCATGTTATTACGTTGATGCGGAGCCTGTCACTCTGAAATCTATCAAGGCAGTTACACCAAAACATACACGAGAAACAAGATTTCTTCACTTAGTACAAGCTCCTCTGAAAGAAGTCAGCCATTTAATAGCACAATTTACATAATTTTAACTCTACCCAGTATATAGCTGTGTAATTTCAGAATAATATATTTGGAATTATTCTGGAACAAAAATAGCCATATATATATGTATAAAAAAATCTCTGTATTTGCTTTTTTAATCTTACAATTCAAGAGTAGAAAGGGTCATATGCATCTGAATGTAATACCAGGGTAAGCGCGTCCCAGGGGCTCTCTCCCAGCAGGACCTCTGATCCTTTCAGCTCTGCCTCTGATGCTGTCTGTGCTCACACTGAAAGCATCTTGAGTTCTGGGAGGACACTGTTATACTTAACAAAATGTTAATTATGCAGGTGAATAGCTGCTCTTCTCCTGAAGAGTCAGATTAAGCTGATTTACCTAATGAAAAAAAAAAAAAAAGAGTGGACGTGTGTCACAAACCACAGTTTCAGATTTATGCACCCTTTACTCTATCTGAGCAGCTTTGGCTCCTGGAGGAATTCCTGCAGAAGTCGGTGGGTTTGCGTGGTTTCCACCCAGGGCCAAGCAAAATGAGTCGCTTTGCAAGACTATTAACAGATTTAGGAGGTCATTTTAAATCAAACTCATAGCAAGAGTTGAAGCAGCAAACCCATACAACCCCTGAAAGATTTTCAGGAATGCATCTGAACTTTTGCAAGCGCTGCGGCTTTATTTTCTTTTCCATTCGAAATAAAACACTTCTAAGAGCAAAGAAGCTTTTGATTCTGTGCTGAGATCCGATTCTGAAGAACAGATGAAACCTTACACATTCCTGAGTCTTCACCTAAACCAAAAAGACAAAACCTAACCTCCTTGACTGAAAATATTGCATTAATCTTAACAAAACAGGACAAAGAATGTGGAAATTTGTTCTTTCTTCCCAATTTAACTTCTCTCTGTTCACTTCCCTCCTCTATTTTTCTACCTCACATCAGCAGTTAGAAGAGGAAAAAAAAACCCTAAAGCAAGCAAACCAACATCAGAAAGGGATGCAAAATAAATCCTGTGAGGAAAAGTGGCTTGAAACATGTTTAAACCAGCAGTAGGGTGAATAAAAGATTAAACCCAGAAAAGAAACCCAGCGTGGCAGGAAATAATGCCGACTTGACAACACCGTGCCCATCTAACAGCTGAAGCGAAGAGGCTGGCCCAGCTCTCCAGCCCCTTTTCATGCATTTTGCTCTTCCCTTCCCATCTGTGCTTGCGCTTATTCATCTGAGCCCATAGTGAGCTGGAACAGGGAGCTAAACACGCAGAAAAAACCTTTGCGTTCTGGTAGGGCGAGCTTTTTGCCCAGTTAGCCCTCCACTGCCAGCACTGGCACGCAGGAGTGGGGCGAGAAGCGCCGGGGAATGGGGACCACACCTTGCAGCAGCAGCAGGTAGCGGTTGCGGCAGCTCAGCTGCACTGGCAAACGGCACCATGAGAAATAGCCTGCGTCATTCAAAAACGGCCTCAAAGTGCCGCGCTGACAGCCTCCAAGATTAATCTTTTTTCCATTACAGCGGGTGTAACAATAGCAATTATGACAATGGGTACGGATCCAAGAAAGAAAAATTCAAGCAGAAAAATGTCGGTAAGAGATCTAGGCTCCATCTAGGCAGAAGTTTCCTAGAGGAGGTGGTGCAAAAGAAGGGGGGAAAATAAAAAAAGATTAAAGAAAGTTTCAGCTTCCTGCTTGAGCTGCCCCAAAGCGTTGCTAAGTGCCGTTGCAGACCGCTCTGTGCTGGTGGACGCCAAAGCGGACCTCAGGTACAGTTTGTGCAACAGTTCAAGTTTACACAGCACTTTGGGATTCCTCGTGATCAAAGCTGGCCTCCAGCCAGGCTGCAATGGATTTTAATGATTTCTTTTTGTGCGATACGTTAAAACCACCCTCAGTATTTCTTTGTTCTCCTTTCTTTCATAAAAAGGAAAGTGGGGAAAAAGAAAAAGTGTTATATTTTAAAGTAAACAGCTACTTCTGGTGTGAGGGGATCCCTGAAAATATAAACCAATTTAAAGTTTTCAAGTAATGTGTCATTTAGGACAGGTCTCTAAGACCAGCTTTTGGGCACCAGAGAAACACACAACCCCACGTACTATTGAGCTGTTTATGTTTGGGGGCCCAAACAGCTTATCATTAAACAACTTCCAAACACCAATGCTAAGTCCAAGCAGGGTGTCAACAGACAGTTGCTAAATCAGGAGGTGCATTCCTAGGCGGTAAGTTTGAAGAGTGATCCAAACCACTTTGGTTTGTCTTGTTAAAATCCGTTCACCCACTCCACATTCAACTTCCTTAGCTCCTTTCTCTGATTTCTACAGCCACTCATTTATCTTGTTGGTAGACAAAACTGCAAACCTCAGTTCAAAATTTATGTCACGACTCCCAATATAACTGTAAAATCACTGAGAAAATAACGGATTTCAGAAAGTTTAGTGTTTTCTAAGACCAGGAAAAACCCCACACTCCAGCACAGCGTGCATCTGGGTTTTTACTGTCTTCACTTTTGAGAGCTGAACTCAACACATCATAGGGAGTGTGAATGTTTCATATGGTTTTGTATGAAATCCTAAGACTTGGATCTTCTTCAAAAGCAAACTAAGAAAAAAAGGAATTCCCCCATGCTGATGCCAGCAGAGGTCATCAGAAGAGCTGAAAGGTTTAAGTCTTCCATTGCCATCACCCCCCTGCCAGACGCCTGCCACTTGCACAGAGACATGGGGTGCTCAACCCCGGCACATCCCGGAGCCAGAGGGGAACATGACACCCCTGGCAGTGGCCTTGACAAACACCTGCCCTCCACAAAGGGCCGCTGAAAGACAAAAATAAGGGTTTTCCTGCTGGGGTCTGGAGGAGGACATGGCTTAGCCAGCAGAGATTCTTCTGCCCATTTCTCCCCACCCACCTAACAACTACTTCTGCTCTGTGTCCTTCAACTTGGTGTCCAACAACCTGTGCCCTTCCTGGAGACGTGCCTGCAGGGAAATCCCTGCCTCGTGGGAGGCTATCCCTGCTCAACGTGGGTGTAACCTTTTGGGACATTACAACGCCACAAGTCCTTAACGCACAAGTGCTAGCTGCTGCTACTTTTCAAAGGCTGCTAACACAGCCAATCTGAGCAGCCTGCCACGGGAACAGCCAAGGGTACATCCCAATCCAAGGTCACCTTTCTGCACTAATGCGGTTGTAATTTTTCCTGGCCCCGTTACCAGGAATGACTGATACTGTTCATACTGTCTTCCTCGTCAGAGAGATCTGAGACTTGGAAAATTTCAGCCCAAACAGTTTAAAATTTGATAAAAGCAAAAGAAAGGGAAAACAGCATTTGTTAGTGTCATCTTAATCCTAAATTGCCCTAACACAGTATCACCTGTAACTTCAGATATTAAACATTATATACTTTACACACCATCAAGCGACTACGCACTGCGAAAAAACAACACTATCCTAACAGGTATTTCTCTGTCCTACATGTTACGCTCAGTTTTCCATCCTGGTAACGTACAGAAGAATTCAGTCCAGCCAAGCTTAGCATGCACACGCCTTTCAGATGAAACCACCAAAACCTGCTGTTCTGCGTAACGCTGCAGTATTTATAACGAGTGCTCCAGAGCACGTGCTGACTGCTCCAGGCACTTGAAAGAAGGAAACAACCAAACGGTGCTGCGAGTACCTAAACACAAATACACCACACATCTCCAGGGTAAAGCAGGTCAAAGCTGAATATTGTTAAATATTAAAAAACCTACTCCATGGGCAAACTGAGTTATGTCCTGTTATATAAGATTAGTGACCACAAGACAAGGAAAGCAAAAAACCCACCACCCTGCATCTGTGATTAGCAGTCTCCATGCAGATCAGGAGAAGCCTTACTCACTCTCAAGGCATGCTAACTTTTAACAAGCAGAACCTGAATTCCTGGGGACTTCAGCCTCAAGGGAAGCACCGGTGTGGATTCTCTGATGTCTAATAGAAGGGTGAGCTCATGCCAAAGCCATTCGCTGTGGAGCAATAACATGGTCCCAGAAACCCATTCTCACAAAGCTTAAGGAAAACTTGTTTCTGAGATCTAAATGTTGTCTTATCCTACGGAAATTAGTAAATAAATCCTAGAATCATGATGATGACAGTGTACATGATTAAAAAATCACTTCATGCGGGAGAAGAGTTGTTAGACCTGTGTCTATGTTTATCCCACACCCAGGGCTAAACAGTAACAGTTTTTCTCTCACCCAATGTCCCTTCCCTGACCAAGGAAGAGAATTGGGAAAAGGAGGGAGACTTGTGGGTTAAAGTTGAACAGATTTAATAAAATAAAGAAATCAATATCAATGATAACACAAAACACACAAAATTATACTTAGCTATAGAGTTGTGGCAAGTTGCTCCAGGAATAGCAATTGTTGGGAATGAGAAAGAGGGATGCTAGAAGAGAGGAGAGCAAAAAGAGCCCCACCTCTCCCCAAGCCCTCCCTTTTGTAGTGAACTTTATCTTAATGATATAGGACACACCTGTGGGCCAGCCTGGGGCAGCTGCCCTGCATGTAACTGCTGATGGCCCTGATCACCATGGCTGGCCACAAACTGAAACAAAATCCTGATTAAACCAGGACAACCTGGAACCATACTAAATTTCAAAGCTTCAAAAATTTACAAGGAACGCAAAAGAACAGTTTTCCTATTAATCAACACCTAAATAAAGGAAAACAAAGCTTTAGTGAGAACCTCTGAATTGACAGGCACTGACAGAACTTGTTGCAAATGGTTCGTTACTTCCCCAGCGCCTGGAAACTGCTCACACAACATCACGACCCTGAGCGGCCTCCTGCACCTCGGAGGGCCTTTGCCGGCCATCAGGAGCCACGCAGCTCTGCCCAGCCTTTACCAGGGGTGTCAAGGAGCCACTGAGGCCCCCGCTGCGTGAAAGCTAAAGGGCTTCGAGGTGGGAGTCCCTGGCCAAGTGCAGGCCGGTGTCCTGACCGTGGCGGTGTCACATCGAGACACGGGTCAGGCGCTGAGGGAGCGAGATGGTAGGAAACGATCTCCCCAGGATCTGTGCCACAACCAAGCGCAGAGCCTCCGTGTGTGAAGGAGGAATTAAACTCCTCCAGAAGAGCCCTCCAACAAGCGGGCTCTACCCGCCGGGACCCTCGCCCCCTCCCTAAAACCCGCTGCAGCGGCGCCGAGGGCAGCCAGGCCTCCCCTCAGGGGCACGCCGGCCGCCCCTCCACCCTTCCCCGGCGCAGCCCCCGGCCCCGCCGCCTTCGGTACCGAAAGTCACGCCCACGCCAGTAGCGCGGGCCGGGGCCGGGGCCGGGGCCGGGGCGGGCAGGGAGGAGGAGGAGGGGGCAGCAGCGGGCTCCCCTCCGCGCTGGGGGCGCTGCTGAGGCGAAGGGCCACAGCCCCCTCAGCCGCCGGGGCGGCGGGCGGCGCTCGGGGCAGCCGCCGGGGCCGGGGCGGGCTCCCCGCTGCGCGGTACCTACGGGCGGCGGCGGTCGGAGCGGCGCGATGGCCGCCGGCTCTCACCTGGGCGGAAGCGGGAAGCGAGCGCGCCTCACCTAAGGCGCAGGAAGCCGGGGCGGCGCGGCGGGAGAGCCGCCTCCCGGGGGACGGCCGGGCCGCGTCCCTCCGGCGGGGGCGGGAGCGGCCCGCAGACCGCGGCCGGGGAGGCACGTAGCGGCGGTGCCCCTGGGCCGGGCCGGCTGGAGGAGCCCCAACCAGCCCTTCCCGGCTCGGGGATGCCCGCGGCTCCCGCTGAGCGGTACGGGAGGGCAGGGGCGAGCCCGCAGGTGTTGATGAGAACAGCACAGCAGTGACCCGGACGCGTCCGGAGGCCGGGAGAAGGGCAGGGCCGGGCATCTCCGTGCTGTTGGTGGAGATGGGGCACTGGGGACAGGGGCGATGGGAGCGGGGTCCAGCAGGTGACGGCCTGGGGCTGCAGCTCGTTGGCCACAGGGACTAGTGGTAGCTGCTCTGTGAAACGCAGAGCTGAAAAGCCAAGTCAATTTTCAGATGATCCCGACCTGCCAGTGTATTTATAAATCATAGGCCAAAACCACACACATCAACATGGCCACCAAACTCCCCAGTGAGGGCAAAATGTAGGTGTAGACCTCATAGAAAAGCTTTATTTGTACTCATTTGCAGTAAATCAGCGTCCAAACATGAATTCAGAGCCCTTTTGAACTCAATTCCCACAGAGGCCTCATATGCAACATGTTAAGAACATATAATTTCATCCTCCTTTTTTAAAAATTGAGATTCCCTATGCCTAACTTCCCAGTCCTTACTCTCAATTTTAATTAAGGTAGCGCTCGTGAGAAGTGACAATTTTCTTGACAGTGATGAACAAGCAAGTCGTGTATTTATCCATCCAAGAGATGCACCACAGACAGAAGAGCCAAGCACTTTTCTCATCAGTTCACCTCAGTCTCGGTCTCGGAGGGCTGAGTTCCTTACGCAGTGCACTCTGGCCCTGGCCTTTCGCTTCCACTTGCTGAAAGGGGTATCAGTTTTCATTTGCATACTTCGTCTGCTCAACTCTAGACTGACAATTTAGTTTGCACAAATCTTCCAAAAAGCTGTTAGAGGGCAATATCTTGCATGACCGGACAAGCTCTTTTATCATCCACACTTTTTAAATCCACGTTTTTACTGATTCTTTGAGTATCTGGGACTGTGACAAACCTTTCGTTGGTACTGACAGGCTCACATGTAAGTCACCATTCATTCACCAAAATAATAACCAGCAACCCCCAAAAAAGACTTCCAGAAGGGCTGGGTAATGCCAACATTCTCTTAACTATTATCTTGGAGTTGCTCTCAGCCTTTTTCAGTTTCTACGTCCCTACTTGTTTTTCAGAAAACGCTTCTAGAGGGGATGTAAACTTATGACAGTAATGCTGCCTTTCCTGGGTAGGTTTATCCCAAACGGTCTCTCCATTGCCTATAAACAGTCCAGGATCCCCAGCAGTTCATAACTGAAAAGTGACACCTTCAAACACTAGAAAAACACGAACTAACCTTCAAGGAAGTGGGAAAAGGAAAAGGTTGCTAATCACCGCAAAACACCTTACAAAGAGCAAACACTGATGAAGATAAAAGCTTCCAGGCACTTAGTATTAATTTAAAAAAGAAAGTAAAAAGCATTTTTAACAATACAAACACTGTTTTATGTGAAAATAAGAGTAACAACTTCAAACTGTTTATTTAATCTGACTGCTGTGCGTGTGCTGGACACAGCGAGAGTGCACAAGGCCCCTCCAGCCCACCTGGCTGCCAGGGTGCTGCCCCAGCCTGGGTTAACCCCCGGTTCAGCAGGAGGGTTCCCTGGCAGGCGCAGACCGGCACAGACCATCCCTTTCACCTCTCCTGCGCTTTTCAAAGTCCTCTTGAAAGCACCCAAACTCCAGACAACACCAGGGACACCCCCAGGTACCACCACCCACAGGTAAGATGTCACTTGCTAGGCCAAAGTTACAGCTTCGGTATTTGAAAGAGCAGGGAGGGTTCGTTTACCTCTCTCCTCTCGGGATGGACCCTCACCGGCCCGGCCTAACCTGCCCACCACTCCCGGCGCCCCCCGGCCCGGCCTGCCCGGTGCCCCCCGGCCTGGCCTGCCCACCGCTCCCGGCGCCCCCAGACAGCCGCTCGGTTCAAGGCGCTTCCAGCTGCAGGTGACTCGCCTCCCCGCAGATGCCGACACTCGAGAGCGGCCTCAGCTCCCCTCTGCCGCCGCCGGCCCCACACCACCCGGGGGCCAGAACCGAGGCGGAGCTCCCCACCGCCGACATCTTAAGTAAGGGCAGGTGGGCGCCGTCCCGGCAGGTGCCGAGGCGGGCGCGGCCATCTTTACTGAGGGCACGATCCCGCCGCTGCCCGCGCCGGGGCTGTACGAGCGCCATCTTGAGTAGGGGCACGCTCTGCCCTCAGCGCGGACCGTGAGCTGCCTCAGGAGCCATGTTTGCTGAGGTCAACCCCCCAAAACAAAACCCCCGCACCAGCCCACGACAACGAGCAGGGCGTCCACCCCTACCGCTCCCCGCAGGCAGGGCGACCTCCCCCCGCGGCGGGGGCCGCTCCTCCCCGCGGCGCCGCCGGGGCCGGCGAGTCAGCTGACGGGAGCGGCGGTTCCCATCATGGCCGCCCGGCCGGGGCGGCTGCCGGCGGGGCTGGGCAGGCGGAGAGGTGCGGCGGAGGCCCGGGTCCTGCTTCTCCTCTGGTTCGCGGGTGCAGCCGTGGAGGGAGCGGCGGGCACGGAGCCGCCGCTCAAGTGCGACGAGCTGAGGCTGGGGCAATATCCTGAGCGCGGCCGGGGCCGGGGCGGGCGGCGGGGGCTCGGCTGCTATGGGGATGGGGCCCGGGAGGGCGGCGGGGCCGGCGGCGCCTCGCCCCGGGCACGGTTGGCCTGCGGAGGGGGGCCGCTTGCCTGGCCGCCTCAGGGGGAGGTGGAGGGTGTGAGGTGCCTGACAGGGCGGGGGAGCCCCTCGGGTGTCAGAGCCTCGGCTGGAAGGAGCAGGAGAGGGTGCGTTCATTTTGGGGGTGGTGCAGTGTGTCCCTGTGTGCAGGTTTAGGGTGTCTCTGGTTTTCAAAGGGAAAATCTCATGGGATAAGAGACCCTTCTCCCCCCACCCCTCCATCTTCTTATTTTTTTGCAGGACACTCGAGGGAGACGTGGTGGCTTTGCAAAATGTTGAGTCTTCCTCCACAGTGCGAAGGAGCAGGGCGCAGGTGTTGCAGGCTCTAGCTGCGAGGCTCCTGACTCTCCAAAGGCGCGTCAGGCCTTCCCCAGAAAGTGTTTGTTGATGGTAGCTGACAGTTATTGATGTAGCTGCAGATCAAAAGTGTCAGGAAAGCAAATCTTGGAAAAGTTAACTTCATCTCCTGCTTTACTTGGCCGTGGGAGTTCAGACCTCTGGAAATAAGTTCCTGCTTGGGTTTTTTCTAGTCCAAATTCCCAGCATTTCAGGTGTTCATTTTGAGGTGTTCTTTGAATTTTGTATGTTACCGTATATTTAATTCTTCTCAAGCAAATGCATCAATTTAAAGGGACTGATATTGAAACAAGGGAAGAAGACTAGGCGTGCTACCTTGTTGCCTTCAAATGCAGAGGCTGTGACTGATAAATATTGTAGTTCCTTTAGGTAGTGCTGACTGCAGCACTAATTAAACGTGGAGCTTATGCGATATATTGCTGTATTAAATTGGATTAGCAGATTTGCTGTATGGTAATGTGCAGTTCCTATTTTGGGGGATGGGTAGGAAGGAAAACTAACATCAAGGTGCATCTTAAATCCTCAGGGTTTAAAGAGGGTGGAATAAATTACTGTTAAACCTGTTGTGTTTCATATGAAAAATGTTTTCCTCAATTACCTGAACATATATGTGCGATGAGCCTAAAATAGATAATAGTACACAAGAACCAATGAATTGTACAAATCACACAGCATATGGTAAGGATTTCTAACTTACATATTGATAGTAGCTACATTTTCCAAGGAAGTGTTCAATTTATGCATTTGTGTATCCGCTAGATGAGCTTTATAAAACATGGGATTACTAATATCATTAGTATGAAAGCCTAAAACACTTGTGTGGATTGGATGCTTTACTAAAAATTAATAACTACATTGTCTCTGATTGGTGCATTGGTAAGTGAGGTTTCTGGTAAATCTCTTCAATGTGTGTTGTATCCTCTAGGCTCTGTCCTGCACTACTGTGATTAAAACAAACCATTCCTGTCATACTGATTTTGCATATACTTAGAGAAGAATTGACACAACCTTCAAAATCTTTTATTTTTAAACATTTTTTTTTAAGGAAACATGGTGCCTTCCATCATCAGGAGTTTTTGGCGCCATGAGGCTCTGTTTTGAAAGCACTTACATTTATTTTGATGTTAAGTTCTGATGTCCTTTGAGTACAGCAGAAAAATGCTTAAGTTGATCACTTGGTTTACTACATATGCTTAGCTTTTTTATGTTTTCAGGCATTGAAATTGTCTCTGTGTTAGCTAATAGCACAACAGTTTTCCTTTATGTGCACTCATGTTTAAAATACATGTGTATGTTTGTTGTCTTTCATATTTCGTTTTCCATAAACGCTGAATAATTTTCTTCACTGGAATGCTCAGGGGCTGTGAAGGTTTTCCAAATAGTTCATAGTCTGGATGAAAGTACTATCCAAAATGGATCCTTTTTAAGTTATTCAGTCCTTTACGTCATCTTTGGTATCATGTCCCTGATTATAAATGTCCAGTCAGGGAGCAGAAAGAATATTCTGTAGTTTGAGATTGTTCACAACTCAAATTGTTAGCTCTCTAACCAGTTACTATGTGCTTGTATTTAATACACTATACATTTGAACAGGAGATAAGCTTCAGAGTGGGAAAGTTGCTAAATTAATTAACATTGTTTTCTGTGTCTGTATAGAGTATGTAACACACATAGCAGTTTTTAGATTGTCCCCAGAGTATTTGAGTTGATTCCTGTTTCAGGATTATCTAAGTAATAAAAAGTTAATCTTCTGGGTCATGCTTGAAGCACAACCGTTTATGAACACCTTTGTGGGATCCATCACCCAAACAAACACAGGTTTAATTCAAAGCATCCAGGTAGTCTCATTGAGTAGCAGATTTCAAGTCTTACTGGCATGACACTGACAGGAAAACTGGCCTTTCCTGTATCAATATATTTAAACTCTTGTGAGTTTCTCTAAATAAAGGAAAGCACTCCTTTCTTTGCCTTTTTTTTTTTTTTTTACAAGAAAAAATGTAGTTTTTTGTAATTGTCTTAGATTAGGCACATTGATGAGTAACATACATGTAGGGCTTCATAGCAGTTAAGTCCAGACATAGCTCATATTTTTTGGCTGTTACTGATACTGATGGCCTGAAATTAATTTTTCTTTTTTTTTTCCTGGTCCCTGTGTAATATGGATAGATATTTTTTAAAAAATATCCAAATCCTAGTCTTCTTGCCTGTAGGTATTATTGGAAAGTCTGGAAAGAAATGTTGAACCTGGCTTGCTGTTTTGTTGGAACCAGCCAACAGGACTCACAAATACTGAACACTGGTAGAAAGTGGGTAAAGGACTGGGATTTTTCACTTTAAAACAACAGGCTTCAACACTGGAGAGTGACTAATATTCTGGTAATACATTGCAAACTTTTAGCAGATGTCACTTTCTGCTGTGATTTCCACTTTGGTTCTCTTAAGAGTAGAGCCTTAGCTTAGAATAATAGAATAATGTGGGTTGAAAGAAACCTCAGCAAGTCATATAGTCCAACCTCCTGCTCAGAGCAGCATTGGCACTGAATTCAGACCAGGTTGCTCAGGGCTTTGTGCAGTCAGATCTTGAAAACTTCCAAGGATGGTGATGGCACTACCTCTCTGGGTAACTTGTTCCAACATTTGACTGTTCTCATGATGAAAACGTTTTCTGTATGTCAGGTTCAGATTTCCCATTGACTCAAGACGGAAATTACAACAAAATTAGGGCAGCAATTAAGTTTGTATATTTTGCTTAATACGTATCACTCAAAAAGACAAGTTAGTCATAGGACTGGCTTAAAAAAATATATTTTAAAGAAAAAATAACATGTCTGTGTACTGTGCTTTGTATCAAGACTGTTGCACAGTAGAACTTCATTTGTTTATTTCACTTGTGTCTTGTCAGAAAAATGCTATGGTACCCACTCAATTACTGCTTAATTTCAAGTAATTTTTTTGTCCTCAGTTCAGTGTCTGCCAGCACCAAATATTACTTGCAAAGATCACCTTGGCGTAGAAAAAGTCTTCACGGGACAGGAAGTTGGATTTTACAAGCCTATTGCATGTCGCAATGTGTAAGTACACTATTGTTTTTTGTCATAATTTGTCTTTGTTTTCACATAGAACTTTTTCTAAAATAGTATGATGTGTTGACAGAAGGAAAAAGAGAAGCAAGGTAGAATCATACACATTTTGTCCAGTACTTAATCCTCTATTAAACACTGTAAGTAGTATAAGGATACAACATGCGTGTTTATAAGTAAATCTGCCTCACTCATGGACACATTTTTCTTTGTTTAGTTATGTTTGTGTCTTTGCTTTACCTTAGTATTTTACCTTGGCTTTACTTAGTACTTTTCCCTGGCAAAAATTTGCCCCAGATGCGAAGGCTACATTTCACATATGCTTAAAATCCACACAGCTGCCGAAAGGAGCTGTCTGGGGACACCTCTCCATCCCTTCCCCTGACATACCCCACTGAATCAGGGGACTGATCTGGGTTTGAACTAACTTGGATCAGTTCCCCCGTTTGAGTCATAGTACAGTTGCTTCAAGTGCTTGTGCCAGCACAAGGAGGAGGGCAACTCAAGGGTAAGGGAGAGCGGAGAAAGGAGGGCTGGACTGGGCTGCTCTGTTCAGTGGCAGCACTGGTTCACGCCAGTTTAAAGTGTGTCTGTAGCTGCAGCTTAAGTTGTAGTATATGTGGATATTGGGGGAGTTTAAGTCTCTTTCCAGTTCCTCAATAAATCTCTTAGAGGAACTGTTCTCTATTTTTAAGCAACCTTTGTAGTTAATCAACTCCTCTGTGTCTTTTAAGAGCCTGTTTCTGAAACGTGAAAATGATGGACCCAGTTTTTCTAAAGCACACTGTGAGCAATGGAGAGCTCTGGATACCAATCAGTGTTCCAACTGGCCAATGCTAATGATCAGCGAACACCTGTCAGTACCATTTGTTTCTCCTTTTTGTGGGATTCATGCAGGAGCCCTTTTCTTTTGTCCTACTGGAACCTTTGGAAATTAAAACTCCAGTAATATTGACTGGGTATTCCTTATCACACCAGTGGGCAAATAACTCTGTGATACTTCCTGCTCAATAATTTGCCTAACTCAGAAGTACAGCTCTGCCTCTTAGTTTCATAAATATTTTCTCTGTATTTAGTCTTCTCAACAGTCAAAGCTCAGCAAATTGAAGAAAACATATTATTACGTCTAATCAAATTTAAATGCTAGCAAACTAGACTTCAGTCACATTTTTGTCCAGAAACAATTGCGTTTCAGTCCCATCTGTGATGGGGACTGAGAATAAGATGAGCTATACTAGTTTAATAAAATTGCTTCCTCTTTGGAGCAGAGACTAATTCTTACATTTGGAGTTTTTTGTATACGTATATTTTTGGTTTAATGTATTTTCTAGAAACATGTTTTAAATGTAGCTTTTCTTTACATTTATTAATTACAAAAACAAATCTATATAGGCAGAAAAATGTCGTCCTTCTTGTGGTATCTATTACTTGATCATGACTATTATTTATGATGAAATAATCAATGGTTACACTACCAAAAAAACTTGCCGTGGCTTTTCCAGTCCCATGACTGCTAGTATGGCAGAAAGGGAAGAGGACCCTTTGTGGGCTTGCTGCAAACTCCAGTAAAATACAGCTGTGAATGTAGGAAGAATTAACACAAGCATGCCCTTGATAAAGCCCCAAAGCCAGTTAAAAATGGCAGCAAGATTAATATTACCATCCTTCATATGTATGCTTGTTTAAAAAGTGGTCTAATCACCGATCGTTATATGAGCCTTTTGTAAGTGTTAGAAACATTATTTTAAGCAGGAATCTTCAGCTTGATATTACAACAATAGGCCTGCCCTTTCTACCGCTTTTTGGAGATTTTCCAGCATCTTATCTGAGTTTTGATGGAAATTGTAACTGTCTTCTGGCAGAAATAACTGCACATCATTTAACCAGAAAATTGTTTTGAGAAGGCATCTTCCCATAGCAGGATTGTCCTAGCATGAGGACACCAGGTTAACCTCTATCCCTAGCTTTTGGAAGGAGCAAATCAGCAAGTTGTCCTTAGCCAAAACTGTAGTTTAACAACACTCCAGATAACAGTTCTGGGATCCAGTTATGCTAGAGCAAGACCAGGAGATGTTGTATGTTGTAGAAGTGGATGTGTTCAAGTTGCTCCTGGTATTAGTTCAAGGAAAAGCTTGTAAGTGCTAATAAGGTTGCTCCAGCAAAGAAGTACTGGGAGTCAGGATTGCTTTGGTTTGGTTTGAATTGGATGGTTTGGAGGTAGATTTTTTGCTAAATTCTAGAATTCCCCCCATTGGCACTCTATCATATATTTTGCTTAATATGTTCAGGCCCTGATTCTGCAGACTTGAAATGTCCATTGTTCAAGTATTGCCATTCCAGGCAAGGAGTCCATCCAGTGGTAGTCTGTGAAGCTCTGAAGTTCAGTGTGGGCAGGTCTTTGAGCAGTGCTAAGAGACCCCGAAAGAGCACAGAAGCCACTGAGACCTACAGCAGTACCTGCATGGTATCAACTGGTGTGGGAGAGCTGGAAGAAAAAGTTTTTGACATGGCAGTTGGAAGAAATGTGTGCAGAAGAAAATAAAGATTGGATGAGGCTGAGAAGCAAGAAAAATTCAGAAGAGCAACTGAAAAGAAATTGCATCTTTTACCCAATTGTAGAAAATCCTTTAGGTGCCTGGGATGTGTTATTTTCCTGCTTGTTGGTTTAGTCTTCAGTGCATATGTTTATCTGTAAGAGTGAGTAAGGCAAAGGAAATACAAGAGTGGATGCAGCCTTGTTCCATCAACATGCCTCCACTTCATATTAGTTTTCTTCTGCCCATCAGTTTGGTGTTGACTAGGTTGCAGACTGTTCAGCTTTTAAAAGCATCTCAATGCATAGGCAAGTGCTCAGTTTATTACTGGTTTTGATCAGGAGCATCTCCAGTTAAAAAGTGTTCCCACCTTTTATGTGAGAGCTCTTTTTATGCTGTAGTGTCCTTGGAGGGTCGTTGACACTTTGTAGTTGATAAACAATTTCCAACAGTTTACCTCAGCTTTTAAATAAAGCCATTAGTGTTCTTTACAGTGGAAACAAGACAGTTCTAAAGATGATAATTTATGTTACATTAGGTTCCAGGAACGCCCAGTATGTTCTGTGTTGCTAATAAGTGCTAAGTAACAAATATTGAGGTAAGAGTCATGATGTAATCACTTAATGTTGCCATTAAGTTTTAAAGTCAGTAAATCTAAATAATAAGCAAAAAGGTAGATCTTTGTTTGGCATTGAAAGTGCTTAATAAAGGTGCTTGGACCTTTCTTAGCTACTGTCTTTGTGAAACTCTATGTTTTATTCAACTGTCAACCAAGAGTTTAATTTGGGCTTATTAAGTAATTGCTGGCACATAGTAGTGCACGTATCAAAACAGTGAATTATTTAATATTTTTAAAGTTCTAATTACATTTGGGTTTGCTTTTCTTTTCAGAAGCTAGCTGTTCGCCAATGCAGCAAAGGATGCAGCAAGTTCTAGTATTGACAGCTACATGTTTCTAGCTCGCTTATGAGTGTAAAGTTCACATGAACAACGACTGAAAGTTACAGGTGGTTAGGTGGCCACATCACTCCAGCTGATGGCAAGAACGGTGCCAATTAGTATAAATCTCGATAAGTCTGTTGTGTTTTGTATGACTAATGATAGGATGCGTAACTTTAGGGTACCTCTCTACCACTGTCCGTCTTTGTACCGTCAACAGTTCTTTTCATTTGTGAGTTTGTGCCTTTAGAGTGTAGTAAATGGATACATGACTTACCCTTTTTGTTGAATCCTTCCTGCAGCTTCTTCAGCCACTGGCCATGGTTCATTTCTCCTTCAGATCTCACTGCAATTACTGTCTCTGCTGACATCTCACCTGTCTATCCTGTTCCTCTCGATTTGGCTGCATGTGAGACTAATGCCTACAGACAGTATGAATACACCTCTTAGCTTTGTAGGGCTGTCTCAGTAGGGCAGAGCTGTTAGGAAGTGCTTTGTAAAACTGGGAATGTAACAGCAACTGAATTGTGTCTCTCTTGACAAGAAATCATGATTTAGATTCAGAATAATCTGTATTCTGCAAGAGTATACTTGAGTTGCAAGAGCTGAGGTTGCTTTATGGAGGATGCTTACCCAGTTTGAAAGCTTAACATTATCAATTCTGTGTCCATTAATTGAAGATAAATAACCAGTCTGGTTTTATTTTAATCTGAAGCAGCAGGCAAATGAGTCACTACTTTAATTCTCAAAAGTATGAGTGAATATATTTTGCAGTCATTGTCTACATTACATTACTTGTTTCTTTTGGCAGAAATGGATACTCCTACAAAGTGGCAGTGGCTCTGTCCTTATTTCTTGGATGGTTGGGAGCAGATAGATTTTATCTAGGCTATCCTGCATTAGGTAAGTTTATTTCTTATTTTTACTTGGGGTAAAGCTTATTGTTATGACTGAGTTGTATGTGTATACTTACATTTTGAGTAATGAAGGCTGACAGTCATAGTTTTAATATTTACAACCAGAATCCTTACTTTATTGTCAAGTAAGATAAAATCCTGCATTATCCTCAGCTTGCTATTCTGTTGGAGTGAGTGGTGATGAATGGATATATAGTTGTCCAACAGATAAAATCCCAATAAGCAAACATAATTATTGCTATTCATAGTTTTGCTTTGTGTTTGCTTTTCATTGATGTTTACCACAGCATTCTTTGTGAGGCACTGAAACAGAAGTGGTTTTGACTTGTGTGCCAGATACTTAAATGGTGATTGATTTTTACCAGGAAAATAGTGGACAAACTTTACAGTAAACTTAGTGTTTTGGGATATGGAATTTATTCTGGCAAATGCATACTTTCAAGATAGCTCATAGTATTAGTAACAGTTCTGCAGAAGCTGGGATCTTTAATAAGACCTACTACCTCTGGTTAGTGTTTTTAGGACCTGATTCACAAGGTGATGGTGCCACTGGCTTTTAAATAATGGAAATACCTTAGTATGTTAGAACTACTTTTGCTGGCTTTGTTTCTGAGCTGGACAAATAGAGTAAATTTAAGTCTAGATAGCATGGAGCAATGAATTGGAAAAAGCTGTACATGTTACTGTCACTTCAGCTAGGAATTTTGAGTTTCTGCCCATTAAATGCAAACCCTTTGTTTTTTAATAACATTATCTACCCTTCTCGATAATCTTGTGTTAACATCTGTGTCTTTTTTTCCCTGAGATTCTATAATTAGCACTTAACTTTGTCCATCTGTTTCACAAAAAGATACATCTTTGGAAGCGGTCAGTAAGGTGCACCTTTTTGTTATACCATTGGATTTGGAATAACAATTTGCAGTAATTATTTTGTGATATATTGTAGTAATATAGATTTATAAGTCCTCTATTCTTATACAGAAGTTCTTTATGGCTCATGCTTGTTAACCCTACTGGAATACACTGTAGCCAGTAACCAAAGTTAAAGACTTAAAACTAAACGCTCCCAAAAGTCAAATTTTCAAGCTTTTGAAAGGTAAAGAAGACAAAAGCAAATAGGTAAGAGTAGAAAAGAAAAAAAAGAATAAAAATCAGTACATTGGATTCCTTGACAGTGATTGGTTGGGGATTTTTTAGGTCATCCATGCCTTAGCAAAAAATGGTTAAGAAAGGTTAATAGCATTGAAATATTTTGTGCAAGCGTAATGAAGACTGTAAATGCTCTTTGGTTTCTTTTTTTCCTTCTCTTTTGCTTAAAGAGTGCACAAATACAAACAAGCTATTGAATATGAAGAAATCAGGAAGGCAACCTCTTCCTCTCCCACACACTGTGAACTAAACCATAAGTTATTACTGTGTAAGAGCACTACTTTTTTCCCTCCGTGCTTTAGAGCAGTTTATTTTCTTGGTGTGATCTGCTTGTGGGGAGGGAAGTAAGGAGGAAGAAAAAAATCAACTTTACCCTGCACTCCAGAAATATATGCCAGGTTCAGAAACAGTTCTACATACAGTAAAATAACAGAGCAGCCAGTTCCTCAAGTAAACTGGAGCTGCTGCTGGAACCAGCAATGGTAAGAGAACTGCTGGGTTCCTAAAATGCCGACTGGCAGTGAGGTTCAGAGCTTGAGAGGCAATGGTATACGGAGCATCACAAATAAATATCTTAAATGGTCACTGCGCTCAATGCAAGTAATAACAAAATAAACTGTTCACCAGCATTTGACGTTATTTAGTTGTCTGAACTGTTGTTTCCTAAGGCTAGCGTTTCTTTAGCTGGCTGTTTCCCTTATGTTTTGTTATGCTACTGACAGCACTGATACCCAGGCTAACTGTGTCTGTGGGAACAAGTTATTTTAAACAGTGATATACTTGGTTTTTTTGCACATTTAAGTCGCACCACTTTAGTTGTAACATGCACATAGGCTTTTCTTCTGATCTGCTGAAAGACCATCCTGCTACTACTCTTTCATCTTCGTCGTTCAGTATTTTTCCTTGTTCTCTCTGACTGCTATGTTGTTCCATGGAGAGATTATAAACCACCTCTGTGGAGTTTATAATCAGGCTGGTTTCATCTTGTCAACTCTGGGAGCTATATCCAGGCAGTGGGATGCTCTTCCTGCAGCGTGCGTGCAGTTACTCCCCCCACTCTCCTCCATACGCAGCCTCGTACACAGGGCACGGGGGAGAGGAGGTGGTACGTGGGACAGATTGTTGCTTCTGAGAGAGGGGGAGCACGAAGGAGGAGGCAGCAGTCAGGAGACCTTCGGGTGTTTGACCGAGAGCAGGCTCATTCTTTGGGAAAGAGCTGCGTGGTTTTACCGGCAGGTGTTACGCAGCACAGCTCAACTTGTGGCTGTGGGGAAGAGGTGCTCTGGGGTGCCACACTGGCTCGTGTTCTCATTGTGCTTCTCTGTGGGTAAAGAGTCAAATGTCTTCACAATGAGTATCTCATTCTCAAAATAATCTAGATGTTTGCCTCGCTCAGCTGAAGCATTACAATATATATAGTACTCATTGTATTATATTCATCGTACAAGAAACTACTGATATTAAAAAAAAATAAAAATGTTAAGGCAGCCTCCTTCTTGTGCAGGCATTTTCCAAATGAGGTCTGCCTTTCATGGCAGCTTCCAATGAAACATTTATCTGTTAGTTGCTATTCCCATATATTTTCTATTAATCTTTCATTTCTTCGTACAAAAAATAACATTTTTGAATACCAGTTAAAAAGAGTTTATATATATATGTGTATGTATATTGAAAATAAATTCCTATTTCAGCAAAAACATAAAAATGATTCAAAGGATGGTTCTCCAAAGTAGCGTGTTCTGAAAATCAAATCAGTATGTGCTGCAACTCATGAGATTGTAGAAAGTCTCTTTCTATTCATAAGTAAATTTTGCAGCCAAGTTGGGATTTTTTCTGTCTGTACCTCAATCAAAGAAAGGAAAATTTCCAGTAACTTGGTTATCAAGTTATGCCTTTCCTTGTTTAAGAATATTTATCTGTTAAAAAAAATAAATTGTTAATGTTTAAAATCTTTGAAGTGTATTCAGGATGTAGAAATACGAGTATTCCCTGATAATTAAAGATCTTTAACTTCAGGTCTGTTTCTAGATGCGTGTGTGTGTGTGTATATATATATATATATATATATATATATTGCAGGATGGGGAGAGAGTTGGGATGTGATTGCCACCAGAAACCTATAAACTTCTTAGTGACTGACTTAAAGCTACAATTAAATTTGATTTTCCTTTTTTTAGGTTTGTTAAAGTTCTGCACTGTAGGATTCTGTGGAATTGGTAGCCTAATTGATTTTATACTTATTTCAATGCAGGTAAGTCAGGGCTTTCAAAGCAAGATACAAATCCGTGTTTGTTAAAGCTTTGATTTGGTTGCTAATTGTTTGTTAGCATTTTAGCCTTAAGAACCTTTGTGTATGGAGAAATCGAGGCATTTATTTTAGCTGTGTTTGTAGATTGATGTTGTAGAATATGGATATGAAATATCAATATATTTATTGTTTGAATTAAAAATTAGATTAGCTATCTATAAATACTCATAATGAACAGCTTGGAAGCTATAGCACCATAAATTCACTTTGTCAGAACCTGTGAGCTCTTTATGTGACACAGAGTGTTGGACTTTGCATGAGATGTGCTGGTGTTCCCAGAATCCTGAAATTCTGTGTTTGCATGTGCTTTACACTGATGAAGCCCATCATCGGGGTGTCCATGCAGCGTGCAGGAGAGAAGACATCGGCCACTTTTTTTTCCTGCCTCTCCTCCAAATACAAGTCCCATATCACCTGAGAGCTGTGACTGTAGGATTCGTGATGGTTAAATCCCCAGCTGGGGTGACTTCTTGTGACATCATGAAATTGCCAAATTGTCTTATTCTACAGTGCATCTATTTAGCATGAATTACAAATTGCCTACGATGAACTTAAAATGCATTGTGGATATAGAAATTGTGTATATGGGTTTATAGAAAAATATTTTTCAAGTATACATCTTTGTATATATATCTTTTAAAGTCTATGCATTCTCAAATTCCTTTCCATGCTATCGCAGTGATCTTGCTTCAGATCAGACACAGCTGAGAGTATCTTTCATCTCTCCTTATTCATCTCCCTGATGACCCCACATCAGTTTGGCATTTCCAAAACAAAAAAGCCATGATCTTCTCTCCTTCTCTCCATTCTTTACCTGTGCAGTATTTCAAAGATACTTGTCATCAACCTAATTCTCTCCTGCCTACCCTCCTTTGTTCAAGAAAAGTGGTTTGGAGCCCACTCATTTGTTAGCCTGATTTTTGTGACTCAAGTCCTTGTCGGCCTAACCTAGTACCAGCGCCTGGCTGTGTAATTTGGTTGATTAGAAGCCCGAGGGAAATGTTCCTTCTGAGACAAGTGCTCACTAAAATAGTTAAAACTACAGCATAACTTCAAAATAAATCTAGTTTCTGTTTGACTAATTAAGCATGACTAATTTTATGATGGGAAAATGAGCAGTAATTGAGACATTAGCACAAAGTGTATATTTCACTTCCTATTGAAAAGTCTTGGTTCTTTTTCTCTTGTAGATCGTTGGACCTTCTGATGGCTCCAGTTACATTATAGATTACTATGGAGCAAGGCTGACACGGCTCACTATTACCAACGCAACCTTCAGGAAAATGCAGACCTATCCTTAACCCTGGCAGTAAGTGTCACGAATGCGTAGGTGCATTTTATTCTTACAGGTGGATCCAGTCGTCCACTGAAATTGCTGATGACTTATTAATTACACTTCATCAGAACTGAATGTTAAATGTACATTGAACAAAGATGATAAAATGGGAAAATTCATCGAGTGAGTGAATTTACCTCGAAGGCGCCAAGTTTCTTTGTGACTGCTCTATTCCTGTGAGCACATAGTTTGTTGCTAAGTTATACCAGTTGTGAAACGTGCAGACTTCTGCAATTTGCCCTGATGTTGTTCTGTGTCTGTAAGTATAAATTGGAGGGTTATAGAGAGGTGGAGAAAGGGTTGTTCAGAACAACTCTGCTGATCTTTAGTCCACTGAAACTGATAAAAGTTTTAGCATGCGTGGGATGGGATTACACTTGGGGTCTGTTTTTGTGACTGTGTGTGGCAGTTTGTAAATGAACTTAAATATCCCAAACCACAGAAACTGCCTTTCTTCCTAGTTAGCTGAAATCCAGATGCCCCTAAATCTTGTGCTGGTGTATCCTGTGAAATTCTAATAACTGAAATAATTATTTCTGGAAACCTTAAAGACAAATTTTGGTCAAGTTGCAAAATTTGGTCAGTGCTGATCAACAGTAGAAACATGGATGCATAAAAAATGGAACCATAGAGGACACATCACAGACAAGGAGGGTGGATGTTGGGGTGCCCTGAGGTTAGAATGGGAAGTAATAATTCTGCTTATTTTGATTTTTTTTTTTTTTTTCCTCCCTTGCAACCATCCATAGTGAAATATGTACCTCCTTCTTCTGAAAAGAAATTGGTATGTTTTACAGCTACAGAATGTCAAAAAAGCGAATTCTTTGCGCTAATAAAGCCCTTAAAAGGTTCTTATTTTAAATCAGTTGTGTTTCAGTGAGATAAGTTCTGTATCCTTCAAAGTTGTTTGACCAAAGTCTTTAGGACAGCCAAGATTTGCCTAGATGTTCCTTTGAAGAAAAGTATACACACACAGAGACAGAAAACATGTCAACAGAGTCTTCATGTTATTTGACCAATTTTAAACATTCCTTTCACCTTCTAATGAAAACTGGCAGTAACTGAGTGAGAAATCCACGTGGTATAAACTTTAGTGTAGATTTTTTCAGAAATTTGGGCTGTTCTTTTGCTTTCCAGATGAAACAATTTGTGGATGCATTAACAACATTTTGAATTTGTAAGGGAATTACAAAAAATGAGATTCCTAAATTGATTTTTTAAAGTGCAGTTTGTGGGTTTTAGTCTCGTTTAAACCTACATTATGACTGGTCACAGAAAGCTTTGTAAAGAAATCCTGTTTTTTTTCTCATCAGCGTAACCTGACATATCACGTAATGAGAATAAACCACAAGGGATACTTTGTGCTTAACATCAATTCTTTCCTTCACGCAAGAAAGGCATAATTTTGGAATACTTGCTAACATGCTTTTTACTTGTGGGTTTGAAGAGACAAGAACACTCTGTTAGCTTCGCTCACTTGCCTGATATTTGCTGCATCTCCCTTTTGTCTCTCTCTCACTGAATGCTCTTTGTGCGTGTCAGTTTTGTTTCCTGAAATACTTTCAAAAACAGACGGGAAGTGGATGGAAAGTAAATGTTTGATTCAAATAAAATCCCATGGCTAAGATCATCCTGTGACTTGTCTGCTTTTTGTTTTTTAACCCTGAAGCTGATAATGTAGTTGTGAAAATAGGAAGATACCATGGACATTATAATAAAAAAATAGCCTTGGGCAACTCATCACACAAGATTTCATTCTAAAATGTACCTCCATGTGTACAAGTTGCAGAGGACTTGACTTAATGATTTCCACAGTCCATCTTGTGCTTCATTATCCATAAAAGAATACGGGAGCTATTTTGTGTGAATTAGATAAAAATATGATTAGTTATAAGGTCCATCAGATAGTTTGTTAATCCCAGAAACCAAGTAGCCAGCAGAGAGAGAGGTTTGTTATTCCAAGGTACAGTGTTTCTGTAGAAACAGATGTGTGTCAGCCAGTGCAGGAAATCAAGACTGCTGTGGCATTCTTTCGGCCTGATGCTCTCTGGTTTGTGATACCAGTGCATGCTCTTGTCAGGACTGCACTGCTTTGTCATAGCAGTCAAAATGAAGCCATGGGTGACCAGACAGAGCCATATTTTGAGCCTTAGCAAAATTTTATTTCTCTTCCCTTTGGATGGTATTCCACTTGATCCTCTATCTTGCACTAACAACTTTCCACTTCTTTTGCAACCTTCTCCTTTGTCTGTAAAGCCTTTTAGAAATTGGTGCCACAGATGGTGTCACCTTTGGAACTTGTGTTGGCTGCTGTTGGAATCACGTTCTATAGCTGTGGTCCTGTATGCCTGTTCAGCTGCCTAGCTGAAGTTTAGCGAGGGTTAACTGAGTAAGCAGATAGTACTGCAGGGCCAGTAGAGAGTTAGTGAGGTCTTTGTTTTCATCTTATAATTGTCAGATATGGCATGTTTACCATAAGGGCTGTGAAAAGTGTGATGGAAGATGTAAAGCTGTCCCACTGTGTTAATAATAAATTGGCTACAGTAATATTTATCAAAATGTCTGTCCCGTGATGATTTTCTGTGTTGCCGCCTGCTTTAGCTTTCTCCTGTCAATCAACTTGTCCATCCTAGTGTTTCTGTAGTTCTGATTGCTCTGACTGCACTGGAATAATCTTCTCTCTGAATTGTTTTCCCAAAAACAGTTGCAAAGCAGTAAAAATAATTAGACCATGTACTATGTCATCCTCTGCTTCGTTCCCAGATAAAATGATATCTGTTGGCCTTGCAGATATTCAGGAATCCTTTTAACATTCCAACAAGACAGAGAAGTATTACTCTGTATCTGTAAAAATAAAGAACATAAAAAGTGAAGGCCAGAGTTTAAAAAAAGAATTTGAAGTGCCTAGCCTTTAACAACCTGCATAAAGCTATTCACTGGGGATGGTACAGATCCATGCCAGGAGTTAAATCCAAATCTTCCCTAAGTACCAGTGCAGTTCAGTCATTGCACAAATGACTCCATAAACCTGTCCTTTTTTTTTCCTTTTTGTTTTTTTCACATCCATTTTAGGATTTTCTGCAATGTGCTTAACCATGATCTGAACAAGCAATAACTGGTAGAAACATTCTGTGTTGGACACTTTGCATTCACTCACACAGTGCAGAAGTGGTTGTACTTAGGTGTGCTTACTATCTTAATAAATCAGTCTGGATTGTATTTGTTCAGTTAGGTCAACCTGTGCATCTTTCACTTGTGTTTAGAGCTCCTTTTCCAAAAAAAAGCAGATTTAGAGATATTTTAGAACAAACTCTCTGACTAGTTATTCCTCCTGCAATTTAAATCACAACTATGCCATGGCAACTTCCCGTGACAGTGTTTTGTTATCCTGTTTCCCTCTCCACCACCACCCACCACTTATTACATGAAGATACCACTTCTGCTTTCAGGACCTGATAACACCTTAAACATTAGGTTTTATTATGTTTCCAAAGTGTATTACTTTATGTCTGCCAGTAAAACTTCTCAGCTCCACAGGAAGGTCTTTGTGTTTGAAATGCTCGGTTCGAATTTTTTTTGAGAACATCTGTTGTCACCCCATCAAGAACTGTTTCCTTTGTTCCTCAAGAGTATATTCAGTTATATTTGCTTACACAGCGATGTCTATTCAGTCTTCTCGCATCTCCTCTGTGTTATTTTGGTTTATTTTTTATTTAGATTCATTAGGTGTTTAGTCCATTTCTGGACCGAGAGCCATTCCTGTTGCTTGTTCTACAGTTTTCAAACCTGTTTCCTCCAGAAAATGATGTTGACTACAGTAAGGTTGGGTGCTTAAGCACCCAGTTGGGGAAATGCCAAAGGCAAGATTTTGCAAGCAAGTATACGTTTCCATTGCCTCATAGGACTGTCACTAATTGTGTGATTGCCTATTAATTATTTCAGTAATATATCATAGAGTCTTTCAAACTCAGTGTTGTCTCATCCCGAACTACTTTGCCATTTTCATTATTTTAAATGGTCACTATATGGCTTCTTTCAGAAATGCATCATTTTAATTCATTTAAATCGTTGTTTTTTACCAGCTACGATGTTCTGGGTTCAACCTGCATCAGAGTCTGCCAAGAGGTGAAATGCAGGAGATTATTCTGTTTGCATCTTCTGCCTGGATAAGAGGGGAAAAAATAGCTTAACTTTAGGCATATGCTTAAGTGTTTTGCTAGACTGAAATTTGATCAAGACTCTTCCCACTTTCTTCCTCTCAATCCATGTTACCCAGAGAGCATTTCTAATCTCTGTGAATTATAGAAAATGGCATTCTATATGGAAACCTTAGCACTGACAGTGTAAACGGCTGATAGTGTTTGATACAGCTCTGTGACATTCTGTATGTCACAACTTCTTTTTTTTCACCTCAGAGCTGCTTTTCGGTTACTTTTGTTCATGTATCAGCTCTGTTTGTTCACCTATCAGCTACCTTTGGACATCCTGCCACAATTCTCAAGTACCTCTAGGAGGAGCTGGACTTTTCAGAGCTGAATCAAGTACGTAGAAATGTTACGGCATCAGATCAGGGGATCTTTTATATGTATGAAGCAAAGACACATTGGGGAGCAGTAGAAGTCAGTAAGAGGGGGTTGTAGGCTTCGGTTTCCGCAGAAAGTTTGCCTGAAACTTAAAACCGTGTTGTCTCTCTGCCTTCTGCTTCCTGAAGGTGGAGCCAAACCCCCTATCAGATCTCCAAATCTTCTGAAGTTGTTCTTTATCGTACAGCAAAGACTTAGCACTCCGGTGTTTTTCCTTGCACGACAGAGAGAACTGGAAAGTGGATGTGAGGATTCTGTCTGGCCAAGATGCATTTTGCACTACACTTTCTCTCTAGACCTAAGAGACCCTGTAGCAAAGGAAAAGAAAGGAAATATAAGAATAAAAAGGATGGTTTCAGAGCTGTTTGCTCTGTGTATGATGAAGATGTAGTTCCATAAACTCCCAACAAAATAAAGTGTTTAAAAAATACTGCTTGTCTCAAATACAAACTCCTTGCTTTTCCCAGGATTTCTGAGTCTTACTCTTCGTGCTTCATTACAATCTTGAACATACTCGTGCTCGGATAATTCTCCATTATACATTTGAATGGCTGCTTTCAAGACTGCAGTGCTCTCTCCGAGAAGCACAGTTCTCAGGCTCTGCAGATGCATATGACACAGCAGAATTTTAGGCAGTATAAAAATTATAAAGATCAGTTTCCATTACTGTAATTACTATATAAATCCTATCTTTAAGAGGCTTAGAACAGGTCTATTTAACCTTGGTTTGAGCTGAGGCTTGGTCCAAGTCTGATAAGTTGAACACCAAATTCTTTTTCTTTTTTTTTTTTCTCTTTTCTCTGCAGCATCGTAACTTAGTGGGGAGTGGGGAGGGAGATGGATCCAGCACATCCTCTGCACTCTGTCTCTGACAGGGTGGTGGCTGTAATCGGGCAATATACCTGTCCCCAGCCCACAGCAACACTAAAGGAGATGTACATTTTGTTACATCTGAAAAGCACCGTTTCTCCCCTTGGAACCTGTGGCTGCTTTTCTTACACAGCTGTACTCAGAGCAGGTGTGTGGGACGGCTCGGAGGCAGACGATCCACAGAGTGCGACTAGCAGCGCTTGGGTAAAGCGTCAGATCCTACACTCTTTGGAGGGCTGTAGCAGTAATTCTCATCTTTGATGTCATTTGTACCACCTTGATGAAAGCGAAGGTGTTGGCTGCCCTGGTGCTTCCCTTTCAAGTAGCTGAGATGCCCGGAGCTGCCTCCAGCTGCCTTTCAGGTCAAAGCATTCAGAGCTGAGAAGGAAGTTGGCAGCACCGTATGCAGAGGTTGGTGATACCCTGCTCCATGCCAGACTCTTAGCTGTAGGCCAGAGAGCAGCTTTGATATGGATAGCCACCACTTGCTTAAAAGAAAGTCTCGCACAGCGTTTTCCACGTTAAGAACCTGTTCTGCTGTGGGTGCTTTGCCCCCTACACAGTAGAGCCAAAGGAATTAATTTATTCATGTATTCTGTTTCCTTTACACAGAGTCTTCTTCAAAGTTCCTTGGATTTACCATGGGGAAAACATAGCGAGAACATGTAAGAGGAGATCGCTGCCTGCGATGAACCAACTGAGTGTTCACCTTGAGCCTGATGAGACTGCCCACCGTATGGACTGTGTTGGCAGAGGCAGGAGCCTGGGGAATGCAGAGGTGGGGGGCAATTTTTAGGGCTTTCATTCCATGGTCCCATTGATTATAACCCTATTAAGAGGATGATGCATGCGACTTTTAAGTTATTTTGTTAACTAAGTGTAAGCAATGGATGTGTCATGCTAACAAACGTAATTGCTGGTGTGTCTAATACAGTATGAAAGTACAGTATAGTGAATTTAAAAGGTTGTGGTAATCTAAGAACGTTAAAAGGGAAATGTGTGCCTGGGGGGTGTGGGGGTTGGGAGAAACCCGACTTACTTGACATTCACTGTCTTCCTCCCAACTCCTTTGCTAAAGTAGGAACAGAATCGGAACAAAAAAATGTTTGTTTTACAGCTGTACCAAGTTACGGCGTGGACTCGTGCTCCCCCCCTCCTCTCCCACTTGCATCAAGTACATCCTGTACTTTTGGCAACATGTTGACTGGATATTTAAAAGCTGTGAACTGTTCTGAAAGTTTCACATACTGGGTTATGGGCCATGTGTGTTTGATCAAAATTCAATTACTGCACTGTACCATGCTTGGAAACCTATCATCCCAAGTTATGAAGTATGACGAAATAGGCTAATCTAATTGGTTCAGTATGGGAGCAGTATCAACCAAGCTTGTTATGATAAATAGCTTCCTGTGTTAAAGGTTCTCTAGAGCTTAAGTATCTTGGCTCACCTCCCTCTACAAAATAAGAATAGTGTTCCCTGGGAACAGTTACATCACTGTCCCTCTCCTACATTCACAATTAAAGGTTTGTGGATTTTTTTTCATCTTGTTATTCCTTGAATAGATAAAGGAATAGCATCTACCCCATTCCCCGCTTCCATCTCCTTCCCCTTTCCTCAGGTTAGGTCGTGTTGTGCTTAACATGAGGCTGCCTCTTCTGTTGCAGGGCTAGGTAAGGCAAGCTCGACCAGGATGCCAAAACCCACCCTGGGCCAGAGACTGGGGCTTGTGTGCTGGTGTGTCAGTACATGGGACATGTTTGTGTAAAGATTTGGAATTTTTGATGTTAAGTTAAACGTGGAAGCACTTTAATCTTTCCAAGCATCTAATAAAAGAACTTTTGTAGAGTGAATTTCATACCTATGGATGTGCTATTATCTTATTGAAACTGAAATTTGAGTTTGTCAGTAGTTCAATGCAAATCCAGTGTGCCAGTGCTGGATTATGACTAGGGAAGGACTATGTTCTAAGCCTGGATTTGTAGTCACTAAATTTGTCGCTAAGACAGTGAGCTGTCTCCCATGAGATGATACTGGCTTCGTGATTTTATCTGGTCCATCTTTGGCAAGACGTATTTAGCTCAGATTTTGATGACACAGTAATAGACAGTGTCAAGGAAAAAAAAAAAACATGGAAAAGTGGCTCCTTGTGCTCTGGCGATTCAGTTTGTTCCTTTCTTGAATCACACCCCCATGTGCCTCCTAACTCAGAAATCCCCTTCAGGCAAAATAATTGTGTGATGACCGTTTTACAAAGACATAATGTAGGCCTGATACTGCAAGGGCCTTTAACGTTGGTGAAATTTCTTCCAAGAATAAAGTTATTCACATACTTAAAGGTTGGTAGAATGAGTCCTAATGTAAGTGAGTCTTCGTATTTAGCCCCAAGACTGCCTAATACCTGGATTAAGCCTGTATGGTGATTAATGCCTATTTACTATATCTGTTATCCCACTGCATTTTGCTCTTCAGCCTTGATTAAGCCCTTTGCTTTACCATTTAAAATGTCCTGCTTAACCTTCTGCTTACAAACGTATGCAGTGCTGAGCTCTGCATTTTTAACTAGAACAAGTTCTACCATAAATAATAGCATTTAATTTTAAAGTGCAACAGCTACAGTCACCACTTGATTAAATGACAAAGAACGGCAATAGCAAAGTGGGGAACGCAGAGTTTTTCACAACAAATGTCTATGTCCACGTAAGAGAAAAAAATATACCTTCCTGCTGCTGGTTAGCACTTTCTGTGCAGTTCTTTATTTTACACGTTTATAGAAAATTATTACCAAAAGAGCCTAAACAGTGACTGTCTGCGATTTCCCCAAATATCTTTTGAAGGAGATAAACTAGATTAATCTCTCTTTATAAAGTTCCCACAAGAAAGCTCACAGACACAGTAGCTTTACCTTCAAAAATAGAATGTGACTGTAGGCACTTATGCTAATCTCTTTTTTGGCAAATCAGCTTTTTTGTATTGAATCTTGCTTGATTGAATAGCACTGGAGCTGCCAGAGTAAATGCTATTATCAATGTACAGTAATTAAGGAAATAGTCCTTGTCACTCCAACAGTGTCCAGGCAGTGCCTTCTGTAATAAAGTTAAATGATAAAGAAATCTCTTCAAGGTGTAGATGCTGGACTGGAGGAGCTCTTGACATGCAGTAAAATAATGCAGTGTAGAATTACAGGTGATGGGGAAAAGAGTAAGTGCCAGTGGAATTCTTGCTGAATGCATGTTTGACGCTAAATGTCTAAATAGATGCTCAGCACTAAGACACATAATTGTTTAATTTGTCGTGTAATTTCCTGACTCGGGGCAGCTGAGCATCTCCCAGTCTCCACCCTTAAAAAAATGTGTGTGAGGGAGAGGAGTGGGGGAGACCCTTCCATCATTCAGCAGCTTCAAAGATCTTTTCCCCCTTCGGGCAGCAGCGTGCACAAATGATAAACCTTGCTTAAAGATCAGCAGAGCCGGGCTCTGCCAAATCCATTTGGGGAGAGAATTTCAGTAAAAAGGACTTGTCGTTCCTTCCCCCACCCTCCCATTTCACTTGAAACTTTACAGCCTAGCAGTACTTTGGGGGATCGCAGTTGTTCCTGCAGCACCCGAAGACAGAGATGCCCCAAGGGGAGAGAGAGAGAGGAAAAAAAACCTTTGGACATCTTCTGTATTAGAGCCTGATCGCATGCACCAAGAAATGTAAGATGTGGTAAAGTAGGGTAATTCTCAGATATTAGAAATGTTGCTTAATGAGCAGAGAACCCTGATCTACGCTGCCGGAGTTTTCTCAACGCTTCTCAGCTGCAACCCCACGGAGAGATCATTGCAGCGAACTGCTCTGGCCTAAGACATGCTGAGGTCTGCATTTGATAGCAAAGATCCTTTGTCCAACAAAGGTACATGCAGAAGATATGTTGTTTAATGGGCAATAAATAACAAGGGGAGGTATTTAATCAAGTCTGCCGGGAAATGCTGCTCACATAAAAATACGTGCGTTTGTAAAGGTACGGCCTGGGAAGCGAACGCTCAGAGGGACGTGAGGGAAAGAGTTTGTAGTGAGGCTGCTAAATCTCATCCCACTACTGGTAAGACACACACAGAAGGGTTCTGGTCCCTATACTGCCTTTCCCCAGCAGCCTACGTCTTATCTAAACTCTGTAGAATGATTTTCATATTTCATAAATCTGGCAGTTTCGCTCGGGCGTACGTTACCGGGGGTTTTAACATTCCCTGCCATGCTCCGTGTTAATGCATTGACATTCTGAAGGCTGGGCATCGTAACCTCGCCATTAAATCTTTGATACAATGAAGTGTCTTCTAAATAAAATAATTCAGAGGGATCGATCCGGTGAACTTCAGGGTGCACCTTTCCAATTATTTTTTAAAGATGGAAGTGTTTTGTGCATATTGAGCGCTAGATTTGTGGGACTGGGAGGGAGGGGAGTCACGCCTTGAGCGTGGAGCTGAGCTCCACTCCAGCAGGAGCTTACAGACACGCTCGGAGGGGAGCGAGCACGCGAGCCGTTCCCGTGCTTCCAGCATGACTCCAAACTTGGCTTTGCTGGGTCCGGGCCTCTTTTCTGTTGTATGTAAAACATTAATGTTCTATATATTGTTCCAAAGGATTTGTTTTTTTACATACCCCTAGCTCGACCTTCAGAACTGTCTGCTTGAATCTGAACAGAAGTGCTCTGGTCAGAATTAAAAAAAAATGATAGGCCAGGCAGTGGGTTTTTTAATTGAAGCATGCCAAATACCAAAGGCAGATGCTTTTTCATTCTGTAGCTCCTGGATACGCGGTCTACTTTTCGGTTTCAAGGACAAAGGAAACACTTACCCAATTAGATGAGGCATGAGATTGTGACATACGGGCTCTTTCCTTAAATAAAAAAATGTTGGAAAAAGATATTTGACCCTAAGTCATTAAGTGCTATTAAAATAACGAATACTCCATAAATCCAACCATATATTCAGAGCCGTACTGGTTTTGTTGCTGCGAAAGCTGTGAGACCGTCCAGGGTAAAGCCCCACGCAACTCCCTTGTCCAAATCGCATTTTGAAGGGCTAACTTTTAAAACAGGATAGACAAAAGTGTAAGCCAATTAAACTGCGCAGCAGACTTCTGCTGCCTTCCCCATTTGACATCTCCATCGAGTCAGCTCGGATGATATCAAACATGACCTGGCTGTCATTTCCCCCACACACTCAGGAAAAACAAGGGAATCTCTTGCTCCTCGTACGAGGCTCATAGGAGACGATTTTTTAATAGGAATGTGGCTTGCCCAAGGTAATGCGACTTTTCTCAGCTCTCGGGAGGAAGCGGTTAATGCTTCATACATGTTGCACCTGAATCATAAGTGTCCTAGAAGCACACTTGAATTTCTGCACGAGGAGCATCACACGTCTTTGTCAGAAGCTGGATGCGTCGGGGTCTGCGTCGTTTCGCTCCCTGTGTTTGGCGATGGGGGCAATAGTTAGAGTTCAAAATAATTACAGCTCTTCTGTTTCCAGCCTCAGAGCCACGATGTGTTTGCTTTAATCTTAACAGTTTACCAGGCAGCTGGAACTGTTGACTGATAATTGCTGTGAGTTCCTGATCCTCCAGAAGAGTGAAGAGCCTCCTCCGTCCTCCGCCTATTGTTTGTACAGTTTGCTTTGCCGAAATTACTAAAATTAGTGTTATCGACACTGCACGGAGGACTTGAGTCTCAGGTGCTGGGAATTAACGTTGCCTGGTTAATTACATCAGTTTACAATCTGAGCTGCTATCTGTCCTTTTACATATAGTGTTGCTTAAAGCGAAATTGCAGTCTCTCATCAAACTGGGTGTGGGGCTGAGTGATACTGGAACAAATGGAAGTGACTGGAAAAATTGCTCTTGTTCTCCCAGCCAGGTCCAGCTGCCATTTTGATTTCTCTCCACCTTGGTGGCTGTCTCTGGACCGCTGCAGCATTCATCCTGCCATACGCTATTGCAGAGCCATTAGTTATGTGTGACACCTAATGAAGCCCCAAACCATGGTGTTCTCAGTGACAATTCAGGATGCCTGGACCCCCGGTGATTCTGGCCAAGAAGCAGCACTCCTTGAGCCCTGCCCGGCCCCAGCTGCAGCGCAGATCAGGCTGGAAGCTGCATCTGTGCCCGCTGGCGAGGTCCCAGCGCAGGGCAGTCGCAGCACCGCCGCACCGAGAGCACCGATGCCAATCCCCACCAGTGGGACCACCCCGGAGACGCAGGGAACAGGGAGGAGCAGCATGGAGCCTTCATGGAGCTCCTGGAGACACAGATGAAGTGATGATGCTTCCCATCTCGTCTGCAGGAACAGCAGCGTGTTATCGTAGAATCATAGGATCACAGAATGGTTTGGGTTGGAAGGGACCTTAAAGCCCATCTAGTTCCAACCCCCCTGCCACAGGCAGGGACACCTTCCACCAGACCAGGTTGCTCCAAGCCCCATCCAACCTGGCCTTGAACACTGCCAGGGAGGGGGCACCCACAGCTTCTCTGGGTCCGCTGCTTCCCAGTGTCCGAAGCAACGCGTGGGGCTGCCGTGCCTCCTGCACCCACAGAGCCGGTAGCACCTGAAACACCACTAAGCCTCCCCTGCACCCCTCTCCCCCCATCCCCAAAGGTCATTGAAACAAGTGCTGCCCGCGGTGACCCTTGGAGCTGAGGTTGATGGTGTGGCTTGTCTTTAGGCTCTACTGCCTTGGGCCAGCTCAGCACTCTCCCTGATGAGCCAAACCCTGGTATAATCACATTACTGTTGCTCTCATCACTTTTAAGAGAGCTTGAACAGAACTCTCTATTTCTGCAGTTTGCGTACCCATAAAAAACCACCTGGAATACAGTGAGGTGGGGAAGAAACACCATGAATTTTCATCGCATTGGTATTTATGGCACAATTTACATCGTGACTATGTCCCTGTTGAGGAGGAGCAATAAATACCCTCTGCAAAGCTCATATTGCAATGGATGGAGAGGAAACAGCGACCCGAAGGGTGTCACGTTCTGGAAATCCAACCTGGAGAGAAGGATCCACAGTTAACGAGATGGGTAAGAGCATCTCTGGGTCTTAGCAAAGCCCTTTGATTATCATAAAAAGAAAGTGGGTGCCAAACAGTTTTAAAGCATCCCACATATTATCGATGATTTTTCTGTTGGTAGGAAGAACTCAAAAGGGTGCTATTAGCATTCTGGGCAGAGAGGGAGCAGATCTATAGTGTGGCTCTCAATAAATATGTTGCTGCAGTAAACTTCTTTAGCACTTTGCAATTCACATCTGATCTCTGCTGACCTTTTTTTTCTCCTAATTAAACCTTTAGCTTGCAAATGAGCCATTTCCTACATCAAACTGGTATATGGCAAAGGAGGAAACTCTACCCATGATTTATAGGGGTTGCTGGTGACCTAACTGTCTATCACAACCTTTTCTAATTGATCTCTCTTTGAATTAAATTTGACCAATTACTTTCTCCTAGGTGAACAAAGATGAGACTATCCTTAAAAGCTATTGTGCCAGCGACAGCGAACAAAGCCGGGTGTACGTAGTGGATGGAAGGTAACGATCCACTTTGTGCACATAGTGAGAAAGATGAAGGCCAACCACCTCCAGCACCCAAACCCTCTGGTTATCTCAACCCGCTGTTTTCCCAGAGCGGTGTTTGTTTGAAGAAACTGGTTTTGAAGGGATGTGCATGGGGGTGACTTTGACTTCTGCTCTTGTGAGCTCTATTCACATTCTCACTTCCACGCAGAGGGGATGCAAGCCTGCCATCGCTCCCACCCTGGTTTTGGAGCTGGATGACTAAACCAGCCTCTTCCAGGTTGCTCTTGCCCCACAGTCCTCTTCCACCACAGTGATGTGGCAGCCTTTAAAGTCCCTTTCCAGCGCACCATCCAAGAAGCAATCCCCCAAATCATGAACCAGCTGAGGAACAGCTGTGGGAGCTGGGGTTGTTTAGCCTGGAGGAGAGGAGGCTCAGAAGTGACCTTATTGCAGTCTACAACTACCTGAAGGGAGGTTGTAGTGAAGTGGGAGTCGGCCTCTTCTCCTGGGCAGCTAGCGATAGGACAAGAGGACACAGCCTCAAGCTTTGCCAGGGGAGGTTCAGGTTGGACATTAGGAAGAATTTCTTTTCAGCAAGGGTCATTAGCCATTGGAAGTGGCTGCCCAGGGAGGTGGTGGAGTCACCATCTCTGGAGGGGTTTAAGAAAAGACTGGACATGGCACTTAGTGCCATGGTCTAGTTGCCATGGTGGTGTCAGGGCAATGGTTGGACTCGATGATCCCAGAGGGCTCTTCCAACCTGGTTGATTCTGTGATTCTGTGATTCAGTGAGGCTTACAAAGGGAAAGAAATATCTGAGATGGGCGTAACAGCACGATGTTGAATTGCTGACCTCAAGAGTTCAAACATATTCCTGGCTGCACTATATAGTGCTTCACGTGTCCAGATGAATCTCCTACCCTTCCCTGGAGCCGAACCATGGGAGTCTGGCTGCAGCAGCCTCCTGTGGCAGCAGGGAAAGACCCTTGGCTTGACAGCAAGAAGCCGGAGCTGCACCAGCCAGCAGTGACACAAAGGGAGTTAAAGCAGTCCAGTCCATTAAAAAGTCATGAGTCTCACCTCAAAATCCTTTTCAGAAGTATATTTTATCTGATTTTCCTTCATCTCCTGGCTCCAGAGTGTGCATTTTCAAGCCTTGCTTCTACAGGTGAAATGATGAGAAATTTCCTTTCCTTCAGTGGGAAGCCAGGAGACCTTGCTAGCTTTCCTGCCCCGCGTCCAGGGTGACCCTTCCGAAATCTCACTCGGAAAATGCTCCTCCTCTCCAGGAACAAGGGACGTCGTGCTGGATGTTGCCATTGCACTGCGCCCACCAGCGCTGTGAGCAGCAGCCAAGCAACTGTTCCTCTTCCAACCTTACTTTGGAAAGAAAACAAAAACAACACCCTTAACACCTCCCAAATGATGCAAAAGTATTATTTAGAAATAAGAAAAACTTCCCCAAACCCCAACTCTGGGGCTGTAAAGGTGGGGGATCACAGCCTGGTGACGTGGGCTCTCAACCAGGGAAGCATCTCAGCTGGGAAGATGCTGGGAAATGGCTTTTCCTTCATCCAGGTGGGTTGTGGGAGGGCTCTGGTGTGGGGTGCTGAGGGAAGAGGGGACCTTTAGGAAGATTTACACGTGGGATCTTTGTATTGTCCCTCCTCTCCTTTTTTTTAATAAGCAAAATCAACCCATTTCCCCGCATGGAGAAACCAAGGCTGCTTGGCACCCCTGGGGATGGGGCAAGGGGGGTCAGTGGGTTCTCTGCTAAGGTGCATGTTTCCTAAATAAGTAACCACCGTGTGCCCCGTCGGGGTGTTCCTTGAGCCACAAACCTCCCCTTTGGTGTCCCCGGATGGGCTGAGAGGTGCCCACGGCCCCCAGCCGAGCGTTTCGCAGGCTGCGTCCCCGCCGCTCCCCGCACGAGCCCCGTCGGCAGCCAGCTCGGTTCAGGAGGTTAAAAGTTATTAACTGAAAATCGATCGAAATAAAAAGAGTCCCAAATGCCGCAGTACACAACTCCCTCCCCTCCCCGACAGCCTTCCCCGCACTGCAGGCAACCGAGCCGCAGCGCCCGGCCATGGCTGCGCAGCGCCCGGCCAGCCCCGAGCTCATGAAATATTAAAGCTTTGGAGGCAAAATGGTCAGTGACAAATAGCTGGACGTGGAGCAAACAAACAGCGTCGTTCCTCCCCCGGCTGTCCCGGCGCCGGGGTTGCCAAGCACACACGCCGTACCGGGAAAAGTTTGCCGAGCTGCCGGCGGCCACGGGAGCAAACCTGGGAGATGAATATTCCTCCCCTTCCATCAGCTCCTTTCAAGCGGACTGGAAAGAAGGAAAAGGAAGAGGGGGAAAAAAAATCCCCCGCGATATCCAGCAAAAGGGCAAAATAATGAGAGAGCGATGGATCACGGGGCGTTTCTGTTTCGGAGACACCACTGAGATGCCCAGGGAGGTCTCGGCCCAAACACCCGCGTGGTCCCAGGGGAAACGCTCCCAAACCAGGCTGTGAGCAAGGCAGGATGACCTGGGGGACGTCTCCCCTCCAGGCAGGATGTCCCTGCACCCCACGGGCTTTGTCCGACAACTTCTGATTGTCCCAAATCACAGCTGACTCCACTGCACTTAAACATTTACTAATATTTAATTCCTAATATTTAATACTAAGTGAAGAAGAGGCAGAAGCAGTGACCTGGAGTCAAGCTGCGCTCTCCAGGGGGGCTCTTACATGAGGACAAATTGCAGAACAAAATACATATTCCCATAGATGTGGAAATACATGGCCTGAGGGACCCCCCCACCTTTCCCATGGGCTCCCGGAGCATCGCTGTGTTTCTGCTAACAAGAGCCGTTATCTCACGAGGAACAAACAGGGAAGAGAAGAGAGGGGTCAGAAATTAAATAAAAAATGAGTATTTTATTAAAATTGACAGTGAAGAAGAGTTCACCCATGGTTTTGGCCACCAATGGAAATGGCCCGACACCATTTCTACCAGCACAGAGGGCTGCAGCAGGGCAGCGAGGGCAGGGGATGCCATTGCTGCCACTGTCCTCTCCCAAAACACAGAAGCAGAATCACAGAATCACAGAATCAATCAGGTTGGAAGAGACCTCTGGGATCATCGAGTCCAACCATTGCCCTGACTCCACCATGTCAACTAGACCATGGCACTAAGTGCCATGTCCAGTCTTTTCTTAAACCCCTCCAGAGATGGTGACTCCACCACCTCCCTGGGCAGCCCCTTCCAATGGCTAATGACCCTTGCTGAGAAGAAATGCTTCCTAATGTCCAACCTGAACCTCCCCTGGCGAAGCTTGAGGCTGTGTCCTCTTGTCCTATCGCTAGTTGCCTGGGAGAAGAGGCCAACTCCCACTTCACTACAACCTCCCTTCAGGTAGTTGTAGACTGCACTAAGGTCACCTCTGAGCCTCCTCTTCTCCAGGCTAAACAACCCCAGCTCCCTCAGCCGTTCCTCATAGGTCAGACCCTCCAGACCCTTCACCAGCTGGGTCACCCTCCTCTGGACTCGCGATGGCTTCCTTGCAGCGAGCCGCTGCATCCCCCCGACACCCCTCCAGCCCAACCCTGCCGCCTCAGTACGTATGAAAATGAGTTATGTAGGTCACCGCGTAAAAACAAACAGCGTGTAGATGCATGCAAATAACAAAAGGAGAACTCGAGGAAAATTTATATCGCAGCCAGAAGACTAAGGAAGGAGTGCGGAAAATGTCAGCCGCCTTATAATGCCACCCCGAAGGACCTCAGGGCGTCTGGCGGGCCTCGTTAGTGCCTCAAAGTGCCTTGAGATCCTCCCAGACACAAGGAAAATTAGTTACCGGGATCTTTCCTCTGGCAAAGTAATTGGTAGTGGTCGGCTTCACCCAGGATGAGTGATGCTCTGGGTAAAACAAATCACCTTTTTTGGAGATTTGCTTTCCAAGCAGAGGTCTGGCGCGCCAGCCACAGCCCCGTCCTGTGCCCAGGTGAACTTCAACAGCTGGAAATCCTCCAGTCTGGGTGTTCCTGGCAGCTCCACCACGGCCGTGCCCAGGTTTGCTCCTTGCTGGTGGAGCAGCCCCCAGCCCAACCCCTGAGAACGGACCCTTCGCAGGTGCAAGGGCTTTAGGGGCAACCCAAGGATATCCCTGTCCCTCCTTAGCCAGAACAGAACAATAAGCCCCATTCCCCTGTGTTTTTGGGTCTTGGCTCTGCACGGCGAGGCCGGCCGCAGTCCCCGGTGCCTCAAGCAACGGCTGGAGAGAGGAGTTGGCCCCACGCCTGACTCCCACTGCAGATGCACCAAGTGCTGCGTGTCCTTCATCTGGCACATTTGAGCTGTAATTGCAACAGCCTGAACTACCACACGATTTTATGTGCTGATATTTCATGACATTTTATGTACATAATCTGCATATGTTATTTTTAGCAAACTTTCTCCCTGGGACAGCCTCATGTGCGCCACATCTTGTTTCCATGAGCATGTGCTGCAGTTGGGAGCAGTTTGAATTTTTTTTCTACTTCATTTTTTTTTTTCTCTTCCCTCTGTCAAGACTGGGTTTTGAATTGCAGAAGCAACACACACACACAAGAATATTTTTCTTTCTTTTCATGAGGCTGCTTTAGAGTGGGAAAAAAACTCAAAAGCAAAGGCGAGCGAGGCAGCCCAGCTCCTGTTTCCAGGCATTTCCTTGCTTGGGATGCTCTGGGGTGAGTTACCATCATCCCCAAAAAGAAATAGCATCCTTCTTGGGTGAAATATCATTGTTCTTGGTGAAAACAGCATTGTTCTTGGTGGTAATAGCATTATTCTTGGTGGAAATTGCATTGTTCTTGGTGGAAATAGCATCATTCTTGTGGAAATAGCATCATTCTTGGAGGTAACAGCATCATTCTTGGTGGAAATCGCATCGTTCCTGGGTATTTTGGGAGCAAGACAATTCTTTGGTCTTTGCTGGAATTGGTTTGCTGCGGCTCGCAGGGCTGCTGGCACGTGTGGGGCTGCAGCGAGCGTTGTGCTGTTGGGTGTTTTTGAGGAACTGTGGCTCCAAGCTGCGTGCGTGTGGGTGAGGTACAGCTCTTGACTGGAGACTCTCAGTCCCTCGCGCGGGGGGAAATCCCCAACTTTGAAACTTCGGTCTGCCTTAAATGTTTGGTGGAGAAAATGTTCCCTAAGAAAATGGTGGTTTGTCAAACTCAAAGCATTTGTGGAAACTTACTGGTTGAAATGTGAATGCTGGTCTTGGGAGGACACTTTCCCATGGGAGGGTTGCTGGTCTGTGCATGGAGGAGGTGGTCCATGCATGGAGGAGGGGGTCAATGCAGGGAGGAGGGGGTCCATGCAGGGAGGAAGGGTCCATGTGGAGTGGAGTGGCCCAAGTGGGACAGCAGCTTTGCGGTGGAGCACAGCCATGCCCAAGCCCATCGCACCATTGATGCAGCGATGGCCCCTCCTCCTGAAGAGAACCGCCTGGAGATGGTCCCCTGAAGGCACCAGTGATGTCCCATGGGCTCCTCCAGCCCCACAGCTGCAGGCAGAGCCCGAGCACCCTGAGTAGAGCTTGGCCAAAGCTGTCGCTCTTAGGGGAAGGCCACTTCATGAAACTGGCTTCAGTTAGAGGCTTTTTGAGAGCCACAGCTGACCAGGACCTGGGCACTTCCATTTGTGCTGGACATCAGCAGCTCATGGGCTTCACTGGTGCATGGCCGAGGTCTCTGCTCCAGCGCGCAACCAGAAACTCGCTTCTGTTGCGCCAAACTGCTCGTCTCCCTGCCGTGTGCTGCCTGTCCCATCAGATAGAGAGAGTTTGTAAAACACAGAAGAAGAATTTGTTTAACTTTGGCATCTCGCTTGGCCTTCCTCCTGACGGCAGGGTGGCCGGTGCCCCAGGGCGGCAGGAGCAACGCGATTCATAGAATCACACAGAATCACAGAATCAATCAGGTTGGAAGAGCCCTCTGGGATCATCGAGTCCAACCATTGCCCTGACACCACCACGTCAACTAGACCATGGCACTAAGTGCCATGTCCAGTCTTTTCTTAAACACCTCCAGAGATGGTGACTCCACCACCTCCCTGGGCAGCCCCTTCCAATGGCTAATGACCCTTGCTGAGAAGAAATTCTTCCTAATGTCCAACCTGAACCTCCCCTGGCGAAGCTTGAGGCTGTGTCCTCTTGTCCTATCACTAGTTGCCTGGGAGAAGAGGCTGACTCCCACTCTGCTACAACCTCCCTTCAGGTAGTTGTAGACTGCACTAAGGTCACCTCTGAGCCTCCTCTTCTCCAGGCTAAACACCCCCAGCTCCCTCAGCCGTTCCTCGGAGGTCAGACCCTCCAGACCCTTCACCAGCTTGGTCGCCCTCCTCCTTTCGTGGCACCTATCCTGCCTCCTCCGCTCCCACACACACTGGACACGCCCAGCTGGGACCCCTGGATCTGGGGGTGCAACAGGGACACACGGTAACGCACAGCAAAGGGCAACATCAGACAGCACCCGTTGGGCAGCGGCGTGAGCACTTCTGCAGGAGATATCTGGGTCCCTGGTAAAAAGCTCTTCCCCAGCGCTTGGAGCAATGAAACCTTTTTTTTTTTTCCGAGTCCTCGCTGTGTACTAATGAAGAAATAAAATAAACATTTGGTACCAAACCCAGCATATGGTTATTGTTTGCTGCAAGGACAGGGGAAAACATTACTCCATAACGTGGCGAAAAGGCTGCAGCTGCGATATCGCATCCCAGCGCCGCGCTTTATTTAATAAAGACTCGTCCTGCCAGCCTTAACGACGTTTTTCCTTCCCCCTCCCACCCCCGAGAGGTGGTTTCGGTGCCTTCTGCCGCCATGGCCGCAGCGGGGTCGCATGTGCCCTTCGTTAGCCGAGGAATCTGCTTTCAATCCCGGCCCTTCAGATTGTATTTTCACAGTGACTCATTAGTCACCGAACGCTGACAAGCCGCTGTACGTGTGCCATCTCCCTCATTGTTTATATGCAAGTGCAGCCACCAAAATGATTTATTTAGGTTTTAATTAAAATTTGTGGATAGACCAGTGATTTTTAGCAGTGCCGTTTCTAATTTGTGGTTGCAGGGGAAAAAAAAATGTTAAAAAAATCAATAACCTTATAACATTTATATTTTTCGAGTTCCCTGGGGCGGTTATAACCTGCCGGTCGCAGCCCACGCACAGCTCAGCTGGGGCTGCGTTTCAGGGCCGGGAGAGAGGTGACACCTTTGGTTCTCACACCAAGGCACACACCTGGGGTTACTCCAGCAGGTAGATCCGTGTCCCCTGAGATTCACAACACCGGACTGTGAAAGCAGAAGTTATCAGTTAAAAACGCTCCGGAGGGTGTGGGTCACCCTCTCCAAAACAATCCGGGGTGCCCAGGCGCCTCCCCCAGCGCCAGCATCCCTCATCCCCACCGAGCCCGGCCGCTGCAGTGTGCTGCGCCATACAACCCACAGCGACGGTGATTTATCTCACCGGTAACTTATTTATGACTCCAAAAGTACAACTGGGAGGGGAAGTAGGAGGGGGTTGTGGTGGGCGGGTTGGCAAAGCTTTGGGGACATTGCTGCCCTCCGCCACCACCGCGGGGTACCCCTCCAAGTCACCTCCCCAGGCGAGGGGTGATGCGATGCTCTTGCTGGATGGAGGTTTTCTTGCTGCTCGTGACACCAAGATGTATTTTTTATAAGGTGCAATAAAGCACTAAGAGACTAAACTTGCGCCCCTGCCCTGAATTACAGAAGTTAGGAGGCTTCCTTGGCCTAATACCATGGCTCAGAGAAATCCCTGCTCTTACTTGATGTAAATATGTATTAATTAAAGCACTTTGGAAATGCAGAGTATTGACCTAACGGGCCGTAATGGCTCTTCTTGGGCAATTACAATCTATCACACAGCCACGTATTTCGGCAGGTATTTTTTTTCGGAGGCGCATTATTGACCCGTGGGCCCCGGGCAGTTCCTTCCCCTCACCCAGACCCTTCCTACCCCGGGGCTCGCACCCTTCCCAGGGACATCAATAGAGGGGGAGGCCCTAAAGCCCTGAATTTTAATAAATACTACGTATTTCATCCCGCCCCCTCCTCGCCACGTACCTCCTCTCCCACCAAGGGCACTTTTGAGACTTCCCACCCACCTGCGGACCCCGGGAGCAAAATATTTATACATAAAAGAAAAACTTTGTGCTTTCCATTGGTGGAAACCCTTCTCAAATAAAGCATTCGTCTCCCAAGACTTACACCTTCTAATTTAATTTTCCCCCTAAATCAAACAGTGTATTAATCCCTAATAGAAAACATGTTCCAGTTGCACAAACAATATTTAAATGGTATAATAGGGACATCTTTTATAAATACTTCTAACAAATCCTGAAAAACCCCGAATGTGTGGGCTATAATTAATCGAAATGCCAAGTGCCAGCTAACCAGGAAAACTCCAGCATCATAAATCTGCCCCGAGCTTTCTCACACATGCTGATGGATGGGGACTCGGAGCTTAAATATTTAACAATCAATAATTCAAATACCTTTCCTACCCTATTAAATTTGTCACATTTATTTATAAATGCAACATCCAACTGAAGCTTCTCTAAAAGTTGTGCGTCTTCCACCTAAACCCAAAATGCAGCATTTTGGAAGCAGAGAGTTTCTTTAGCTTTGGAAGTGAAAAAAAAGACGCTGGTTTACAAAATTTCTGCGGGGAAATAATGAACAATGAGGGGAAAAAAATTAAACCCCATATACTAAAATAGTTGGCTGCATCTCCTCACCCTAATGGGTTTGGATAATGCGATATGCAGGCAGGTGTTGTGGCGTATGAATCACATTTATAGGAACATTTTCCAATTTCTTCGGCGCCCAAGGCAGGGAGCTGCCGTTCATCCTCCGCAGATGGATATTGCTGTGGCACAGGGTGGGCTGCGGCCCCTGTCCGCCGTCACCTCCTGTCCCGAGCAAAGAGTGCAGGAAAAAAATAACCCAGGAGAAAGGGGTGGGTTTGGGGCCGACCTGCACCGCAGCGACGCTTCGCTTTGCCCCGTGGGAGGGAAGAGCCGGAGAGAAATAAATACATATGGTTCTGGCGCTGGCAAGCGAGAGGCCATTCACTGCCTAATAATAATAATAATAATAATAATAATAATAATAATAATAATAAAATTAGATCTTGCCAGTTTGCAGCACCAGCAGCCTGACTCTGTATTTCAAAGGTTTTTGGGAAATTTGGGACAGTTTACCAGGTGGCCTCTCTCCTTTCCAATGGCCTCCATAAAAATAACACCACCAGGGACAGCTCGGCCCCGTTCCCACCCGCCCAGAGGAGCGGGAGGTGGCTCAGAGCATCCCGTTTGCCACTGGAGACTTGGCCGTGCCTCCAGCTGCCTGCGGCCATGAGGGTCCTTTGCCCCCTGAGCATCGTTTATTCTAAAGGAGCACCAAAACAGCCCCGAAAGGTCATGAAAGTCCTGGACCCAAATTTCTGGAAGTATTTAGAAAAATGATGGAGCTGCCTATGGGGAAGGGAGGTGGGGGGTGCCGGCTGTGGCCCCTGTCCCCCTGTGTCCCCCCATGTACCCCCATGCCCCCGGCATTGCCGGAGCACACCTGCGGGCCCCAGCGTGAGTTACGGCAGCATAAATCTCCATCGCAAATTTATTGCCATAATTTATCAGCTCATGTTGCTGAATGGCCAAGCGGTTAATTTTAAAATGAAGTGGTGCTATTTTCATTAATACCCTTGTGCTAACTACCTATCAAAACATGCGGAGGCAATTAATACCGTGTTGCTGAAGTACTGAACCAATAAATATTTCCAGTCTTGGCTTGTCTTTGGCAGATAAAATACATGGGACAAACCCACCGCCTCGGTAATACTCCCCTAGTCCTTCTCTTGTCGCATCATCAGCAACATTTACATTTAAGGAAGAGATTTAAGTAGCCAGATCCACCGGTAACAGGAATTTAAAAGGCCGTTGGTTCATGACATGTGAGTAATCCCTTCAGGATACCTGTGCAACAACAATATGCTTGAGAGAAGGTTGAAAATTTCTGAAGTTTATCTATCAGCAATACAAAAGCACTTTGGCACAGTTCCCATTTGGGGAAAGGAAGTTGAAAACACCCAACGTGTCGACACTGGGTATAAAATACTTTGTCACCACCGTGCTCACCGCAGCTTCATCACCCACCCTGCCACGGAGCATCCTTCGAGGGGCGGAAGGGCTCATGTGCGGACTTCGGTGTGTATGGCCAGAACGGGGTTTTCCGGCCAAATTTCTTCCACTGATGAAAAATCAAATGGTGATAAATGAAACCTCAATTAAAAAAAGGGGGTTGGTGCCGTACAAATCTCCCTGCAAGCACGTCCCATCGCTTCTCCCTCCAAGGCAGAGCAGCAAAGCACGTGCGTTTCTCTGCCTGAACCCCATCCCGTACTTTTTCCACCCAAAGTTTTTAATTTTCTGTTAGCGAGCTATTGCATATTCTTCTTGCGTCCCGAGGCAAGCTGACACATTTTGATAGCAATAAATAATAAATGGGATTTATTGCCTTAGATGCTGATGGAAACCTTTTCTTCTGCAGGAAGAAAGAGAAAGCAAGAAAGAAAGAGTGGAAGAGGAGTGAGGAAGCAGGAGACGGTGCTCAAGCCCCAGCTGTGGCCCCGGGAGTGCCTGCTGCCCCCATGGCTTTCGTCCCACGTGGGGCAGGGTCCCGCCGCCCTCCTGGAGCCCCTCCTGTTCCTCCACAGTTCCGAAACCCAGCGCAGCCTCAGCCAACAGCCTCAATAACAAAGGGTTTAAATAAATAATAGTGACTGGTTTGTGTCGGGGGGAGGCGATGGAGGAGAGCACAGGGGCCGAGTGCGAGGAAGGGGCAGCGTGAAGGAGCCGTCGGTGAGCAAAGCGTTGGCCACGCCGGCCACAGACGAGGCAGTGGGGAGAAACCTTCTGTCCTGGTTTCATGGGATAAAAATTATAGAATCGAGTTTCTGTTAGATTTTTGTCTCCGTTTGTGGCCAGCCATGGTGATCAGGGCCATTAGCAGTTAAATGCAGGGCAGCTGCCCCAGGCTGGCCCACAGGTGTGTCCTATATCATTAAGATAAAGTTCACTATAAAAGGGAGGGCTTGGGGAGGAGAGTGGCTCTTTTTGCTCTCCTCTTTTCTAGTCTTCCTGTTTCTCATTCCCAACAATTGGTACTCCTGGAGCAACTTGCTGCAACTCTATAGCTAAGTATAATTTTGTGTGTTTTGTATTATCAGTGATATTGGTTCCTTTATTAAATCTGTTCAACTTTAACTCATGAATCTCCCTCCTTTTCCCAGTTCCCTTCCTCGGCTGGGGAAGGGACTTTGGGTGAGAGAAAAACTGTTATTGTTTAGCCCTGGGTGCGGGCTAAACAAAGACACCTTCCCTCTGTAGTGTCATTTTTTTTTTAGAGCATATTTTAATTTTTCTGTGTGTATTCCTGCAGCGATGTGTGTGGGTGGGTGCCTGTTCCTCCCATCCCTGCACCCCCTGCCCAGAGGCAGCACCCAGCTCCTGCTGCCCTGTGGGGCAGGCTGCCCATGCCTGGGCTTGTTCCCAAGCCAAAGGGGCACCCCCACCATTTGGGCTCATTTTTGCAGCCTCGAGATGAGCTTTCTGCCTGAAAGTGGGAGCCCCCCCTTCTTCTCCCTGCCTCCTCCTGGGGCTCTCAGAGCAAAAGGGGGCAAGCGCTGCAGCTGAGCCCCTGCTTGGGGCACTGTGTTTTCTGTGAAGACAGAGTTGGCTTTTTCTTACCTTCTAGTCCCCTTCACGAGAAAAAAAAACTAAGTTGAATGGGCTCCAGCCTGTCCCCAGCTGCTGCACCAAGCATCAGCGCCAGCATCCGAAGCAGTGACTGGGAGGCAGCAAGGGGCATCCCTTAGGACAGGGACACTAGAGCTGTGCCCAGCCCAAACCTCCCATCCTGGCGCCGTAGCCTAAACCACAACTGCGGAGGTGTGAGAAAGGAAATACCAGTGGTTTACGAGTGTCGGGCACTGTTTGTTAGAAAACACTCATTTCCCCCAAAATCAAATGGAAGAGCTGGGGTCGCAGCTGGTGTTGCCCTGGGAAGGGCTGGGTGCCGCGGGGGTCCCTGTCTCCTCTCCCCCAAGGCCACGTGGCAGAGCTGCACCAGCCCTCGCCTCTCATCAGCCTCTATGCTGGCTTTTAGGTAGAAAACAGGCCGAAGGGTTTAAATGCAAAAAAACCCCTTTCTGTAAATACATTTCTGCACATATCTTTTAAGAAGAAGGTGTTGCACAGGGAAAAACTTTAAAGAGAACTTTAAAGGTTGTAAAGGTGTTTTCTCCTGTCCGTTACCTACAGAAGCCTTGCAGAGGTGCGGGGCAGCTCTGCCTGGCCAGGCTGCGAGGCCGTCTGCAACTGCCATGGCCAAACGGCCACCAATGTGCGGTACTTGGGCTCTTTAGAAACACAGTATTATGTTAAAATTTTAACTACATTTAAAGATATATCATAGCATTTGCAGAATTAATTAGTCTCCTCAGTCTTTACTAGACAGGCTTCGTGTCTCTACTCTGGATTATTTAACCTGCAGAGGTTCGCTGAAGATTAATCCGTTATTGCGCGAGGAACTATTTTCTGTTGATGAGATGTCGACAGCATGGGAAAGTACGGCCCATGTGACGGCAGTGACTCGATTTAACCAAATACCGCCATGATTTGGGAACAGCTACTGCCCGGGGAGCCCCAAACCTGCCCAGGTCGGAGGGCTGGCACTATGCACCCAGAGAGGTCAATGCCATGAGTGAGGCCTGCGGCCCTACAGCCACACACCCACCCTGTGCCCAGCTGAAAGTAAATAACAACACAGCCCGTTAGCATTAGCAATTTTTTATTTTCCTTTTTTGTTGCATAGGAAATGCAGTACTTGCTTCCAGTAATTGTATTGTAATGTGAGAAGGTGGTAGCACTAATGGTTGAATACAAGAGTTAAACTAATCCACACCAGCTCAAAAAACCTGCGGAGACTTAGTTGAATAAGAATGGATGCCCACAGTGATTCTCAACCAATTACAATTTTTTTTTCACAGAACACAGTAAAACTAAAATGGTAACTATGAGAGTCAATACAAGTATACTAGAGGCACGAGGGGCCTGACTCATAAAAAAAAAAAATGAACACGACATGGTATTAACACGGGTGTCAAGTGAATTTGCAGCAGATCTTTCACACGGCCGGTGGCAATTTTAGTGCCCCCAAGTTTCAAATTGACGCTGAGGGACTTGGCTGGGCCAGTCTCAGGCTGCGGGGCAGGGCTGGGGCCGAGCTCAGCTGTGCCGAGAAACCGCACAGCTGCCCAAAAGGGAGAGCTCTCCTGGCCTGGGCTCCTAAAGCAAAGAATTGCACAGACCTTTCCCCAAGGCAGCAGTTGCGGCCTGTGCCGGCAGCAGGAACAGGCAGCGGGTGCCAAGCCGGGCACTCACTCTCTTCCTACCATGCTCCGTACAGAAACTCATCTTCTCTTTGTTTAATTCCCCCCCATCATATTAATTTGTGGATGCAGATAAAAGGGGGGATTTCACCCAACACAATTGTTTTTGTTCATGCTCCAGTATAGAAGATTAACTAAGTGGAAAATAGTCTTCCCTAAAAAAAGAAAAAGCATACAAAGTACAAAAGTTCACATTGTGTCCGAGCGTTCGCCTTTACGATGGGTTTCTCTAGAGCTCAGAGGTAGCAACCTAGCGTAATTTTGTTCTGGTACGGCCAAGATCTCGCTTGTAACCGAGTAGCCTCGTACCACCGTGTCGCAACCCCCGGCGTGGGCCAGAGCACGGCATGGCCTCGTCCTCCCCGCCTGCCCCTGTTCCCCTGCCAGCCTGCGCCCCTGGGCTGCCGGAGCATGGTCCTGCGCTGCCTGGCCCCTTCCCGGCGGGGTTCGGGAGGCGGAGAGGGGCCGGGGAGCGAGAGCAGAGCCAGCGGACGCGTGGCAAGCCAGCCAGCCACCATTTGGAGGAGGAAAATCCACCGGCCTCCCGTGTTAATAGCAGAGGAGCTTTTATGAATCGGGCCCAAAGTTTGTACAGAGTTCGTCTGAAGAAAAATATTGCAACTGTGCATGAAACTAAACAACCACATGAGGTTTTTTTTTTTCTTTTTTTCTTTTTTTTTTTTTTTAAAGGGTTTTTCTTTCTATATGAGGAAGTCTGGTGTGAAGAAGGGTCAAGCATGGGTACCTGGTTAACCGCTGCCCATTAAGAAATCTCTCGCGACGTGAGCTCAATCTCGTTTGTGGGTTTGAAGGACTGTCCCTTGCATTGGAACTTTATGCATCTGTTCTTCAGAGCAAGCTCTCTGAATTCTTAGGGTAGCTTTTTGAGATGAAAATCTTACCAGGCACGGATTTCTGGTCTCAAACACCATGTCCTGCCCTTTAGGGGGGGTAAAAAAAAATAAAAAAAAAAAAAAAAAAAAAAAAAAAAGAAAAGGAAAAAAAAAGAAAAAAAACCCAAAACACAAGTAATACTGAATTTAAGTAAATGTATACCTCCAAAATACTGAAAACACCCCAAATCAAGAAAAGACAGAATTTGCGTTCTCAGTGAAATATCTTTAAACCTATCTGACAAGAACCAAGTCAGAAAAAAAGACTAACATAACTTTGAGTAATATTCATACAGCTACTAAGCATTATGGAATAGCATGCATTAATATTGTACGGTTATTTTACATCACCTATATCAGAAGGTTCTGACAGACAGCGAAGGCTACCGGTGTAGAAAAATCTTACTTCAGAAGAGCAATATAATACAGATTTCACAGGCACTACATTTTAATATATCAGGTATTATGCTGGTTTTCTTATAATTCTTTCTGTCCTAAAGCTGGCATTATAACAATGACCGAAAAGGCAAGGATCGAAGTAAACGGAAAGTAGATACCAAAGTTGATATATTCTTTTCTTTTTTTTTTTTTTTTCAGATAGATTAGTGCATAGTTTCCATGCAGATAAACACTGCTATGCATTTACATTGTTGGAAAGCAGAGTGAATTGAGCCCAAGTTGTCACATTTTTGTAAATCATTTTGCCAGCCTGTAATAGCACCATGTAATGGATTTGCATTAAACATTAAATTGATTTCAGAATTGGTGACACAGTATTCACTACAGTTAAGTGCTATGGAATAGCTTCAATGTTACCTGCTATATATCAAAGCAATTTTCATCCCACTGCTTTTTTATTGGAAAAAATAAAAGGAAAATGTACTCGATACTAATTAGACTATTGCGCAGCCTTGGACTTGATGATGGCATAGCTGGGTTTACTGTCAAACAGTAATACATGCATCGACTTCAAGACAAAATTGGCATTGTAAGCTTGATTTAATGAAAATCCTGCCTAGCAGGCAGTGTTAACTTCACAAGACCTGCCTCCGACAGACCTCATGAGGTTTATTTTGTTATTTATTTATTGTTTAGGTGCCATTGAAGCTCTCCTTACATTGTCATTGCCGGTTATGGTTTTTAATTTTGTTCGATGGAGGCCTTCTACCAAAAAAAAAAAAAAAAAAAAAGATATTTCCAGAGACACAATGCAAAGTACAATATTAACTGACATTCTTAAAAAAAAAAAAAATTCACCACAAGGAAAAAAAAAACTGTTTTAGGCTATGTATCTGGGTTTTTTTGTATTTTTGTACAGTAAATATTTTATAACACTGTTACTACAAAGCTGCGAATATACGGAACAAAGAGAACTAGAGAAAGAAAAAAAAATGTTAAGAGGGATTTTGCATATTCCTGTGGGCTGACTGAATACTGTGGAGTTGAGAAAACTTGGTGTTTCTTTTCCCCTTCGACCTTAAGGGGAGGGGGAACGAGCAACAGAGACAAAGTGTACCATGGCTGCCTAAACTCGAAGCCCGAAAGTTTTTATTCTAAAGGAAGAAGAATAAATAATGATGGCATTGGTGGGGTGTGCGGCATGAGAAAAGCAAGTGCCCTCGCTCGAAAAAAAGAGGGGAAAAAAAAAAAAAAGGAAGGAATTAACTGGAGAAAAAGTCAATTTGCGCTAAGCCATCGCCAGGGCTTCAAATTTGGGTGGGTGGGGGGTGGGTACAGGGCAGAGAATTTGTGCGTCTGACGGGGGCTGCAGAGAAGGAGACAGGGAGGAAAAAGTTGTTCGCGTGACTCAAAAAAGAACGACGGGAGCGACCGGGAGGGGAGCGGGGCCGTGACCTGGCGCGGAGTCGGGGGGCTCCGGCCGCGGCCCCGCTCCTCGCCCGCCCCGGCGGGGTCCCCCCTGCCCGCTCCCCGCTCCTGCGCTCGCTCCCAGCACTAAAACACTGCTTGTTCTCTCCACACCTGCCCAGGGCGGGACCGCCGCGGTTCCTGCGTGAGCGGAAGGTGAACGAAAACTTAATTTAGTGTGTAATACTTTACAACCCCTGTTGGTGAACACCCTTGACCGCCTACCTAATGTTTTAAAGCCTTTAAAACATTTTTTTTTTTCTCGCCATTCTGCTCAGAGTTTCCCTAACTTTAGCGTCATCAAACTTAATATGACAAAAATACCTTCAAAAATACAGCATACCTGTAATGTCCATTTACAATGGTTCTTCAGTAGCCTATACTTCTCAAGCATAGGAATATGCTATACCATTGAGAGAAGAAAAATAACTGTATTTAAATACATACAAAAAGGAAACGGGAAAGTTTTTAACTTAAATCCAGTTCCCAAAGGAAAAAAAAAAAAAAAAAAAAGCAATTCTATGAACGCTGCCTTTATAACGAACAATCAGAAATTCCACTAAGCTAATTTGACAGAAATTTTTTCCTCATTTAAACAACATTACAAAAGTCCTGCATTATAAAATAGGGTAGAATAAATCAGTGTAATCAATAAAACTATACAACATACAAATTACATATCTTCTGAGTGGGCAGTTTAATTCTCTCTCTTTGCAGCCATGACTACAACATGCTCACTAAAAACAACTAACTGCCCAAACTATTGCTTAGTTTGTTTTGTTTAAAAAAGGGTGCAATTTTATTGTATATACAACCAATTTACTGGTAATACCTTGTCTCATAGCAAGGTTCTGACAAAATGTTTGTCTAGGCTTTTTTCCCTTCACTGTGAAGCACTGAAAGCTGCTATTTTTTTTTTTTTTTTTTTTTTTAGTGCACATATGTCTTAATAAAGTAATGCCCAGCTAAGTGCTATAGGGAAGGCAAAGGATGCTGGCTAGAGGATGTGATACCATATACTAACAATCACACAATACAATAGAGCAAAATGACTACTCAACCACTTATCAGACACATATGAAAATCCAAAACATTTTATTTTTTCCTTAAATAGAGAATAACCAGTAAACAATTTTCAGAACTTGGAAGTTTAAAAACGTGCATATAAAAATGGGCATTATATACTTTTATTGAATGTGGATTGATTGCAGTCTGCTAATAAAAATGGGTGTGGGATCTGAAGAAAAAGGAAGTTGTTTTTTTTTTTTAAGGCTTGCTTGTGAAAGGAACAGTTGTAAAACAAAAATTGCTTGAAGCAGGGTTCAGCTTAGTGCTTCACAGTTTGACTGCTTCTCTAAGAAGAGCCCTTCCTGCATGTGCATTCAAAATCACAAAAGTACAAAGACAAACACCTAAAACACACTGCGTCAAGTGCAGCACCAACTTTGGTCAAATAAAAAAAAATTAAAAGAAAAATTAATAATTGCTAAGCTTTTCTACATGATATAAGCAGGTATTGCATATTTTCATATATCTGGGAGAAAACAAAACAAAAAAAGGAAGACTCCAAATAAAATGTAAAATGCAGCAACATCCAAAAATACTGATAATCTAGCATCTACAGATCTCAGAATAGCACTGCCACTGACCATACAGGACAATAAACACTACTCCTATCTGCGGAACAACTAACATCCTATTTAATCCTAGATGTTGACAATGGCTGACATAAAAGTCACATTTACAAAAAGTGTCTCCAAATGCTTGACTAGGGCAAAACCCCTTTCAATATAGGAACATGTGCAACAATTCCACAAATAATCGCTATCCAGGGCAAGGCACATTGATATGGAATTTTTTTTTTTCGTTTCGTGCAAATTAAGAAAACAAAACAAAACATTGTTTCAGGGAAAAGATGAGGAGCAAAGTGTCTTCCCAAGAATTTCAGTTACTTGATTGTATAGGACAGTAGTAGAAACCCTTCTGAAGGGTCGAACAAACATAGTTTAAAGGCAAGTGCCTGGAATAGGGATTACAATATTGTGTCTTAATGCACTCTACTTTACCCTACATTAACTATATAAAAATTAGTTACTAACACTAGAACATGCAGAGACTTTCTCTGATTAGCTGGACTCGCCAACCAGAACGTATATATATGTATAGTATAGGAAACCTTCTTAAAGTTGCATGTGAAGCAAAGGGGTGCTCCGCTGTCTGATAGAAAAAATCACTTGCACTCTTTTTTTTTTTTTTCTTTTTTTTTCCTTTTTTTTGTACATAAGATACAGGACGTTTGGGGTCCAAACTTTTTTTTGTGGTGGTTTTTTTTTTTTCTTTTCTTTTTTTTTTTTTTCTTCTTCAGCAAGTGCCCTTGCTTTGAACTGGCATAAGTTGTAAGATCAGCATCGTTCGTTTCTGTAATGTTTTCTTCGCAGTCCAGAAAAATGTACCAGTTCAGGGACACGAAGGTGTTTTTACTTTCTGGACCGTTCTCTTTTATTCCCAAGGTGTTTGAGAACTGATAAACCCTATATTGCCGGAAACACGTAAAATTTGTCAGAATTGGCATAATCCATTATAGTGACTTTTAGCTTATAAAATTAACAGATATTATGATTTCATTTTAGTTATGTGCTTTGATAACAGAAAATGATTAATTAGCATTTAATGTAGTTAACATATTGTGGTAAAAGCACCATTAGATTTGTTTTTTTTTTTTTTAATTTTCCTTCAGTTTTAAAGGGATACAAGTTCAACAATAAAAAACATAAAAAGCAAAAATAGCTCCCCTTTTTCTTGCAAGGCTGTTTTTTACCCCAATAATTTAGAGTCCTGGGGTGGAAGGACTTGGAAAACAAAAATAGAATTTTCAACAATCTCTATCTTACAAAGATATTTAGCTATCCAATGAAATTGCACTTTACTCAATTCAAAATTCGATTGTTTTGATTGATTCCTGTCAGTTTCTGTCAAAACAGACCAACTTCCCCATTTCTGCGTGAATTTTTGTGTAATTGTTGAAAATTGTTGAAAAATGTTTTTTTTCAATGTAAGTGCAGCATTTCAAACTTTTTTTTTCTTTTTTTCTTTTTTTTTTTTTTAGTGAATAGTAGTAGTTCGATGTTTTAAATCGCTCTGCAATTGAGTGGAAAAAAATTGTTGACAATGCTCTTATGGTTCATGTTATGTATCTAAGTGCCGACTGTAAAAAAAAAAAAAAAACCCCAACGAAAAAAAAAAAAACTGCGATTTTTTTTTTTTTTCCCGATATGTTACAGAAAAACATGCTCTATGTCTGTCCGGTAAGTTATATATTGCAGAATTCAGCTACTACAAAAGTTATAGTTTAAGTGTGTTTCATGATTTCTCAAGAAGTCTCACACCTGTATGGGAAAAATCGATGAGGATACTGTAAAACAGTTAGGCTCCATATGGAAAGTGTGTTACAACAGCGAGTTGGTAAGCAGCAGCAGAGGCTAGTTCTACTCAGTGTCACCTAATGCTTACACTACCAATGAAACACTTCAAAAGTTATGAAGCCCAACCATTTCCAGCACCATATGAGAAATTACAACAGTCCTAAGTTGCCTAAAAAAAAAAAAAAAAAAAAAAAAAATTAAAATCTCGAAAAAGTTACGGCCTTTGCCATTCAACCATAACGTTTGCCATTTCCATGTACTAGTTTGCTGTCGGTGTCTGCTCGCCTCCCCTTCCGCCGATGTGAAGTCGCTGCGCTGCGTTGCTGCTGCTTCCGTGTTACAGAGGTGGGAAGGGGTCTGGTGGTCTGTCCGGTGGGTGGTGGGAAGCGGAGACTTTTATCCCAGGTACCAGGACTGCAAAAGAAAGAGGAGAAGCGTCAGCCCCGCCGCCCGCTTGCGCTGCTTCCCGAAGGGCTCCGGGCATCGCTGCCAGCCTCCTCCGCCAAGAGGGGGGCTAATTGAGACCGTGACGAATCGACCTAATTACAAAGCTTAATTAAAAATACTGTACAAATCAATATATTTTTTTTTTTCCACCGACAGTCGCTGGACATAGCTACAGATGAACGCGGGGGTCATGTCACGTTACAAGTTATCAATCTTTTTAATAGATGATGGCTTGAAGATCCCTCCAGTTCACTTTTGTCTAATCCCCTGAAAAGGCGATACACATTCGCCTCTCTGTGCCATTTATCACCCTGCAGTCGGGGTTGTTCTTGGGTATTTAGGCATGTGCCAGCATAAGCATCTGTTGCTTTATACTGCCCTGCTTCAACTGTCTCGCTGGAACAGATGCACAGAAATTCAACAACAGGGCTGTTTTCTTAGGAGAAAACGTGGACCGCTAGAGAAGAGCCAGGATAAAGCAAATCTGGGGGGAAAGTGGATCAGCGAAAATGGCCCGTATCTCTGGCCATACTTGTGCTTCAAAACAAAATGCAGACCTCAGCTAATAGCTTTTCTTTGGGAAAGTATTTTTTTTCCCCCCTTCCTCCCCGCAAAGGGAGGGAATTCCGTGGGATTTCAGCCCTGCAACAATACCATCCTTACCCCAACCGCCCAGAGAGCAATTTTGCTCCTCGCTAGGAAAATAAACACCGTCGGGAAGCTGGAGTGGGCTCTGCTGGAGTCAGGGCAGTGCCACCGCACCGGGGAGACCCGGCCCGGCCCCGCGAGGTCAGACCAACCTGAACCCGGGATGAATAAGAGCAGTGTTAGGCCCCGGGTCTGTGCGCGCAGGGGGATGCTGCTTGGCAATGACATATTGCTGTGGGAATACACCAACAAGCGGCAACTATTTAGCCTGGAGTAAAGTAATACAACAAGAAAGATTCAGGTATTAAAGAGCCGTTGCTGATACCCCACGTTTTTACTTTGGCTCCTGTAATATATGAGGTGCATTCGTGTGCATGTATAAACTGACGACAAGTTTTACCAACTTTTTCCTCCGTTCCTTTTCAGCGTCTGATGTGATTGATAGCATAATCAACCCGGGGAGGATTTATGAACATTTACAGAGGACTCGGAGGCAAGTTTCATGTGGGACTTGGGAGATTATGTGGTCTTGCCATGGAGGTAGGAACTGGTAAAATAAATAGCACGATCGGAGAAGTTGTCCTGCTTCCAATACACCTCATTAACTAACTCTTCCTCCGCTCACCCTTCTGAATACAGACATCCCGGTCCCGTATCAGCTCCATCTATTGCCTACAGACTTTACATTCAGACTTACGCAGGCTGCAATTAAAGGAAATAGTTCTCATATGTAAAGTTCATAAACAGAGAAAAGTTCTGGCAGGGTTGGTGAAGCGGTGCCAGGTTTCCCCTCCCCGACTGCAGGGCCCTGCTGACTTTAGGCGGGCGCACGGGCCGTGCCGGAGGCACCTCCGACCACCGCGGGCTGCAAACTCTTCCCAACTTTGCAGGGCCGTCCCTTACGCTTGTCATTTGAGCGTGACAGTCTTTGGACTTGTGGAAGTCCCCCGCGGGGAGTAGAGGGGTTAAAAATTCAGAGCCGGTGGTTCAAATCTCTATCGCAGATGTCCAATTGGCTCCCATCGCCGCTGGCCTGGCCGCATGGCCCACGGGCTGGGGATGGCGGGAGCCGCTCTGGCCTCGCCACTCCTCCTGCGCTTCAAAGGCAGATTTAAAAAAAAGCAAAAAAAAAAGGCAAAAAGCGATCAAGCTGGGGTTGCAGAGGTGGGGCTGCTCACGGAGGCGGCCTGGGGCGGCGAAGCGGGGGGATCCGGGGCAGGGGATGCACGCTGCCGCCTGTCAGTCCGTCCATGCGTCCGTCTGTCCATCCGTCCCCCCCACGGCACCGCGCTCCTTCACGCATCTTGCTATTCAGCCTGCGCCTTGCAGACAAGGTTACCCCAGAGCGGCTCTGTAATCCTTCACTGAAATAGGCTTTATTGATTGCTCTGGTCTATTGTTCCCTTTTCAAGTCCCCCAAGTTCAAGTTCATCCTGGTGTTACATCATGTCTCGTTGCTAGGGGCAACCAGACAGCCCCAGACGTGACTATCATTAGCAAGAGCCGCGCTGCGCCCTCCCACCGCCCGCCAGCCGCTCTGACGTAGCAGCCCCGCTGCAAACACATTGAAGTATTTATTCTGCCTAATTTATGACCTCCACAGCAAGAGAGACCTCCACTCCAAAAACCAACACTGTTGTATATTTAATTAATCTGTCTTTCTCTGGCACTTGGGAAAGTTAGACAAAGGTCTAATTATTGTGTGTCGCTCCCCACACTTTTCTTTTTGGGGTGACTATTTGCATGGGAAAAGAAACGGCGAGGCTGGGCGCGAGTCCCCTCCCTCCAAAACACCTTTTTTTTTCTCCCCTGCCCTATTGACATTTCATGAAATACTTTAGCTGCTTAAGGGAATTAGAAAAAAAAAAATCTGATGTGAATGTAACTCCTTCTGAGTTGGTATTCAGTAACACAAATCAACTCATGACATGTTTAAATTTAAATGCTAACCACACACTCTGCGAGTTACTTTAAAGGTTAGTTTTTAATCAATAGAAGTTGCTGACTCCGGAGTTTTTCGCGGCGCAGTGCAGCTCTGGGGCCTTTGTCTAGCGTTGGGCTTTCAAACTTTTTTTTTTTTTTTCCTTGAGATGATTTTAGCAATGATTTGCAGACACAGAGTGCTATTGTGCTCCTGACTAGCAACATGTCAATAAAGGAGTAGAGTTACCATGCACTAGGGTGTCAATATGACTCCTGCAGACACTGCTCGGCCTTAATACCGATGAAAAACTTAATTAACCCTTACAGGAGCGACCCAAACCGCATGGCTATTTTTCAAACTTCCGTGCCGGGGCTCCAGATCGCCTTTACTGAAAAGCTGCTTTTACAGGATCCCAGCTCCGAGCGCCTCGTGAGCAGCTGCATCCCGCTTCGCCTGTTCCTGCAACCCCACTCTGATGAGATGTTTTATGGGCTGAGGCAGCAGAAACAGCGAGACAGAGAGCGCATTTACCCATCAGGTCCCACCAGCACCGCTCTCAGAATACCGTTTTAATTTAGAGCGTCTTACAGCTGAAACGCACACACAGAATGATCCTCCTTTTCTACTAATCATTTTAATATTAAGATCTCATATCCCCCCTCAAGCCGCCTATACACGTCTAAGTCTTCCTGGATTAGGACTGAAGAGCACCATTGTCCTTCTGAAGCACCTGTGAAACTTCTCTGCGAGGGGAGAGGAGACCTCCGCGCGTCAAATGAAAACGTCTAGGAAGCGTATTGTGCACTCGGAGCCCTGATAGTCGGGATCTGTCAAGGTTTTTTTGCATGATTAGGGGGCTTAGAGGGGAAAAAAGAAGGTTTCATCCCTACATTTGGATGGCTGAAGTATTTTTTGCCTTCCTTCAGAGAGCTGCTCAACGTGGTGCAGGCGGTGCTCTCACGTCTGACCACCTTCCCCATTTTATCCCTTCACGTTCCGTGACCTATCCGACTGCACCCAGACGGAGAACAGCGTATTGCCTTTCTTAATTTAAAAATCTCCATTTAAATCATGGGCACTATCACAATACGGTCAGGATGATATTATCTCCGCACATTTTCATAAAAGAGCCAGTATTTTATTTCCCTCCTATTTACTTTGCGGTACTGTTCTCCCAGCGAGTTTAGTGCTAAATGAATCCACTGGAGCTAAAGGTCCTACTCAGTAAAATTACTGCCACACACTTGTCGGTGCCACTATGGGTCTGTATTGTCCTGCCGAGCATCTCGCTGTCCTTCCCCAGCGCTCAAGGTGAAACATCAGAAAGAATTCTGCAGTCCGGTACGAGATCTTTGCTTCCCTTTCTCCAGTCAAATGAAGAAGTAATCTCATCAGGTTGAAAAGTGCTGACTAAGGATTTAATAAAGTGCCTGCAGATGTGTGTCATCTCTAAGGTATTCAACTCATGTAATGCAAAACAGTTCCACACCGAATGTGCTTATAAAATTCCATTTAACCATTGCAGGGCTCTATTTTACTGTTCTCGGAGGAGTATTATCACACTTCCCCCCCACCCCCCCCCAATTTATAGCACCGTGAAAGTTGAAACTCTGCGCTGCCTGTATCTGAGAATCCTCACAGTAGTAAGGTTTTATGAACCATAAACAATATCTACTTGACTGAATCCTAAACAGGAAGTCTGAAACGGCAATTACGTTTCTTTGATAATAGCGCAAGTCTATTTGTTTCCTATGCTCTTCTGGAGATAGCAGAGCCACACAAAAATCCTCAAACTGCTTCTGACAATTGGGTCCTTTGTATGGGACGAGCAGCAAGGAAACACTCTGTGATTCAGGATATTTAAAAGGAGAAAAGCTGAAAGTGCCTCACTGACTCCGGTAGCAGTTTCTGCCTGCGTCAGGAGCCCAGAAACGGGCCCATTGTTTATCAAAATCTTCTTAAACCAGCCTTCCTGCACGACGGGTTTCACCCCCGGCTCCCGAGCCTAACTGCGAGCACTGCTCACGTGCTTTAAACCAGAAAGACCATCAAACGCAAACTGGTTAAATTGACTTCTACCTGCACATCCTCTGCCCCAACAATGAGGCCTTTCAGCTCGCGCAAGAAAGTGAGGGCTGTAAAGCGGCCCTATCTGTTTTTCAAATTAAAAAGTTAAACAAAAGTCCTCAAGGGCAAAGTTTAACGCTGCGGAAGGAGGTTGTTAATGTGGAATCCAGAACTGGGTGTGACAGTTGGCTCATTTCTCCGGGCGACGTAGGTTATTTAAGGACATTCACACGTTGGAAACTCTGACAAACTCCACACATAGGAGCTTTTGCTCCACCTAACCCACTCAGGGCTAAGACCTGGCCTGCGCTAGCCATTTTCTTTAGGTTTCAGCCCAGTTCAGCTGCCTGGCGGCGGGATGGGTTGGTGCCACCGGGACTTCAAACGCGGCTGCCGCGGCCGTTGCTGCCCCGGGCACGGCTGCGCTTGCAGGAAGCTATTGCTGCACGGGCCCGGGCGGGAAAATCCACCTTTGATAAGAGCCTAAATAAAAAAAAAACTTGGAGCTTTAGAGCTCGCCGGCAAAGCGGCTGTTGGAGCTGAACCCAAGCCACGACCGTCGGGCACCTGCGAGGATTCATCAGGGCGCATCAGTCAGTTGTTTTGTTTGGGGATGACATTTCGGTCATCTCAGGAACTTCAAATGTTAACCCCGGGAAGGTGAATCGGGGTAACAAGTCCTTCTGGTTGCAAAGGTGACACAGAATGTAAACAGCTAGGCAGCAAACTGGTCCTTTAGACATCACCTTGTGAGAGGTCCCGGGAAGGCTCTGACCATGGTGGGTCGTTTGAAAGCAAGAGGCCAAAACTGGGGCTTTGATGCGATTTCAAAAGGGCTGCCAGTGATAATTCAGCTCCTGGTGCGACTGGCTGGAGGGCTCCTGCAGATAAAGCAACTGCCTTTGCTTTACCCCACGTCTGAATTCATCCCACTTCTCTATTGGTTTCTCCAGAGTTTCTCCAGGCATGAAATTTGATCCTACTGCATAAACCAAAAGGTGAATATTAAAGACAAGGTCACCTTGGTGCCTATGGAAGTTATTTTCTTAGAGCTGGGATTAATTATTTAGTAATTATATTTTCCAAAAGTGAAATACCGAAAGGGATGTAAGTAGCATGTTGGTCATCCCCAAAGGGACATAAAAGAGTGAGTGAATCTTCTCATTGTCCAACATCCGCACCCAGGAGAGTCGCATGCCCCACTACGAGCATATTTATACTGTCCCGAGGAAGATAAAACCCGTCCCGGGAGGGACACTAGTCTCCAGGCAATGTGTACAGTAGCTCTGCATGCAATAGCTTTTGCGAGAATGCCAATTGTGGCAAACTGCATTAAATTACGTGCAATAATTTTGTAATATGGACTTCTGCCTGCTGACTATTAAAAATGTATAGTAGTCCAAACCACTTCTCTCCTGGGACCAACAAACTCACTTCAGGCAGGATTTCTGCTTGGGTTCAAACCTCAAGTTGGGAACAGCTAGTGTTTTTAACTAAGTCACCCCAAACCCTCCCGAACCTATGAAAACACACTCATACAGTAACTCCTGCTGTTGTTCCAGACATCTGAATGTTCCAGTAAAGTGTCCCAGCTGGCCCCAGATGTTTCTTAAGTATAAAGCAGTGCTCTGAGCGCCGGACCCCCCGCTGCCCGAACCTGAAGCTCAGCGGATTAAAGATTGACTGTGCTATGACATATTCGCATTTAGCCTGAATATAATACAGCAACGACTTATCAATGGCAAATGTTTGAAATGTAAGCCAGCCAGCAGAGTAGGCTGGCACTTGGAATATGATGTATAAATAATGTATGGGAACTTAAGATCTAAATTAGAGCTACAGGAAGAAAACTTTCCCTTTTCTCTGACTCTAAAAGAAAGTTCTCTCACAATGAGGTCATTTTTATGTCTGCCTTTTGGTTTACAGTTTTGCTTTTAGACAGAGGGTCTTGCTTTTACTTCAGGAACATTCGGTGAGTTACAGTTTTCCTCCAGTTTTCTAAATAGTTAAGCGAACAAGTTCACTTATTTGTTAGCACTTGACTTTGAAATCTGCAAAATCACTTCTAAACTTTGTGTCCTACGCTGAAAGCTAATGGCAGTAACGCTAAACCGTAACCCTTGCTGTTTAAAGGGAAAAAAAAAAAAGGTAGTGGAGTGAAAGAGAGGGAGAAAAAAGAAAGGGAGAAAGAGAGAGAAACAATCCTATTTTGTTTTTTGTTAGGGGACGGCATACTACATAGATCAGAGACTTTTCAAAAAATAAAAACCCCCACTGTACACAAAGCACAGGAAAATGTGAGGAAAAAAGGAAAAACCTAAAAGCAGCTTAGAATGTGTTAACTCTGCCATTCTGTCAGCTTAAAGAGTATTTTATGCTTGATCAACAGCTCTCTTTTATTATGCTTTTCTTTCATTCATTCAAGACATCAAAGACCAGAACCACCAGTGTACCTGATCTACCAGAAGAACTTGTAAGGGTGTTCTAAAGAAACGGGGGTATTGGGAGCCAGACACCCCTGCGGACAAGGCAGTTCAAAGAGAATATTTCAACAATGATTACATTTTGTAAATCTTTGTACGAAAGACAGCTTATTTCCTGCTTTTTTCATGAAAAATAGATTCTATCCATTAAAGTGAGCCCACAGTATGAAAGTTACTTGAGATCTGAGGTACAGCAAGCGGATTAAGTGGATGGTGAGATGAAATCTTTGAGAGAGACGATGGCTTTCTCTGATATTTGTCGCTGCCATAAGGTTTTCTGACTGGGATGGAAACTTTTTTTTTTTTAGATTTATTTGCAGGCTTGCTGGTGGCAGTGAAGACGTTTGTAAAAGCAAAATAAACCAAAATGAAACAGAAAGGAAAATCCTAACAAATAAAGGAGCTAAGAAAACAAATAGCTGCAAAAACCTTTTGACATGTTTAAAAGAAAAACTCTATCTATTTGCCCCACTCCAAAAATCGCAGGCTAGCCATTTAAATCCAGCAGACAACTCCGAAGCGCAGCACACAGACCCACGCCAGCTGTTTACTTTTCAAAGCCCGTGGTGGTTTCTGCATTGATAAACTATATAACCTCACACACACAAAAGGGATTTTAGCTATGCCAGACCTCATTGCTCTGTCCTGCTCTCTTTATGCTCTGTCACAGAATAAAAACGATCCTAACACAGACCCTGAAATAATATCTTGCTCCAGAAAGGACATCTTTGTAGATATTTCCTGAGTCACTGCCAAAAAGAATTTTTTTCGCCCATTCATCCTTTCAAAGTTTTGCTATAAACATAGCCAAAATTGTTCGGGAGTAATCAGAAATGACCAAAATATGACCCGCCAGCCAAGTACAGCTGGGGGGGGGAGGAAGCTGTCCCCATGGCTGCGGCCTGGCCAGCGGCCACCTCTGCCACCACACCTGGGTGACGCTCACCGGGATCGGCACCGCTCTTGCTCCCCTGGCACACACCTCGCCTTTTGCAAGGAAAAAAGAAAACGGCAGCACGTATTTTATCAAAGAAGCAAAGAGACGACTTTAAAACCCGCCTCACGGTTTACATCTACTATTACGATTTAAAAGCAAATACGCTGCGAAGGGGATTTTAAATTCTGCACTTTATGCCTCGCTTTTTAGACAGCCCTGTATTTTCCTCTGCTGGAAGCACAGTGAAATTTGCTAGAGAGTGCAGCACTTCAATATTTCTTATGCTAAATCTCACTTTTTTCTTTCCTTTTATGAAATAAAGCGTGCATCGGGACTTGGATGCGGTTATAACCTCACGCCGGGAGCTCCCCTGGAAGTGGGGATGGCAGCAACGAGACGTTCCAGCATTCTGCTAGGAAAAAAGCAAGCCCTTTGGGAACCACTGCAAGCCCGCTTCTGAAACTACAGTGTCTGTGTTGTCCTCCGTGTCCTTGTGCCCCGGACACGGCACAAAGCCGGTGGGTGCAGGGGGACCCCCCAGCCCTGACAGTGGGTGCACGGGGCCGGCGGCAGCCCCGGCTCCCAGCCCCTCGCAGTCGCCGTCTGCCCGTCCCGGGCTCCGGCAGCGCTTTTGCAAGTTCAAGTTCAGGTTTAAGTGAAATAAAACACTCCTCGGGAGCCTGCAGCCAGCCCTCATTTACATGTGATCTCTCTGAACCTCGCCTGCGCCAGCGCGCCCTGTTTCCAGGGCCCGCCGAAGGAATGTTTTACAGTTAGAGCCCGCAGTGCTTTCTCAGGCATTTTAGACCCAGAGGCCCAAGTTTCAAGCTGCAGCATTAAAAGTTTCCACAGAGCTACTGCAGAGAGAGGGAGGAAGGAGGGGGGAGGAGGGAAATGAGGAGAACAATATCGTCTTAATTGTCTCTATATAGCTCCACAGTTAAAGTATTACTTTTTAAAGGGACATAATTTATTCTAGAGGCACGGTGTTATAACAACCAGTACATACTTTCGCCGCGGCGTAACCCGCTCTATTCTTCATTGTGCTCTCTGGTTTTGTTGCTTTTGCAGAACTCCTTGTTACCCGCTCCCCTATACTGTACTTACAGTTTTATTCAATTTAAGCCAGTTCCTGCAGTCCTCAGGCGAGCGAAAACTCCCCTGAAGCCTGAGGAGTTTTGCCTGCACCAGCCCTGCAAAAATAATCTCCTTGTAACCACCGTTTCCCCCAAAGTTTCTTTACTTTTATTGCTTTAGACAATCGGGGAAAGTCATCCAAAGAAAATCAATCCCCAGCCCGGGCCTCCCAAGCTCGGTTTGCAGCGAGACAGCCCGAGCACACACACACACACACAGACACTCAGGGGTTTGCCCCTGGGACGCTCCTTCCCAGTCCCGCGGAGCGACTGGAGCTACGTGAGGGGCCCGCGGGGCCGGGGGTCCCGGTGGGACTGGCTGCTCTCCCGGCGAGTTGCTGCAGAGGCTTTGGCTCTTTGCTCTGCAGAGTTTGGGGGACAAAAGGCAGTTTTCAGCCGCTTTTCTTGCCTGCCCTGAGAGTACTTTAGAGCACACGGCGCGAGAGGAAAGCGCAGGGAGATAATAACTTGAGGTGGAGGGGAAAGTGAGTGCTCCCTGCAAAATACCCCCGAAGTCTGAGGGAAGGCTGAGGTTTAGAGACTGCAGAAAGAGAAGAGGAATTGGGGATTTGGCAAGTCCTAGGGGTACTGGACAAGGAGATCAAAACCAGTCTCCAAATTAACATGGACAAGAATAGGGGCACGGAGGCAACTCCGGTGTTCTTGCCACATTGACCTTAAAATTAACGTAGATACTGAGCTGGAGGAATAATGAATCAATTCAGCAGTGAACCCCCTTCCTCAAATCTCCCCTTAAAAAAAGAAAGCCAAGAGGGCATTGAGCTGAACAAAACAAGCCTCCTGAACATGAGAACTTTTGATGTCTGTGTTTTGCCTGATGCTTTGTACCTTGCTAAACTCAACAAAGTGGAAGAGGGATTGGTCTAGATGATCTCTTGAGGTCCCTTCCAATCCCTAACATTCTGTGATTCTGTGAAGGATGTGCACCATGTTTGTGCTCAGTGCTTGGCCCCAGGGGTGTGCAGCCATGGGGACTGATGACAGGACTTCTCCCATTACACTGCAGGAAGTCCCAGGCCAGGGATGTGGTGGCCGATGAGTCCTGTACAGCTCTGTCGGGGCCATCAGGGTTGGGATGATACAGGAGGTGGGTGACTGGGGTGAGGAAAGGCCACCTCAGCCTTCACAGGTAGCCAGCTCTCAGGTGGAGAAGTGGGAAAAGCCTTCATAAAATAGAATCACAGAATCGTTTTGGTTGGAAAGGACCTTTAAGATCATTGAGTCCAACCATTAACCTAACACTACCAAGCCCACCACTAACCCATGTCCCTCAGCACCACATCTACTCGTCTTTTAAATCCCTCCAGGGATGGTGACTCCACCACTTCCCTGGGCAGCCTATTCCAATGCTTGACAACCCTGTTGGTGAAGAAATTTTTCCTGATATCCAATCTAAACGTCCCCTGGCACAACTTGAGGCCATTTCCTCTTGTCCTATCGCTTGTTACCTGGGAGAAGAGACTAACACCCTCCTCGCTACACCCTCCTTTCAGATAGTTGTAGAGAGCGATAAGGTCTCCCCTCAGCCTCCTTTTCTCCAGACTAAACAACCCCAGTTCCCTCAGCCACTCCTCATAAGACTTTTCTCCAGACCTTTCACCAGCTTCGTTGCCCTTCTTTGGACTCTCTCCATCACCTCAATGTCTTTCTTGTAGTCAGGGGCCCAAAACTGAACATAGGATTCGAGGTGCGGCCTCACCAGTGCTGAGTACAGAGGGAAGACCACTTCCCTTGTCCTGCTGGTCACGCTATTTCTGATACATGCTTCTTTGCAGCACGTGATCTGCCTTTGGATGAGCAGGGACGTGTATTAGACATCGTTGGCTAAAGGGAGTTGGGTCTTGGCCTAGTGTGGAGTGATTTTCACACATATTGTGAGATGCCAACGAAAGTCCTGGTGGAGTGTAAAGTCATTAAATGAGATGAAATTAAACAATTTAGTTATTTCTGCTTCATCATATTTGTGCAGTATGGCAGGCAGAATGAATTGCTACTAATGATCAAATTTAGTAATGCTAATTAAACTATCTCAATTTAATTAATACTAACAGAGAAAACAGACGAAATTACTAATGTAAACCTTGAACTTAAACTCAAAAGGTGCCTCTGCTTTTATGAGTCAGTGAATGCGAGGCTTTTCTCTGAAAATAGACTGTACAGAAGTGGCTCTTTGTACTCAGTAAGTAAGCTGCTCCATTGTACAGAGAATTACAGCTCTCCCCCATCTCTTTTTTTTTTTCCCCTTTTTTCTAAATGTTACTACTTTTACTCATCATATTCCTGAACAGCCTGAACCTGAGCTCTGTTTTGACTTTTAGGTCAAAGGTTGGACCTGATGATCCCAGAGGTCTCTTCCAACCTAGCTGATTCTGTGATTCACGCAACATCCCCAGGACTGATAAAGCAGTTACCATTACTGGGACAAATTCTGCCCTTGTTACTACTGTTAGGAAGATGACGAGTTTACCGAGAGCCCGTGGAGCCTCCCTTACTGGAAGTGAACCAGATGGAACACAACCTGCCCTATACTTTCAGATTTAGCCTACAAGACTGGTAAATTGGGAAAACCCCAAAACTAAACCCATCTCTACATCAAGGAAGATTGCTTTGGAGTCACTGAGAGATAATACCTGTAGCCACAAAATAAAAACTCTAGAGATACATGATGACTGCACTGCAAGCCCTCCCTGTAAAGAAAATGTGGATTTTAACCTTTATCGTATTTGAAAAAGACTAGATTTATTCTACGGTGCATAGCTATAAGCAAAATACAAGCATAATAAACAAAAATATTATTGTATTTCTAAAACAAACCCCTGGTAATAACAGATCTTCCATCTCGTACTCTCATCGACTTCGATGAATGTACAGTCAGGTCCAATACCATAGATTCACAGACATGATCTTTAACCCAAAAGACTACAAGAAAGTCCTTCAAAAAAAAAAGAGAAGAGCCAAACAAAGAACATGATGTGTAAAAGCGTTCCTGCAAAATCTCAAATCTCATTGTTTACCACATGCAAGGATGAAAAAAACTCAACCCCACATGCAAATTTCATATCTAACTTTAACCCCTTCTTTAAAAATAGATACCTTTTCTGTTGTCACATTGAAGAAGATTTAGTTATAGCGAAAGCATAAAAGGATACCTGAAGATGCATAAAACTGCTCTAAGCAATGCAGAAATTATTGTGTTCAGCCTCAAAGGTGGCTGCGTTTTATTGGTAGTGATTTTGGTTACTCATATCGCATCATTAAAATTACATTTCATTGACTTCTGCAATGCATTAAGCTGCATCTCTTCATGTGTAATAACTAGTATTTGTATGGCTGATGTAGGAGTTGGGTCATGCAAGTGAATATGCCTGAAAATATTACGATTACAGTGTCAGTACTGTTTTCAAAATGGAATATTAATAACCAAAGTAACTAAAGGCTACACAGTCAAGCCTACAAGATATGTTCACGTTTAGCCTCTTGATTTATTAATATTAGATATTGTCTTTTTAAAAGTATCCTGATTTTAGATTACACTTTTCCAGTTCTACCTCTGTTCAAGTAGAATACACTATAAAAACAAATGCCTGAAACAAGACGATACCTTTTGTTGTTCTGAACTAAAACCAGGTAAAGTTTGAAAGCTACAACTCGGCCTGTTGTTAGTAATCCTTACTAAGAACAGACACCTTTGTGACATCTAAAATATAACCAGGTTTTAACAAGATTGCAGTCATTTTGCTGTATTTCTTTTGAAGCCCCAGTCCTTCTCCTGTATGCTACGTGCATTTGTCTAGGATAGTCCAGCACTGGGGAGGTGATGCTCAGTGTCTCGGGAACATGAAATCTGCTGCAAACTGGAGAGTCCTTTTCTGTTAAGAAATGGCTTCTCATCTTGTGGTCCCTTCTTACAGAATTTAGTATTCACTTCAGAGCAAGACAGTCTATTTTGCAAGGTGTTCACCTCTGGAGCTTACTTATTCCTTGACCTCCGTGTTAAGGCCATTAAGCAAAGGTGATTCGGAGAACAGAGGTAGCTTAATGCCTATCCATTGGGAAGGATGTTGGGATTGTGGCCTTTAATTTTTGACCTTCATTGTAGACTGTGGTCCTAATCCTTTGATTGCAGAATTGTTAAAAAGTATATACGGCAGTTGGCAAAAATCTTAATGTTCCAGTAAATGCAAAAGCCATAAATTCAGCTGCTGACCTTTTCCATCCAGGTCACCTGTGACACCTACTGGAGTCTGTCAGGCTGTGTGGAATTTATGGGGCTCATATAGGTATCATCTGCGAAAGCTGAACTTTCATGAAATGTCTTTCAAAGGCACTTCCAAAACCCTTGTAAAAAGTCAGTATGTCTTTTTTTTTTAAGGGTATACATTCTCCCCGCATTTTAAAAGGTCTCATCATGCCACCTCCGCAAATCTTCAACACTTAGGAAACTTCAGCTCTTAAGTTATTATGCTTTACGAAATAGAGAAATCAGGCCAGACATGTAATTATTGTGATTACCAACTTCCAACAACCCCTTTCCAAGCCTACAGAATACGCTGAACCTCTGTGCACTCCTTTCTTTCTCGTGTGCATCTCTCTGCCCCTCTCTGAAATCAATGGTATTGATGGCGTATTGTCAGTCAGGGAAATGTGATTTGATAGTACCCCAAAGCAGCTGCAAAAGAAGGGAAGGAATACAAAACCTGTTCAGGTCCACACCGTGAGCGTGAGATCAATGTTTTCAATAACATGTTTGCCGCCATGTAGCACCCTAACTGTCTCAATTAATAATGCAGAAGGAGCTGATTAACTTAAGTAGAGTGCTCTTCACTGTGTAAACACATAAAGATCTATAGGGCAAAAGAGGAAAGAATGAACAAAACATCATTTTTATATTTTATGTGGACACATTCTTGCTTTCTATTCTGCTCTTGTAACAATTACTGTACTAGCCACTCTGACAGAGTCAATAAATCGATCTGGGACCTGATGCAGCAGCGAGGCAGACTAATCCAATACAGCATTATCTGCAATGGAGGTTGGGGGCAGGCATGGGGTGGCCAGGAAATTGGCCAAGTCAAGTAAAAGCAGTACGAGGCACATAACTATGATCTTGCCTTATACTTGTTTGTTTGATTTGTGTGTGTGTACATATGCATGTGTGTATCTTGAACAAATGTGTAGCTCTGCAGGAGGAAAGTGCTCTGCCCATGCTGCATCTCCAAAGTCCTTATCATAGAATCATAGAATCATTGAATCACAGAATCATTTTGGTTGGAAAGGACCTTTAAGATCATCGAGTCCAACTGTTAACCTAACACTACCAAGTCCACCACTAAACCATGTCCCTAATCACCACATCTATTCGTCTTTTAAATACCTCCAGGGATGGTGACTCCACCACTTCCCTGGGCAGCCTGTTCCAATGCTTGACAACCCTTTTGGTGCAGGAATTTTTCCTGATCTCCAATCTAAACCTCTCTTGGCACAACTTGAGGCCATTTCCTCTCATCCTACCACTTGTTACCTGGGAGAAGAGACTGACACCCTCCTCGCTACAACCTCCTTTCAGATAGTTGTAGAGAGCAATAAGGTCTCCCCTCAGCCTCCTTTTCTCCAGACTAAACAATCTTACAATATCCAAAGTCCTTACAATGCTCCAGTTGGTCACAGGACCCTGTGGTTCAGCGAGGATCAGCACCCACTCTGATTTAACCATGTTGGCAGCGTGGCCACTGAATTGGAAGGTCTGATGGCTCTCTCCCCCACCACACCGAAGTCAGTACCTGCTCGCCATCTCGACTGCACCCACCAAAACAGCAGCAAGTGCTGCTGCTTGTCCATTAAAAAAACAAATGTGGGAGTCCCCTTCCATGTACTCTGTACCTGTCAACACAGGAACTGTCACGTTTTGTCAGATTAAATGGTCACTTGGGTCTGGTATTATGTCTCTGACAGTGGTTGCACTCCTCTTGGGAGGAAGATGCAAGAATCCCTATAAAGGAGACAAGCCAAAATGATTTGGCCTGAGGGGAAGCTTCTTCCCAGCCCCGTGCAGTAAGTGGTAGGCCTTGTAAATCTGTGTTAGCGGGGAATATGAGATTGAAAAAATAAGAATAAAAGAAAGTTTCCTGCTGAATGGAAAAAAGAAAACTGCTTTTTGGCAGAAGTTCTTCAAGAAGGAGAACATAGGCCATTGTTATTATGAAGACTTTTCAATGAAAATGCAGAAAATCATTGCCTTTTAGAGTAATTGTTTAGCTAAAGAAAGGTTACACAGCTTGTAGAGAATTTAGTAAGAAATTAAATCTCTCCAGCTCATTCATCATATTTCTGCATTTGCCAACTCTTCCCACCAGGCCCACGCTTACTTCTTCTCACTCTTCTCCCCTACTGTGGAGCACAAGTAATGGCCATAAACCCCACAGAAAGGGTGCCTTACGCACAGGCTTCCTGTTTCTTGCAAGGAGGGGGACAAATGCAATAAGTTTGATTGCTTAGTTTGGGAAATTTGTCTATGTCCATTGTAAATAATTGTATGCTGTATCTATTGGAAACAGGATGCTTAAGGTTAGTTTCCAAAAAAAAAAAAAAAAAGTCTGAACTGCTCACCAGAGCCTGCAAGGAGGAGGAAGAAAAAGCACAGGAAAAAAGATCCCCCCTGCTGAGGACTAACCCAGGCGTTTCTGGACTGATTTGGCTCCAACCCACTTTGAAGATAAGGCCACATGATGGTACTGGGAAGTTTTCCATGAATCTTTACCTTTATAGTGCAATCTGTGCTTTCTTCTTGAGGTATACTGTTCTCTGCTGCTTTTTAAGAACTGATCTGAGAGCGAAATTTCACACTGCCCCTCTGCGCGAAAGCTCAATTAAACGGGCTTTGTGCACTGAGCTGAACAGACAGCAAAGGGAATGGGAGTTGGGGAGTGACCCTGACTTCTGGTCACCTTTGTATCTCCTCTCTGTGGAGCACACTCTGGCCTGTCATTAGCGGCTGTGATCAGAGCAGCACATTCACACTCACGCTGCACTGGGGACGTGTGGCTACGGAGCTGTTATGTGATCAGGGGCACATCAAGAGCAGCACAACTGCACGCGGGCTCTTTGCTCCCATCATGGTGGAACCATCTCAATTTTAGCTCAGCGGAGGACCCAGCCAACATTTCCCCGACTAATTTCAACACAAGAGAAGAGCGAGTTTCATATGGCCAACCACAAAGCAAAGGCAGGATCTGAAATCTTCTTTTTAGTTTCCCAGAGTCTGAGACCTGCTGATGCTTGACAGAGACTGACACTGCATTTTCTATGCACACTCTCTCTAGAGTTTACATTACTACATTTTTAGAGCCATCTCTGGGCCACCCTTAAGATTAGGCCAGTCCAGCTCCTTCCTGGGTGGAAGATGAAAGACAGCACCAACATTCAGATCACATATCAGTAGCTTGGTGCCACTGGTTCTGCAGCAAAACACTTTTTGCTCAGGGATCAGAACTTTCAGTGCTCATAACAGGGCCCAAGCCCACAAGAGCCCATCCTTCTTCAATGCCCTTCAGCCCAAGCAATTACTATAAATTAAGTGGTCACATATACAACTTTCTTGTCTCCCAGGCTCAGCTGTTCATTATTCTGATCTCTGTTTTGTGTGTCCCATTTCTTACATGTAATGTAAATCTCTAGTAGGAAAGTGATCCACGAGGGTATAGGGCCCACATATGCTCAGGAGCAATCTAAAATTCAGATGGCACTTTGGGCACTGTGTAACTCTGCGCCGGGTGTTGGAGGAGAGCAGCCCTAGCCCTCACTTCCCATTGCTGACATGGAAAAGTCCACAGATCCCTGCTGGGGTTGGAAGGAGAGTGACCCCTCTAACTTCAGCAGCTCTAGAAAGTAACAGTCCCACACCCCAAAATTATGTTTGTATATCTAGTCTCTGCAGGTTTCTGTTCTTTACCCAGGAGAGACGTTATTCCTGCATTTAAATGATGTTCTGAACCTGCCAGTACATTTGCTGCTACGGGCCAAGAGAAGGAAAGGGGCAGTCAAGTCTCTTTGCAGCTTAAGTTTCTTCCAAAGCTATGCTGGCCTAGGGGGGTCACTTTATGGAATATGTAATTCTCAGGGGGCTGAACTGATTTGAACAAATGCTTCCAAATTAAGGTTCTTCATCTTCATTCATGCTCAAACACAAGCGGTGCATTTAGCCTGGAGGACAAGTGTCCTTACCCTCGGGAGGAACAGTCACCCAAGCAACACGTAGTGCTGACCTGGCTTATAAATAGTTCTGCTCAGAACCCCCAGAATAAAAAGTCTGATCTTGTTCCTGCAGCCTCTCATGTTCTCTGCACGTCCGCTGCAATGTACCAGCCACACGCACCGCTCACACTTTTTCTGACCATGGACTGCCCCGCGCACTACAGCGACACCACGAAATCCCGACCTTGCCCTTCCTCCCCGGGTGCCAGCCGGTGCTGCCTGTCTGCCCGGAGCCATTCCTGGGCGCTGGGAAGCGGGAGGCAGAGAGAAGGGCGCAGAGGCCGAAGAGGCCGGGCAGCTTGTGGTACTCATTAATAAAGCACATCAACACGCGCGGTGCGTGGGTCTGGCAGCCCTGTGTCCCGTTGGGACGGAGCGACGGGCAGGGCGCCGCAGCAGGGCTTCAGTGAGAAGCAAAAACGGAAAACCCCCACGAAGCGAGGCACATGTTTTATGTGTCAAAAGAAAAATGTGTGCACTGGTTTCTTTCTTCCATAGGGTGGCAATGGAACCTGGGCACAAACCAGCTACGCGGTTTCAGCTGCAGGAGCGATAGCTCTGGAGGAACTGCATTCGCTTCCTATTCAAGGTGCTGACTTTGATCTATGAATCCTATATGCTTTCGGGCCTCGCTACCTGTGAGGCTGCTTCCCTGCCTCCCCCCCTGCCCATGCTGCCTCCAGCGCAGTGAGGGGCATCACCTGCACCACCTTCCTCCGAATTCTGTGTCTCGGCTGCGGTGGCTGGCTGCTATCGCACAAGGACCATCTACTCTGGAATTTGCCTCCCTCCCTTGGCTGACGGAGCTCACATCTGCTAACCTACAGGACACAGCGTCAAGCTCATTTTTTTTCTCATGCCCTTTGTTTTAAAGTGCTGCCAGGGAAAAATCACAGGTTGCAGTTTGCTTTCTACAAGGATTGTGGGGAATTAAAATAGTCTTTCCTTCGTCGCTCGAAAAGAAAGTAACTGTACAATTAGGTTTGCCTGTGCACCTGAGGCATAAGGTGGTTTTTTAGAGATAAATAAAAGCCTAAAAGAACTACAAAGATCCCACTGTCTAATTCAGGCAAGGCAGAGAACAGGAACAGATCTAAAGACGTTACCAATTTCCTTACACTATAAACATTTGCTAAACTCCAGTTAATTTCCCCCCCAGCTTACTATAGGGCAGCATTACGCTGCTATAGATGTGTTTCACAGCATGCATTTTTCTACCTGGTCTTTGTAAGGCTGGTAGCAAGAGCATGGCCGTGCTTCTGAGCTCGCCGGTTTTCATACTTGTCGTTCTGCTGCCTAGACAAGCTTGTTCGACTTTTTTGGGGTTCTCTTATCCTTTCTTGCAGTGTGCTAGGTAAGTTATGGGCCGTTTGTTCCAACTGATTTGCGTTATAAAGGATGAGCTCTATCTAGAGCACTGTTGGAGTGGGGTGGCTCTAGGGTCCCACCAGGGAAAGTGTGAAAAGACAAGACCTTGGCTTCCTGTCCATGATCTCACTGTAACTTTGGGACTGTGCAGAGGCAGAAGCAGGAAGAGCTTCTACTTCTGTTCTAGAAAATAGTTTTATCTTTTCCTAGAGAAAGGTAAAGGAATAAACATTTGGTTTTGCGCTTAACTAAGTTTTAGAAAGTAACTAACTGGGATGGATCTGATACAAAGCATGTTTACATTAGAGAGGGATTTTTCCTCACACAGCTGGTCAAGAGGGTGCATGATACCACTTTCTCTCTTAAGCAGAGAAGAAAACCATTTAGTTTCTCCCTGGTGGTAAAGCAGTTAATCCCCTGCCTGGGTGCCTGCAGTGGGAGGCAGTTTCTGTTCCGTGCATCCCCGTAACCTCACTGTGTAAGGCACATGGGCTACTGGCAGGTAGGAGGGATTAGATGGAGCAGGCATGTGTTGCTCAGGAGCTGTTTTTAGCATCCAAAGTACAATTTCCAGGAAGATGTAGGGTAAGTAGGTGGCAAACAAGACTCAGCCTAGTAAACAATGTTTAGCGTGAAGTGGAGCTGCAGCACACTGAATACTTAGGATCCCTAAAGGGATTTTGTACTATAGAGCAAAGCGAGGGCGTTAGAGATCAGCAGACACCGTTTACAGCAGTGAGTGACAATGCAAACTCCAGCACAAAGAGCAGGTTGCTAGTTTAGTGTCACCAGCTGCACATACTCTGAGCACATATCCTGTGTTTCACAATTACTTTTATCCCTTGGTTAGGAAAAAAACCACACCCCAAACTCAGAACCCTTTATTCTTTATTAGTGTTGTTGCTACTGACAGGCTAGTCCCTAATTAGTGTGATGGTACTTTCCCATTCCTCTACCGCTCTCCTTATTACAAGTCCTTGTATCTATTACTTAGTCATGAAGTACCTAGACCAGCTTGCTTTTGAAACTAAAGACTCTGTACTCCAGGCATACTGTATTTCTGATTTGCATATGGAAAAGGCAGTTAAAAAGCTGATGCCCCCATATTGCTTGCGAGTCAAGTAGCAAAAGTAAATGACTTATCAAGCAAAGGTTACAACACCTGTGCCTTTTTGTCAACACACACAGAGGATGCCAAGTCAAGTGCTGCTTCTAATAGCTCAAACAGAAATTCAGATTCAAATAACCCCCCAGACAGGCTTTTGTTACTGAATCAGAACTACTGCCTTAAGTCACTTTATTTCCTGTTCTCTTCTGTCATGGAGTTGTTGTCCTGCTACAGCCTTTGTTGACACAGGAAGATGGCCTTTTTCTAAATAAAATATTGTATACGTTGTGTAAAAGTCCTTTAAGGGATTATATTTGAAGCAATCTGACATCAATTAGAACATGCTGCTAATGGAAATGTCTACTGCTAATTTTTATAATGCCCATTAAGAAAGGCATGTACTGGTTTGTTTAAAAACAGCCCAGGACAGAATGATCCTTGCTCAAACCCAGCCACGCTGCTGTACATTTGTCTGCGATTTTATTCCAGTGTTCTGTGAATGCCCATGTATGGGAAATGCGACTTCTGTTCAGCGGTGCTGTCACATCCCTCCGTGCAGACCCGCTTTTGCAGCATTTTAAGACTAATAACGATGTGTAACTAGTGCCTGTCGTCAAATGCCCCACCAATTGGAAGAGAAGATCAAAGCCACCAAAAAGCTGACCATAATGTTTCCTTATAGCTTGTAGCTGGACCGTGCCTTTGAAAAAGCAGACATTCAGATACAGTCTTCATTTTTATTTTGTTGATCCAGCAGTAAGAGTTGCTTAGCCCTTATATTTAAGCTTGCCTTTCAGAAGCTCTGAGTGTTTGCTGCTTCCTCTTGTCTAAGGGAGCTGTGTGGCCTGACAGTTAGTGGTCCTCAGGACCCCTATCTTAGGCTGACTCTGAATGTACTATAAAAACCCTGATGGAAAGCAGCCACCCCAGCTGCTTTTAATAACAGTCCTATGCGTTTTTATATTTTCATTTTGAAAATATCCTAAGTGACCGTCCTATACACTAATGCCCTGCAAAAAGAGTACAAAAGCATGTCTTTGTTCAGAGGAACGCTAAGTAAATCCCAAATCATTGCATTTAGCATTTTTAGCTCACTTCTCTGATTTAAAACACAGTCAACTTCAGAATTGCTTCATTAATAAGTAGTGAGATTTGCTGATAAATTATATATTTAGTATCAAGTGCGTTGTGGGGGTGTAAAGATATATAGAAGCACGGAGATGCAGCTGGAGTCAGAGACTGGAAGTCAGTCTCCTTCCCACTGCAGCATGTTTGACTTTAATTGAAAGCTGTGCTTGAGTATTGTTTTTCACTGTACAGCATTGTTATTCACTATACTGCATTACATAGAAGCACTTAAAGTAAGGCTAGAGCACTTTAAAATGATTTAAGTCATAAGTAAGGAGTATAAAAGTTTACAGTCAACAAACTTATCTGGGCAACCTAGGCTGCAGGATGCAAATAAGTTTAAAATATTTTGGAGACTTAATACTGTTGTGTCTTACTACATAATCAATTTACCAACTAGTAGTTTTTCAAGTCTTCTGGAGAAGGTAAGTAGCATTCTCCAAAGGGTTTCAAGTTTCCTGAGCTATGAAGGAAAAGGCCAAATGCTTAAGGACTTTAACAGTATACTTTAACGTTCCTGTTTCCCAATTTCAGTGTATTTCTATGTACTCCAGTTGTTTCCAAAATGACTGGAGAAACACAATTTAAATGTGAAGAAGCATGAAAACTTGTCCCGTACGTGAACCAAATAAAGTAAGAGGCCGGAAAAGTGGGGTGCAGGCTGCGTTTTGTTAAGGCATGAAAAAAAATTCAGAACCTGATGGGTTAAAGCCCCGCTCTGCACTGCTGGTGTACTTTCTGTGACCCTATTTAATGCAGAGAAGGTTTGAGATTCGATGTAGTTTAACCTGTGCTGTCGACAGAGCTATAAACTAAAGCCCCTAACAAATTGTACACAAAGAACAGATAGCAAGAAAACACATTGTGTTCGCAGGCATCTGGTTGCAGCCCTGTAAACTGGAAATCTTCAGTAATGAGTGACTTGGGTTTCATTGACAGCGTAGGTGCCGAAGCCATCGCAACGAGGAGCCTGTCCTCATGCACATACTGGACTGTGGCATGTGACAGCCATTAATCTGTACACTAATTATTCAGATGCATATAAACGATTTGAAAGAACTTACAAGAGCTAAGAGCAGTACTCCCCAATTTGCTAGTTATTTGAATTATTACTATTTAGTCATCGCAACCAGCTCAAAACAAAATTACAAATACGTCTTGCTTTTGACCTTTAAAAGAATTGTAACATTGTCAAGTAATCACTTAAAACTACAAACTACAGTTGTCCTAAAGCACTAGTTCTGCTCACTTTTTTATACTTTCTCCCCCATGATAACATGATATTAAGCAAAGACTTAATTTTTTCAACATCTGGCTCAAATTAGCTGCTAACAAAACTGCCAACAACTATTTTCTTAATCGACCCTGGGAATTTGATACAGCTTGGAAAAAGCACATTTAAACCTTGTCCTTCTCCTAAAGAAACACAAATGTTTACTTGAGCTTCTGATTTGACCATAGCAGGACTATGAATTCAGTTAACCCAGCTTTATAGGCCTGCCTCAGCTGGACTTTTTTCTTTTTGTGTAAGGAAACAGATGTGCTCGCAATTACAAAATCTCCTGCTCGCTCAAAGCCCACCATGCAAACGGCCAACCAAGAATTCGAGTCCATTTTTTTTTTTTACATGGAAGTCATTGGAGAAGTCTCCTGTTGTATCTGGTGGGGGGCTGAGGTACCTGACGGGTCTCTCTGAGCTCCTTTTGCATACACAATTAAATGCACTGCCTAGGGAACAGGTTGGAGCAAAAGTCTTTGCAAACCCAGTCCTAGGGAGGGGAAAAACCTGTGCACTAGAAGCCAATATCTTAGCAAGCAAGAGAGAACTTTCCAGTCACGAAAGCAGCGTTATTACTACATAAGCCCAAAAAAACCACAACAGACAAACAAACTGCAAGTGACGTTTCACTGTAGTTACTGAGACCATGTGGGTGAAGTGACAGCGGCAATGCAGCTGGCTCCGCGGGGACACGTTAGAGGACACTGAAGAAGAAGAGGCTGCAGGCATACAGAGAAGTCGAAAGCGGCCCACCTGAGTCTGTTGAGGGATATTTACAAAGCTTGGATCCCGTGGTCCAACACTGACGAATCGGTTTGCGGGGGAGGTGCTGGGTGTCGAGTAGGCTGTGAAGGGAAGGGACACATGCGTTGAGGAAGCGGCACTAGATTGCACACGAACAACACCAAAACACACTGTCTCAGAGCCACCTAAGCAGATGTTTAACATAGAAATGTGCAAACGTTTTAGAGAGCGAGAGTTTGGTTTTAGACACTGGAAAGGTTTGGTCTGAATGATGGGGATATAAACACGTAGGGGACGGGGCTGCTGGGAGAGGGCTCCTGGCCAGGCAGGACGGCAGAGACGTGCGCTCAGGGAGGAGTGTGCGGGGGTCCCCTGCGCTGCTCTCCATCCCGGAGGAGAACCTCTCCGTCCTGGGATAGCACAAGAGGCTTCTGGAGGTCCTGGTATTGCCTGACTGTTTTCACTCAAATATGTGGTGTCTCTGGTTTGAACGGAGTTTTGTATAGCACTGAGTTTACTGAAGTGATATTAATGGAATCAGACCCTTATTTCATGCTAATCCAGCATTATCTCTTGAGATAAAGTTTTGGTTTTCATACTGCTGTGGTCTGCACTCTCTAAAATGTTCACTTGATGTGTTTGACAAACTAGGAAGATCCTTTCGGTAAAAAATTAATGGGTTGCAGTTTCACTGGGGTGGTAAGTGCAATCAGTCTGAAGGCTGAAGCTGCCTTTAAAAACTGGAATGGCTCCCATAAATGTAAAGCTATTAAATGCAATGCAAGCCAAGAACCCAGATTACTTCCAAACTTGAAGTACTTTAATGATTTTATTGTTGCATTATATTCTCCACTGCAACTGTCCACAATGCCACGTACTTCTACATCCAAAAGCTCTCAATGCATTTTCAGTCCTCCTCTCATTTGAAAATCCCCCATGCAATCTTCACCCTTGTTCAGCTTTTTGCATGTTCAGATCTAAATTCAAATAACCTAAATAGACGCCTTAATACAAACAGTGATTCTGTCTATTTTAAATATATTTATGGGAATGCATTCTGCTGAATAAAATCCCCAGACAATCTAACTATCCCATGAAGAGACAAAAAACAATATTAAAAGGAAAGTTACTTGCCAAATTCCAGTCAGGCTAAATATAATGTTCAGGCCTCAACGTTACAGAAAAATAAAGCGAGTTGAATCGGAGAAGACACTGAGTTGTCTGTGTAGATGAAAGCCTGTTGCCTTTCTGAAGGCAAAATGTTCGGTGAAGAGGCGTTACGTTGGAGGAGCCTTTGGTTTAAGACTGTACTGAATCAGACCAATGCTCCACCTTATCCACTGTCCTCTCTCTTACAGAGGCCACAGGCAGATGGACAGGGAAGAGTCGAAACAGGTCACGTATTTACTTTCTTATATTCTTTCCCATTCTCTGATTATTTTCATCTCATGGACTTTCTCACTGATGAATGCCCGATCTGCCCTTGAAGCCATGCAAACATTCTGCATCCTACAAAGCCCTTTGGCGAGGAGTTCCCAAGTCTACGAGCATGCAGAACCACATCCTTCCCTTCCCTCTCTACCCGAGTCTCACAAACGTCTCATGATGCCTCCTAATTCTTACAATTATATCAGACAGCTTCACCTTCTCAAAGAGCATTCCCCTGAAATCACCCCAGCAACTGCATATCTTCATTTCTTACTGATCTGAGGGGAGGTAAGGCATTCCTGAATTCTAAGAATGAATTCTTTCCAGTTGTTTCTGGTGAGGTGAGCTTTTCTCTCCAAAAAGGTAACACTTGGCTAGTACTTGCAAAAATCATGCAAGGAACACCTTTCCTTCACAAAGTTTTAAAGGCATTTTTAAGTGCACTAATTCATCTTTCCGAGATGATTTGGCAGATTGCTGTGCAGCTTGCATATTAGAGTATGAACAGGTACACTGGTTGTTATTCCTATCTGCAAACCAAGGAAGAAATGAACTGAGTAGATTTGGTGAGATGTTCTCCTTGCCTTTTTACCGTGTTAATTCGCTTAATAATTCAAAGAAGCCACAAATTTGCAAAGGGCATTATCTCTGTTGCTAGTGCCATGTATTAAGATTCTTCTGTACTGTTTATGGTGAGGTGTTTTTTTTTTTAACTAACTACCGAACCCTATGTTGTGCAAGACTGAAAACTCCTTCTGCAGTGGGGAAAATTAACTTAAAGCTCAAAAATCAAACATCCGTTGTTTGGTTCTTCTGGTCTACTTTTAAGGAAGCAGAAAGAGCAGAGAGGCCATTTAATCCCTTGGAGCAGGTAAGTTCCACTCAGAAGGGAAGGAACTCAAGGTCTTGTTTACAGTTCCCTGTTGGCAGATACTTTTGCTGTGATATTTGGTAGAAAATCAAAGGGAAACCATCAGAATGCTGTCTTAAATGGCTTCTCTGTTCAAACAAAAATTCTAAAGCATTTGAAAACTGTGTAACATGCACAAAAGTCCCCTCAAACTTTGCTGGGTGAATTACTATGTATACCTTTCTGCTGTAATGATTCAAACTATGTTTAACTTGCTTTCTGAAAATACTCAGATGTCAGCTTGGTATTTCCTTAAGAGCATATAACTACGTTGCTAGAGCCAAGAAGTGAAGAGTACCAAAACTACATCTATGCAGAGGAGGCTTTACGCTGGGCTCTCCCAGGATGCTAGTCCCACTTCACTGTAAAATGTCATGAGACGTTGGTGGATTGTAAGGGGCCGTTTTGGCTCAGAATATTAAGTTGACATGAAATACACATCAGCAGTGACTCCTGTTACGGTGAAATTTGGTTCAGAAAAGGGACCAGGACCGAGTGTTGCTTAGACTATCACCAACACAGCTTCTAGCTGTGTCCTACCATATTCATATAAATACCCTTGCTTAACATGGAGGTGGGATTCCTGGAAGTCCTACCACTTCGGATCCCTATACTCTGTCCTGAGATTAGGATGGGGCAAACTGCTCTCACTCGTTAAAACTGGGTTATATTACAGTATAGTATATACAGGCTAAGCCTATGGTGGGGTCTTCAAACTCCCTTTTAGGAAAGGGAAAAGCCAAAGCATGGAAAGGAACAGAAGCCAGGTCTCTTCAGCAGATCTTCTCCTGATCTTTATCAGCTTTGCTCCATGGGAACTGCATAGATCTATACTAGTTTACACTAGCTGATAGCTGGCCCCTTGGACTTGAGCAGGAACATCTTCCTGCCCAGCCTAGTCCTTCTGCTACTGGGATTCACTAAGGATTATTTGCAACCTCATAGCCCATAGCCAAGGAAATGAATGTGATGCCACAAATTTGCTATGATACTTCACTTCAGGAACAAGCAAAACAGGAGCCGGCAGAGAAAGAACATTTGCTCACACACACAGCTTTGATACTTAGCCAAAAATGGCAAGAAATTGTATGAAAGACAAGACAAACACAGTTTTTTGGGAATGTCATGTATTTTAAAGTTGCTTGCAGTAGGAGAATGTTAATTTAAAATATACTTTCCTGAAATAATTTCTATTAAGTATAGGAGTGTGTCGTTTATCAGACAGTTCTGGATTAAAAGGATAAACTTCTGGTTGGTAAAGACGATTTGGGTGATCGATAACCTAATGCACCTGCACCACTAGGTCTCTCTTTTACAGACCAAGACGACAGATACGTGTGCTTGATATGAAGAGCTGTGCTGTTTTGCAAAGGACTAGGAGTCAGCTGTTGTGGAGCTGTAGTGAGAGAAGGAACCGGAGGGACGCAGTGCAATGCAGCAGTTCCTACTGCAATGCATTCTGCAGCGGAGTATCTGAGAGGGAACTGCAAATTCTAACAAATTAAATGATCCAGTCATCATCCTCTTTTTTTATGGATGGGGAAAGGAGCGAACCGAAAGCTAAAATGGCTTGCCCAGAGGGTGCTCAGTCAATGCATAGCAGAGGGAGAGAAATCCAATCTGATTATGAATCCAGTACTACAGCCACAAGATCATTCTTCTCACCCTGACACAAATGCTGTTTAACACAAAAACTCCTTTGTGCAAAGGGACATTAACCGACAATGATTTTGCCCAACAAGGGAAAATAGCTAAGCTTCTCCCCATGTAGAGCTGCAAACTTTAAAAAATAACATTTAGTTTAAAAATGCTCTTTAAAAATCACGGTGTACAGGATGGCAGTATCTTAGACTCTGCATTGGAATGAGGGCCACAGATTCTAACACTCAGATTCAGTTACGATAGTGAAAAAGTCCAACTGGCATGTAGTGGAGGTGGTGTTTTCTTTGGGCAACGAGATATTAGACCCAGACACTGTCAAGTTCAAGAAAATATTGTGTTGTGTTTGTTATGGGTTACCAACCAAACAAAATCAAGAAGAGATCTGAGATAAGATAATTTTGGGACCGCTTCTGATATCAAGGATGTGTTCTATTAAAAAGGCTTTTCATGGAGGAAAAATGAACCCTCCCAAACTTCACCAATCTCTTCTCCATTGTGTCACCTCACTGAGGAAAATGCTGGCTTTCCAAAGGGATAGGATTCACAGCTGAAATTTTCAACTCCCAGAGCACGCCTGGCCACCCAGTAGCAGCAAACCCCCAGTGTGCATCTCCAGGGGCTCTTCCTTCCTTGGACAGCACTAATGTTCGTGTTTTGGTTAATGTCACAGCTGGAGAGTTTCACTATTGCTCTGAGAATCATTAACCACCTTGTTGTGATTCTTAGCTCTCATTCCCAGGAGGCCAGGCCGTATTGAACAGCTGCTCCTGGCTCCTGCACCCCTCAGGAGGGCCATATTCCAATTTTTGGTAGGGCCGTAACCGCGTTTTGTTTCTGCAGAGGGCTTTCTGCTAGACCAAAAAAGGGAAGGAGAATGGAGCAAATGCCAACCCCTTTCACTCCATTTCCTTGGGGGGGGAGGGGCTCCATTCTCCTCCATGCAACTAAGGAGAGAGTCTGGCCAAAATCTAACATCATTCCTGCCTTTGTTGCATAAGTGACTTTCCAATATCCTAAAGCTCCGCAGGGCAGTCAGCCATAACCCAGCGACACTCCCAGAACCGGTGCACTCGAGCAGTTCGTAACCATGGAAAACACCTTTTTGTGCGGCTTTTACGGAACTCTGGTGAATCTGCACTTGCTATTTGAAGGCTAATATTTAGTCAAGGAAAAAATAAACACTGATGAAAACGGAGGGTTGGTACTGATTGACACACCAAATGGAGTCCAGTGGGCCCTCTGGTAAACTCTCCCTGCGAGGCTACGAACTTCGCTTTGTTTTACTCTTTATGTGGCCAGCCACTTCCACTGGCTTTGGTATATACGTAAAAGTTTTTCTTAGAAAATATTTCCTATAATCTGCTTTTCTGGAAAATTTGTCCCTAAATTAAATTATATGCTTCTTTACAACTCAAGTCACTATTATTCAAAAGGAAGATGCATGCCTGAGTATGTACAGAACTATATGTTTAGACATCAGCGTAGCTAATTAACAAACAGTAATTATTTTCCTAATCTTTAGTTTAAATACCATTAACTGGCTGCTCTTGAGAAAACCTCAACTCCCAATTAAGGTGGCAGCTGCCTGCTGAACACCGAGCCCCAGTGACCAGCCCGAGCCGATACCAATGAGCGGTGTTCTGCGCACTTCAGCGGACAAATGTCGGGGTTTATGCCAGCTGAGAATCAGGCCAGACACGCATTGAGCTTGTTTACATGATCACAGTATCACAAAAATTAAGCATTAAGATGACTGCTAAAATGATGTTGGGAATTTTTTTCTTTTAGACACCACGCGCTGCCAGTAAACTGAGTCACAACTGTAACGACAAACATGCATTGACCTAGTTTCATTTTTCCCGGTTCTGAAGACAAGGAAATAGTAAGGCATTGATGACTATGTTCAGTGATTGCTATGACTAAACATTAACCTTTTAGATTCCACTGCTGAATCTTATTGATAGGACTTAAAAGACGGTATCTCCCGTCAGAAAGCATCAAAACTTCCTGATAGCACAAGTGTTGGTCTAAGGTCAGAAAGAGGAGTGGAGGGGAGGGAATGAATCAACTTCTTAGCTCAACAAAAATCTGCTGATCAATTCTAGAAGTCCTGATTCTAGAAGATCATGTTCACAATCTTACCAGACTGTCTCATACTAAAACCATTTTAATTTCTAAGCGAGCCAGAGCATCTTGCTGAGCTTGCAGTTGTGCACCGTCGCGTAGCAGAAGGCGATGCAAAACTCCGAGAACCACCAGATTTTAAAAATGCCCCCTGGAACCTGTGCTTCAAATTTCCTGAACACTACACAGAGCTTTAAAAACGTAGGCTTCACATGGTCTGAATAGCGAATACCTCTTTGCACATCAAGCAGTGGTTGCATATAGCATTTAAATAATAAGCTTGAAAAGCACACAAAGGGATTTGCTCTTTCGATTAGATTGATTTTTGTTTGTGGATGTTATTTGGACTCCCTTCACTGTGGAACAAGTCCCCTACAGTTGCCATTAAAGCACTGAAAGCTTCCCTTTTGTTTTTAAATGTCAGTTTGAGCATAGCTTCATTAAATCATTTCACAATTAACTCCCTGAACATCCAGACTTTTTTAAAGCATCAAACCCATCTGAATCGCATTTGTTTCCCAGCAGAGAGAGTCCAAAGTGGTATCCCCAAGTGTGTAACCAGGAATTTGTATATTTGAGTTGTGGCTACACAAAATACATATGGGAGCCGTGTGGGTGGTGGAGAGAGGATTAAAGCTTTCTCCGTGGGCCTAAGAAATACCATAGCTTCTTGCCCAAAATACAGGGCTCGGGAACCAAGTCATAAGGGAAAGACGTCTGGGTTAATCTAGGAAGACTTATTCCCAAAGGAACTATAAATGAAGTAAACTCAAAAGAGTTGTTAGTTTAGCCCAGTGTGTATAAGCAGCGATGTTTTCGATGAGGCTGTCTGACTGCCATGCAGTATCTATCCTCTAAAGCCTGACTTGAGATTCCAAACTGCCTCCTCATGACAGTAAACAAGACCCCAAAAGTCCCAGGTCTGTGTCACAGCTTAGCTACTGGCCTTGACTTCTCTCATACATGGTTAAGTGAAATGCCAACAAAGTCAGAAATAAAACTGTAACCTTAAACTAACTCTTTTCTCGTTAATATAAAACCAGCTCAGAATTTTGTCCATCATAGACAGAGCAGAGAGCTCTCCTACTTCCCGAGAGCTAGTCCAGTCCTCATCTCTGAACAGCCGATACACGGTGGTGGCAGCACGTTGCATGCTGCTGTTAGCCCTTGGTTCCCGCTGCGTCTATACTTACTTGGAGAAGTGGGAGAGGTGGCCCCTCCTTCTGTTGATGTAGTTGGAGGTTTTGTGTCTGGCACTGGCAGAGGCACAGGCCTAGCCATTGGTGGCGGAGGTGGTGGTGGCAACATTGGGGTAGGAAGGAATGGATTGTGCACCTTGCCTTGGCTGCTACCATTGGGCTGCCAAAAAACAAGCAAACAGAAAAAATTATACTAAAAATCAGCTATTAGGAACCTCCAGTAATAACAATCCAGTTGCAAGCTACGTGCAATACATTTACAATTACTTGAGAGGTGGCAAAGAAAGTCCTGTGTCAAGTTCTCCATTGACTTCCAGGAACTTTGTCTCAAACCCTGTGAACCTTGTGAAACTATGGAAATTCTCGCTTTTAAACATTTGTCCTATTAGCAACTGGTCTGAACTGCCCTGGATTAAATTCTACTGCTCTTTACATTTCCTGCAGCCACTAAGTCTTGCTCAGTGAGAACTGAAGCAGTATTTTTGACCCCTTAAATCCCCCAGTGTCGTGCCTCTGTTATACCCTTAGGATATCAGTACCTAGGAGTTGAGTGTAAATTTCTTAAAGATACTGCTCATTAAGAGAAAAAACAAGCATTTTTGGTGGTCTTAAAAGTCATGCTGATATCTTATTACAGGAAAATGAATGAGTATACATTAAAGTAACTGCTCTCCCACATCCCTTTTGAGTTAGCAATAGTGTAGCTCACAGTTTGCCATTAGGATCATATGGAGCAACCCCTGAACCTAGAACTGCTTCATTTTACGTATCAGGACCTCCCCCCTCCATTTAGTCTGGATGTCACAGGCAGAATGGGCCCAGCTATACAAGTGCGGTCCTTCAATTAATCACCAGAAAAAACCTATCCATAAGTAAAAGTGTTTTCAAGCATCACAAAAACAGGCAGGCTTAAAAAAATGCCCCCCCTTCCCCCAACCTGTTAAGTTTACATTTGAAATGTAACACAGCCTGGACACTTGAAAACCATACAGATAGATGCCAAATACCATTATAAAGAGAAAGTAGGACAGCCTGTGAATCAGGTGTTCCATTTTAGTGACAAAAATGATGAGATCACTTTCGACAGCACTCCACAAATTGATCTCACTGCAGTTCTTCTGGCACTGAGCATTGGCTTTTCCATTGATGATAAAAGCTCAGCTTTAAACACAGATCCATATTCTAAGTACTGCTAAAGAAAATAATATTTTAATTCCTGTTAGGGTTTCCATTAGCCTGAATTACTGGGGACAAAATACTCATACTTGGCAAGTGCGTGGGACCTTATTTTCATTTCACCTGCTAAAGCACTGACAAAAGGCCTTAAAGTCGTGTAGGTGCAAATCACACTTGTGCTAGAGTAAAAATGGTCCAGGGCATAAATAAGACTCAAATTCATCCTCATTTAACTTAACAGCACTCCCACTGACTTCAAAGACTGCAGTTACCAGTGTCTGCAGCAAGAAGCAATCCTTCAGGGATATTTATTTTTCCACCATCCAGTACCTTTAATAAACTAATATATTAGTGACATCTCTCAAACACTATCTTGTCTCACAATTAGGTCCCTTTCCTGCCAAGAAGACCCCTGCTGCATGTTCATTGTGAGTGTGCTAACAGTTCATAATGCTGAATGGTTTGGGATAAATTAAGCAAATGAATACTCAAGGAAAAAGAAAAGCACTATATTGATTTGTTGTCTAGACATAAATGTATCTGCTAACATATTGCAGACATTATTCAAAGCCAGTACTGGCTGGAATAAGTAGAGTCAGGTTTTCTGCTAGGGAAAGGAAAGCACCGAGAACAATATAGCTTATTAAATAAGTGTAATAAATTAGATGCTAATAATTAAACTAATTCTCATTAACACTTTCAATCGTGTGTATGTCAGGAGAGAAATAGTAATTTTGCCAGTTATTACTTCATTGGCTGGAAAAAGTTACATGCATTACATTTCATGAAATATTCAGAACATTATTTTAGATTTGATTTACATAAAATTTATAAATTCTGTATTTGACTGGAACGCTATTTCAATAATAGCAAGATGATTCACTTTATTTGATTAAACAAAAATGAAAATGGTTATTTGAAGCTTTGGAACTCTGCTTAATTTTTCATAGAGATAAGGGGAAAAGATAACTGCTTACAGAAATAACAAACCATAATAAACTGTACTTTTAACATCTCGAGTTCAAGTACTGGTCAACTTGATCTAAAGTGCTATAAGGCAGTATTTTTTTTTTAATGAACTTAGCTGATCTGAAACATCTGTTTCTCACCCTCCCTTTTCCTGCTCCTTCCCCCCCACTCTCCCCTGAACTTCAAAAATAATTAATAAAAATTATTCCGCCTTCATATTTTGTTAACCCTCGTTCCACTAGGGTTACAACGCATGCAGCAAAGTCATTTGTGGAGGGACCCAAAAGGTCACTCTATCACCGGCTTCTCTGACAGTTTAAGTTAATTTCACCACAATGTGGTCGAGTGGTTTTTTGGGGAGGTTTTTTGTTGTTTTTTAAAATATTTTTGCAGTAGCAGCAATTTTTTTTTTTCTTCCAACAACTATTCAAGGTGTGTTCCTGTATGCAACATGCTGTTAAAATAATCCCATAATCCCATGGTTAATTTTACATAGGACAAACACTTCTGAAGAAAGAAAAACGGCTTCCTTACATTTAGGAACCCCACCTGTCCAGCCTGCTGACCAGCGTCGGGGCAGACAAGTTGGACAAACTCTTTCAGAGTCTCCTGAGGATGATAGCGGATTGCTGGGTGTGAGAAGTATGGCCCAGGCTGTTGAATAATGGGTGATGTTGGAAAATGAAGAGTCGATGGTGTTGCATGTGGACTTGCTATAGGAAAGAAAACAAAGAAGTTATAGAGAGTTTTGCCTTTGGAAAATAAAACAGTTTAAATCTACCGTAGTTTTACTTTTAGTCTCTTTTAAAATGTACAGTATTGTTTATACATCTGATCTTCACAATTAATATATTAGACCACATTGTGTCCTACACTCGCTTCATCTAGATCCTGAAAACAAACGGAGCCAGACATTTTAAAGGATTTTCTGTGGTTTTAGTGGACACGTATAAAGGAATGAGCAGTCCTTTGTAAAAGTGAAAACTATTCATCACCTTAAGAGCAGTCCTCATCAATCAGGCAATAAAAAATGTATTTGGGAGATTAGGGTTGATTTAATTGACATTTCATATAACTTGGATTTGCACATATGAATCCATTTTATATTGTACTATAAATGGTTGATAATTTAAAGATGGTCTAACGCTTCCTGTTGTTGGGGTTTTTTTTCCACCTCAGTTTAGGAACATTTATTTTAAGTAACGTGTTTTCATCTAATGAACATGCACAAAGCGGCAAGATCGTTTTGAAAATTACATTTACATTTCTCCCAAATAATGTTAGGCTCAGACCTTCAGCAAGCCTCCAGCTTGCATTCAGGGATGAAGTTTAATTTGGTGAATTTATGGGCCAACAAGCCAGCTGGAAAATGTACTACAGTGCAGGTGTAAAGGTGTAATGTACACAAGCCCATCGGCAATGACAGATTTTACCCTCAGCTGATTTCAGCAGAACTACAAGTGCAGCTGAAGAGCCTTGTGCTTTCCTACGTTATGTGACACCTTTGCCCAGTTCCTTGGCCTTGAAGATACATTGGGTTGCACCCTTGTTAGCTAACAATGCTTCCCACTGTTAGTAGTCACCACGAGGTAGTAACTGCTGCCGTTCATCATGCTATGAATTCTCCCTTTCCTCTCTAAAACGAGAATTCATTTTTCCTTTAGAGTGGCCAATTAATCTGGTCGAGCAGAAGCTCATCTGTAAATCATAGTTTATTTCTCACCAAACAGTCATCATTACAGCCCTGTTGCTCCCTTGGCGTGGCAGCTTCGTAATCTTTCAAGAGTGTCCATGTGCATATATTGCACTTGTATACCACACATAACCGATTAGATAAAGGCTATGCAAGGGAGGTAATATCCTACAGAAACTCATGTGTTGACTTTGAAGTAAGTTAAATATACAAGAGGGGAAAAAAAGCCTTTGGCACTTCTGGAAAAATTGGAGAGATGCAGGAAAGTCAACTAAAATAAAATACAAACGAGCAAACACTCATTTCATGAACAATGTTAGGAAAAAGGCCTCAGTTAAATAAAAGCTAAAATCTGCTTCTTAGTCTTGCTCATCACCAGTTTAATAATATGACACTTCATTAATAATTTTTTTCTTAAGCATTATTAAACCATTAGCAAACTCAGAGCCTGAAGACATGGATAAAACATGAACTCAGAGACAGCAGCAAGGAAACCTACTGCATTATCCTATAAACATTCATGAAGGGTTGGCTGGGCAGCACTTCTATGTACTTCTTTCTCCACTACTGGATAGGAATGATTGCTTTGACACTACCAACAAAACCAGCTGCGCTCATGTCTGGGGTGCTGATATGGGATGAACATGAAGCTCTCATCCTTGCCATGAAAAGCCCCCCTGTAACCTGTTAATCCCACGAGTCTTCCCACTCTGCTCCCCTCAATACTGTTTAAAATATTCACAACAGAAAGAGAAATGCATACTAAATGTGTGGTACTAAACGGGAAAACACCACTGAAAGAAAGAGTGGAGATGTGGAACCGAAAGGTAGCATTCAGCCTCAACTATCTCTGATCAAAGCAGATGTACATCCAGTGAAGCTCTTCTGATAGCACGGGCTATACCCAGCTCATAACAGCTAGATACTGTGGCATGTGGGCTGAACTGGAAGACAGCGTCTTCCCACAGCCGTGCTAGCTCTGCAATGCTGCTCTTGGGAGAAGGAAACAAGAAGCAGCATATCCCACACTCCTTGTTATGGAAATGTTGACAGTTATTCCATGGCCAAGGCAAACACCTGTGTGCCCAGCCTGTTCAACCTGTCTGCACATCTGGGCTTATCTCTTGTTTTTTACAAACCTAGTTAATTATTTCTTGTTCACTTTTAAGACAAATAGTTTCGTTCTGAGTTTGCATCTTAAATTATGGTATATCTGAAAACTCTTCAGATAAAGAACCCAAATCTTCAAAGGAAGAAATGAAGGCTATTTTCCTGTCCCCAAACGCCTGGGAGAGGCTGTAACTTTGAAGTGTGCTATTAAAGGTAGAGATAATGTGGGATTCACCGTAGTAAATGTGGGTGTCTACCATGGAGCTAATTATCTTAGAATCAACAGAGAACTAAACAGAACTAATGGTCTCTAAGGAGCTGTTCATCTCACCCAAAACCAGACCACTGCCTTTGACTAGACTTCATTGACCACACTGAGTGGGTCACCAGTGGATGTGAAGGGAGCCCACCGGTACCAGCTCCGAGGTAGATACCTCCATTCTACGCACACACCTTCAGCTGGGTGAATTCCACATAAAGCGTCAGCCTCTGATCTCACTTAAACCAGCCCCTGAGGTGTAACTGCTTTAATGACACTTACATCATAGCCACTTCATGGGTATGAATGTATCATCACCTTCTCCCGGAAGAAACAGTCATTTTAGAGCTTGTAAAAATATTTTGCCGCTAATATTTGTTCAACAAAAGTTGGTGGTAATCATTTTGATGACTACAACAAAATTTTTATTTTATAAAATAAAAATATCCTTCCTCTCTTTCTTCATATCTCCTTTTATAGTTCCCCCTTTCCTTGTATGCCAAATGAAAGATGAAGGATGAAGATAAAAGTGAGGAATGACGATTTATGTGGCAAACTTCTAATTAAGTAAAAAATAGATTGGGATTTTTTTAAAACATTTATGAAAAAAAATTTAGCACCAGCTCTGTTGATACTATTTGAAATTGTTATGCAACTGCACTGTCCTCTGTACACATCTGGGAATAAATTCCTTTTCTTCCACTGGGTGATAAGGAGATAGAAATACTATTTCAATCAAACAAGAAGGAATAAAAAATTGTACCGAGGGAACATGTGGAAATTCAAAGCTAGGCCTGAGACCACCCTGTATTTAGCTTTTCCAAGATATGGCTCTTCATTTAGTAATTTGATTTGCTATATGAAAGATGTCTTATGGTCATTAGAAATATTCATAGGCATGTAAGTATTGGGTCTTTCTCTGTCGCCTTGACCTCCTCAGCATGTCAGGGTGATCTTCCCACAGAGAGAGAGAAGAAAAATGAATGCAGAAATGATCAACAATAATTCAGGAAGGTAAAGTGCCGCAAGAAGGAGAAAGTGGCTCCTCTTCAGTCTTGGCCAACTCCTCAGCACAGCCTCGAAGGGCTTTCTGCTGATCATGGGAAAGACTGGGGGAAGGAAACAAGACTGAATAGGCATCAGTCCTCAGTCTGTGCCATATATTGATGCATCAGGTTAATTTTCTCAGAGTAGAGGGATTAGCATAAGAAGTAACGAATGGAATAAGGATCTCCAAAAGGTTTGTTTTTGCAGTGTCTGGCTAGGAAATACCACATTTCTCAAGTGGCAAAAGAAAGGGCTGTTTGATCAGAGGAAGCACCTACTACTATTAAACTGATCAACCTCACAAGTGTGCCTGCCTTATACTACAGAGAGGGAATTACATGCTAAAGTCTAAAAACTGCTGGCCCAGATACAGATCACTACTCTGATAGCTGTATTGTGGTCACCAACTCCGGTATACGCAAAAATGGACTTTCAAACAAGTTCTGAGTGCGGAACACAACCATGTTCCCAAATACATGGATCCTCACAAACATTTTTAATCAGTTAAAGGACGTGAGGTAGGGGAGCAGGTTGCTATTTGCCCTGTTTGCCTCTAAAAGGGGCAAGTGACCATGGGCAAGCCCCTTCAGTCATGATTTTCACAAATGCTTAAGAAAAATTATTAAGTCATTGCTTCTGAAAACCATACCTACAGTGATGCAAGTTTTCCTGTGTATAAGAAGAGGCTATTACTACTTATGTGCTTCTTATGGGATATTACAAGTCTCAATCAGTGATTGTAAATTCTTTGAGATCTTCAAGTAGAAGATAAAACAGGTCTTTGTCTATTATTTATTTACTTATTGACTTATTATTTATGTATCCCTAAGCAGCTCCATGCTGCCAAACCATATTTTTCTTGGCGTCTTTCAGCCTGTGACATTTATAGTTTATTACTGACCTCACTAAATGACATAAAATACAAGTTCTTCAACCTATGAAAATACGTGTATTCCAGATCACAACTTCATTTCTACCTGCTGTAGGTATGGAGGAGTTGGACTATCTGGCGTTATTAAATCTATTATTTGGCGGGGGGGGGGAGGGGGGTTGGAGGCAGGAATTATCCTTCCATCTCGAGGCAAGCATAAATATTTCAAAGCACACATGATTCTAATTCCATTGAAGCTCATCTGAAACATCCCAGACTTTTTATTGAAAATGAGATGATAATGTATGGTGGCCTGCAACAGATATACCAGTACTTTAGAACTACTGCTATAGGGCCAAGTAATTATGCAGTACAGCTGTTGCGTGCTATGCTGGATTTTTCAGTGTTTTATGAGTTCATGGTGCTGTGCAGCACAGAAGTAAGAGGATTTTTCAGAAGGCTGAATTCAAACATCTGATTATGCAGGCCAGTCTTGTCTTTTCCCTTCTTGATTTGTAGCAGCCAATAACAAACTGAGTAACTAATAAAATAAGTTGCATTCATTGATTAGGTGAGCACTTCACATGTCTAAGGCAAATGAAGAAGAGCCAAAATTGTGAATTCTGTTCAACTGAATGATCAGATAATAAAGAATCAGTTAATTTGAAACAGGTTATAGTTTTCGTCAGATATTTAGTACCCTTCTCAGGCCCTCCTCCTGGAACAAAGGAGCAGTCCTAATAAAGATGCATGGGATCCTTTCTCCCAGGGAGCGCTCACTGATGTGGTAAAGGGACTTCACGATCGCACCTGCAGTGCTCAGACAGATTTCTCCACCAGCACAGCCCAACATATGGGGGAGACATATTGATCCATCCACCTTCCATCTCCTCTTCCAAAAAGCCTTGCCAGACCCTTCAAGTCCAGATGACTAGATGAAATTTCTTTCTTCATAAAGTTGTTTGAAGTCTTCGAAAGGGTCATTTAGTGTTGCTCTTCTGCTCAGGAAAAGCCTACTATTACCCTGCACTCCTCGCCTGTTCAGAGAAGTAGTGGTGTGGGGAATCAAAAGTGCTGTTCATTCTCACAGGCACAAGGGCTAGACCATCAGACCAGGCCAACAGTGGATTGGCTTCACTAGGGCACAATGCTCAGCTACCTCCTCTATAAAGTGATAATTAAGTTTACTAATAGCTCATTAAACATTGATCAATCTTCCTAGAAATAGTAACATTATAATCATAATGAAACAGGATCATTTTTATCAGCTTGTTTTTGAGGCCATTATAATTGGCTTCATTACAATTAAGAAAGTATTTTTTTAAAAGTCATTTCCCTGGAAATGTTATAGAACAGTTTGTTCTGCTAGATATTTCCACTTCAGGCTTCTAAGTTGCTTTAACTCCCTGTATGCTGTAAGCTTTCTCCTAGTATTTAAGTGATGCAAGTGTCAGTTCAAATTATGCAAGATGTATCCCACCCTTTGTACCCCAAAGGTACTTATCCTGAAAATTGACCATATTAGAGTACTAATTGGCTAAGCCACCACGCTGGCTGATGTGAAATGCTTTCAAACACCATGAAACAGCTGTGTTTATCGGAAATATGAAGAGTGACTTTTTAATAAGGAGATCTGGCAATAATCCAAATTTGTTGAAAGGAACTTACACTTCTGTGTATAATACAATACAAGAGGTAAAGAATAGAAGCCTAAAACAATAGCTTTAAGCCCACAGATTTTTGTGATGAAAGCAGTTACCCAAACAAGAAAAAAAATAATTAAGAAACTTGGGCTGGGATTTGCAGAGGTCCTGAGAGAATTCATTAACTGCTTTTGAATTTCAATGGGAGCTGCATCCCCGTAACTCTTTCAAAGGTTTCTGAAAGTCCCCATTTTCCTTACTGCCCATTAGGAATAGACTTTAGGGTGATAAATGTAGAGCAACTTCTGATTGAGGTTAGCAAGGACTTGCCTCTACTTAAATATGGAGCTGCTGAGGGTAGGACTGACCAGTCCTAGGATCAGCCCTTTGAAGGGAATTCAGATCAGTGGAAAACTTAATATTGCTTAAGTCCCATAATGGTGCAAAGGGGCTGTTTAATATCATGTCAGTCAGGTCCATGGATGAGCTAAATTCCAGCTGATCCTATCTTGCATTTCCATTTGCAGTGACAAGGCTGGGAAACCATGGGGCGGGCGAACAAAAATAGCCCTTACCCTCTTAGTACGGGTAAAATTGAGGTATCACTGACACTTACTTCCACATTATGTAGGCGAACATAGATGTAACATTCAAAATGTAATATAAACAGCTGACCAATGCAAGGGATATACACAAATACCCTAAATATGATGGATGGAGGATCTGTTCCTGCCCACGGACATCAAAAAGAAGGACTGAACTGCAGAATGTCCACCCCTCAGCGCCAGAAGTCAAGTGCAGGTGGTCGACTAAGCACTGCTGAAGAAACAGACCCACGGTATCTCCAAGTCGGGGCTGGCTATCAGCCCCTTTTTGCTGCTCTGATGAGTGCTATAAGGCACCTGGACCTTTTGTTCAGAAATACTCTTTCTGTAAGAGATTTTGCAGTAGCAAGTGGGAGGCAGAAGGAGATGTTGCCAGGGCCCACGGAGTTCCTAGCAAAAAGAAAAAATGCTTAAAGCTGTGTTTGGGCACAGGGTTTATTGGTGTACTCTGGACTGTGAGTATTACAGGCTGCTTTTGAAAACCTGTAGAGCTGAACGGAGCGCCGGTTCCACATTCTGGCATAGGCAGGGGGCCAGTTTAGTTAGCTATTTTGAGCAGATTGTTTTAAAACATGTCAAAATTCTTCTGCCTTTGGGAGATCAGAATACTACAGAACTGATTGCATAGGTACAGAAATAAAAATCATACCTAGAGAAAGCATTCCTCCCTTCCAAGACCATAGCTAGAGGTCAAAAAAACCCTAATTTAACCTATTTGTAGCATTTCTACTTCACACCAAATGCTGGCAACTTTTGCATATTATAATTGTTTTTAATACATATGATGTATTCCCATATATAAGATAAAAACTGCTGCTAGGAGAATATATCATGTCTTTCTTATAATGAAATGCAGTTGATAAGTTTACAATAGAAATGTAAATTCTCTTAAAAACCACAGCCTTTATGTGTGTGATGATATAATTCTGCTTTGATACCAAAAAGGGCATGGTAATGGAATCTGTGACTTTGGAGTGATATATTGCTGTTAAGTTAATAGGACTCCACATTCCCATTTCTAATATCAGTGTTTTTCCCCCCTTTCATTCTGTAGATGGTAAGCTGATACTACATAAACATTGTTAAAGCTATAGTTCCACGCTACAGTAATTCACTTAACTTTAACATGATTTATGGTTCTGTCAATAGAGGAGGTTGAAAATCCAGAGCTCTGATGCTTAAACATGGGTTCCATATTTAAAGCAATAATGTGCTTTTTGTGTGTGTCTGAAGCTAGAAGAATTTAGCATAAAGCAGAGATAAAAATATTATAGTTCACTGCACTGTTTAAAGCATATAGTTTAACTTCACGGATACATCAAAGAGAGCAAAGAAACTGAACACAGAATCAGTAAAAGCATGGGTAAAATACTTTGTTCCTGCAGTACTTTATTTTCATATTATTTTTTAGGGATGCATGAAATCCTATTAGTATTTTTAACACTCCCCTTTTTTTCATTCTTTTGCTCAGTTAGATCAGCTCCTTTTGTCAGGATGAGTTTAAATCTGGGTCCACTGTGTTAATCACCCCCCATTCTTCTTTCTGGCACTTACCCTCCAGGCATTTTGCCTCTTTAGGAGATTAAGCGACCAAGTCATCTTGTTGCTCTAACATGTCCTCACTGGAGCAACATATTAACACAATTCCTCTGCAAAAGAGCCCTGTTTAGAAGTTTGCTGCAGGGATGACAAATTAACCCAGCATGGTGTCCCACACATCTATCTCAGTACAAATTATTAGTGTAATAGAGCTTTTAGTTATGCATTTATCTAGTAATTATTGAACGGTTATACAAAACGAAGCTGAGCAATCATGGCCCTTTATGAGGCAATCTCAGTGGGTGGCCTTACAGTTAATTTAGGATAGGACTGTCTAAGCAGTTCACTCACACACAAATTAGCTGAACAGCCTGGTCCTTTAAATATTTCCTATGTCACAGGCTAACTCTTTACAATACAACAAAGGTAGAGTTTTAATTACACGGTTCCTGACTTTTGTTTAGCTGAAGCTTTAACCGCTTGCAAGCCTTCCTCTCTGCCCTCCCCTGCCTGGGATATGGGAGTAGGTGGCAGTTTGGGTAGGGTATCTAGTAATTACTAAACCCTGACCTTGAGGCCATCTGTTAGGAAACTGTTTTTCCTTCAGCAACGTATTATTTCAAAGTGAGTGGAGAAAATCAAAATCTTCACTTACACAGTCAGCTATCCTGGCATTGTAAACTGGAGCATTCCTCCACGCTGTCACAAAAGCAACGCTCATCCGTGGGTCAGCGTTATGCTATTTATGGATTCTACTCAACTTTCTTACCTTTGTGGTGTGGCTCTCTCCTCTTTCGGCTGTCTTACATTACCTTCCCCTGATCTGAGGTGGCTGTATCAGAATGAACTTGCACCGCTTTGTTTTTGTCAAAATCCAAAGGAAAGCAGAAGGTTACGTTAGTCTGCCAGCTGCCAGCATCGAGGAGCAGCCATGGAGAGTTGTATGGAATAGGGTATTACAAAATGTCCTTTTACACTGCGTGGCTCTAGAGTGAGTTAGCAGGAATTATCACTCTGATTCACTTGAAGCTGGCTGACAGGACAGCTAACAGGCAACTCTGTGAAGAATTCTGGTGACCCTGTGGAGAATTTTCATAGAGAAGGGCACAATGTCTTCCCAGACATGTGACATAAAGTTTTTGCCACTTTGGCATGAACAGAGAGTACTATCCTGCAGAGTTTCCCTGGTAGCTCTTGTCCTGATAAAAATCTCAATGGCAATGCTTATTATGGAGGAAATTAATATAATGGGAACCACTCCACTACTTGACTTTCATCCCTTCTTCTCTTTCTGCTCACACACCCACTTCCTTGGGTTCTTCCCTTTGTGCTCTATTTCTCGTTTCTCGTAATTGTATTTCTCCTTCATTCATCTTCCTAACATACCATCTCATTCTTGTTTTTTTTTCTTTCCTTGCTTTTTGGCTTGCAGGATCTATGCTGTCATATTCTGTGGAAATGCTTGAATGCTCTACAGCAGAGGCTGCCGTATATCCTAGGTTTACAAGATCGTGGTCAATTGAACATTTTCGGCTCCAGCTCCAGATACAAAGTCATTAGAGTGTAAGTAAGAATACATGGAAACCTAGAACCACTTATGTAAACACTGCTGTCACCCATAGCATTTAAATCCTTCGCTGTCTGGTAAAGAGTTCAAGTGGGCTAATGTCTGGGAAACTTTGTAAGATGCCAGCAATACATGATGGCTTTGCAATACTGGAGTACTGTGGTGAGCTACACTGGCCACCAAATAATCTAACTTGCAGGTAACAAAAGTATGCTGCGTAGGAGATAGAGATCTAACTGCTTGGATCTGCAATGCTTTGAAATAAATTCTAAAACTGATAGTGATGCTAAAGCCACCCTATAGGTGATCAATTTACCATCTGCCAGACACCGAATCCTAACCACACTGGTCCAGAGAAGACATATGGTGCATTCATAGAGTCATGCCCAAAAAACTGCCATCATCAAGTGAGGCTCCATGAATCACTTTGCTAGCTTATCACCAAAGAAACTTGGATCTTACCACCATCTGTTGGAACTACTGAGGAGTCACTGAAGCATTGGCATCCATGCGCCAGCACTCACTGCACATCTGGTCCTTTGGTCAGCCAGCTCAGATCCTCTCTGCTGGCTACTGCCCAGCTGGGTTGAGTACTGGCAGCAGCACCAATGCAGACAGGAAACTAGTGCACAGCCTTCCACAATGTAGTACAGTACAGAGAATTTCATGAGAACAGAGGTTTTCCAATTGGTTCATCGAATGGAGCACCTTATATCTAAGAAATCCTCTTAAGGATCTACTCCTCCTCCAAGCAAGTTTTGTTTCCAAAATGACTCATTGTGGGGATCACTGGGAAGGGCACTCAGTATCCTGGGATACCCCAGCATAAGACGTGCACTGTGTTCGAAGGAATGTTTGGAAGTGTGTGAAAGATCCGGGAATATTCCTGAGAAGTTATAAATCACTGGTTGTCAATGACAACACCTGCCATGAATAGTCTACAGCTTCTTCTCTGCTGTCTGTTTTGATCATGCTTTACAAATGCATCTCATATACGCATCCAAGTGATAAACTTGCACATATGAACATCAGAAGGAGATTGAACCTTCTTGTTATCATCAGTTGGCTGAGGAGCTTACTCTGATGGTGACCTACTTACTCATGACATTCCTTTCTCTGAAATATCTCTGCAGACTGAAGATTAAATCCTGCTCTTACTTTTCTGAAGACCACTCAGGATGACCTGCCACTGAGCATTTACATAATGCATATGTATCCAAAGAGAGTGCAACACGTGTGTACTATGCTATACCTATCATTTCTGCAGAAAGGTACAACTTCCAGTAACTAATGGTGGATATGAATTGCTCAAAGATTATACCCTCTTATATGACTGCATTGTTGCCACTTTTGATACCTGAAAAGCTTCTCTCTTCTGCTTACTGTCCTAAAGTACACTGGAGGCAATGGGATAAAGAACAAAGCTGGATTTGCAGAAAATAATCCATCTCAGTATATTACCCTTTACTAACAGAACGATTGTTGTAGAAGAGAACGAAGCACAGCCAGTGTGCTGTGGAAGAAGAATACTGAAGAGGAATGTCCAAAAAGAACAAAGAATGAAGTCTGGAACAAGATTTTTCCACGATGATGACACTTAAAGAATCCATGGATGGATTCAGAGGGATTTTTTCCTGAAAGTCTGTAAGACTGTTTGTGAACAAGTATAAAATAGAAGATGCTTCTAAATGATGTTGCAGAAGAAGAGTTTTGGTTAACTTGTTAGGAACCACAATGATTAGAAACTGTGTTACTTCTTTGTGGAGTTAGTAAAGACATCTCCTTCCAAACAAACAAAATTTGGGAACTGTAATCATTGTATTTGCTCTTTCAAATTCTGGCTGTCTTTTAATGTTCTTCTCACACAGCCCATGGATATTCCCTGGTGCACAGAAAAAGTCTTGTGAAAACAGACTGCAGATGAGATTTAAACAAGATCTCACCAGTGATACATTTCCTCTCTCAACCACACAAAAATCCAAAATACAGAGGGTCTAAACAGGGGCAGACAAAGGCATTCAATGATCTTAAAAAATAAGTGTGAGGTAAAACATAGCTAAATAAAGAAAGGCCTATTAACTAATCAATCAACAACTCAAATCTCAAGGCTCAACTTCTAAAGACAGGAATTCAGTCAGCTGATGTGCAGTGAATATGATGTTAATGGAACACTCATATTATTCATACTTATATCACCAATTATCAAGGCTTTTAAAAGAAGATATATTTGCCAGATAGCTCAGACCCAAATTTCAAGGGAAATCGGTACAGAACTTAGATGCCTAAATATCTTCTGAGGACCTAGGTGTGTGCCTAAGGGTAATAAATAATTTTATAGGATTAACCACAACAAATCAAACTACAATGAGTAGATTTAACAAAGCACAAAACCCCATGAAGCGCAATTCTGACCTCGCTTCAACTCAGTGCAATTCCACTACTTCACACCGCATCACCCGGCCTGTGCAGACAAAGAGGCTCCTCCTGGTTTATGCTGCCCTCAGTAAAACCACACTAATGGCAAACAGACATTTCAAAATAATTTCTAGTATGAATTGCTAATATGTCTTTTTATGCTTCGCCATTCGACCAATTCTTTAATAATCTTCTTTAAATGAGACAAAATCTCATAGCAGAAAGAAACATGTCACAACCATTCATTCCTATTTTTACATCTTCCAAAGAGGTTTGTAAGAAGATTCATTCATTTGTGTATATTACTATGCCCAAGTGAGTTCCTTTCCAAATGTGAACCGAGTATTGCATTTAGTTTTCTAGGCTAAATGCAAATGCATCTTTCTAACAAAAATGTATAAGCACATCTGGACCCAGAGCACATCTCTCTTATTTGGAAAGTCAGTCAGAAGAGTACTGTGAAGAAAACCAGCCAAAGCACTGCAGGAACCAACTCCAAAGCAGTCCCCTAACAAGGTGGTTCTTCAGCACACTTGATACCAACAACACTAGCGCTAAGTGACTGGCAGAAACAAAGCCATAGGACAGGCATGGTTCAGAAGTGAGTGATAGGTCCCTGTCTCGAGCAGTTAGGCTGAACCTATGATATGAATGGACACAAGCAGAAGACACTCTCTGTAACACATTCTGTCCCTTTCCCCACCCTCTTCAAACAAAAGCCCAAGCCCCCCGAAACCAGCGTTTCCACCTTAGACACTGCTGAATGGTCATCAGGAGTTTTACCACACAGCCCAGCCTAGCAAAACCAAACGCAGGTCTTGACAACTAAAACCTCCGGGTTATCAAGCTCCTGAAGCACAGCTTCTCGCTGGGTGGGTCACACGTGGCGATGACGTTCCGTGGAAAGGCGCTGGGACGGACAGTGGGTGCCGTGGCTAACGTTTAAGCTGCCTGGGGGCTCTTGGGTTAGGCCTCACCTCTGGGTCCTGTAATGACAGGTCGATGGTGCTGTGTGAAAGCCGTTCCAAGGGAGGAGGTCTGCGAAGGCGAGGGACTGCTGAAACCAGACTTCTCTGACTTCTTTAATGTAGTTGGCGATGGCATTCCTGGCAAGAATGATTGATAAGTGCAATTTAATAATGCTAGGTCATGGAACGACAGCCTATGCATTGTGAAAGTGGGTGCAGAAGCAGCTAGGTAAACTTAAAGGACAAATGAAACGGAATACAACAGCAAGCCGAAAGCTCACTTTATTGTGGTCTTTTTTGAGGCAGAAGCGGCCGTGGTTCACTCTGAGCAACGAGTACTAAAAGGCAGCCATATTTTTCTTTTAAATCTGAAACGTGGATAAGATGCAGCTTATTATTGCTACTGAAACCTACTCTGCTTTATTTTTAGAAATCTGTAATAGCTGGAGCATTTGGATTTTTACAGGCTTTTTATGAGTTCTGTCTTTCACTCACTGGTTTAGTAGACTATTGCAAATGGATCTTTTAAATGTGCTGCACGACTCAAGGCACAACTAGAGAATGAAGTTTTCTGAGTTCAAACTCTGCCTCTCCTTACTCTCTTGACTTCAAAGGTATTTGAAAGTAATATATTTATGTGGTTCCCTTTTGCTTTCAAATTTTTTTAAAGGGTGAATGGTATTTGTGTCTTGATATTAGAAGCCACACTGGAATTACTTCAGAGTTGTTATTATGCCCTTGAACTATATCAAAGGCTTCCAATGAAAATCAGAGTTAAGTTGCCATTGGGTGAAACCTCTCCCGTGGACAGGCAGAAATGGGGTAACGCTAATAGGATCGGTTCGTTATACCCTGGAAGAGTGACTCCTGGTGATACCGTATCAAGCCCGTGGCACTAAAGAAATCAGTGGGATGAATATATTGCAACAGGCTCTTAAAATCCGAGCCTTTTCTGCGTATGATTTATGCTCGGATAAAAGAATATTACAACATATGGATGAAGAATATATATGTGTGCCTGTATTATTCTCTATATTTTTATAGTTCTAGAGGCATATGGGTATCCTGATTATCTGCACATACTCTGAAAACACATAATTTCCAGTATATACAGTACATCAGACATTTTGCATCTCCGTAGGGATACAGCAAAACAAAGGTGCAGAATAGTTGAGGTTTCAGGTGCAAAAGTAAAATATCAGATAATGTGGAAGTTGAGCTTCCACTAGCAAAGTCATTCAACCTTATTTCCAACTCTGTATTTTATAGAATTTAATTGTTAAAAAGTAAAGAGAGAGGCCTGGACAATATTATCTCTAGGCAATATTATTAACTTTATATTTAATAACACTAGTTTTATAGTCCCTGGGATGTTGATTGCAATATGCAGGAGCCTTCTTGTACTTTATATGCTGCACTGCTGGGGTCTTAATGGTTTCAGTGAGGGTTTGCAGTTTATATTTCATAAAGTTAAATAAAGTAAGGGAGTGGTTAGAGTTCCAGTGTTGTACTTGCAGCTTTCTGTCTCGAAACTGTTTGCTACAAGGGTTTGCTGTTGCGTTGGCTTTTTGCTCATAGCAAGAAAGGTTACATATTTAATCTTTTAAAAATAGAAGTTTAGAACTGACAGGCGATTGTGCAAGAAAAATACTGGGTTGTTTTTTTTTTTTTTTCATATTGGTCTTAAGGACTTTGGAGTAGGGACAAAAGCAAAAAGAGTTGGTTCAGTTTGGGGGCTAAGAGGGAAAAGGAGACTGAACTAAGGTGTTTCAATGCAATATTCCAATGCAGCCTGCTGAATTTCTGCTCAAACGGCATGTTGGGATGTAACTTAGTTATTGCTCTGAGTGTCCATATTCAGGACAAGGACACTCAAAAGAAGTAAAGGTGCTGCTGACCCAGATTTCCTTATGATAGAGGAACTGGGGACGGAAACACCAAATGAGTGTCAACCTAAACACAAAGCCAAGGGTCAGCAGCAATAGTTGTGCAGGGCTGTGGAAGGGGCTAGGTTTGCCCCCCAGGAAGCTTTTAACGTAGCTGCCTCCATCCCTCTAAGTGCAAAATATCACGGACAGAAGAAGTGGCTGTTTATGCACAGGGAATATCACCCTAAAATACGCCTACTTGTGAGCTGCTCTAACTGCACGGTCTTGCAGCACTCTTGCATGGAGGCACAAGGCCCCGTGCACAGCCCATGAGCAGAGACCCGGGAGGGGACAGGAGTGCCTGTGCCCTGGGCCAGCAGCGGAGGGCGTGGAAGGAGTGAGGTCTCTAAGTCTATGCACTGTACGGTTCAGCTGGCTCATGAAATCCCTCGCCTCCCCTCTAGCTGCATGTCCTCTAGGTTATGGGAAAGATGATCAAGCTTCTGAGAAAGTGAAGAAGCTGTTCTTTTACCCCTATGCTAAAAAACCTGCTTGACTCATCTAAACCAGGGCAGAGAACAGTGGAATATGGTTTAAAGCTGTAGCAAGTTCATGTGATTGTGTCCAAACACTGGAACTTGAGGAGCTACAACAAAGCTGATGAATGACCTTGCACTGGGGCAATGCTGAGCAGTGTCATGTTCATATGGAGATGGATTTTATAAGGTCGAGGCAGCTGTTTTCATGTGAAAATAGAGATTTTAATGTAACACTATGTTGTAAAAATGCGTAGAAAGACAAATTGAAGCACTGATAGTTGGTTCCTACTGTTGTTATATTTGTTTGTTATCATCATTCTGATTGCCATTATTATCACTACTTTTTTTTTTTTTTCTAATTTCAGGGTATTCTGAAATGTATTGGTTTGGAACAGTCCAACTCTACCATGTTTTTGTTTTGTTTGAGGTTTGTAATGACACATTTTATTTTGAGTTATCATATCCATCAGATCTCAAGAAAAAAATGGCTGCTTCCTAGTTCAGAAGAATATGCAAACAGGAGCTTAATTACATCACTTAATATTGACCAAGAGAAAGAATAAGATGAGCTTGCCAGCTCATTTCCAAAGCATGTTTTGTCCTTTAAGAGGGGAGGGTATGACAGAAAGTTAGGCAGTGCAAAGCAATTAGCATCATTCACATTTTATGTTGCGCTAGCACGGTGCTCTAGCAGCAAAATTCAAACATTCTTCGAATGGGTTAATAAAAGAAGAAATACAGTCGGCATGCAAGAAAAAGGTTTCCAAGAACAAGCCAAAATATGTCCCATTCTTCTAAATTTATCACAGCCATGTCACATTATCCTTGAGACTGCCAGGAATGTCAATTTTTTTGCAATTTAAAAAAAATATCTCATTTAGCACCATATGTTTGGTTAATGTGCCTGATATATCCTGCGTATTCTTTAGTCCATCCATTTCTAATACTCATTTTCCTTTTTTTCCCCTTTGCTAAGCCATATGTTACAATGCTGGTCATTCTATCGAAGCTCCTTTCAGGAGCTGAGAGCGAGAGTGAGGGAACTCAGGTTTAATCACCCAGAAAAATTTAAATCTGATACTACAAGTCTCTCTCTTAGGTAAGCAGTCTCAACACTTGAGTTAGCATTGTAGGTGCCCGGTGCCTATGAGAATCAGGCCACCTCTGAGATGGCACGGTGGATGTTAACAACTGTGAGGCAGGAGCCGAGATAAATGACTAAATATGGAACTAGGTGTTTAATTTTTGGCACCCATGTTTGAGACTCTTGGCTAGTTTTAAAGGTCTTTTGTTTCACACCTAATGAGTTTTAACACATTTAGTGGTCCCTGGTCCGCAGCTTCCCCTCCTGTGTTGCTCAGGGATGCAGGAAATTAAAAAGTTAAAAGTGAAGCTACCCCTGGCAGAGCCCAGGGAGGATGCTGCTGCCTTGCACGGCTTTCCCCAGCATTGTTCCCAAGAGCTAAGGACTACTGGGGACCACTGCACTGAAGACCAGATTTCAGCACTTCCCATGGCCCCAAGGAAGAGGCAGTGCCAACTCCTAAGGACACTTCTGAGTCCCAACTCTCCTCTGTTTCCTCTCTGGTGCAGGGCAGCAGCAAATTACACTATCCCCCAGCCCGTCTCAGCTGCGCTGGCCGGTGAATAGGGAATGGAGCCAAGGATCCTCCCCGTTCCCTGCCTCTTTCTATCCATCTGCTCCGAGCAAGGAATAAACAAGAACAGCCAGAACACAAGGGCTGGGTAACCCAGGTGGGGTTTAAAAGTGTTTCTTACTATTCTGTGTATAGGACTGTTGTCCAAATCACAGTCACACCTGGCACTTTTAGGAAGCACAGATTTCCTAATTCAGGTCTGAGTCTCCTCTGAATGTTCTTTAGAGTGCAAGAGAAGAAAATCAGACTTAGTCTATTTTCATCTTATGGCAGCTTTTAAGTACAGAATAAATGGAAAAGTTAATTGCTAAATAAAAAAGAAAATAAAGGGATTTATGGCATAAAACACAGATGGAAGTCTGAGTGGGTGTGTTACTTCAGCTTACTGTACTTGCGTTCACGTGATTCTGTAAGTATATGTATGCCAAACATATATGGTCTTAGCCTGCTCCCATTAACATGAATCCTTTTTTTTCCCTGGACAGAGGGAACCAGATCAAAGACCATGATGGTGCTAAACGGAACAAGATGTGTACTTTCGTATTTTTTTCCAAAAGGAAATATTAATTTGACATTGGTTTTTCAGTTGAAAAGAATTTTAATTGCAGTACACAATAAGCAGAAAATTCAGACAACAATAATCTTGAAACTGTTAGCAGCATTATATTTCTATCAAGGAATCTGTGTGCCTTTTCAACATTAGAGCTTTCTGAATTTTCATTAATTTGGCATTTCCCTAAACACACAAGTTATTTTGTTCATTCCACATCATGCATCACACCCTTCTGCTCAATGCATAATGCAAGCGTAAATGGGATCCTTGTCCTTGAGAGACTCTGGTTACTGGAGCCATTGCACGGATGTTGAAGTCCCGCAGTAAGACTTTCCAAAACTCTGCACTTCGCAAACCTCCAGCCCAAGTTTAATCAGTGAATGCACAGGAATACTTCATGTTCCTCATCTTCTAAGGGGCACTGGAGCATTGTGATGGTTTTAATTCCTCTACCTCCTTATGTTTGCCAGTACTAGAAACGCACCACATAAGAGTCTTCCTTGAGTACAGCTAAAGATCTTCAAATTTTCATGTATGAGGCTGATACATAGTTAAATGGACCAGAAAATGATGCATGAGAATTGAATGCACAAATCCTTCCCAGAACAAATAAATATCGATAAACCTATTTTCCATATACCTATGCACCTTACTAACAGAGGTACTGAAACTGGGATTAACTTTGATGGAGTGAATGGAGTCACAGCAGTGTAAGAGGAGAGCAATTCCCCTTCTCTCCAAATCTATAGCTGTATCTGTATCTATATCTGTGTATCCATCCAATTTCACTTCATTAATGACTAACACGATTCCGACTGCACACCTTTTGAACAGTAACTCCGTATCAAGTTAGCCACATCAGTAGACCAGCTAATATTCATCTCCAAAGACGACTTTTGGATAATTACCCCAATACTCCCAGTAGCTCTCTGCCACTAGACTCTTAATGGAGATTTCGTAACAAAAGCTATGAATGAAATATGGTTTCCATCTTCATTCTCAAGGGACACTATAAAAAGGAATCACGGAAGCTCAGATGTTACCAGGTGGACCATGAACTCAACAACATGCAGAACAAATAGATGATGTAGAAAAACAAGCTGTCTGTTGAAGAAAAAACTGGTATATGGGAAGAATTTTTCAAGGAATTTTCATCCTTCTGTGCAAATTATTCCAGCAATTTCACTGAAATCAGTAACAACAGAAATGCTGATCAGCTGCTTTTTTTTTTTTTATAGGGAATTCTTAATTTCAAGCTTCTTGAAATTACTGTGACTGACTTACTGTCAGTCACAGTAAGTCTGTTCTACTTGTGCTGAGCAAACTTTATGTGTCATCAGCTGAGATATGATCACCCTAACTGCCATCCATCAGTTTACTGTATTAGTTGCTCTAGTGTACACAAAATACAAGGCAGATGGAAATTCACTCAACCTAATGAAGTGCTCTTTAGTTTCTATGTTCTGAATGGATACTTGCTGCTCTGGTCACATCCTGAGTTACCATGATCACTGATTAACTACCTGCCAGTGAGTACCTCGCTCACGAGACTAAATCCAGCTTAATAAACAGTGATTTTACAGAAGAAAAATGAAAGCTCCCCCTCTATTCACTTATCAAACTACTGCATATGCATCACCAACACACACAACCAGTTTCCTCAGAACTCGACATCTGACAGATCATCAGGAAAACAGAGCTAATCTATCCGTACCCATCAACATCGTATCATAGGTGACTGCCAGATACTTAAGAAGCCATCCAAAAGAAATGTCACAACTCTTTTTCAAGACACTACAAAAGAAATGTTCCAAATAAAATAAAGCAAATGCACGTACGAGTAAATGAGCCAAAGAACTTAATAAAAAGAGATTGATTAAAATGAGGACCAGAATGTTCAAAAAGGACTGAGAGAGAGAGAGGTGCCAGAGGCACATTAAATGGATTCAATGGCTTCAGGTTTTAAATGGTTTTGGACTCCTCAGCAATTTTTAGCCAAAAATGATAACTCAAGTTAGAATCAAAATTCTGATGTCATTTAGGAAAAAGAAGGTTGATATTTCTTCTTTGTAAATGAGCGCTGCTCCATTTACAAAGGAGAAATATCAGTTTATACTGACGGAAAATCTTGCCTACAGAATTTTAAAACAGCGCTACAATATTCACCGTTATTTTAAACCCCTACCCCATTAAAATCTGCCTTAAATTGTTTTGTGCAATGTTCCTATAGAGTGTATTACCTTGCCTATTTGTATCTATGTTTACAGCATCATCTGGATTGTTTTAGATCTCTTAAGATAGCCTTCATTCCTGCTTTCTCACCTGAGTGGTTCTTTCAATAACTAATAAACTAGTACTCATCATATTACCAAAATTGAGTTTTATATTTAAAAACTTTAATGAGAAGCGTAATACACAGCAAGACAAGTTCAATTTTCCCTTTGATTTAATGTTAGTTTCAGTATCATTTTGCATTGTATAAATATATATTGTAATAAGAATAAAAAAAAAATTTCTAATGACGTCTTTCGACATCTCATCTAAAATTCATGACTACATTTGTTTCATTTCAAATGTTGTTTGAGAGTTTTTCAGCATACTTGGCAGATTAGATATAGCAGCAGGGACAAACTGCAGCCATCCATAGGAGAATATACCTTTATGTGGGTGCTTTGGGGATGGAACATCTATAGCTGTAAGGCAAAAAATGCCATCATAAATTTGGATGGCATTTACAAAGCCCTCTAAAAAGTCTTTGCATATGATTATAGCTGAGGTATGATATTTTTGCAAGTAAAAGACCCAGAATAGATTTATGTTTCAACTATATCTTCCTGAGATGCATATGGATGCTAAATTGCAAGTGATACTAAAGGGAATTTTAGTAACCGAAGAGGATGGAGTCAAATTTTCTGTGGGTTTTTTTTTATTTTCTCAAAAATCATTTGCTCATTATTTGCATGTCATCAAAAGATCATTGGCTATCCAGGCTATATATAACAATGATGGCTGCTAAACGCCAAAGGCATGAGATGGAGATGGGTAAATATGCAGATTTTTTTGACCTGTGACCTCAGTTACTGCATGGTAATGTTTTTAAATGACTTTTATGATGACAAGACTAAGTTTGGTGTTAATATTGGTTTTGAAGACTTAATCAGTATAGACTGCCATTGAACATATGCTTTAATTAATAAAAGAGCTGTGGTCAGGATTGAAAATAGCTCAGGTAATTTACCATGTACTGTAAAAGTCACCTGATTTCTGCACAATTTGAGGTGAAGAGTTTATACATTATTCCAAAGAAAGAAAGAGTTGCAAACTGAATTCATGTGCATCGTACCAAACTGAAATGGATTTGTAATTTGACAGGTCAAGAGTGTACTCATGGAGCTGTTATGTATTGCTATCCAGTGGTTCTTGGTATTTTTACCATATGACTGCCCAGCTTTGACAGTCACAGGACTCAACAGTCATCTCATTTCTCTGTAACACAAAAAATAATTTGTAGCCGACCTACAGCTGCTGTGTTCTTTTACTGGGAAGTGTCCGTTGCCAGTGGTACGCTGGGGAGAATGGCACTGCGGACCTGCCACCGGCAGCTCCTGGGCAGCAGAGCCCTAAACTGCTTCCCAACAGATCAGCTCTCAGGCAGGTGATATCAGATAGGTGAAATCAGCCTCGTTTTTCTGCATTCCCAATGGCTTTAGGATTCTGGGAGGAACAAAGAATCCCCCTGGAAAAAATAAAATGTTCCCATCGCAGAGAAGGCAGAGCACGGCAGTTTGGCTTTGGCATCATTTCCAGAGGAGCTGTGTATGACCATGGCGCCTGCAGGTCTGCTCGTGTGATCTGCCCAACACCTCTCTCGTCTGCTGAGCAACTTAAAAACATCTGACAGAGAGGCAGAGGGCTCGCAGGGAAAAAGTCCCTGCAAGGTTCATGGAAACAGGCATGGGAAGGGCAGAGGTACCATGTAAGTGCTCCCTCCAGTGCTGTCACTCCGGCACAGTGCTCTCTCCTTACTAGACACCAGAGAACCCACACGAGAGGGACACCTGGTACATCCCCCCCAACCAACACAAAATGTCTATGCACCGAGAACAAGAGCATTGGCATTGTTTGAATAAGCACACCCACCATGTAGTGCTCCGCGGTGTTCGGGGTTTCTTAGATATCCTAATTTTATAAAAGAAAGTAAAAGAAGAAAAAAGAAACAAGGTGAGAGAGAACACTATCATATTTTGTAGCAAGCAGGATACTGTGTGAAATCTTGGCCCAGGGAAGTGATAAAGGGGAAGCTTTCAGTTTGCTTAAGGGAAAACTTACGAGCAAATAGTAAAATTACCAAAATACCACATTGCAGCAAATGGGTGCATTTAGGCTCAATTAAGCTGTAAGAAGGAAAATGGCACTTTAGCTTACAAAAATGAAGGGACAGAGGGAGCTATCAGAAGCAACTTTACAAGATTGGTATGCATGAGGATGCTGCTTCACTGGACCAAGAAAGCTACAGTATGGGACAGGATTTTTCTTTTATTAGACACTTTGCTAGATAGCTTTGTCGAACCTCAGAAACTGCTGCTCTGGCATTATGAAATAATCCTACATAACTTGATCTCATGAGCTTAGGAACACAGAAAAATAGCCATGCCAAATCAGATTACAGGGATCCACCTAGCCCAGTATCGTCTCTCTGGCAGTGGTAACTAATGGATGCCTAGAAAAGAGTAAAAGCCCAGGGAAAGCATACAGTGATAATTCTCCAAAATACTCTCCCAGCCTCCAATGATTTGTGATTCAAGGACTTCTAGGACAAAGTTGGTATCATGGTATTGAAGGTACTCGAATCCAAATGCACAGATTTACACCCCCCTCCTCCCCTTTTTTGGATTTCTACCCCCATGAGATTTCTACTCGTCACACAAAAAAGGTTTCACAGTTTGGTGCTGGCAAGTCCGGCGTTCTTGCCACTAACTCTGCATGAGCTAACAGCTTTCAAGCCCAATGATGTTATGTGTATGAGAGCATCCAACACTTTTTCCTACGTAAAAAATGACATGTGTGCTGAGGTGCTCTAAGTGTATATACTTTGGGAGATTTCATACTTTTTTTTTTTAAAAAAAAGCAAGAATCTGGCTGTAAATTGATATTAACATTTTTCAGTATATGTGTAAAACACATGTTTCAGAAGAATAGAAGAGAGAAACTGTCACTCACTGGGAAGCTTTAGAGCTATCTGGCTCCCTGGGAAACTGCATGCAACTATTCTGGTGTCCAAGGGTTTGACCAGTGAGTTTCCTCTTCCTGCAAAGAATGAATGCAGAAGTAATAGAAAGTCTGAGGGGGAAGGTTTTTAGCAAATGGCTAAAGATACTCCAATTCTGCCCACTCCAGCAGGTAGGAAGCAGGTGGTGGTGGTGGAAGATAAAGGGTGGGAAAGGAGAAACGCATGCCTTCCCCTCCCAGCAGCTGGCACAGGGGAAGGGCAGGAGGCTGACCTAGGAGAGACTCGCCCCCTCGCAGCTCAGCCCTCTGAGATCCCTTTGTGATGCTGCATTGATATGAGACGATGCTGACAGGCCATCGCAGCCCCAGCACTGCCACACGACGTCAGGACGTTCTGCTCTGATTCCCTGGGTCTTGCTGTGACCCCCTTTCAGGACGGAGCACGGCTCACCGGCACGCGGTGATTGAAACTGAGCACGCTGGGGTGGCGTAGCCTCGTTAAGGCTGCGACCAGTAACATAAAAATCCTATATGCCCAGACAGGAACAGTGACTTCTTAAGCATCATGCTTATTTTATCTCCACTTTTCAGGGGAGTTTTTCCTGAAGTTTTAATTTTCTAATCGAATCGGTGCCTACATGTGAGATTTTGATTTAATTTATAAAAAGAATCAGTAAAAGTAGGGCTCTAAAAAAAAAAGCTTATCCTTACATTTTTTTGATGGCATCTTGACTTTGTAAGAGTCTAAAGGCAGGTTTGATATATTAGGGAGTTCCTATAACTTTACTTAAAGCAAAAATTAGAAAGTGATCGAAAAGTTTTATAGAGGAGAGCAGAAATATAATTTTAAGCCTCTTAAAATTGCCTGAACTGTGAAATCAAGTAATGAACACTAGAAAAGGATCTGTCAGCTGGAATCAAAGCTTAGACTAGTCAGCATTTTCTTCCTAAACCTTATTATGGCAAAGATTTTTCATCTCTGCACTCTGTTCATCCCAACAAATAAACCGACTTGACCTCCACCTGTTACTCGGGGAAGTCCACTGTCATCTCTGACTAAACCCTATTCTTTCCCTTCAAAGCCCTCTGCACCACTGAGAAGGTGGGAAGACACAGCTGTGCACTGATTCAAGCTGATACCAGTTCATAACCAGACAGCATTTCACAGTACAAATCACAAGCAACAGAGGAGGAAAAAAAAAAATGAAAATGTAGTGCCAATGAATTCTGGAAGGGGGCAACATTTTTCATCAATTTAACAATGAGATTTTCATAGAAATAAGTTCTTTTTATGTGTAGTGTTATGAACTAGCAGTTGAGGCAAGAAACATTTTGCTCAGGCCATAACAATGAACCTGTGCTAACAGCACATAGGAGGAATTGAAGAACATAATGGAAGCTATTTGTGTTTCTTTTATATTTCATAAGCTGAATTAACTGTTTCAAAGAGGTTCAGCTCCAAACGCGTGTAGGTTTCTAGGCTTAGAAACAAGTCACGGCTATATAATGTAACATTGCTAAATAAAAAAAAAATAATATTATGGAACACAGAACAGCAAGGTATGTCATGAGGAAAACCGTATAGCTCTAGCAGTCATTTCTTCAAATATATCATCGTGACAAAACCATGTAAGAAGCTTTCTAATACAAAGACATATCAGAAAAAGCCATTTCATATAAAGTTGGACTTCTCTGGGTGATTAATGCTACGTTCAACAAAGGAGACAGTGTCTGTCTAATTACATTAAATACTTATCTTCTAGGGATTGGCAGGGTGTTTCTGCTCAATGTCACTTTTCATGACAATGTAATGATAGATCCGTTTACTTACCAGTGCCATTAGCAAAAATTGTACTGTTTTCTCAACTGCCCTCATATCACGAAAATATTTGATTAACACACTGTAGCTTATCTAATACTCTAAGCAACATATTCTGCATAGTTTTCTCTCTATTAAAAGAACAAGATTACAGCTTGTAAAATTTTTATTGCACTCACACAAAAATAAATGAATAATGTGTGATATAGTTCAAGTATCTTACTAGTTCACAAAACAGGTTTATTCGATTTAAAATATTAACTTGTACTTAAAATATTAAGATTTGGGGGGAAACAAGCAAACAAAGTCAGTACTCTGAGGCACTACTTCTCATCCAGTCTTTAGTTATTATTTCTTTTTCATTTCACATCTTTTGAAACTTTTAATACCTTAAGAAAAAAAAAAAGCTGTCATTCTTTTGCTGAAAAATAGATATGGCCACCTCCCAAGTCTTTAAAATTCACCGCATCGTGAACTGACTCTTCAGAGTCATGCTATTGTGCCAACATACAAAGAACAATAAACCTCTGGAAGAATGTACACAGCGAAGGCAGTTTATATAGTAACAAGATAATTTCATAAACCTATATTGAAGAGAAAGACTGTGATGTAGCATTCTAGCAGTATATATCAGCTACCTGATATTTACTAACAAGGTTAAACTACTATCTGTTTGTCTCAGCACTCTTCATAATTCACTTTTTAATGGATGGACAGGAAAAGTCAGCAGTGGATGGCACAGATCATTGTAGAAATAGGACAAGACAGCTTACGGCAGTATCTATTTCAAAACATGCTCCATCTTCCCATACGATTGCATCAAAAGTCTATACTTAGCAGCTACAATACTTCATATCTATTCATAAATCCTTTGAGGGGTAGATTTCTATTTCTAAGTAAAACAGCAAATTTGAAAAACAAAGAATCCTGAGGAGGAGGAGGTGTCACCATCAACTGGTGCCACGTACAGTGCATCAGTTCTCATCTTCCTGGTGTCCTGCGCCTGTGCAGGAGAAGGCCCATGGGAAGCTTCCTTCAGTGAGGAGTTGGGACACCAACCCCATTTTGTCACAGCTCCTCACACTGCCACGAAATGGCAGCAAGAACGTACCAAAACTGACTGGTACTAGGCATAACTCAACACAGCAATGCAGAATTAACCAAAATTGTCTTTTAAAATCCCTTGCAAGTGACTCTTGCAGTGAGACGATGACACCGCAGCCAACTGCCACATAGGACTCTCCAAATTCATAATGGATTTAGGATGTTCATTCCCTGAGCTGCGTGGGTTCGGGATGTGTCTGCAATTATCTAGATATAAGTCTGACACACATTATCCTTCTATCAATGTCATTTCCCTTAGTAGCCAACAGATTATCAGCAGCTTTGTGATATTCCAGGTGTCAAAGAAGAATTAAAACCACAACAATTGCACAAACAAAGGGACAAAAGACGGGATACGTGTTTCTGAGCCCTGCATATCAATTTAATATGTGCAGCTGACAATGATGCAAATGTCCTCGGGAGAGAGGCAGCAAGATCTGTGCCCAAACATACACACACCACCGTCAGCAAGATGGCAGGGAACAGAAGCAGGAGGATTCCCAGCCCAGGACACATGCCTCAGCAGGCAAAGCAACCCAATGAAACAATCCTCTGGTTGGGGAGAATTTTGGAAGCACCTGATATGGAAAAGGGCCCTAAACAAGCCAGATGGTACTTCTAGCTGGCAGCAGAAAGGAGGAGACAGCCAAAAACATTACAGCATTTCCCCAAGAGGCCAGCAAATCGATTTTTAACCATTTTTTTTAAAGTGACGCTATGAATATAAAAAATAATGTTTCTATGCATTTTTAAATCGCTAATTTTATGAATAATACACTTAAGAAAGCAACAACTGGAAGAGAGGAGAAAGCAAGGGATTTTCACTTTCCCAGAGTGGTTGTATATTTGACATCAGGTTTCTATTCAGTCACTGCCACTGTTTACTCTGAATTAAGTGCCAGTTTTTGTTCAGGGTTTTCCACATAATGTTAAAGAGAAAAATCCTGCAAAAGTAAAGAAAAAAGCACTGTAAAATGGCAATAGCACAACAGTTCTCAGGACACAGGAGAAAGGCTGTTTGTAAGACTGCTTTGCCCTCTTAAAACCTGCTCCTCCCACATTATTGGGTTTCTAGGTGACAATTTTTTAACAGAGGGCAAGCAATTTATTTAATACAAGTTCCCATTTGGCTAGGGATTTGCATAAGAAATCCAGCTGTTTTGGGGATCTTTCAATTTTTAAGATCTCCAAATGGCCAGAATTTGCAATTCCACCTGGATGCCAGGACTCTTTTCAGGAATCATTTTGCCGTCAGATGTTGAACTTCACTTTGACAGTCAGCAGCAGCTCCTTGCACAGCACGTTTAGATTAGGTGTGGTCAAGCGGTTTTCACTCAAGGAATTGCAGAGATGCAAGTTGTAAGGCCTGAAAGGGCAGAGCGAGGCAGAGGAGTCATGAAACACACGGGAAAGACCCTTTGCTTCAAAGATGCACCTCACACCTTGGACTGGCCAAGTTCAGAGGAAGAGTCAGGATGATGCTTTACTTTCATTTGTCATTATGTCGTTATTTCAGTAAAGGCAAGCCCTACGACATGGTTAAACCTGGACTACATCCAAAGTGCTTTCTCCTGTTCGGAGCAAGGTAGTGCATTAGCGTACTGCATCACAGATAATACTCCTGGAGACAAACGTGGGCTGCTGTAATAAAACGGGACGTTACGCTAAGTACAAAGAAAGACAATCCATATGTTTATATTTTTCAAATCTCATTGACTGTAAATCCTTGCTTTTAAACTAAGATGTATTTCCTTTCTATAGGTAGAACCCAAGGCTTTGTCTCCAGCCCTTGCTGATATAAAATAGTCCCATTCTTTTCAAGAGTACTGCTCTTGGACATGAGGACTGCAGGTGCCATCACACTGTTGGCTTTTGGGGGTTCGAAGATCTGCACGCAAATCCCAGCGAGGCAAATGAAGACTATGCACAAAACAGTAAAACAGCCTATAATTTTCCAGCTAGTTTTAGCAACAGGATCTCTTATGTTATGCTTTTTGGTGTATATCACACTAAAAATAGCAGCGACCATTGATGTTAAGAGAATAGCAGAAAGGATGATCTCACTGGGGCTGCGGGCTGTGCAAGAGTGGTGTGGGCAAGCAGAGGTGGAGGATGCTACAGATTACCTGCTCTCCCCTGAGCAAGACACCAGTGACATCAGAATAAAACTGTAGCCAGTATACACACTAGATGAGGGCACTGCTGAATGCTGAATTTTAAGTTTTTGTGGAGCTGGAAAATTAAAGAAAATTGAATACTTAAACAGCATCCCTTAGTTAGGCTGCAGTGGCCTTATTAGAGTCCCTCCAGCAGGGCTCGGCTTGATGGGGTAGCACTGCATTCATGCCATATGGCTTCTGGGTCAAGGTTACAGACTACCCACTTTGGGTGAACAACACAGCTGCTATCACAGCACATATACATTCCTGGAGGTATAGGATGGCTCTGCAGCCACTCAGCCAAATTGTTACCTGAGCTAACAGGCTGCTAGACAGATTTCTCTGCTTTCCTATGCACACTGACTGCTGCGGTCAAAGTGTTGGGGCAGCACTTAACTCGAAAGAAAGTAACCAGGGAATGATTTATTCACTACCTCTGGCAGTAAAAAAAAACCACTATGAAGCATCAAGCAAAATGATCAGGTAACGGACAAAAGAAGTGGTTCTTCCTTACACAGCATCGAATAAAACTGGAACTCGCTGCCATGGGATGTTGTGGAGGCTAAAATAAAGACTGGGTTAAAACATCCGAGCACGTCTCCGAAAGAAAAGTCCACTGAAGGCCATCAAACACAAAGATGCAAACAGAGCCTCTGGCTCATGAAACCAAGCTGTTTGCTGCCAAAATCCGTGAGGCTGTACTCTGAAAAGCATCACTGGATGCCTGTCCTGCCGCTGGATCCTTCCCTTAAGTGTCCACTACCAGCTCTTGTCAGAGTCAGCATGCTGGGCTAGGTGAGCCTGCAGTCTAGCTGAGAAGAGACAGTTTTTCCTCTCTTTGGGCAGATCCACTGTTTTTGTAGGCTGCAATGTGCTGTACCTGGCAGCTGAGAAACAGCAAAATTGCAGTAGGTATCCAGCTCAATGAAATTAAGATCTCAGGATCGCTCCTCGCTTTGTGCAGAACCAGGGGAACATCTAGAGTCAGTGTAGCAGTCACAGTGTGGGAAAGGAAATGGAAAAAAAGAGACGTAATACAGTTTCCTTCCTGCTCCCATTCCTGTACCATCTTCTCTGTGTCCCCTAACACCTCTCATTGCACATTTTGGGTGAAAGTGTTTCCTTTAAAATAAAGCCTGTTTTCTCCTCTAAAGCAAAGATCAAAACGTGTGCACAGAGTACAGTAGCCGCACTGTGTGCTGTGCAGTGGAGTGATGGTTGTACTGGGAATGTTAATAAACAGTGCTGAGAGCAGAACTTCTGCATAAAAAAGGGTGTATGTTACATCTCTCCCCCTCTCTCCTGTCTCATGCAATATTTACACAGCTGTGCTTTGTAAAATGTGTAGGGGAGTTTTTTATTATTATTTTTTGGTAATTTATTTACCTAAGATAGCCCAGCATCTGTTTTGTGGTGAGTTTCTTTCACAAAGTTTCACAGTTGCCTTGACTGATGCAAAAGGAGGTCATGGTCCTTACTCAGTGATCCTAAAACGATTTGTTTCAACCATTTTGCCATTCTAGTTGGCTAATTCATGTTCTGTTCTGTGATTTTGGTTTGTCCTCTACTTCGAAATGCGCATCCCTTGGGGAACTGATGTGGCTAGGTGAGTATTTTAGTTATCTGTTTTATACAATGCAGAAATGCACAGGAATTTGCAATAATATGCGTCATTTACTGGCTCTCAATATGTACTGTATATTGGCTCTGAAGACAGCTAATATTTTCCAGCTGCTTCCAGAAAAACAAGAGTTCAATGCAGTCTTTGCAGTGGGTCCTTTCCCATGACTACCGACACAGGTGATGAAGACTTTTCCTGTGTCCTGAAGAATTAATAAGCCTGAACATTTCTGTAGCAGCAGCATACCACAGGAGATAAAATATTGCTTCTGCTTCCCAAACACATTAGAAAAAGCAAGTCTGCTGATCTCAACTGCTAAGACAGCACATGAAAGGAATGCAGTCCATTTCCTAACCAAGATCTAATCTATAGAAGAGTTTATAGATCCAAGTCAACATCCTGAATTGGTCCCAGAAGCAAACAAGAAAACTACTTCAACTTTTGGAAGACAGGTACAATACTTTCAAAGTGTTTAATCCCATTTTGCAATTAAACAGTCCCATGCTGTACTATCAGATGTTCTTCAAGGATAACTGCATCAGAGGAGACCCGTCTGGAGCTCACAAAGATTCATGTTTGACAGACTCCAAATCAGCAAGAAATGCACAGCCATATTCAGAGGGTGCTTCTGTCCTTCGGAGCTCACCTCTGAGAAGATGTAGAAAGTGCTTTTGTCCGAACACCAAGGAAGCTTACAGTTTTCACTCGGTGTCAAAAGTGAAGCATGACCATATTCCTCTCTTTGTGTTACGTATATATGTCAAACAGAATGGGTGGCAGAATACGGCTCAGCCAGCAAGGACGTCTGAAGAACGTTAGGTCAACGGACTACCGATACAGCACTCCCATCCCAGAAATCCCGTTGTCATCGGGAAGCATTGTTCCAACCTTTCTCAGGGAACAGTTTTCCAGGCACTAAATCTCTCCTATCAATCTGAAAAATTATTCAGGTGATGTGTATGGGGCCAGAAATAGCTCAGGAGGTCTAATGGCTGTCCCAGCACACAGAAGATCTGCTTTTAACTTGGTCATTAAAGTCAGTGAAAATAGTAGGTATGGATGATGCTAGCACCAGGCCAGTCGAAAACACAGCTTTAATCTGATATCTGAAGTGAAACATTTTCTGCATTTTTAAACTCAGAACTCCTACAGCTCCATACCCGTCTTTAAATGATGCGTTTCCTGACATCTGGAATTAGATGCAAGAAGTGGAGCCACAACATTGACTGACTGATTTCTCCGGGACCATACTGAAGGGATGTTTTCCTCAGGGGATTACAGCAAAGCTGAGGCATGTGCTCTAACACTTGCATGGGATTATTAATTTTATTAAATATGGAAAGTATAGTTTAAACTGAATCTCAGGGCCGAGTTTGTTGTGCTGTCCAGTTCCTAGAAAAACAGGAGCCTTTGAGAGGTGTGAACACATCTAGGATTCTTCAAACTGAACTGACTTTTCAATCAGTAGTTCTTTCCCCACCTCTAACTTCCTTCCATGAATTCGAGACAGTAATGCCAGCAGCGTGGCATGTTGTCACAGGTCTCATGCTACTACGTGAATCGCCAAAGAAAAGCCGAGCTATTGATCCTGGGGTAATTTGCTGTCAAAATGACTATGTCTGTTATAGCAAATGCGTAGTGTTAATCATCTGACTTGATGAATGCTACTGCAAAGACTGACAGTGCTCAAAGCACCACTATTGACCTGCTGCATTTTTCCTGGCTCACATTAAGTTCTTGATCTTTGCTGGCCTTGACCAATTAGAGTTTAAAAGTTATCCATTAAGGTGCAGTTCTGGAAAAGTTCTGTTCAAAATAAACAACAACTTACACTGGTGAGTAACTCATCAACTATGCAGCAGTCTGATTCTGATTGCCTGGCAGAGAAACACACACATTTTGTGCAGTATCTGATAAAAGATCTATAATGTGCTAACACAAACCTATCATGTAGCACCTGTGACTAACAGATTGTGATATCAAAGTCTTGATGCCTAAGTGCTCCTGTAAATGCATTAAACTTTTAGTGGCAGGAACTGTAGACTGCCAGTGACAAGGAGCTGATATGGTATTTCAGTAAAAGTTGATAAGTGTTATTGCTCTTAGAAGAAAAGAAAAATCTTACGTTCTTGAAAACCACTGGGCAGCTTGTGTTTTGATGGGATACTGTAATGCAGAGAGCAGGGATAAGGGAACACATGGACTCTACGAAAGCAAAAAGACATTTAAGAAAAGCTCTGTATTCTGCAGTAGCTGTAGTTCCCTGAAGTATGCTCCCACCGTACGCTTGGCTTCGGGCATCTACCTGTTCACTTGAAACCAACTTTTTAGGTGGCAGCATGCACATGGGGCTGTGTTTAATTCCATGTAGCAGTAATAGAAATATGAAAGGTAGCACAGGCCCAAGCATGCTCTGCTTCTCGGCTGTGGCAGAACAAGGATGCTGGGAGACTCTGTAAGAGTGGGGAGAAATGTGGGCAACTGTGTATAAAGCCTTGGAGACGCGAAGAAGCACGTGTCTGAATGGGAACGGGGAAATGGGATGAAGAGGAGCAGGAGACCTGCTCACAGTATGCAGTCTGACAAAGCTCAGAAAAAGTTCTTCAGAGAAAATGAACAGTGGAAGTTCGCATGAACCTGGGAGGCAACAGGTTCTGTCTGCCACATCGCTCACGGTATCTCTTCAGCTTAACGGCACAGATCACCCTGATGAAATTCTCTCTGTTGTAAACCAAAATGTTCTGCCCACCAGAGAAACACGATCTGTTTCTGACCTCCTATTCGAAGAGCCAAACTATGCCGTGGGCTGGAGGTTTGTCTGGTTGTGAAATGTTCCCACTGTCTTAAGATATTAAGTTCAATGGAGGAAAAAATGGCACTGGTGCCTGCTGATAAATGTGTCAAGGGATGTAATGAAGCTGCTGCACAAGGCAGGTACAATCTTAATGGCGATGTGAGTGTGCTGTCTGACTGTTCTTTACACAGTGAGAACTGAAGAGCAAGACAATGTCACATCTGGGAAATACTGAGTAAATATAATTGGCAGAGATCCTGGATGTAGACCTCCTCTGGTCTAAGGAAAGAGATGTTCCCTTGTTTTTGTCTTTCTTAAATAGGTCTATGATTATCCAAACAGTTCAGCTTAAGGAAATTAATAAAGATCACGAAATTCCTGTGTCTAGTTATGATCCAGTGAAAACTGCCCACTACTGAAAAGTAGTGCCAGAGAATTATTTGGTATTGAATACTCCATGTCTGAAGTTGAATGTTTTCCCAGTAAAAAGGATTATTTTTCTATTCCTTATTTTGTATAATACATGGTTCTCATGTTTTTCATCATATTTGCTGCAGTCAGTCCCTTGAATCATTGGCAGTAATGTAGCACAATCATTGGAAACTTCTCTGAGCTCTGAGTTAGTGTGTGGCGTCAAGTCTTTTGATGAGCCCATAGACCTTTTGCCTGAGGACAGATCAGATGTACTCTGCATCACTGATGCTGGGACATGCTATAGATATTTTATCTTCTAGGTAGTGCCAGGCAACAACTGTATTTAGGGCATAAAGAATGCATAAAGAACACAGTCTAGGATTTCCCTTGTACCACTTTCTCTAGCATTTCCAAGATATAATTCTGAACAGACTTTGAAAACAAACTTTTGTGGTCATCTGATCTATGCTTGAATGAGTCTTTCTCATGCGTAAGGCATAAATAAAAGTTTCTTAGTAAATATGGAGAAGAAGTTTTCTTGCGTGCTGAGGATTTGCTAAGAAGAAAGCCGATGCCAGATTTAAGAAAAGGGTTATTGAAACAAGTTTGGACTGGTTGCCTGCATGTGGTTGTTCCATAACCACCAACGGGGAGAGACACAGTACCATTAAGTTAGGGGTCACTGTCACTGCAAGTGAAATATTCCAAAATAGGATCTCAGCTCCTCAGCTGCACAGAAATTGCTCAGAAATTATTTTCTGACAGTCCCATAGATGGTGGCATGAGAACGAGCAGCACTAGCCTGAGTGGTGTAGTGAGCAATCATGAGGCTGACTTTAATAGCATCTTTACTACCAAAGACGTGTCCAGCAGTCTAACAGGGAGCTCGCTAGCTTGCTGCAGGTTCATATAATATTATCAACTTCATGAGCCCCTGGAACTGTAAATATGTCCTTCAGTCGTGCAGTGCAAGCGTTATTACTAATTCCTTAAGGTTTCTGTGCTGAAAGTCTCATCTGGTTCCTGAGGTTTTCAAGGTGAAGACACACAAGAGCCTAGAACAGCGTTACCAGCAGCAGAACAGCTGGGGTGGAGCTGGGGCGAGGGAAGGTGGATGACCACGCTATGAAAAGCCCCATCAATCTTTCAGTGGAAGAACCACAGAGCTCTACCCATTTTGCAAACGGGTGCAGCGCTTTAAGTTGGTCAAGACCACAGCTGAAGCAGAGCTAGTTGTCCCTTCAGCTACCTCAAGAAGCGCAAGGAGGGCAAACATGTACCTGTCCTGGATTACTGTCCTCTAGGGACCAAACTAACTTGTGCAAATAAAAGTACCAGGAAGATCTAAGTAAAGAAACTAACAGGATACTCTGAATTTGCATCTTAAACATTTTTTCCATGCAACGCTGCAGAAATATAATGGAAGTAAAATGGGCAAATACCGTCCATATGCTACACTGCAAAATGACTGACAGAGCACAATCTGAACAGTACTTCTGGCCTGAATCAAGGGAATGCATTAAAAAAATACATAAGTGGAATACTGATATACATTAACTCAGTGTTCTCTTATTATGGAATTAAAAAACTTATACCTGTAATTATGGCTTACCCCCGTTACCAGCAGCGCTGCCACAGAACTGAACACGGGCCAGCTTTGTACATGAGTTCAAAGCCAGTCTGATGTTGCCTTATTTTCTTACTAACATCATCTTTATCCTCTCTTGCCCTTCTCCTCAGTTAACAAGAGTTATGTACCGAAAGTGCTGAGATAAAGTAATGGTAAGGAGGATACCGCAAAAGGTATTTGAAAAGCAGAAGTAATTTACTACATGTCTGCTTTGTTTTACTTCCTAAGCCTTCCTGTTGTGAAAGGAAATTCATCTTTTCTGGCAGACTCCAGTCTTTTTAGGCCTGAGAGCTCCCCGGGAGCTTTCGAGTGCAGGTAAATGGATGCAAGACTCAAGGAGTACAGCACAAGGAACATGGAATTAATGTTGGTTTTTGCTTCAGCTGTCACATCTGATGTATAAGGAGAGCGCTATATCCTTCCTTGCAAGAAGTATCTAGATGTGAAAAACACAAGGCTGAGTCCTCTCCTCATTACTATGGGTCTGAAACGCCAGGCATGGAAAGGTCATGCTGCTGGTGGGTGAAGCATGGAGGATCTACGCCCAGCAAAGCCTCCACGTGAGACAGATGTCAGGGTGCTCCGAGCCCTGGGATGTAAAAGCGCAGAGGAAGGCCTGTGGATGGACAATAGGTGCAGCCTGTATTCTGCACGCAGCGGAGACCCCAAGAGTAGGCACAGGGGAAGCATCCACTGCCTAATCTAAATAGCACACAGAGTGGTTTTGTCCTCTTCTGTTCTCCTGCCAGTTTGCACATATGTTCTGAGTATACAGCCTGCCCTCCAAAGACCACTTACAGGGGCAATCACAGGGAAGCAAAGCAGGAAGAAAGTATCCAAAAAGGGAATTTGTTCAAGAGAAAAAAATGGAGACAGATGTACAGCAACTAGTCACGGCTGGCGGTAAATAACCCTCTGCCTGGAGTGCTCTCTCTCTCGAAGAGGAGATCACATATTCCATTTCGTATTTCCTTTCTAGGAAGTCAAATCTTTGTTTTCCTGGCATTTGTTCTTTTTAAAATTTCCCCTATATACTTTTTCCCTTCTGTATGGTCTAAAATTGGTCTTCTTGTTCTCCCTTTCTCTTCTACATTGTGCGCTCTTTCAAGCGCGACATTTCTCCAACCGCCCTCTCACGCAGACCTAATTTCCCTGCGCTGTCCCAGGCAACACCTTTTGCTACAACCCTCTCATAGTCTCTGTGCCACGAGCACTTCCCTCTGTCTCTACATGTGCATAAACACACGGGCGCTTCACACCTGCTCCTGCATTGGAGTCCCCACTTTTTCTCATGTGCACACCTCAGAATTAAGCAAATGCAACACACAGAGACAGAATATTCATCCTCTCGCTCCCATAAACCTGTCAAGGCATATAGGCCAAGAAGCTATCTCTGCATAAATCTAAATCTCCTGCGAGGAAGCAATCTACTCAAAGGCAATAAAGCCAAAGGATATATTATTATCTTTGGTGTGGATCCTACTGGGCTGGGAGGCTGGCTGCTGGCTCCTCGCTGAACTTTCCTTCCCAGCCAGAACAGCCATCCCACAGACAAGTCTAAGCTTCCTCTCCTTGGTCTGATTTCCTCCTCACGCTGTTTGGCCAGTAACCCAAAGGACAGGGTTTAATTATGGAGTTTGGAAACCTGGCTTACGCTGCTCTGCCAGCACAGGATAAAACTTCAGCCTGCCTTCCGAACCAGCATCATTCTGCACTGTTGATACCTGCATTATCCCATGCAGGATAAAATGAACCACAGGGAAGAAATGCCAAGTCAAACAAAAAGATGGTTTTAGTCTTTCAACGTCTACTGTGAATTTCACTGAGAAAAAAACAAACCAGTGAAGCTCAGAGATTATTGTATGTTAAAACCGTGCCATCATTTTGACTGTAGATTAAATAGATGGCAAGGCCTTTTTCTGGACAGGAGAGACATCAGAAAGGATGGATCTGAAACAGGTCCAGGCTCCAAAGCTCCCCTCTCAGAGAGGAATGCTGCGGCAAGCCACCGGGTAATACAGGACGTTAACATCATTTGTACGCCTTTCAGATGACCAATATATTTTCTAGGCAGATGCCCCACTGAAGACTCATAAAACATTTTACACTTCTGGAGATAAAGCACCCATGCCAAATACAAAGGGCCAGACGTTAATATCAGAGCCACGCGTGGTTTCAGAGGTAAGGCAGGGCACTGTGCACAGCCCCACAGCAGAATGTGTCCCTCAGCGGGAGCACCTCGTGCCAGTGTCACACTGGCACGAAAAGACACTTCAATACTGTTTTGTCCTTCACCACTGATGAGCTGTGGCTCCTTAGGTAACCTCTCTGCCAGCCGTGCTCTTGCAGTGACCCTGTTTTACAGAGAAGATGAGGCAATGAATTCAGAGGAGAGGCTGCTGGAAAGCCACGGCAGAAGCATTGGGGTGGGGCTGCGTGGATATAGCATAAAGATGGTTCGAAAGTGCATCCCACGCAGGCAGGATAAAGCTCTTTTTCTTCACAGCTGTGACAGTGATAGATAGCTTGGTGAATCCGAGCTGTATCTAGTTGGTACCTGGCTCGAGTCCCTGATGTTGCAAGGTGATTTTCTGCCATTTTACAGGCAAGACTAAGCAGAATCTGGGATTCTTCTGCAGTAAGTGAGGAAGGTCATGAGGAAGGAAGAACCCTCTCTTCTCTGACTTGTTCTTGCCTCTCTAAGCACCTCAAGAAGTTTGACGTGGTCAGTTGTGCTTCTTCATGATGGGCACCCAGTGGTGCCAAGAGTGGCAGAGGTTCTTTGGAGGTCTAAGGCTTTAGGTACTTCTCTTGTGCACCCCAGCAGCTCAGTGCCACCACCTAGCCAGGACTTGGATGAGACAGAGGTGATAACCACGTGTGGGGAAAACCACCAGAAGGGACAGCAAAATTAATAGCCAACCTCTGGCTGTTGCACAAATGGAGAACATTTGTCATTAACAAAGAGTACCCCAAAGCTTGGGGGGAGTCAGCCCCCAGTCTGACAATGATGTAGAAGCAGTGACCCAGTCAGCGTTTAGCCATCTGTGTCTGCAGAGGAGGTTGTGATCTCTCTCTTTCAATGGGCGCTGAGCTTTTGTTTGTGTTTTTGCCGCTCCATGAGCAGACCAGTATAGTACAAGGTGAAGCTCTGCCTTACATCATCTGGAGCCTGGAGCTGATGGAGGAAACAGCCCCTCATGTCTACTGAGCAGGGCACCTCACTGAAAACACCAGAGCCCTGGGGATGGCGGCGGCAAGGCACCCACAGGGAGCCTGGCACTTGTCTGCCTGCAGGTCCACCCTCTCCTCCTGCCAAAGTGCCACATCTGCAGTCAATAAGGGCCCACAAGCTGGCTCCTCCTCATTAGAGGAGAGAGGGCAGCTGGCAGGGGATCCTCCAAGGGCTCCCAGGCACGGGAATCAGTCCCCTCCCAGTCTGGAATAGCCCAAATTTGGTGACTTTCTGGGCATGCTGTAAAGGACAGCTGTTTGACAGGGTCTCCAGAGAAAGCTGTGGGTATGTTTCCTACATGATAAAGGATATAGGTGGCTGGCCAAGTGCCCACAGAACTGATTTTAATGCTGTTCAGGTTGAATTTACTTTTCTGTGCTGTACAGTTCATTATACACAGTGCCCTGGACAAGCATGTGTTGTTTCAAAACAAACCAAAACCATACTATTTTAAACCCAAACAAACAAGAAAGAAAAAAAATACATATTGCGAAAGATCCTTTGGGCTGTTTAGAGGGCCTTCTCAAACACTGGGAGGCTGAAGATGAAAGCACTAATTGCCTTCGTCTAACAAATAAGACTTCTGTTACTTTTATTGGCAATAAATACTTGATTATTTAGCTGTAAGCATTAACTTCACCTATACATATAGCACTGACCTAGAAAAATATTTCCGATAGTATTAAGCACCCAGATGATCTCAGGATAAGTGATCAATGGACAGTTAAGTATGTAACATAACATAACCCAAAAGATGACCAATGAGAAAGATCACACACAAAAATTAACTGAGAAGAGGCAGAAGAGCTGCTTCCTAAACCTTATGAAGTGTAACGCCCAGTGATACCTATTTGGATATGAAGCCTCCAATCACACTTCATAGTATTGCAGATTAATAAAACAACTCCTTCTGTACGTCTCTTAAAAGTCATTACTAAGTGAGCTCAAGTGTTGTATAATGCTTGAAAAGTCCTTCTACTTTATATAAGTTTAGGGATATTTATTTAAACAGTGTAACTGCAAGGCACAGCCCAGACAGGTACTGCTTTTTGCTAAGCCATTGTCACCGCTACCCCAGAGTTGAATCTGGACGTTTTGACAGAAAAAGACTGCCTATCTTCTGCTGCGTGATTTAAATACTTCAGATATTTGGCCAAAATACAGAAGTGACACACTACAGAAACATTCACAGCTGCAGAGGCAATAAAACCACTACAATATTTTCATTAAGACTGACCTCAGAAGAAGTTACAAGATGTTTAGGATTGACCACCTTTCTATACAGCATTCAGTGTATTCTGATAACAAAACAGAGCAACCGAGATCATGTTCTGGGGCTCCTGAAAGCCATGGCTTACCTGGCTCCACTTCATGCCATCCACTTGACTGGCTGCCACTTCCTGGAGAGCGCCCTTGGCTTGTATAAAACGGCTCCTCACCAGGACTGTCCATCTCATCCTCCACAGACTTGAGACGTTTTGTAGAGCTGAGAATGTAAAAACACATAACAAATGCTATATGTATGGGAAGGAACAAAGGCACTTCTGTTGGGACGTATCTTGCTAGCCCTGCTTGAGGCTAACTTGGTTATGGAAACTCTAACAGCTGTAGGGCCCTGAGGAGGGGAAGGTATGAGTCCTGCACAGCCATCCTGCCCACTCAACCTCCCAGCATCCACTTTTCGTTTCTGATTTGCTTCGTTGCCAATGACTAAGCTTCAGTGAGATACAAATCAACGTCTCACAGAGTCCAGACTGAACCCCTAAACATGTGTTAGTTTAACTAGAAGATAGTTCAACATTTAGGCTTTTACAGATACAAAAATAAGACATTTTTCAAAGCACACACAGGTCAATAAAAAGGCAAGATTTTAATTTGCATTGCGTGATTTTTGCAATTTGAATGCATATGGTAATGACACCCAAGACTTATTTTAACTGTCAGATTTTTCCGCAGCTTATTTGGAAAGACAAATTGTTTATCAGTTCAAACTTATGTCTTCAATCTTTTAACCATAGCCATGAAATTAATCCAGACTTCAGTCCCATAAGAAGCAGTGTAGACAAGTAAATGATGGAAGAATCCATTCTTGGTTCAAATGTTCACGTTATCCTACAAGTACAAGCATTTTACTCTGCAACTGTATGCCACCAAGCATAAAAAGCCCCCAACAGGTATCTCTGGCCAGTGTCAGTACTCAAGGATTCCCTTGTGATATCACATCTCCCTCACCAAAGGCACAGGAGACAGAAGAGCCCTTTCAGTGGTCTCTGGTGGCCACTGACTCAGAGTCCAGTAGTTCTGCAGGGAGAAGATCCCAAAGCCAAAGACACTCAGCTTGGCTCTATTTTCCATAATGAGTTGTACAGACTGCGTGGGGATGTTACCAAGAATTTCTCTTCTAAGTACTTTTCCAAGGCTGGGTCAGCTCAGTTTTTTCACCAGATCTGTATTCTATTAAGACTTAAGGCGTTCAAGAACAGGCTCCTCTGTGTAGAGGGAACATATTTAACTGACATAAAATATTCCACTGCAATTTCTATTGGTTTAAAAGCTGCAGCCTCTCCGCAGCACCCTGCCCGAAGTTCTGCACAGGTAGGAGCTGGCGGGTATGCAAAATCAGTTTGTGAGAAACAGGAAGAATAAGTCTTGCGGTATGCGTGGAATGCAGGTTTGGCCATTCCTTAATTTAGAGAATTGTTATGTGTCAATAGGGGAAATTGTGTGCATACAATATAATTACCACCTAATAATTCTGCTGAGTCTGTGTATTTAAGGAATATTTTTTTTTCTGACTGGGAACAGCCTAATGAGAGGAAAACAAACATATTACCAAGTTATTAACTACCCATGCTGTTTATAATTAGCTCCTTATCAGTGGTAGCTATTTGCAGAAGAATAGAAGAGCAACAACTGAGCTCTTAAGTAACATTAATAACCTCACTTTTTTGCTTCTGGAGTCACAAGTAAATTCTACCTGAGAATGGTGCTAATGATGAGCACTGTAGGGTACGCAGTTTATACACACAAAAGAAAGAGCACAAAGTTTATAATTGATGTGTAATGGGAATTGTAGTCACCAAGCTTCATAATGTGCACTCTCAAGATGTAGAATGTTCTTCCAATCACTGCAAACTGTAAGAAGTCATTGCTAAGAGCCTCTCTCTAAAGTTTTCTTCTTTAAAAATAAAAACAACAGCTATATTCAAACCATAGAGACTTTTTACATGTGTACTTGCTTACTGCAAAGCTGGTGGCATTGCAGACTGAGATAAAAACGTAAAAGAACCGTGGGCTGAAGTTAGACTTTCTTGTCATGTCTTTGAAATAAGTGATCTGTTTTGGCTGTGGGGAAAAAAAAAATCAGTCTGGTTCCTTAATAGTGTTCAAGACTACTAGAGTGACTGGGCTTGTTTATAAATCTAATCTCACGGATGGTTAAAGTGAAAGGTGAAAAATAAAAAATATCCTTGTTTGATAGTTGGCATCTAAGCCAAAGTCAAAATCAGACTGGGTAGTCATCTGCATTAACAGTTCAGTTTTCCAAGGCTGAGTCACAAATTTCTAAATGCTATATGAAAACTAAAATACACTATAGGCCATCGTCCTAAAACAATGTTAGTCTCACAGATAACGCTTCTTTACGATAAAGAATGCATATAAGTCTATCTGAAGACTTTCCTGCTAGGACAAACTGCCACATCTCAATATGCTCCAAATTCTCTTCTGCCCCAAGTGCAACTCCAACACAAGTCAATGCAGTAGTTTTTCTTAGAAGCTTCTACATATAAGAAGAACTTTCACAGCAATCCAGTTGAACATTCAGCTCTGTGAATCTGAAACAGCTCCACATTTGAGGCCCCCAAACAGCTTGTCAAAGAATTTAATGGTTACTTTCCCAGATGAGTAATGATGCTGGCCTGGGTTTCCAAGTAACCTGGTAGTAGGCAGAGATTAAATTACCTGGTAGAGGATGTGCTAGGTAAAGACCTCCTCATTGCTCCTGGGCTCATGCTGTAGTATGAAGAACTTTCCAAATCTGAGAGGGAGAAATTAGGGCCTGTTCCTGCAGCTATCGGTGCTGGGGAAACAAAAGAGATTGCAGTCAGTAAGTCATGTGAATAAGGCATGAATTGCACTTCAAATCACTTTCTTCTTCCTCATGAGTGTGTTTAGTTTCACAATGAGAACAGGTGGGACGTGGAAATTAGGAAATGCTAATGGTAACTCGCACTGCAATCAAGAAGATGTAAATTTTATGAAGAATACAATGTTCCAAGATGTAGACTCTTCGTTACATTCCTCCAAAGGTTTTCTTTTTTTAAGAAAAATTAAACAATTATGGCAAGTCTTTCTTTAAGCACTGCTTTTCTATTAATAGCATTCTAACATTTAAAGAAACTTGTTGCTTTTGCTTTTAAGACAACATTGCATCTATTGGCATAGTTACAAATAGGCTGCATCATCCCTGTAGTGTGCTTGGCATAATCTATAAGTAGTATAGGCAGGGAAATACACACCTCAGGACCTTTGGTATATACGTGATGTACATCCACAAGTACAGAGGTTACAAATGCTCCTTGGAGCAAGCACAAAAGCAGATGAGAAACCTGAATTCTTTTCTGCCTGTGAACATCTGAGTTTTCCTCTGGCCTCTCCTCTAGGTAAATCAGAGCTAGAGACATACGACCCTCAAAAACTTTTATCCAGCAGTTAGCTTCCAGTGTTCACATCTCATTACCTTATCCAGCACCTACGTTTTATTGTAAGGGATATGAATACCTTTAATTTCCCTGTCCTAGAGCCTTGGTTTTACATTAAAACATAATGAATTCCTACACACCCTGAAGTTTGCAGGCACAAGCCTATGAACTCCGTGTGCTGTATTCTTCTGGGAACAGAGAAAAGAAACAGAGCAGTTTAATGTTAAAGTCAACAGATAACGCATTTCACAAAGAAATGCCACTGTACGGCAAATGGTACCATATCCACTGTCGCGGTTCCAGCGCTATTTACAGGACAATACAACTTGGGGAGCTGACAACTACAGATCATGATTTTCTCTCACATTTCAGAGACATCTGAAAAAGGACGTACTGCACAATAAAATGCACAAGCTTGGCCTGGAACGTATTGTCTGAGAGCCCTGATTCACAGCAACAAAGGCGAAGCAGTCTCAATGCCACACAAGGATGCTGAGCCAAGTTTACTCTTTGGTCTGAGAATCTGGCCCATTTTCAAACATGAAAAAATCTTTCTCTCCGACGGGACAGGAGTGAGGAAATGAAGACAGGATAGCTCCTATCACCCAGCGAACATGTCTGGGCTGAAACGCAGGCTTCTGGGAGTGCTGCCATTGACTGTAACGGGGCCAGTATTTCACCCCAAGTCTTAAGGAGCTCACAATGTCAGATTTGACAGAGGAATAATGTTGCTTTGCAGCTGCCTCATCATCCCCACAAGACAATTAGTTGTTGTTTGGCAAGGATCTTTTAAGAACGTCACTGAGACAGAAAGGGAACAGCCTGGATAGCCACGGACTTTTAAAAGCATGGGATGGAAAATACACAACGCCATTAAAACTCGAGAAAATCTGGAATGATCATTAAAAGGAATTAAGTTGGGAAGTAATTTATGACAAGAACACTCAAATCCTTTGTTATCTTCTCTTAACTATCCTACGCTTCCTGCACACTGGGTATATGAGAGGACGTGCTAACAGAGAGAAAGAAAAATTAAGCACAGTAAAATTAACTCATTTTATCAATTTGTGCTTTCTGCAACAGTTTCCTGACAGCAGCTACAAGAGGCTGTAAAACTGATGAATTTGCATGGAAAAAGAAACCGGTGTAAGTAATTTGTGTAAAAGGTAACACGGACATGGACTGCTATAATTCAGACACCCTGCAGATAGCAGACTGCTGCAGTGTGAGCAGTTATGGGTTAGAAAAATGACCACACTGCAGTCAGTCTGACTTGAATGGAAATCAATCATAAAGGTACTCTCTGCAGCATCTACTCCACAGTTTTCAGCAACTTCCTTGCCAAACGCATTTGTGCTCTGTAAACCCTTTGCTGATCAATTCCTCTGCACCCTCTGCCTACCAAAGCCTAACTTACAGGTTAAGCATACTATTTTCCAAACCGGAACATAAAAAGGCAAGCACTAAATTAAAGCACTGTTTCTTTCTGAGGCACAATGAATTTCCTGTGCAAGATTCATTAAACAGTTTTATTCCAAAAAGATATGGAAGAAAAACTGGTATGTGGATAACACTTCTCTTTCTCTCACCACCCCTCTGTTTATCACTCTCTCCCCAAATCCTGCACGTTTCTGTTCCAACCCTTGAATTGGCCCTATAGGAAAATGAAATGTATCTCCAGAGCAGGGGTGGGGTAGGAACAACACATTGCTAACGCTGTGTAAACTCAGCACAAAGCAGAAAGGGCTAATCACCGAGTAATTTCCACCCGGGTAGCAAACACGAAGGATGCTTTGTTTGTTACAGGCCAAACCACCTTGCCACACTCAAGAGCCTGTTTGCGACCTGGGGGTTAAAGAACAAAACCCACCTCTAATCCACACCAACAGATCTAAGCCACAGAGGTTAAAGTGCCTGGCTGGTGTACAGCAGCGAGCACCGAAAGCCCTTGGCAGCCCTTACACAGGAGCCACGATCATGCCCCAACCAGCTCAAAGTCTCTGTCCCTGCAAGTGCTGTGGCAAACGTTGTGCAGGGCTGAGCTGTTCTGAAATCCCTTCTCCTGCCTGCCTGACAGGCACATATTCGGTGCCTGTCTTTCAGCAAAGGGTATTTATACCTTGGCTTGCAGTTACCCTGCTTACTACCATAAAACACAGCAGTGTAGAGCCCACTCTGAGACTGTCAGGAAGAGGTTAATGCTTTTCGTCTGCATGGCGGAAGGTCGCTTCCTCTTCCCAGCTGGAATTTGGTTGACCGGAGCTCGAGGCCTGGCGTCTCCCTCCTCCAGACACCCCTGTGTTCTGCAGTGCAACGCGCCGCAAGCGTGGGCACGGCACAGCTAGCCCAGCCAGGAGGCATCTAAGCCTGCTCCAAATGGCTTTTCACACCACCTTTGTGGACTGTCCACCTTGCACAGGCCCCAAAAGCTGATGGGAAGGGAACACTTGCATTCATTTGCAGGATTCCCTGCAAAGGTTGCAGCTCCAGAGAGTAAGCAGAGGGATCAAAGTGGTGCAAACTGGCAGAAATGTCTAAATTAAACCTCTTCATTGTAGCACCTGACAATCCACCATGCAACTGCCCCACAGCTCTGCTCCTACACCCCGGGAACAGGCCCAGCGAAGCAGCAGTGTGGCTGGGAAGCTCCACTCCAGCATAGCCAGCAGCCTGCACAAACTCCAGGCCACCGACATAAAAACACACCGTTTGCCCCTCTAAGAAATGCTCTGCAGCAAAGCGACCTTCTGATAGCTCAGGAACATCTCCCAAACAGGAAAGGATGTCAGAATTTGCAGTTGCGAGTCAAAACAATAGACCCCACCTACGTGCCGGCATCAAGATGTCATCTCGCCCTGGCGGAGGGCGAGGAGGAAGGATCCCTCTTCCCCTAACACCCAGCCCGCTCGTGTGCCCAGGCTTCCTAAGCAAACCGATGCCAACCTGGGCTCCCATTTCAGCTGCTGGCATCACAAAAAAATCCCAGTGCGCATGGGACATGTTTTGCCTTCTCTCAGGGGCAGGAGGAGCTAGTTTGCCCAAGAGGAGGAGGAGGAGGAGGAAGGTGGGTGCCTCTGCCTGGGCACCAGCACTGTGCTGCTCCTGGGGACACGGGGCAGCGTGGCCCCTGCTGCCAGCCTGCTCCCTCTGCTGCCAGCTCGTTAGCTCAGGTCTTCACCCAAAACGTCAAGAAAAATAACAGAGAAATTAACAAAAAGCCCTCTGACTTAACCCAATTGGAATATTTATTTTGAAAAATTTATTGAATTACAGAACAGGAAACCCACTAAATAAAACCAGCCAGACTGGCATTTGTCTTTCTTGGAATACGGCGCTCTCTTTCAGTCATGTTCATATTGAGTTTATCTTTTTTCCATTTTTATGTATTTATTTGTACAAAGGGGCTGGGATGTGACTAAGATCGTTACATGTGTAACACTGCAGTGAAGTGATAATGTGTTTAAGGTTAAATGGGAGAAACATGACATTTGACTAATAAACTTTTTCCTGTGTTGTGACTCCATAAACAAAGGGAAACACACTGAGCTGCTGCTGCCGACAGAAAGGAGAGCTGGGTTTTTTTTTCTGCAAGGCCTTTGTTTCCTGCACACTGTATCGTTAGATTCAAAGAGGTTTTGCCGAATACAACAGATATTAAATGTGTGATGTTCATTTTAAAATTACAAGTACAGGCTGCTATTGACCGTCTAATTATGCTGAGTTCCATTTATAAACATAGCTAACCACTAAGTTTATAGAGACTTTTTGTGCTGCTTTAATAGGATATTGATCGAGAGCAAGGTTTGAGTGGACTGCCATTGAATTGTGTAATGGCATACAAAAGGCAAGGTCACGGCAACTGTTCATTCTATGCCTGCAGTCTATTTTTTATTATAATCTTTTTTTCTTCCTCTCATACCCAAGCCCAAACAGTGTGTTTTGGATAGCAGTGCTTTGCTAAGGAATATAGAGCATCTTTTTAAATGTTAATTTTCATGCTGCTGACTTTAACTACCTTCACTACTGCAATGCTTAGTATAGCAGAAAACATACAGGCTGCTGTTCAGAGAGAGCTGTTTTATGATACCCCGGCTTTCACACATGTGCTCTGCGCAGAGGAAAGCCTCTGCTCCTCTCCCGGGCTGCAGGAAGGCAGCAGCACCCTCCCTGCCCTTTGCAGCTGCCTGCCTGGCCCAGACCCACGAGAGGAGCCAGGGCACCCCACACCTTCCCACAGGCACCCAGTACGTGCTGGGGCTGGCAGGACTTTCCCTGCGGTTTGGTTTTGGCTGTACCTGTGCTCTGGATGAAAGGCGTGGAGGAGGAAGCTGTGTTTCCTTCGTTGCACCCATGCTCCGTCCCTGGAGCAGTGACAATTACTTTCATTTCTAGCACTCGTCCGCCTGCCTCACGGCGAGGACGGCTTCAGCCCCTGCCTCCAGGGTTAAGGCAGCCGCTAACCCAGTCTGGCACCCACCCATCCAGCAGCCTCGGTGTTGCAGGATCCCGAGTTTTCAAAATGCCTTGGCCACAAAAGCACCTCTTACCTGTGGAATCAGTGCAACTGTCTCAGGGATAATTAGCTGGACCATTTCTGTGTTTGTACAGGAATGTGAAGCAACTGCTTGTGTGCTTGTGGTGTCACTCGCTCATTAGAAGGACTAAAGTCACCCCACTTGCTCCGTACAGCTCCCTACTGCACACGCTCACGTCTTAAAACTCAAAGCGTGGCATTTTCAGTCCAGGGCGCAGTCAGAATTCCCTTGTTTATCAGCAAGAGGAATGATGTCATTTTGACAAATAACACAGCACAAAACAAACATGTTTGATTTGGCTCTAGCGAATGTTCATAAATCCTAAATCTTTCTTCACATCCTGGGCAGTGCAGTTTATCTGGCTGCTTGAAGGACCTCCAAGGGAGGAGATCTTCCCAGCAGCTCTCTGCAGAAGAGCACATGGTGCAGACTCAAAGCCAAGAGGGGAACAGCGTTCCCCATGCCTCTCTCCCCGCGCCAGCCTGCCGCGGCCTCCCAGCCTCTGCCAAGCCAACGGGACTGTACCCTTGGCAGTGGCTTGGCACCGCAGCCACCCCGCTGCCAGCACCTTCTGCAGAGGGTATTCTCCAGTGCCCTGCAGATAGCTGCGCACAGCGAGTGCAATATTTCCCTAACAAGGGTAGAGAGGGAGAAGGTTTTGCTTGGCCAACAGCTGGCTGTCAGTTCACAAAACCCGTACATCTCCAACGCTTCTGCTTCTGAGCCTTTTGTTGTCAGCCCAAACCTCTCTAGAGATGGAAGAATGAAGTCTCTGTTATCTGAAGGGGTCTGCCCAGTATCTGCGGTGACAGACAACACTTAGAAAGGGGCTCACACCCTTTGCCTGCTAATAATGTAGAACTGACAGCGTGGTCTGCAACATCCACATCAGGTGGGGCAGAGAGGGAACTATCTGTTTTTCAGACTAACATTTATGATTGACTTTCTCTGTTTTACTAGGCTCTGCAAGATTCAGTAGCTGGGTAACATTTCGAAAGGAAATCTGCATCTATGGGACTGAAGGAAGCAAGTTTCTGTTACCAAAACCGTCTAGACTTGTTCAATAGCTCACAGAAACTGTGATGATCAGCACTGATAGGTAAGATAGATAATGGTAACAGCTGACCTTTTGCTTGATTAATTCATTCCCCAAATTTGCATGACGGAGACAACTGCCTATTACTTGAGACTCCTTGTCATGTGGACCTCTGGGAACTTTACTAAACAAACCTGGCACATAATTGCTACCAACAATATTTCATAAGAGTAATTTTAGATAACAGCAGCAAACCACAGGCCAGTTAAAACTGTGGGAAATCACTTACTTCTATCATCATACTATCAAAAGCAAGCACGGCAAGAAAAATGACAATGGGCATACACGAAGATGACCTCTTTGTAAAGCAAACACAGAGCACGCTCAGGAAGAGAGCAGAGACTGAACGTGAGGGCCCACCATGGAGAGGCAGGCTTGTTCCTTCCCTAGCCATGGTGGCTTCTGAAGGAGCAACGACTTTCTAGAAAGTGAAAACAAGGGAACGGACTGAGGACGTTTTGATACTCGAGCTACAGACTGTTAATAGCTGCCGGTGAGTCTGGATGATGGCTGTTCATAAACTGAGCTCCTCAGAATGAAAGTAACCCATGGACTGGTCTCAAAACAAGACATGGGAACACACAGACAACCCAGCAAGGGTTATATTGAAAAGCACGCTCTTTAAAAGACCTTGCCTGCCAATTTAGGCAAGTATGCAACACTTACTTTGTTGCTCTGTTATGTTAAACAATTCCTTCAATATTAGCATGCGAATTCATACTGACCTCGCTGGGAATTTGTTGCTAGACTCTACACTAAACATTTCCTACTGGGTAGCCACGGCATGTCAGGCTGTGGGCTTCTCAGACCTCAAAGTAAACAAGGTTACAGCTGGTCAGTACATGTCTGGGGCATCTCCAAGGAAAATCCAGGGTGCTATCAAAAGCAGTGTAGCTAAATCAGTTGCTGGCACTACTCCCTCTGAGTCAGTTCTGAAGTGATATCCCGATATGCTTTGGGGACACTATTTTTGGTAGAGGTGCTGGCTTGTAGACAGGATATAAAACTGAGGTCTTGACCTCCCAGGATTATTAAAGAGCCCATGAAAAAGAGTGCAAACCCCTGTGTCTGGAACAGATAAGAGCTGAATCTTTTTATTTTGCCCACCAACACCTCCTTTCCTATTTCCAGTGAAGTTCACGCCTGTCCTGCTCTTCCTGCGTGCAGGTGCCCTGTCCTTGGAGGTGGTGCATTTCAGTGGCAAGCAGAGGGAACGTCTCAGACAGTTCATAGTCTGCCAAACATGCTGAATGCTGAGATTTTTGATACTCAGTGTTTTAGTTTAGTTACAATAAAATATAATGGAAGATTAATAGGCACGAAACATGATGTTCATGAGGTCAATGCCAAACTCCCAGGGAAGCTGGGACTGGGGCTGGCTGTGAAGGCTGAAGTCCTGAACGGGGGCACTTTTCTAGCAGCCCTGTCCTGTGCACACATTGAGCACAGCTGACAGAGTCCAGAGGCAGTTCTGCTGTGTAGGGCTCCTACAGCGAAGATAAGATAGTGGTGAAGTGGGATGCCTTGCAGAGGGGGAAGGGTGAATCCTTTGGGCTTCAAAAACTTTATGCTGTCACACTGAAATAAAGTGACATAACACGGAGACATTCGAAGACTGGTGATAACTTGTTTTTGTCCACCCTGGCTGCAGGTACCAGCAAGTTAGTGTACACAGTACAGCGAGTTAGATGTCAAAGTCCCTATTTAAGCACTTCAGTAAGTGAACTGATTCGCAAATGTGCTGAGCACTCAGCAGCTCCTCTTGACTTCTAAGTCCTCTTAACTTTGTTCTTCTCACAAAATTCCCACCAGTTGTCAGGGAAAAGGAATCAGGAGAAATATCTGCCTCCAACTTTTTTCCTCTCTCTCTGTCTCCCTACCTCTGATATTCATGTATCTCCTACTCTCCATGCTTTTCTTGTAGCATCCCATTTTTGAATATAAAGCCAATTTACTAGCTAGTGCAAGTCTTCCTGAAGGAGGAAATAAACCAGGAAAATCCTTACAGAAGCTCTGTGCTCTGACTCAAAACCACAGATTCTCTGCTAGGTTTGTGCCAGTTAGATTCCAGCCCCAGAAGGATTTAAACTACGTGCTCTGAGCCAATACATAAACAAATATTCCTGCTACCTAGGAGGAGAACCATATCACTGGCTGTGCTAAAGCGATTGGTTACAAACCCTAAGGTTTTAAAGGGGAATATAGTTGAGTGGTTCACCTGGAGCAGTGGGAATCAGTGACAAAGGGATGTTACTGCACAGCTCTACACTAGCTGCCAAAAAGGTCCCCATGGCCCTCACTCACCAGTAGTCTCTCTGCAAGACACTGTCCATACGCTCTCCTTGGACTATCTGGATTATGTCATAGCAAAATACAATCGATGCACCTTTGATCAATGGAACAGGGTGGTGACAGGTACTCTTAATTCACTGTTGTTAGTGAGTATTGACAAGCCTGTAATGATCACGCTGCAGTGTGTCATTCATGCTGGGGGCATTAGCATTCTTTAAAGGTCAAAAAACAAATCCTTCTAGAGAAGACAGAATTCCATACACTTAATGGAAAACGCAGGCCTTGCGAAGTCAAGACATATGCCTCTGCACAACTGAGATTATCAGAGCTGAAGCTGGTACAGTTGTTGGCATTATTAACGAGTTCATCAATTTGCACATGTACGAACACATGTATGCATGGCATGGATGAACACAACGTGCAAAAGCAGCATTAGAAAATTTCCAAGCTTATGTGAACAGATCATGTCATTTCTAGAGGTCTGGTTAAAATAGTCCTTGGATCCTGCAGGGGATCCATCGGGCAAGCTGATCTCTGCAGGCATTTATCTGCACTCTGATACAGAGTCTGCCTATTTTCAGCTGAGTACCGGACGAGCTTATCAACTTCCACGTGTAAGTTTGCAGAATTAAAAATTTTTTTATTTACTTTTTAAAATTATGCTATTTTCCCACATTAAAAGACATGGCACATAAACACTCTCCACTGGCGAGAAGTGGGGAGAAGAGACTCTCAGTTTTCAAGACACTTTCTGAATTGGGGAAGGGGCATGATAAGAATCAAAGAAAAAAACCTGGGATTGCAGAAACCACATAAACCGGCCACAAAATGATACTTACTTTGTGAGACTCTTACTAGCTCAGTCACACTGAAAACACCTGATGTGACAAAACTGTCCTGGAAGCCCAAATGTCCTACAAAACAAACAGAGAGAGAGAACTGCGATTAGCTTTAAGCATTTAATGACAGTATTCTCAAATACTTTACTTTCATTTAGACTTAAAATGTGACATCTAATTTCCCACTTAGCAGTAATTATTGTTTATGTAGGTGGGTAACTAGTCATACAGCTATGTAGGCTGCTTTGTGGTTTCTATCTAGAGGTTAGGAAAGCTAACATGACACATCAGCAGGGAGATTTTTACATGTTAAAGCATCTCAACAGGAAATCTGAAACAAAAGAGGACTATTTTAATAAACGGTTACCTTGGATGACCCCTAATGACTTCACAATTGAAATGAAAATACTGTACCTAGGAAACAGACAGGACAGCTAAGTTCCATAATCGTTTTAAACATTATTCTCTAAAGAAACATCTGATCAGGATTATCTACCCATTCATTCAAACAAAACAAGATTTAAAGATGTACTCTTCATTTTCTAAGGTTACACTAGGGAGATTTTAAAATAGCAGCTGGTTAAAAAAAAAAATAAATGAATGCCTTTCCCACAAAAAGAAATTCTAACATTTAAAACTAGCTTTTGAAAAGAAAAATAAATTTCTGCATAAGAAAAGTATTAACTTTGAGCTTTGGATTGTGTTTTGGAACCAGGACGTACGCTTCCACGCTCGCCTCCCCTGTGCAAGGAATGCCTCTACACTTGGTATCAAAATGTCGTTACACTACATAACAGTATTTTCCTTCTTCTCGGAAAACATGCCTACCACCAAACGTTCATTTAACTTTCACGTGTATGATCAGTTACAAAAGGAGCAGCTTTGGGGCTGCAACGAGTGGGATACAGCAGCTCATATGGGACGTATCTGGACTTCAGTTAGAGGTGGGCAGTCAGTCGGCCAGACCCACCTCCTGCTTTTGAAATCAGGGTCAAAGGAGAAATCGCAGGATAAAGAGATTATTAAAAGAACTATAAAGTCCTACTTGTCCACAGGATAAGTGGCATACCTTTTTAGGTTGTCCTACTTAGAGTCACCGATTCCAGCGCACGCACACATACATTATTGAATGTTTTGCAGGGGCACCATCTGCTCCGTTGTTAATGGTTTGTCAGATACAGTACAATTTCCCTACGTTCAGTATATTCCACAGTACCCCGTACTCATCATGGCAATACCTGCGCACCTTCCTACAGTGACCAGAGCAATAGGATTAATGCAAGCTGCAGATTTGTTCTCCTGTCTTTCTTTTGGGGTTGTTTAAAAAAAACAACATATCCCATGGCAATTTCTACCTGCAGAATGGGAAGTCAAAGAAACGCCTCTTGTGTGCAGGAGTACAGAGGGTGACATCTCAGGGACAGGTTTGGGAGAGATATGGAGGGAGGTCAGCCGTTCATCTCCAGCCAAGATCTCAGCGAATTCTGCTCCTGCACAGAAGAACTTCCCTGTTTCTGTGAGGATCCTACGGTGCCAGATGAACGCAGTCGCTAAGCTAACAGACTCGAGACAAGTTTCTACATCAGGCATGTTTTTATACTTCAGCAATAATGATGAGTTTTCAAACTGTGTATATGTATATCTCTGGGCATCCTTGTGTATGTGTGTATACATATGTATTATGTACACAAACATATAAATATACACAAATCTGTCATGCTCCAGCTGTAGATAAATGTACTATAAAATATTGAAATTGATGCTGAAATTCAACACAAACAAATTCCTCAATCTGCAAACAAGGTTTTTATTTACATCAAGAGAATAAATTTTTCTCTACTTCAAATGAAAAAATGTTCTTACAAGCTTTTATTTTTCCTTATTTTCAACTTAGAAATAGCTCTCAGATAATTGTAAATGCTTTTGCCTGATCTGCTTTATATTTTACCATAATAAAGGTGATGACTACATCATTCTGCTTTTTAGAAATGGTTGCTGGCCATACACAACCTTGTTCATTGACAGTTTCCCAAGTATTTTTAATAGGAAGATCTACTTTTCATATGTTGCAGCAGACCTGCCTATTGAATTAAATGATCTGTGAATTAAAAATAATTCTCTTAGGTCTTCACTGAAACCACTCATGTGCCTAAAATTAAGCATATGCTTAAGTGCCTTGCTGGATCAGGGCCAGGATGCTTACTACTCCGCAGAGCCCTTCGTAGGGAAGCCAGTCTATGCCATATAACTTCTCATACTGTGCTCATCATGGCAATATCTGAGCAACTTCCAGAAGTGCATTCAGCAACGCTATGAACATCTGTCACGTGTTGTTTTTTCACAGTGCACCATACTGGCTCTGCTCTGGTGTCCACTTCTACCTGCATTTCTCAGGCAGGTTCCTATTGCACTAAGAGTGAAGGTGAAATTTAAATATGAAAGTAAAAAACAAATCACAGCTGTGGTAGGGCGTTTGGCTGATTTTTTAAGGGAAAGTCTAGAGTCTTTTGTAATCATCCAATAAAAACACAATTGTAGCATGGCTAACCACGTTACCTTAACCTAGCAAACACGGCTAAAACCAGAAATGAAAACGCCACAGAATGGTTTTAAATACATTCTGGTTCTGAGGGTCCCACAGGGCATGAGAAAAGTTGAATAAGTCAGCCTGGGCCTGCTGACTTTACTATTCATAAAATCTTATTTTGCTGGGTACACCTGAAATGTCCACTTACTTCTGTAGGAACATTTCTCATGCGTGTGCATGTAGTAGTAATCATTAAACAACAGCACGCAATGAGAGTGATTCGATTTTCATCCTTCAATACTGAAAATAAACATTTCACAAATGAAAGGTGAATTTCACAATTCTCCAATTTGTTATTTACTTGTAAACATTAGGAAATCGGGGGCTCGTCTCGCCAATCATTAATAATATCTTGATACACACAAAAGCAATGCCCTTGGTTAGAGTTGTATCTAGAACTCATTTTGATGCACGGCTGGTCTGTGAATTTGCAGTTCAGTAGAACTCCGTGAAAGTTTAAAGGTTTGCCTGGATGGTTCAGATTGCAAAATCCAGGCCTAAGACTGTAGCTTTTGCTGAGCTGTGATAACAGTGCGACAAGAAAATGTGAGGAACAAGACAAAGAAGCTAGACATGTAAAAGAAGAATGACTGGGAAATAGCAGGATTGACAAAAAAATGTGAAGTAAATATTTTCTGCCTGTTAACAGGGGTCAAAATGCAAAAATATATCAATTTGGCTGTTCCACTTAATTCTGAATGAGGAAAAAAATAGGTGAAGTCAAGCAATTACATATGCAGATGTTAGCATTAACGAGCTCCTTTACTGAAAAGATGATTAAACATCTTGAAAGCTTGCAAGATTTACTTTTCATACGGCACTTTACTGAAATATGTGCGCTAAATATCCCAAAGATAGGACATGGAAATTGCTGTACATGGTCGGGTTATCTCCGCAGCTTTGTGTGACAGTCACGTTTTGGTAGTAAAGCAGGTGTTCAAAATGAGGATGAGAGAATTTTTACTCACTTTATAAAAAACTAACAGAGCTCATTCACTGAAATACTGGGTGTAAATTAAGACACCTGGTTAGCCAAGGCAGGCCCTGACTCAGCAAAGCAGTTAGAGCACGTGCTTAATTTTAATCACATGCTTGACTAAAGCACACGCTTATTTGCTCTGCCAAATACAGATGGGCTGACAAAGTTAAGCAGGTATTTAAATATATTGTTGAATCATTGCCTTCAACCCAAGCCTAGGTCCAGCTAGGAGTTTGCTCGTTACACAAGACCTCACTTTGGCTCACAAGGATGATTGTTTTTCCCCCAAGGGAGAAAAAACCCCAGGCTAAGATGACCAAATTGAATAAATCAGATCAGGATGCTCACCAATAAATAATATGCCATTACCTAATCACACATTTGATATCACGTACAAACGCGATGCAACATTATCAGAACAAGCACCACGTGAAAAACATCTTCCATAACTTGATGACTGATTTAACTGGGGAGAAAATTCATAATGCCGTTTACATATTCTTCTTTTAGATCCCAATAAAGAAGCCAGAAGAAAAGGCTTGAATTGCTGGAGCCTAATTCTGATCTCAAAGAAGTTTTAAAGAAGTCTTTCTGCAGTGATCAAATAGAGTTTCACCTAATTTTCTCCTAATTTACACTGGCGGAGGAGAAATCAGGATTAGGACTTGTTGTCTGATGCTATTTGTTTTGAATTATTAAGCAAACATTCCTATTTCAATGAGTAAACGTGTACAAAGGCAACTAACCTTCGTCCTAAAATCTAGTTTACAGGGAAAGTATTGTCTGCTTTCCCAATTAATGCTGTAAAAAGGAGTCTCAGACGTTGAGCTACCAATCAAGAGTCTGTGTTGTAGCTTGAGAAAATCATGACTGATGCAATTACTTTTATGTAGAAAGCCTGAATATGGTCTATAGGTTAAAGTTCATCGGGTTATTGTTCCTTAATTGAATATCAGAAGATGTTTTCAAGGTGCTTAAGGTATTATTTAATTAGCAGGCTTCCTTGTGTAATCCAACAGTACTATTTTTATTATTAAATAGTTAGATCACACCACAAATATCCAAGGTATTTTCTAAACAGAGATACAGCTGGTTTCCTGAAATCCATGCTTAAATAAAACCAGGAAAGAGTTACTCCTTTGAAGACCAAAAAGTCCAGATCCAGTCATTTCTCTTCCACTACAGCCCAAGTGACAATCTATTAAGCTTTGGAGAACAACTTTTTGGGAGACTTTGATGCCTTTTCAGTGTTTTGGAATTACAAAAGTCCCCCAAACTAGCACTGAAGCCATTTCTAAAGCCTTTTTCATGTTCAGCACCTCACTATACATAGCCATCTTAAAACCTTAAAATAGTAATAATCAATTAGGGTCTCAAGCCTATTATCTTAACCAAATGCCTGATTAAAAGAAAAGCCCTCCCTGCTCCAACTGCAACTTGATTCCTTTTGGTTTTATCCTCTATCTAGATAATCCCATGTTTCACAAACAACGTGGAGCAATAATATTGATTAGAAAATTAATATCTGTATCACACAGCACATGCAGGCCTTGAGAGAGGGGATGTTATCAGAGGGAGCCTGGTTCACCCCGAGGACTCACAAAAGATCAGCTACTCCACGGCTGCACTGGCTGAGGAGGATGGGGGTGACAGTTAGTCCTAATCTGCGTTCTCCAGCAGAAGGGAAAGGACAGAATATGTGTGCTTCAAGCAAGACCTTCATAACATTTACGCTCCGCTTAACTGGAAGGTGACCCAGCCACGGCAGCCCCAGGACTGCATTCCCTTCCAGAAACACATCCCTCTGCAAAGCCACAAGGTCCTGCAGGCAGCCTGGCACGGTGGTAGGAGGAAGGTGCACCTCACTGCTGGGAAGCGCCCACCTCCTGGGCAAGGGTGGGTGCCCGCCGGGAGCATCACAGGGTGAGACCAGCCCCTGCCCAAGCGCTGGTACCTGCTCACCCTGCCCAGGGCAACAGCAGTGAAGTTCACCTAGAGATCATAGAATCAGACTGGTTTGGGTTGGAAGGGACCTTAAAGATCATGTAGTTCCAACCCCCCTGCCATGGGCAGGGACACCTTCCACTAGACCAGGTTGCTCCAAGCCCCATCCAACCCGGCCTTGAACACTGCCAGGGAGGGGGCAGCCACAGCTTCTCTGGGTAATCTGGGCCAGTGTCTCATCACCCTCACAGCAAAGAATTTCTTCCTAATATCTCATCTAAATCTACCCTCTTTCAGTTTAAAACCATTCCCCCTTGTCCTATCTCTCCATGCCCTTGTCAAAAGCCCCTCTCCCGCTTTCCTGTAGCCCCTTCAGGTACTAGAAGGTGCTAGAAGGTCTCCCCGGAGCCTTCTCTTCTCCAGGCTGAATAGCCCCAACTCTCTCAGCCTGTCTCCATAGCAGAGGTGCTCCAGCCCTCTGAGCATCTTTGTGGCCTCCTCTGGAATCACTCCAACAGCTCCATGTCCTTCTCATGTTGGGGGCCCCAGAGCTGGATGCAGCACTGCAGGGGGCGTCTCACGAGAGCGGGGCAGAGGGGCAGAATCCCCTCCCTCACCCTGCTGGCCACGCTGCTGGGGATGCAGCCCAGGATACGGTTGGCTTTCAGGGCTGCCAGCGCACGTTGCCGGCTCATGGTGAGTTTCTCGTCACCCATCACCCCCAAGTCCTTCTCCTCAGGGCTGCTCTCAATCCATTCTCCACCCAGCCTGGATTTGTGCTTGGGATTGCCCTGACCCACGGGCAGGACCTTGCACTTGGCCTTGCGTTTCGCACATGCCCAGCTCTCCAGCCTGCCAAGGTCCCTCTGGATGGCATCCCTTCCCTCCAGCATACTTGGTCACTACCCCATGCTGGAATGGAAAGCTAGATCCATGGGGCCAAACCGCATATGCTAACTTCGTATCTAAAAAAAAATGTGGGGATTGAAGAGACCATCCATCCCCGCTGCAATACTCTGTCCAAGTGAGTGTCTCTCCCATTCAGACAGAAGACAGCACGAGAAAGCTGTACCCAGGTCTGGACCCTGCACATAACTGTAACGAAATCTGCATTTACCGACAGACCCCAAATACCGATCTCCAGTGCTGGCACAAGGGCCTCATTTTCATCGCTTTGTACAAAATGCATTCCTCAAATTGGTAAATGATAAACCTTTAATGGTAAATTAGACCACATTTTTAATTCATGGACTTTTTATAGAAGAATTAAGCAAGATACTATACATTAAAGGTGATACAGAAACCTCTCTTGTTCCCTGACAAATGCTCCCACTTCTATTTCGGCTTGTTTTTTCTAATTTAATTTTAATGCCACAGCAATAGCTCACCTTGGACAAATTACACATTTTCTTATGAAATAACTGCTGGGCCACACATCACATACACCGTTATTCTCTCCGGCTCACCTACCTGCCTTTGGCTGAGGTTTTAAGAAGCACTAGAACTTTCTTTGTGGCCCATAGCAGGATGGATTAGACCGTCCAGGGCATGTCGTGTTAGTATAATAGAGGAACACTTTTAAGACTTTAAAGTCATGTAATACAATTCTAGGCTGGATCTTTCTTGTTAAAAAAAAGTAGAATGGGAGTGATTGAAAGAGAAAAGGGCCAATATTTGACAACAGAAATCAGCATAACCTCCTAACAGCGGCAGTCATGGATGACTGCCCTTTGACCCGGGGAGATTATGTGGGATTTCAATGACAACAGCTGGAAGTGAGCATGTGAGAATAGAGAACACAGATCTGAGGCCTCCTACAAAAGACTGCACAATCCCTGCCCAGATCTGAGTGTTGATTAGAAATTGTTTCCTGGTCCTGGCTTAATAGAGTGTGATAATGAAAGTTTTGTTAACCCTTCACAATATGCAAAACCACTGGTAAATGATTTGCCGTTTTGGGTTTTAGCTAAAATGTCTGTCTGGCCGACAGTAAAATTGTGCAGCACTGCTAGTTTTCGTGGGTGCGCTTCTGATACCAGTGCTCAAGTCCAGCTCCCTTTCCATACGGTTTGTATACTCTCGGTGGCCACCGTGAATCAACATCTCAAGGCGCTGGGAGGTGGCTCAGAGAAAGGACTCTCACGCCTTCACCAGGGAATCCACCGACCCACCACCATGGGCGTCCTCCCGAGGCAAATCACAACAAAAATACACATGTAACATCTCACTGCACGTCGCCCTTCATACTCATGGCATTTTAGAATCTCTAATAATAACAATGCCAAATTATTATTTCCGTATGTGTCATACTGAGCTCCAGAGTCTGAGTTGCAAATTGATAAACGTGGACCAGAGCAAACGTGGCACCAGGCTGGCTGTGTCACCAACAGCCTGATCCTGCACGGATCCACAGCAGCTTCAGCTCTTAGGAGATTCAGCTCATTTTGTATTTAAGTGCAGAGATAGTGGAATTAATAGCAACTTATTACTGTTAATGAAGCGATCATAGATTGGAATCAATCATGTCAGGTTTTGTCCAAGTGGAGGGCAGAAGGATAGTTCCTTTCTCTTGAAGACAAAGATCTTCTTGAAACATTGAAAGCCCTTCAAGTTCATGTTAAGGACCTTGTGCAATGGAAACCCTTCCAAGACCTAAGATGTCTGGTGTGGTTTTTAATTTCTGATGACTCCTAACATTGTAGGGCGCTTTTCGGTACTCACGTGGGTGAGAAATCAGTTAATACAGTTTTTTGATATAATGATAAAAATGAAGAATCTCCCTCTCTACCATATACCAAATTCAATAAATAAACTAACTGCATTAATACCGATAGCGGCCTATAGCTTGAAAAACAACAGATGTCTTAAATTAGCATATTTCTGTTTCAGGTCCTCAATCCAAAAAGCAAATATTAAAGAAAAGAAGAAAAATCATTATAAATGGTCATACTCATTTGGCAGCTTATAAAATAATGCACTCCTCAAAAGCCTTTCAAAGTAAACGAGATGAAATCTACCCTGGGATAATCATTCTGGAATATTTATGGCATCCAACGATAAAAAGAGTAATAAAAAGAAAAGCCTGCCTCCCTGAAAATAATAATATGAAGGAGTTATTTATCTCCATATTTTCATATCAACCCTGGTTACAAGAGCAATGACAGCTGTGATCTCCAAGGTCTGCGGTGATATTGGCAGTTCAGCTTCGCAGACCGAAGCACGCCTCGATGTCCAAACGAGCCCAGAGGAACCACCCAGTTTCCCTGAGCTTCCCGGGGATGCTGACAGCATGTGCTGCTGCAGGGCGCTCCCAGGGCTGCCAGCAACCGGCACCCACCCGCCCTCTCACCCTGGCAGGAGAAGGGTAAATACGGGCATGGGAGGGGGAGATGATAGGAGAAGGTACGTACTGCCATCCCTGTTCCTCTCCCCCTGCAAGGCCTTTGTAAAATGAAAGCCCCAATGTCACGAGCTAAGGCATTGCATTAACCTCAGGACACCTCCAAGAGCTGAAAAACCTCCTAAAGAGAATAATGTCAGGATAATTTATTTTCAGCTGGTCATTTTTTCACGTCAGCATCATCTTTCTGGTACAGCCTCAAACATCAGTTTCTACGACTCATTTAGCTGGGGGCGATCACACACATTCCATCAACTGTCCTTACTCCTCTTACTCCTCATTGAGTATCAACTGAAATTTTGCCTCCTGAATTTTGTCCACCGGCTTCTAGGAAGACGCCGGCAGAAGGGTGGGCTTGTAGGAGCCGACGCTGGGGTTGCATGCTGTGAGCGCGACATGTAGCCACGTTCTGGTCTTCACACCGACGGAGCATGCCTTGGTACATGCAGAGTTTACTTGGGTCTACACTACTTCAAATTAGAATTTAGCTACAGTATTAATGTCATAAATATTATTGTTGATGCCGTGTGAAGATCAGTGTGAAAATAAATGTAAGGATATTTAAAAACTGGTGTGGAATACTTAGGTATTCAGACTAATCACGGACTGAAATAAGCACATTTGTTTCAAATCCTGTTTATAGCACTGCAGCCCCTCCCTCCTTTAAATCTTCCTCTTAACCATAGTGATGTTTATTGAATACCTGTCATTTCTCCAGCAGCATGTGCCAACAGCGGCTCACCAGTGCCAGGCTGCATGAAAACCCTTCTGTCTCCTATTCTCCAAGGGGCTCCCTTAGATCAACTACTCACCATACCCAATACACTGAAACCCATAAATTTGCAGATACTGCAGTCAAAATTCTTAACAGGAAAGTGCACCCATTTTGCCCAGCGTAGCATACTGAAATATCACATGGTGAGAAGCATTTCTCACCATGTGTAAACTGTCAATTTGATTTGAAATTAAAATTTTTGATTAACATGAGCATTTCTGAGCCTCCCGCTGGCAGCAGCCCTATTGCTGAAAAGTGACATGATTTGTGACACACATGCTGTACAGAAGCCCCATGCCAGCAATTGTTAAACCCATTTTCATTCCGCTTTAATACGGTATGACACTGAGGAAAATAATTTTAATATTTAGGAGAAAGAGGGTAAGGGCTTAAGGACTGAAGTCCTTTACGGGTGTAAAGCAGGATTAGAGCAGCACGAAAAAATGGCACGGAGGTCTCCTCGTCTCACAAGTCATGTCTCCTTTCAGCAAGAGGGACCATCTGCAGGAGGCTAAGAAAGGTCCATGGTGAAGCACAAAGCCTTCTTTTAAATCCAGTTGATATTTCAAACACAGCATGAGGTACTTTCCACCTATGAATGCCGAGATGCTTGCGCACGGGGAAATGCTTGCAACTTCAATAATTAAACCCTCTCATACAGGAGGTAGGATTTTCTGGTTTCCACAGCAGTCTGTTATTTTTCCATGTTTATCGTTTCCCCGGAGGTATCAGTGGTCACTGGAGATACTAACATTTATACGGTGAATTACTTATGAAAGAGGAAAGTTTCGGGACTATTTAGACTTTTAAGCCCAGGAATCTACCTCTTCGTCAGGGTGGTGGGAAGATTTTTGTTAGTTTAAACAGCTACCAAGGGAACACAAGAACGGGGACGCTTTTGTGGCGACAGATTTCAAGGCTAAGGTACACGCAGGCAGAAGACAAAAGTTCAGTGGGGATTTTTATAAACGTAAGCCTGTGTCACTGTTGCAAGCTGCTGACTCAACTGTGTCACCTGCGTATTTCTCAGAGTGGATCGTTTTTTTTTCCAGTAACATCATGTTCTGAGGAAGTTTATCATGAAACAAGTATCACGAACAGTCATTCTGAGCAGAACAGCTTTGATAAGTGCCGACACGCATCTGACTTTTCTTTGAGCTCCTCACACTATTCATCACATTAAACACTCAGCTCTGCTGGACTCTCTGTTCCTAGTAAACACGGAGCAATTTCTAATTGCCATAATACAGCAAGTGACAAAAATGTAGTATTTTAAAAATAATTTTAGATGGTGAAATGGAATACCAGGATGATTCAGATGCCCTGGAAGTATTTAGTCCTGAACATAAAGCCGTGGGCTCATTTATGTTAATAACAGAGCTTGAGAATTCAATCTGCATGAGAAACACAGACCTCAATAAAGCCATAATATATAGTTGTTATAAATATGCAGGTTCTTTTAAATAAGTCTTAAGTTTAAATAAGCATTGTGTGTAAATATCTAGTTTTAATTAGTATATTGCCAAGAAATTATACAACTAGAGGCAGCGATGCTGTAATTATTTTAGGATCTATAAACCCCCCCTTGGCTGGTGGTAGCTAAGTGTACCCTCCGAGGTTACTCTGCAGACATGCTCGGAGCTGAGCCGAGGGAGTCTGAAGCCCTGTGGACACAGAATTAGGGGCTATAAAAAGAGGTGTTGTGGGTTTTTTTTGTAATTTACATGTTAGTTTATAGTTATAGGAATAATCCACATATTCAGAGCATGTGGCAGTATTCTCCTGAAAAGCCCAGCGTGCAGGAGGAGCCGGTGGGGCCAGGGTCAGGCGAGGGCGGGCAGCGTTCCTGCCCCGCTGTGCTGGGTGATATGGACACAAACCTCGGTGACTTCATCAGCTGTTTCCTCTCATCCCCCCTTCCTGGCACCCCTCTCTCTTCACACCAAGGCAGTTCTAAAAGACTGCGGCTGGACACCACGATAATGGAAGCTGTAGAAGTATCTGCTGAAGATTAGATAGTATAAATGCGACATGAAAATAAGGATGCTGGGCATGGAAGCTAAGTCACAAGGACTGGCCAGCTCCACCTTTCCCCATGGGCTTTCCTCTCTCTTCAGAGTTGCTTCTTACACCTCCTCTGCCGACACCACCAGTGAGCAAACTTTAATTCACAAGAAACCCCATGCAAATCATGTTACTCTATTTACCTATTGTCCTTTCCGTTGTATCACTCAGAGTTTCCTCTCCAGAAGGTTCTTAGTCCTCTATTCTTTGTACATAACAATAATCTCCTAACGTTGATAACGTTTACTCCCAAGTAGACTGGCTTCCACAAGGTTTATGTGTTAGTTATCCTTGTGGCTGGGGAGGAAAGAGACTTTCCACCAGTCACTGCATGACAACACACGTACAGTCTGTCCTTGACTGTCCACATTACCAGGCTCATGAAGTTCAGTCAGGGCCACCTTGAGAGAGCTCTGCATGGAAGGTGGGGGGAATCTCATGATGTTTTCTCCAGCAGCACCTGGGCTGTCTCACCTTGGACAGCAGGATACCAAGGTAAGTCTCTGGAATAAAGCTCTGATATACTGGTGGCAGAGAAGACAGAAAGGGATGGGGCTGGAAGCACAGTAATGCTTGTCTAGGGACAAGTCAAGCTTGCACAAGACCTGGAGCACAAAACCTGATGCTTATGGCTGCAGATAAGGGCACTGCAGACAAACAGCATATGTCTAACATGTATGGGCTTGCAACTCCTGTCCAGACAGCAGAGTGACACCCAGTGCAGCGTCACCTTCTCCATAGAGGCACTACAGACTGAGGGCTGGGAACTGAAGGGGTTGTCCTCATTGCCTGCTGGATGAGAGCAAAGTGCCTTCACCAAGCACAGGATCCCTGCGCAGCCACCAAGGTCTGCACCAACTTCACTTGAGTTATGTAGGACATCTCCAGAGCAGAACAAAAGGGTGGAATGACTAGCAAAGTCACCAATGAGTCTCCACAAGGAACATGTCACCCCCTCATCATGTCCCTTAGAAGCAACACAACCCCGCCACTGCATGATCCAGGCTCTCCTGTGTCATGGCCCAAGTTCTGCCCAGGCTATGCTGGGTCTCTGCCTCTTCCACATATTGATAAGGAAGCCCCACAGACTCATCAACTGACTTCCCAAGGACTGATGCACTTGGGGACAGGGAGGCAACTATGCTTACAGATGGCGGTGGAGAACCCACAGTGTATTAGTGCATAATTCCCCCAGCCAAGTCTCAAACTAGCGGCTTAAGCCCAGTGGGAAGAGACTGCTGGATGTGGAGACCAGCAGCAGAGCTCTGCATGATAACTGAGACTCTCTGTTTTCTTCTACGTTTGTGTTTTGTAGGGCAGGATGCCCTGTCTACATTCCTCTACAGACGAAGAATGGACATTTATTAACAAGTACTCGGGCGGACAGCCCAAAACTCTAGACTCCTGGCCTGGGACTGTACGACAGAGAGGGCCAGTGACCCCCTTTTGTGTTTACTGTACTTCTACAGACACATGTTGGTGTGATAGGGGCATTCACTTTCTCAGGTTCAGGCCAAGGTCAGGCCAGAACATGGACTGAATTTATTTTCTCTGTGTAATCTGCTCAGACTGTAGCCCAAAGAGGGCCCCCGGGTTCACTAATTGTGAGTGTATCGTGAGGGATTCAAGATTAACAAAGTAAACAGAAGGGGCAGAGAGGGACTTTCTTAGTCCTTATCTAATTTCATGTGCTCATCCCATGTGTGGCAGATACCGTGGTTCCAGGGGAGGTGCCTCAAGGAACTGAGATGACAACGGTAGGATGTCTCGCCCCAGAGGCTGCCTCCAGCAACTTAGACACACTCTTGGTATGGAGGTAAGGACCTGAGATGAATCTGTTGCTAGAGGCTGGGTTGGTCAGCTGAGCCTATGCAGTTTGCTTCCCATGGCAGCAGGCTTGCCTCTCTAGACCCTCACTCCTCCTCAGCAGTCAGTCTTGTGTGGGATAGTGCGATACACAGGGATGCAGATATGTGGCAGTGGGGTGGAGTCCCTCTGTCAAACGCCCTATCCACAGGTATTTGGGACAATCTGAAGATACCACAGGGGCTAGGACTTGAAATTTGGACCATGATTAGCAGCCTGGCTCACCTGCCTTGTGACAGCCGTCAGGCTTGTGGTAACAGTACTCTGCATGTAAACTATGAGACTTCGTACCATGACTGACTTTACATGAAAAGCAGAACTTTTGCTGATGAGCAGCAGTCGAGCAGGCAGAAGGAATGAAAATGGAAAAGGAATTCCACTCACAGGGACCTTTAAACTAAAGCAACTCAGGTAAAAAGGAAACCCATCCATTATGGTCTATAATGCATAAACATCCATTTCTTCTCTGTTGCTGCTTTGCCTGCATTACTGAAATACAGAAATAAAGAAAAACATAATGATGGATGGATTTTGGAAGACTCAAGAGTTCAATTCAGGATGGACGTGATCCCAATATTTCAGATTCTTATCTCATCGTAATTGGAATAGCTGAACCTCTCTCGTCTGCAAAATTAGGCAAGACATCCTGTGAGAATGGGCTCTTTTTCATAGCCGTTTAGTCCCCAGACGCGTAAAAGAATGAAAACAAGAAATGGAACAGAACATTTTTACTTTTGAATAATGGCTTCATTTGGGCAGTTTAGAACAAAACTTCACTGGAAGAGTTGAGGAGGAAGTTCTTGCTGCCAGTATGCCCATCCCTAGACACATTCTTCCACAGAGCACATAAACACTTCTTTAAAATGATAATTTATCTAAGAAACTCCCATTTTGAAGAAGAGAAAAACAGAAAGGGAAGAAAGTACACGTGGGCAGTAGATACACTGTCCACTCTTCTACCCCAAAGAAATCACTCAACCAAGTCAACGTGCCCTGCTAGATCTACCTTTGCTCTTGCAGCAAACTCTTTCTTTGTCTACTCTGGCTTTTCAGGATGAGCAGGAGAGGGGTGGGTGATTTCCTTGAGCAGCAGAATCTCAGGTCTAGAGCAATTACAGCACTAACCTGAAACATCTCAGTTTAAACCTCCCTAAGGTTCAACACAGAGAGAGATGAATTCCCAGAAGATCCAATATCTCCGCTGATTACAGAGCGAGAGTGAGGATTTTAGGTTCATAGCTGGTGCCTCATTTTAATGCCTAATGTTAGGTGGGATGAAATCCAAGCCTTAGAAGTCCATATACCATGTTAGCATAGGCCTGAAAGAAAATTTGCTTTCTTCCCCACATCTTGTCACAGGCAATATCTCTGATGTGCCATGCTTCTCTATCCTTACATCTATATCTGGCTACTTGTTGTTGTTTTGTTTTGTTTTTAATTCACAAAGTATTGCTGAGTTATCCTTGTGTTCCTGTCCTTCATCTGGTTCATTTGCAGGAGGGAATAATGATCTGTCACCAAGGTAAATTCATTACCCGGCAGATAATGCCACAGTGTTTCTGCTGCCCATTTCACAGTAAGACATTCTTTTTCAATGATGTTGCATCTCTGTTCTCGTGGGAACAGTTTACGGCTGACATAGCAATAGTAGTAATAACAACTTACATTTATATTGTACACAGGATGATCTTCACTTCTCTCTCCTTCTAACAGTGGACGGCTCCCTGTCCTACTGCAAATGCATCCTTCATGGCCATGACAGACAGAAATCTGGGTTCACTAATACTGGGCTGCCTCATTCATCAGCTGTTTGATCAGGTTGTTGTATCCTTTCCAGCCCCTTTTATTATGGTTTAAATTGAGCTGTGGGCTACTACCATACCACTGCTCTAAGCTTTCCCTCACAAAAATCGGTGGGCTTCCCCTCCTGCCTCAAAACCACAGATACCTCAGTCCATCAAGCTGCTGTCCATCCTCTCCTGCTTCCCAGCTCTTCCTGTCCTCCTGCAGCTCAAGCTATGGCATGCTCTGCTGTACGATAAAATTGGCTCCCCTCTGTCCGGTGTGGGGGACACGGCCAGCTCTCTGCATTCTGCTATTGGAAATTTCCTGAAAGCTAATTCCCTGATTTTTAAGGACTTTGAGGTATAACATGTGGGAAAATTGCAGGTGGTCTGCACTGCAAAGCTGGTCAGGTGGGGACACCCCCCAAACACCAGCAGGCTTTCAGATGGGGATGCAGCTGTCAAAGAGCCTTCTGTACAGATACAATTTTATGAGTAAGGAACAGAAGTAGAAAAATATCAGGGACAGAGGTCTAGATTCTCTGTGAGCGAGTGCTACGAGCCGTGTAAGAAGTATTCCTCCCTTACGATCCTGAGAGAAGAAATGCCAGCAAAGGGCTTGGCCCGCTGCAGTCTGAAAGATGGTGTCGACATCCTTGTGCCTGGCTAAAAGCTAGTAGGAAAGTGCCGGCCCGTACCCTGGCTCACCCAGTGAGACACTGCACCACCGAAGCACCGCTTCTCCCTCTGTCACCCAGCGCTGCGGCAGGCTGGGGCAGGGGGGTAGCTGCTGGAAAAATGTTTGGATCCCCTGTATCAGCCCTTTCTTTTTTTTTGTGCCTCCTTTTGCCAGTGACAGCAGCGAGGTGCCGGCTCCTCAGCCCAGAGTGTGGCTTGCAGCGGATCCCCTTGCTTCAAGTACGAGTGAGGGAGGGTGAGAGGTAATGATTAGAGACACTCTAAAATGATTACATTAATTGAATCTTACGAAAATGGAAAACAATGGCAGTGTGTAATAATAAAAACCCACTATAACCATGTACGTGGTACATCTCTTGTTTACTAGAAAGTGCTTCACTGACTACAGATTTACTCTGGGGCACAGCAGGAAACTTTTCTCCTTTAAATTTAATCAGACCTTTTTTGCCTTTTTTTTTTTTTTCCCTTTCAGAGAAAAATACCAGCTATCAGATCTGTGTTTCCCATCCACTCCTAAGACTCCTCAGTGCAGTGCCTGGAGGTGATAGTGTGAACTCACTCAAGAATGTGAAGGCATTTTATAAATCATTTGGTTTCAGCAGGAGGGGGAGAAAGGGAGAAGGCAGAGGGATGATATAGTTTACAGCACATACTCGGCAGTAACTCCCAACTGTCAAACTTCAGCATTTTCTTCAGTTGCAACAGTGGTTAACAAAAAAATGTTAAGACAGCAGACGTGAAATGCACATAGTAAGCAGCACATTTAATCAACTGGCACCTTCCTACCACTCCACCGCCAAAATCTGTCCGGACACTATCACAACCCAGAAAAAAAGTCGTATAACTGAAGATACGGCACTGACGGGAGAAAAAGGAGCAGAAACGAATAACATGAACTGCTGTAAACAACTTGCGGCGCCCTTTGTGTGCAAGATAACAATAGCAGAGTTAAAGGAGGGTGTTTACAAGTGTGGCTCGCTCTCACCTTCCTCCTGCCCCCTTTTGCCACACTCGCTACGTCGCTCCTGGGAAAATATTTGCGAACCATTGCAAATAAAAGTCTCCTTCTCACTTTCCAAGAAACGGATCTGGTATTTTTCCATTTCAGTCACACTACAGCCAGGCTTCGGAGGCGATTTTATTCTCGCAGCTCTGTGAGAGTCACCCTAAACTTTCTTTCCATTTCCTAACTTTTGCAGTTAAAAAGTAGTACCTGCAATTAAAAAATAGTATCTGAATAGCTATAGAAGTGATGAGGCTCTTTCTGGGAGCCTGGTCTCACCAAAGTGCCCTCCCTTGACACAGCAACAGCCCAGCATACAGATTTCAGGAGCTGTGCATTGCTCTTTATGTGCACCCCTTTGCTCGTGTACACAACTTCAGATTTACAAAATTAAGGCTGCTTGGAAAGCACCGGATTAACCCATGAATCTGCAGTATACGCAGATACATAGATTTTGTCTGAGTGGGCAAACCAAGTATGAGTATGAAGGTTGGAATCCATTTGAATGAAAATCACCTTGTACCTGTAAAACCAGGTATGATTCATCCAGGCACTACACCACACACGGAAACCAGGGGAAGGTGTGAAATAGCGACATACATTTTCAGAGTATACATATATATTTGGAAAGGCCTAGAGTCAATAGAATACCTCCTGCGTCGGTCAGGAAGTCAGAACAGAAGAACACACGAGCACGAGCAAGAAAGCACGATCCCTTATCGCAGCTCTCGGTGGTGGCCCAGAGCTGAGCATGGCACTTAGTGCCATGGTCTAGTTGACATGATGGTGTCAGGGCAATGGTTGGACTCGATGATCCCAGAGGGCTCTTCCAACCTGATTGATTCTGGGATTCTGTGATTCTGAGCGCAGCTCCCAGCACACATTTTTAACTTCCAGTGGTTTGACCACAGAGGGCAAAGTTTTGGCCAGGGAGTGTTTCCGACCGCGTGAGAGCAGCGGCGAGTCGGGCTGGGCCGTGCTGCTGTGACGGCTGAGTGTGGGGCTCCCACTCACTTCAGCAGTCGACTGGCACTGCTGCAAAGAGACACTACCTAAATAGATGTGAAGTAATGAATACTTCGGATAAGCGACTGATTTCAGAGTGTGCTTTTATCCACAGGCCCTGTATTTATAGTTCAAGCCTTTTCAATTAATACGCACACCCTAAAAGAATTAAACTACTAATTATCACATTTTACCGTGGTTCACAGAACTTTCATCAGATCTAGTAAATGAAATCACGAGTTCAGCAGAAGAAGCTTTACTGCGCCAAATTATGTCAAGGATATATCATGTTGATAATAAAAGATCACTTGGTTGGAAGCCTAACCTAGAAGGTTGGGGAGGCGTAAAAAGTTCACATTTTGGATCACGCTGCTCCGGTGTGGGCGTTCTGTGGTTTTTTTCTTGGTTATGGTGGAAGGCAATTTTCCTGCAAGTAAAATTTTCCCTTTGTCTTACATTACAGGCATTAGGAAATTCTTACATTGAAAGACAAATAGATAGGTTTGGGGTTTTGTTTTGCAAGTTAGGCCTTGGCATCACATTATCTTCCCACTAATAAACTCCCCTCTCTGCTGGGCAGGAAATTAAAACGATGCCCATACCACAAATAAACTTTTTCCCCTAAGTGCCCAGCTTCTTGGTAGGCAAGCATGGTATTCAAAAGCATCCTTCAGCCTGTGGTCCGCTCAGGCGGTAGCAATTACTGTGACGCGACACAGCTCTCAGTGTTAATTAAACAGCAGGTCTCTCAAGAAAACATACTAAAAAAACTTGGTTGTAGTGAAAATTGGAGATTGCTCGTAGCTCCAGCCACCCTTCCCAGGACCCCAGGAGGAAGGGCTAAAGTTAGCACCGAGGCACCTCTCAACATGCAAAGGTGGGACGTGGGTAGAAGGGGCTGGCACGGGGGCAGAGCCCTGCCATGGCGCTGTGGCAGGGGAGGGGGCAGCAACCTGGCCCTGCTGTGGGGCAAAGAAAAGCCTTGGCCCCGCAGAGCAAGGGAGGGAAACTCACCTCGCCGAGCCACGGCGGCTTCCTAGGATGGGTCTCCTGGCCAGCCCATTTCCAAGCTGCCCTCTAGATGGCCCTTGCTGTTATCTTGTGGATAAATATACGCGGAGAGGAATGGAATGGAGCGACAGAATAAAAATATATTTTGAAACGAATGAGAATAATCTCAGCTGTATTTATGCACCTTATCCCCTGGAAAGGTTCGTTGCCTTTTTCCCATACACACATATGGAGAAATAAAAATATATACTCTAGCCACATTTTTATTTCTCCTTTCCTTTGCCGCATTCAGCCACTCCAAGCGTAATGAACGTTTCATGTCTTTCAAGCACTGCTTTGTCATGCTCTAAGCATTCATTTCATGCTTTGAATATTTCCTGTCGTACTCGCCTTGGATGAATTTTTTGTGGGAATGCTTTGCTTGTGAAGGTTAATGGTTAGCAGCAGTGAAAACTGAAGTCCTCTGTCAATCCTCAAGTCTCAAACACTGCAGGTCACTGATGAGAAAGGCTCTCCACTCGGCCCCAGCAGAGGCTGCAGAACTGACCCTGACTGATGACCGCGTATCTCGCCCGATTGACAGTCAACACCCTTCGCTGTCGCCATCGCAGGGTCTCCTCAAGAGAGTGCCAGCTCCTGATAAGCAGGCTAAATCCTGAGCCTAGCCGAGGACCTGCTAAATCCTGGAAATGGTGTAACTGTGCCTCACAATCTGGACCACAAAATTATTTGACTTTGAGCACGAATCTCGATGAAAATATGGTAATATAGAGAAAAAATGGTGTTTTCTTTCCTAATTATTCAGATGCTTCTTCATGACAGTCATGAAACTGGCTGTGAAATACAGCTGGACGTTGCAAAGTTTCAGTTCTAGACTATTATGATTAAAATACTGTATTTCTAGACCTTGTTGGAATCTATCTGTAATGAAATAATATGAAAAAAATGCAAGACTAAATCACACATAAGTTAAATTTACAACCAGACATATCTGCTTTTGTTTCCTTGGGAAACGCTGGCGCTCAGAACTGCCTGCACGGACTCTCTCTCAGGAGGCGATGAAACACAGTTTGGACCTCATTAGACCTTCATCAGCTGATGGGTCCTGTTAAGAGTCAACAGCTGACTCTGTCCAACCCACAGGAAGGCAGAAGAGACCGGCCCCACCAGGGCTCCCCTGCTCGGCCAGGGCCTTCAAGCCTGGACAAAGTTCCCCATTGCTGTTCCTGGCAGACGTGATCCGTAAGAGAGCAAAGCCGTTCAGAATTTGGTCCTGGCAAGTTACAAAGGTGCAAACAAGCTGACATCACCAGGAGCTTTGACTTTAGCACCAGCTATGAGATTCCTTATTGAAAATGCTAAGGGCTTTTTTTTTTAAAGCTTTTTTTCTGAAGGAAAGTTAATTTTAGATTAGTCCCTCAGGCTGTGATAACTCCTTGGAGTTGCTCTGTAAACAAGAGAGGAGAGTCTTCTTGCATTTATAAGAATCTGATGCAAATGATCCCAAGAACAAGAACACTAATAAAAGCTGCCACTATGGTATTGCCCTGTTTGCAACTGTAACTGATAGAAAACTTTCTCTGCGAGGCTTGGTTATCTGCTGCAAATGAGGTGTTTCAGGCATGTTAGTCATCTGAGACGATGTACTTCCCAACAGTACCCGTTTCAGCGTTTTGTGTTCAGAGAACTGCTCAGGCCTGTGTGCTCCTCAGGTGGGAATTAAGGGGCCCATCCAAGGACAGCTGACCCTCCAGACACCTCGGTCCTGCTGCACTCGCAGCACCTCCTTGGTCAGCAAGTGTAAAGCTGGTTGGCATCAGATTCAGTCATAGCTGAGAGAGCCCGCGAGGGGCTGGACTTCGCCTGAAGTAGTGGAGATGGGCGGTCAGACATGGCCTGAGAAGAAGGGATGGCCTTGGAAGGCAGTCTGATCTTACTAGTTAAAAATCTGGCTGTCAAAGGAATTGGAGGTCTCTCAGCTACCACTCAACTTACAGTTTAGTTGAGTGGTGGGGACAACCACAAAGAATCATAGAATGTCCTGAGTTGGAAGGGACCCACAAGGATCATCGACTCAAACTCCTGTCCCAGCACAGGACAACCCCAGAATTCACACCATGTGTCTGAGGGCATTGTCCAAATGCTTCTTGAATGCTGTCAGGCTTGGCACCATGACTGCTTCCCTGGGGAGCCTGTTCCAGTGCTCCACCACCCTCTGGGTGAAGACCCTTTTCCTAATATCCAACCTAAACCTCCCCTGGCATATCTTCCTGCCATTCCCTCGAGTTCTGTCACTGGTCACCAGGGTGAAGAGGTCAGGGCCTACTCCTCCACTTCCCCTTGTGAGGAAGTTGTAGACCGCAATGAGGTCTGCCCTCAGTCTTCTCTTCTCCAAGCCGAACAGACCTAGTGACTTCAGCCGCTCCTTGTACGGCTTCGCCTCTAAACCCTTCACCATCTTTGTGGCTCTCTTCTGGACACTTTCTAGTATCTTCATATCCGTTTTATACTGTGGCGCCCAAAACTGCACACAGTACTCAAGGTGAGGCCGCACCAGTGCAGAGTAGAGCGGGACAATCACCTCCCTCAACCAGCTAGCAATACTATGCTTGATGCACCCCAGAAGAGTCACATTTTCTGCCTGTATCAGCTTGAGAGAAGGGTTTGAACAGTGAACTCCACACCCGAGAAGAGTGCCTAACCCTCGGGACAGGCAGCCCCACTTCCAGTGGCTGAAGCTACCCAACTGCACGGAACATGAGCGCCAGGTTTTGGGACCAGAAAGCAAGCGTACAAAAAGGGGCTGGAGTCTGCAGCCTGTTAGTTAAGGCAGAGACGTCGTTCCACAACCTGCTTTTGCATTTTACCAGGTTGCACACAATCCCCTCCTTCCTTGCAGCCAAAGCTGTATTACGCCTGCCATGACCAGCCTCGCCTAGAGAAGAAGAAAAGGAAACTTCTCTTTGTATGTGTTCCCACTATGGCCTTCTCTCTCCCCCACAGCCTGAGGACCAGAATTTCTGCCTTTATGCTTTTAGGCATGGAAAAGTAAGCATATACTTAAACGTTTTTTTAAGGTTTAATTCTCAAGTCCAGCCCTACTTAAGCAAAGAATTCACAGATGATATTTACAAGTCCAGTGTAATTACTGCAGGGTTGAAAAACGAGTTCTGTGAGTTATGGTACATCATTGTTTTTCTTTTTTCTTTTTTTTTTTTTAATGTTACAAAGAACAATGTGCCTTTCATTTCCTGCAGCACTGTTAAGGTACTTGCAGCTCAAAGCAGCAAGAAAACATTAAAACTAAAAAGCATTTGGTTTGGGCATTAAACATTTTTACTTTTTAGCTAAATGCCTCTCCCTCCACAGAAATTGTTTGAGCAATGAATTTGGCATGCATTTGTAATCACCTGTAATGCATGCTGCCTTGCTCACTTGAAATAGGAGAATTTACCAACTTCTTTAAAAAGGATTTGCTCATCTACAACTAAAGTGGTGTGCTACCAGCTCTGTGTTGTCAAATCACAATACCACATGCTCGAGAGACACCAGTTGCCTGTAGAAAACGACACAGCATTCTGCCGCTTCACACAGCACACTTTGCGTGTACCTTTACGCTGCAGTTACTAAGCCCCCAGTACTACCACATCAAACACACACATTGCCAGGTGGACGCCTGACATCCATTTGGTGACAGCAGTAACACAGTGCCGTACCACCATTAGTAACCAGTTTGTGCTACGGCCTCCTTGCCTTTCTCCAGAGTTAAACAACTCCTGGAGCAGAGCAGGATTTGACTTTAAATATCCTACACATCTCTGAAAGCTAGAATCACAAATATCCCCACTTTGCAGACAAAAAGACTGAAAAGTTTTCCTACAAAACTTTAAAATAATCCTACTTACAAAAAGAAAATCTATCCGATAGCCGTTTCCATGACTGAAAGCGAGAATAAAAGCCCTAGAGAGCGTCCACGGCAGTGCTGAGCCGGGGATTCAGTTGTTCCTGATCCCCAGGCATGCAGTCACTTCACTACATCAGACTAGCCATTTTGTCATCCTCAGTTCATTGAAAACTAGTTTGTTTATAAAATACAACACCAAACCAGTGCATTTAACAAGCTTTTAAAATCAATAACCTTTTTTTTTTTGATTGGGTGAATTGCAAAATCGCTTTGCGGTGCCAACTGAAATGAAGCTTTTACATACCATTAGGCAACTACAAAAGTGGGGAATTTTCCACACGGGTGTTCCACCCAGCTGGTCAGAAAAAAAACCTCATTTGAGCAAAATATCAGGACATCGGAACATGCTCCTGCCTTTCAAATGAGGTTGCTGGCCTTTTTCTTCATCCCTCCTGCAAATTTCCTCACCCACGTAACAAACAGACAAATTCTGGGTTTTCTTCCTCTCTTCCACAGCTCTTTCCCACACTAACGGACCTGAGAGACAGCAGCACCGTGCACACCATTCGGTTGCATGTTAGATTTACCCCCGGTTCCTTGGACCTTGCATGCACGAACGAGCCCTGTCTCGCCTGCATGTTTGCTTTTCATGACCATCAGGCTGGATCTCTCTCTCTAGAAAAAACTAAATGCTTAATATTTCTATAAATTTTTGCAGTAGTGATCAGGTAAGTGACTGCCTGAAAACTATTCTGGCTTAATGAAGGCTGAAGAAAAGGCTAGAGTTGGTGTTAAAGCCATCACTGAGAGCAGATGTCACCATCATCCCTGTTTGTGATGATTCTGCTCCAGAAAAACGCAACCGTAAAGCCCACTAGAAAAAAGGAGTGACTCTAAAATAGAAAAGCTTTTTTCCCCATGAACTTCACTTTAATGAAGGTTAGACATACAGGCTTTCCAAAACAACACATACAACTTAAAATGATAAATTAAAATCTGTAGTAGGAGGCCTTCTTTTTCAGGGCTGTATAGTTGACCCTTTTGAACCTACATTACTCAAGGTATGCAAAATATATGTGTATAATAAATAGCTCTAGAATTTATGGAGTGGAACAGAAAGGATATTAACAGGCAAGTAGAGAGGCTGTATAACCCTCACAAGGCCTTTAAAGATTTATTTTTTTAAAATGAAGGAATGCATGCATGTAAAAGGTAGTACTTCATCGATACACTTCTTTGTGCCTTCCAGAAACACATGCAGAATGATTCCAAGTCTGCCCTCAATCTGGTCATTCTGCTGTTAGCGTCAGTGGGAATAAGATTATTCACAATACTATTTTTCTTTGCTTTAAAAAAAAAAAAATTCCTCTCTGTGTGGGCTCATTCCCACTCTCAGTAAAATCAATTACGAGACTCCCGTTGACTCTGGAGGGATTTGGATCAGGCCCTGTGGAAGTGGGACTACAGCAAGTGTAGAACAACGCAGTTAATATGATTTATTGTGTCCGTTTCTGTGCGTGCAGTTTTTCATTTTCTAAAGCCTGCAGTTTTGCTTTCATCCTCACGTTCAGTAGATAAGAGCTGCAGATCTGTGTTGATCTACACACTGGGTACACTGCAAGCTGGGGGCTGTGTGTGCTGAGAATGAGCTCAGCGTCTGCCCAGGGGGAGCAACCCCTTCAGGGCCAACAGACTGCGTTAGATGCATTTGTAAAGAAAATCTCCCACACAGGCACTGCAAAAGGTGCGTAATCAGTTAGGAGGCTTCTGCTGTGGTGGGGAAAAATACCCTTTAGTAAGACTGAGAAAAAAGCAAAATCCTTTTCCTGCTTACTAAAAAAAAAGTACCTTTTGCGGGTCACCAGTAAAGTTCCAAGAATTCACTAAAAGCTTGTTTTACAAGGCAGACTCAGGCTCCAAATCAGAGATATTTCATTTCACTAGGCTCTTACAGATTTTACATTATTTAACACTGATATTGCTGCTTTTCAGGGCGGTTGTTGAGTAACAGGCTTCCTTAAGACTGCAGGGTAAGAAGAACTGTGGTTTAATAGCTGCGAAAGAATATTATCTAAACATGAGATAATAACATGCTAGGTGCCTAATACATTCTAAATTAAAATACGATTTAATAAACATAGGCAACATATTCCCCACAAAAAAAAAATACCAGAATTGGCAGAACAAAAATCACAGTTTAGTCAGTTCTTCTCTTAACCTCGCAATCCTTTGGCTACAAATTAGAATTTCTGTGAACAGGATTGATAAGGGAAATTAGGCAGTGTCTTTCAGAAACAACAGAAATGTTCTAAGGTGGTATGTTTAGAGAGGCGCAGCACAAAAACTGTCAAAATCTGAAACCTTTCATATTTCCATGGGAAGAAAATACAGGAACCCCAAAAGTCAAACTCTTACCAGCCCAATGAGCCCTATGTCTATGTCCTATGACATATGCTCGTATTTTAAAGTTTTTTATGTACCTAAACCTCTTCTTCTTCCCTTAATTCTATCTGCCATTTAAGCCCTGATCCAAATGCACTCAGGATGTGACGCAGCCCTTCAACCTCACTCCTGCTTGCAGCTCGTTCGGTTGCTAATAAAGTCCCCAAAACACCCACTGAACATACATACCGCTGTAGGGATGCCCTGCAGAGATTTCAGGCAGAAACAGGTAGTTGCTCTGTGACAGGGCAATCACAGTTGTATTATTACAGATACAATATTTCTACATGAAATGGATTTAAATGTACCAAAAACAGTGACAGGCTGTAGAGACGCAAACACTTCACACAAATTCTTTTCCGTGTATGCACAGTAGACCCCGGTACAGCAGATCCCTCATCTACATATAGGTCTTTTAAAAAAAATCTGGTTATGGATAAAAGAAGTCAAGAAAAACTATTAATAATAATCACTTTCACTTTGGGAGACAGTATTTCTAAGTCCTAAACAGCAGTAGCAAAACCAAACCCAGTTGCCGATGGGCCAACAAAAATTGTTGAGGTCTACCTTACTTAAACATAAAAAGGAAGAGAAGCTGTTCCCTTACACACGTACTTATCCTTCCACATACAGTCCCTACAGAAATTCCCTATTATCGAATGATTTTTTTTTCAAGCTGCTTTACAATGCAAGCCATTGATTCAGCAGAAGCTATTGCTTCTGCTTTAAAACTGTCCCAGTTCAAAAAATAGTAGTGTTCCCAAAAGTCACAGTCCTGCTGCTACGTCCAAACAAGCTCAAGCCACTGCCACCTGCAGCAATGGTACTGCGAACACACAGAGAAGAAGGAGCAACAAGGTCTAGTTGAGCCTCCCTGCCCTGCTTACCTGTGGTATCTACAGCCTTTAAAGCACGCCGATAAAAAAATACAGACAACGCCGGTACCACCTGTATCAGCCCCGCAGTGGGGACCTGCCTGAGCAGCTGGTACGTTTATAGGGGTGCCTATATATTTCAGTCCTGCCCTGAAATTTTTCTTTAGCAGTAGAGAATGGGTCTGCAGAAACATACTTCAAAGGAACCATTTTGTTTCATGGGACTATCCTAGATCCTGCACTCTAAAATGATGGCTGGCCACATACCGAAAGTTAGGCACTTCAGTGTGTCATGAGAGAGCATCAATAAACAAAATGAAGTTAAAAGCACATAGATAAAAATGAAAGCGATCAAGCACACACCCCTAGGGGGTCATGACTCACGGCCCAGGGACTGAAAGCCTTTGCTACGGAGGAGTAAGGATAAGGGTTGCATACAGCAGGCTCTTTAACGGCTTCTCCCTAATTAAAATCATTTTTAAAGGAAAAAAAGGTCTCTCTCCAGGACTGGAGAAACAAATGCTACCTTAGATTAGTGACACAGTAGCATTTTAACTATGAGGAGAGTACACAACCTATTTGTAGCTATCCCATGTCAATTATTCTGAATGATCTTTTTGTATTAGAAATAGGAAAAAAAAATCTTTAGAAATATGGGCTGCTTTAATATCCCAAAGCAGGAGCAGCAGGTAAGAACTTACCATTTTCTGGCTGGTCCTTAATATCAGCTTCACTTGGCTGGCTGGGACTTTCAGATTGACTTGAATCTGAAAAACATAAAATACAGCCAAAAATTACAGGGTCTGCTGTGGAAAACAGATCAGAGGCGCCAGACTTCCTCAAAAGGCTGAGAGTACGAACTAAGGACAGGAGTGTTGCACCAGGACATGATAATGCAAAAGTCCCGTGCCTAGGTAATATTTTTTCTAGAAAAAAAAAGGGAATCTCGTTGACGGCACTACACAGAGTGCTCGGGGTGTGTGTTAGCATAAATTAAGCTTTGAGGATCCTTCTTTTTAGAGAAGGCATATTTAAACTACTCTCCTACATGTTTTTTGTAATGCAGCCTCTATGTTGTATACAAACCAGAGCCTTAATCCAACACATAGTAAAGTCTCAAAACAGGCATATAAAGGTAACTAAGCAACACTACAAAGTCGTGGGGATTGTTGTCTACACATTTCTGGAACAAAAACTGCAAAACTGAGAGAAGAGCTGATTTTTTGTCATACTTTCGCAGTGGTTACAGTACTACGAGATCACTGAAATGTACGGCATCGCCCCTGACTTGCAGTGGCATAAATGAGACCAGATACTGGATGAACTGCTTTAGAACTTGTGCAAATAACGGGTCCTACGAACTCCCAGCTAACACTCTCCAACGAACACCATTTATTTGCCTAAAATAATAAAATGACCTATAAAAGGATATGTGTAAATATGAGCGTTTTGTATTTTTTACACATTATTAACTCTACTTTATGCAAAGATGATTGCTGTTTGGTTCAAAAATTATTCTTAGTAGAAGCTTTAGTCAAATAGTATTTTCCTTCTTAATTATTTCTATCACTATGAATTAGGAAAAAAGGTCCCTTTACCTGTGTGGAAAAATTTTTTAAAATCCCTCAAATGACTGTTTTTGCAATTCATACAAATAGAAAAAGATTTCTCTTTTTTCCCCCCAGAAATTGTTCTGTAATTTATTGATTCCATAAAAAAAGTTTTTGCTGTGAAACAAAACTTAGGAAATGAAACCACTTGCTACTGCATCAAAAACACCCCCAATCGTGGCAAACTTATTTTCTGACTTCACCTTGACTTTGCAGAGTTTAGAATTAGCTGTCTGAAATTTGACCACATTTCAGTGAGAAGTCAATGCAAGATCAAAAGGTCACGACACTTAACTGTGATTAAATTGAAAATCTTACTTCTGTTGCAACAGAGTGATAACACCACCCCTTCTTTTTCTTTGAGGTATTAATAGCGCTGGAAGAAGCAGTACTACTAGTGACCTTGGGTCAAGCGATGCTAATTTATTGCTTTAAAAAGGTTCCTTGCTTTTAAGCAAATGAAGATTTTAATTACCGGAGAGCACTATAAAGAAAATGCCTATTTTAAATATTCAAATTTTTTTTTACCTGCTGACTGTATGCATTAGGTATCATTCAGAAGCTTAGAGGACAATCTTGTATAAATTAAAAACTACAAGTAAAAAAAAGTGCTCCCAAAACAAATTTTGATAAAATTCAGAATATAAACATTCAGAATATTTAGCAAAGAAAGCTTCAGTCCTGATACTTCTATTTAAAATCAATGAAATTCTCCTAAAAAGTGATATCTTCCCCGGTGTGTCCAGAATCTGTTTCCTCTCTTTTGTATTTATTATTTTTAGTAATTTCTCCAGTGAAGCTCAGTGAAAAAAATTATTCTCACTTCTGCAATTTTGTTTTAAATATTGCTCTTCTGAGTTATCTTTAACTGAAGCTCCAATCAGTGACAGCAGACAGACTGCCGGGTGATATGCACAGTGCTGTTATATTCTGGACACTACATTTTGGCAAGAAGTTTCATGTTTCTGATACCGCAAAGGTAGAATAAAAGGTAAAATATTCAGAATGTAAAATATTTAGTTAACATTCAAAGTCAACATTCAATGGATTTCATTTTACAGGGCAGGCACTAGGCTTTTGCTTATTCTTTAATTTTTTCTTTTCCTCCAGCGAGCCATGGTTCAATCGGCATTTGGGCTTTATGATTAAAGTAGGGTCAGAATTCCACAAAAAAATTTATATATTTGAAAAAGTTACTGCAGAAAGACAGGACTCGGAGCATGTTTTCCTTTCAAAATTTTAAACAACCCAGCGAAGCAGCGAGAGGGAGGAGGGCAGAGTGGCAGCTGCTGGAGCTGGGCTCGGCGCGGGCGCGCTCGGCCCCCAGCCTGGCACCCCGGCTCCCCGGCACAGCCCTGCGGCCGGTGGGCAGCACAGAGCGGGAGCCGCTCCTGGATTTTGAGAAACAAAGTACTTTTGTTTGCGTTGAGTGCTGTTTTTCCAACACCACAAGAGAGACTCTACTGGCTGTAGGACATTTGTTTGCGTACTGAATCTTAACTTTCTCCTTTTATTACCCTGGCTACTGCAATAACATTTTGCCTGATTCTGTTTTCCTGTAACCCACCCCTTCTGCTGAAATTAAATATTAATTTCTAAAAAAGACAACAAAGGCTTTAAGCACTATTCTTCATGAAGAGGCACGGGGCAATAAAATGCAGGACAAGGTAGAATTAAAACCAATCTATACCGCAGTAGAGATCACGGGAGGCTACTGAAAACGTGTATTGGGCAAGCGTATGCTCACCATTGTTATGCAAGGTGGCATCTTGTGGAAACCCCAGATAAGAAGACTGAGTTAAGGCACTTAGCCAAAATGTTTATATGCAGAATTTTGCTTCCCTGATTTTATTCAGATGCTGCAGATGATCCGGTACATATAAATGTGCCGCCACATGGTTAAGGGATTGGCAAAATCCGAGCCGTTGTATTTTACAGTCTTGCCTAGGACGAGAGAGTCTTGCTCAGCCTCCACCGCTCGCTCTCTGCTTTTTCAGCAGTTGGCAGTAACTCCTGTTGGGGTTTTTTTGTTGTTTTGCACATGGAAACTTTAAAATTCCAGTTTTCTGAATGTTTAGCGTTTTGCGGGCTCAGCTACAACGGGAGGGAGAACGCCTGTCCCGCTGAGTCAGTTAGCCAAACAGGTGACCGGAGGAATAAATTAATTTTTGCCCATACATAATTGATATAAATGGAAGATCGTTTTCATAAGCATTTGCATTAAATCAATAAAATCACTTACTATAGAGCAGTTTAACAATTCATTTGATTTTCTCTTTTCTATATATTTGATAGCCACTCTGCAAAACAGTATACACTTTATGCCTGTTTTCTTTAGCAACAACACTGCCAGTTAAATTCTACCACCTGCAATAATTAGAGCCATTGGAAAACATACAAAACAAAATATACAGTAGATGCGAGCCCCTCTTGAATCCACGGCCCCCTGCGGCAACGAGTTTCATTGGTGCCTTAAGCTAAGGCTGGTAGGAAGCCAAAGAATCTGTATATTACAATAAAGTGCATGTTATTAAGGGGAGGATTTAAATGATTTCAGATGGAGCTGGAAATATTATAGTGAGGAACCACTATTAAGATTGCTGATTTAAAAAAAAAAAATCACCAAGGAATCTAGTTTTATGTTTAAGGAAGCTTAACCTTGAATAGCACAATGGGTTTTATTTGGGGGCTTTTTTCGTTAAAGAAAAGTTAGTGGTTGGAATTTTTAACCCTGAACTAGCTGGAGTTAGCGTGAGTGCGTACACTGGAGTCCAGGTTACTGGACAAGAGAGGCTCAAGTGGATCTGGTATCAACCGTAATCATGGGGAAACACGATAAAAAGCATGTCAAAGCTATTTTACTCTCTACTTCCAAGCATCAACTATGATTGAGGGATAAAGAAAAAAACCCAGCACAACAGGCTAGTTTTTCCGAAGTAGCATTTCCTACTACGTCGCTATTCTCTGCTCCTCTTTGGAGCTATTTCTTAAGCATATGCTACCCCAGCGTGACCGGGATGGTTATGCCTGAGACCCAGGTTTGCCTGATCTCAAACCATACGTACGCAGGGACCTTCAGCTCCAGGATGGAAGCTCTGGACCTTTCAATAAGCAATCTTCCCTTTCAGCTGCAGCAGGAGTGCAGCTCCAGCCAGGCTGCACGACGGCTGCGTGGAAGCAGGGCTCGCGGCGCTGGAAGGGAGTGCTCCATTGTTTGGAAAGAATAAAACCTTCCCAGGAAAAGTCTGGCCCGTGGACAGGACCAATGTCAACAGACTGACAATGTTGTTCTTTTTTGTAGACCGTGACACAGACGGTGAAGATCTGTTACGCTTCTCCACCAAAAAACCTCGCTTCGAGTGTCATAGCGCGAAACCACTTCATGGCTACCTGGCTTCGGGAAAACAGGACACTTTCTTGGGCACTCGCACTTTCTCGGCACGCCGTGTTTTCCAGGGCATGCTGAATCCAGCCTGGGGTGGCCGTGACCTACAGGGACCAGCCTTATTGTCTGCTGGTCTGCGCAAACAGAACTAACGGGTGTCAAGATTATTTTTTACCTATGTAGAGCCAGCCCCCTCCAGAAACTGAGCCCTCGCTAGCAGCCAGCGTGCTAATTCAGGTGCAGATGCATCTATCCTCTAAACAGTAAAGGTGATCCCCACATTGTGGAGAAAAAAAATGACCGGCGCTGCCAGATGAGCAAGGCTGCGGTGCCACTGCCCATGCTGAGCCCGCTCTGCTGCTCAATAAAGCGGGCTCCCTCTCCTCCGCTGCCAGCCCAGCACCTCGCAGAAGCACCGCAGAAGTGCACAACTTAAATTTTCCATTCATATCATGTTTTAGTGGGGGGGGAAATATTGTATAATAAACTGACATATTTTATTCAAGTTTCAGAGTCCTATTTGTAATAAAATATTTATATGGCTGGGTTGTGTTCATGCAATAAATTTTTCATCTATAATTTTGGGCATGGATTCTACCAAAGATTTATATACTCTAAAAAAAAACCCTAAATCATGCTCCTTTATACACAGTCTTACGTGGTGAGCTTAAGGGATTTACAAACAGAAACCAGCACCAGGACTGAGGTTTTTTTATGCTCACTTTCCCTTCGTTATACATTATAATATAAACACACAGGGATTGCTCCATATATGCTACAATTATTATTTACGGCTATTTTGGTGGCTACTACTATTTCTTTTCAGGAAGGCCTGGCTCTCTGTTTAACTCCAGCCGTCGCTTTCAAGTCAACTTTTATAGGGAGTTCAAAGTGCTTCATTATCATACACCTCACCGTCACACATGTACATACCCGCACCAGATTTCCAGTTTTATTTCATACCCCCCTGTACAGTACACCCCATCCCCGCAGCTCTCGAATAAGGTTCTGCAGCGGTAAAATCCCTGTGGTGCCAGCCTGTTTTTTTTTTTTTATAAGGCGAGGACTCTTAATTCCTGTACACTGGGAAAGAGATTATCTTTGATAATGGAAATGTAAATCAAAGCTTGCTGTTGTTTATTCCAGACAGACATTTGTGTGTTAAGTCTGTTTATCAGGCAACACTTTGTCTAAGCCAGGAAGTAGTCAGCCTTTGTAACAAGATGTATGCAAATGATTTTCCCATGAGCCCTTGCCACAAAACTTTTGTGGCAAAAACCTTCCTTGTTACTTCACCAGTAAGACGCTACTAAGCTACCCCGTAAGTAGACTAGCAACAAAACAGCTAGCTAGACTATGCTGATGAGTTTGAATGAGACCAAAACATGTGCCCACAGTCTGTTGCTCGGTATTGTAAGCAGACTTTGTGTATTACATCTGTTTATCAGGCAACACTCTGTCTGCTGGGGTGGCTTTGTACCAAGGTAGATGCAAACAAAGATCTCCACAACTCCCCAGCTAACTTTTTTTGGACGCTGAAAGTCCCAATTACTTTCCTCGTCGTAGGAAATAAGAATGTGAAACTTCACCGTGAGGCTGCGAGACCCTAAAGCTCTATCAAAATGGTTTCATTTTAAATCAACTTTCTTTGTTCTCACAAGCCCATAAATGATTTACTGCTATCGTGTGATGGCCTAGAATGTGGGGAATCTGTGTATTCCCGTATTTGTTCCTTGATATTACAAACAAGTATTTGATTCACTTCTAAATGTTTGTTTGTAAAACAGTTCACAGCCTTTGATTCCTACTTACTGATTCATTTCTGGAACATTTTTCTATTTATGCCTTTACAGTAGCAAACGTTAATTTTGACTTAATTCAAATTGTCATCAAAGGCTTCCTTAAGAAATCCCACAGCACAGATTTTATTTGTTATAATAAAATATTCTTAAAGTAAACATCATGCGACTGTGTTTTTTTAATTCCAAGAGATACAAAAATCCGTTACCCAAAGGATTCAAATTGGTTCAGCCCTTTTTCCTAGACAAAATAAACACTTTAGGACTTTACTTGTTTGTATTCTCCTCAGTGGTGCTGTATGCATCACCAGCTAAAAACAAAGAAACTTTTAGCTGCTCAGACAAAATGCAGAAGCTCCCCAAACAACGAAGCAGGGGGGTGGGGAAGCATTCAGAAAGTCTGACAGTCCATTCAATATAGGGATGATGGCCATAATGCATCCAGGGTCCCCTTGCTAATTAAATATGCATTGGCACAGTTTTGATCGATGCAAGCCATGGATCAGATGACACACCTGCAAAATCTTGAGCCCAGAGCTCCCAGGAAAAGGAAAATACAGGCTGTCTCCTTATCTTTGTTTTCAAAGGCTCTCAATTTCTGTGCTTAGATATCTAATTTAATTCTCTCACCCCTCAGCAAACTGGATTACGAAAGTCAATACTGCCATTGTGCATCGACAGGAACACACAGCTTTCCTTTTATTCAATTTAGCCATGACCTTTAGACAAAGATAATGACAACTGTCTAAAAGTAAGGTAAGGCCTTAAGGAAGACCCTGCAGCGGGGCCCCTCTGGCTTTCCGCGGCTCCTCCGCCCGGCAAGAGCCCACCAGACATGGAGCAAATTCAAAAATAAATTTTCTCCCCAGACCGCAACGACCAGCTCGGCGGAGCGGCACCCTCGGCCGCACAGGGCTCTGTCCCACCCCGAGGAGCTGGGACACCTCGCTGCCGGCGCGGGACGGCGGCCGGACCCTCGCGAGCCCTTTGCCAAGAGGTGCCCACGTTGCTGGAGGAAGCACGCGTGCCAACGGCAAGTGCCGAGCGCTTGCACGAAGAGGGACCGCGCTGTCCCATTTTTTCTGCGGCTGTTAGGGAAACAGTGAAACGGAAGGGTCAGGCAAGTGTCGGCGGTACCACTAACGTCTAATTTCTGGCTCCGATACTTGGGAGGAATTGTAATCCTCGAGCTAAGCGCACGGCGCGGAGAGCCGCACGCAACCGCGCTTCGCTGCGGCAGGAGGAGGAACCGGCACGCGGATTTTCCTGGAGCTGAGCTGAAGCCAATGGAAATGACATTACTTTCCGATAGGTCTCGCATCAGTATTTTTACCAGCCTTCCTGCATCAGATAGTATCTTTCTAATACCTCTGTAGGGAAAGGACAGAGAACATGCTCTAAGCCAACGAACAGCTATCAGGCGGTAATCCACTTTGGTACCCACAGATACAGGTTGTACCTGAATCAGTGATTTAGGCATATAAAGATTCATATTCATTGAGCAGCCCAGCTCCACAAAATGTTAGCTTCCATGCTGCACGGTATTTTTTTAGCTGCATTTAAAAATATACTTGGCATTTCTAGCTGTGGACCAATATTTTTCTCATGTCTTTTTATACAGATTTGGAGGGAAAGATATTTGTAATGGAAAAAAATATGTGCAAAGTTGGATTGCTAAGTTTCTGTAATCTTGGGAAATAAAAAAAAAAGCAGCCTATGTAAGAGCTACAAGAAACCATATGGATCAACAAGAGCTGCCCTCATATCCCTGGGAAATATAAATTAACCTACATTTCATCATCATAAACCCCAAAATAAAAAATCTAATTAGAGTCTCTACCCTCAGATTCACTTCTAGAAAATTTGCTTATCCCCCTCACAAAATGATTTACAGTACTTACATCCATTTCTTCAGAGTGATTTAAATTTATTGAATCATTTCAATTTTTAGAGAGCTTCCATTTGGATCTGTATGGGTTTCTAGACATATGCAGTGCTCAGTTATTTAAAATTAATTGCAGTACAATAATTTTAAATTGCTTCACACTATACGAATCTCAAGTGCTTTGAAATATTTGAACCATTCTATTTAGAAGCCATCAAACTTCTGAGCACATGCATCAAAGAGTTGTTTTAAAAGCCGAAGGGCCGCACTGATGATCCCAAAGTGCAGGTGAGCAGGGCTCTGGGCATGCTCAGTGCACACGGATCTGAATTTATAGAACAATTCAACAAATTTTGCCCGAATGTCAATCTTTAATTAACAAAAACGGATTCTGTAATAATTTCAAACCACTAAAAAATTTCTAAAACTAGAAAAGCACTGTTATAAAATAATGGCATACATTAAAACTATTATTACTTCTAATGTATATTTATAGAACATCCTTTTATCTTGGAAATTAAAACATCTTATTAACATTAAACTAAGCTTTACAATACCTCTGTGGGAAAGGTGAGCATAACTATGCCCACTTTACGCAGGGATGAAGGAGGCACATAGAGGTTAAATGATTTACCTTCAGAGGCAGAGTTACTAAAAGGAGTAAAAAGCATGGGGCTGAGCCCTCAAGCCACTGCTCTAGATAATAAAGTATCATTCCCCCCAGTACAGCCATTACAATGGCAACGGCACTGACCGCTTAGGAAGCCTTGAACTACATTATACAGAAAATTACTTGTTAGAGTGGATCCAAAGTCACCTAGAAGGGATATTTCCAGTCACTCTCAGCTTCTGTTTCACTTGCTTTTTTTTTTCTTATTAACAAGATACCATTTCTACATTCTCTCTGGAGTATTTTCTAACTCAATTTAACAATAACAACAACAGTATTTAGGGTGACTAAATAGCTGGTTTTGCAATATCTGACTTCATGTATAAAGGCAAGTGAAGATGAAACTGTGTGATGGGCAGATCTGGTAGCTTTGGTCAAAGTCTCCAGGTCTGCTTCTATGCAATTTTACACTGGTGAGTAAACCAACATCAGCAAAGCAGGATTATGTCCACCATATGGTGAGACTCCATTGGCGGTAGTACAGTCACCCAATTAATCTCTATCCCCCACCATCCCCTTGTTATTTATTTATTGTGACAAACTCATCCTTATGGGACCCAAGGCAGGGAGCTGCGTATTCCCAGGCTATTCTCGTCAGTGCCCATCCTCATTCTTTATCCGCGCTGCCCAAGCAGTAGCTGGCGGTCTGGTACCGCTCCTCTGGCCAAGATGCACAGTGCTACAAGGTCACGACCAAGGAGGCTCTCCAGATTTTCTCTAGCAGACAGGAATAAGGAATTTTTCAAATCTGCCCTCCATCAAAAAGCCAAATAAACCCCACTCCCTGACAATGAGCACAGCCTTCTTAAACTGCTTTCCAAAGCTCGCCTTTTTAACATCACGTGAATAACGTAGCTGTTTCTGGAGGCCATCCGGGTGTTCATATATTTCAGTCTGTGCCTCTTGCTAAGTTCTCTCTGCAGCTGGAGCCGTTCAAGACTTCGTCAGCCAGCAAAAACAAAGAAAAACCATCACCAAATCAATAAACTGGGCAAAAACCCTGACCTCCTCCTCCTCTTTCAACCTCTTCCACTTCTCTTTCTCCTAAAGGACAGGTGTAAAATTTTCCCATGGTTAACTGAAAAGTCAAGTAGGAATCTACACATCAAACAGAATAAAGAATACTTAAAAAGAACTAATATCGCAAAAAATGGGCCCATTTTCCCTAGTAAGGATTATTCTATTTCACACAGGGAAAAACCATGTTGATAATAAAAATGTGTGATTATTTAAGGAATAAACAAAAGGCGAACTAATAGTCCATGGTGTTTTTGTCAGTAACAGATTAATATCAAGTTACAGATGAACCAATCTGAACCAAGTTTAGGTACTAATTTTTTCTTATGGATCCATGCTAGCAGCCCCATTTTCACAACTCTCTCTCATCTTGGTGTACCTGACACCTTTCCTCTTGGCTCCCATTACAGCCCCTGTTAAGTACATATTTGGTTGGAAAGGCCAATTTTTTTGTGTGGTGTTTTTTTTTCTGGCAGACATCTTTTCCTTGTTCTGTGCACTCTGAGGAGTTCAATGTGGCATGTGAAAAATTTCCATTTCAGGTTTTCTTAAGCTTTATGCAAAATTAAACTGCTAGCAAAAATACATAGATATATAAAATTATAGAGCAGAAAAAGCTGCTTGATAGTTCCCTTTCCTCCATCCCCACCTTCCTCTCTCTTGCCTTTTTTTTCTGAAAACAATGCAGAAATATTGCCATCAGCCCAAAGCCTTTCTTGAACTGAAAAGTCAGAGGATTTTGCCCACAAAGAATTGCCACTGATTGCTGCTCTGTGGATATGTTTCTATTCTCACAATATTGTAGACTGCGAAGAAGAACAGAGAATTACCATAAAAATCAGGACGTGTTTTGTTGCATCAGTATCGTGTTGGCATCAACCACATAGACTCGGGCAGGAAAAAAAAGCAGCCTTTTGGTAGGCAGCCTACTTGTTCTGTGTTTCTGCTGTGTTTGTAAGCCATGCAAGTGGAAGGTAAAGTTAAAACTCAGGGAGAAGTAACATCCTGCAGGCTCGGTACAGAGCCACCACACTGAGTTACAGCACAGCCTAAGGTACGGTGGCCATAAATAATGGAGAAATGGAATTGTAGCTACATCTCAAAGGACAATGGATCATTACAAATATATGAAAGAGCTGGGCATATTTATGTAAGGTAGGATTCCCTCACACACACACATTGAAAAAGATTAAGCTTAATGTGTTGACTCTGAAAATACAACCTACAATCCATTTTCACTTGGACCCAGTGCTGCAAAACTAAATTTTGAGGAAGAAAATTTAAACCAGAAAAGTCCAGAGCTCTCAAAACCCGTAACTACACTGTGTAGACAAAATTTTAATCAAACTTTTAAAGCCATGGTTATGATCTGATGAACAGACAGCTTGACTTGATTACATTTTTAAGTTTCAGTTTCTATTTCTGTTTTAAGATGAAAAAGATCATAGAGTGTCAGAAATTTGAATACTGAATAGCAAAAGCTCTTGCAGGTTTAGAAAGCATATAGAAAAGCTGGCAAAAGAAAACGCTATTCCATTGCCACCATCTGCTTTCTGGCATATTGAAGAAACTTTACTAACAGCAACATTTTCTTGCATTAGAATATCTGCTAATTAGTTTTGTTGTAAATTTTTTTTTAAATTACCTTTTACACAGAAGGCAAATAGCCAGTTTTTTTGGCTGGCTACACCTTACACCACGTCTGATAACATTTTCACATTAAGTTCAGCTTACCTCCCATTTTTTTCTATCAAAATCCTATCTTTAGTGTAGTCAAAGCCTGCAAAAACTTTGCCTTGCTGAGACTAAAGAAAAAAACATCAAACATACGAAGTGTTAAAAATCGCTGAATAACTCAAAGGAAAAAAGATAATTTTGAAGGCGTTTTGGCTGAAATCTATTTCCCTTTGAATTGCATGAGTGTTTTAAAATGTTAAAAACACTACAGAGTGACTAATGAATGTAAAAGAATGATAAAGAGTATGGGTCCAGTTATCAGTGATGTGCCTAAAACAAAATAATTTTGGACAGTCTGCCATGCAAATATTGACTAAAATGTCATAAATAATGTCTGCAACAAAGGGAATCCTGCAAAGGAATATTCTGTTGTACTTAATGCATTGTAGAATGTGCCTTTTAGCAAGCAGTATGTTACAGAGCCTGAAAACTTCAGTTGGACAAAAAAAGCTAAAATTTCCCTCATAAAAATATGACTAATGGGCTTTTTTTTCAGAAACAGACCTTCCAAAAAGCTAAAGGTACAGCATTACATTTGGAAAACGGTTCACTTAGAAGTTGACTTTTCACAAGAAATAAGAGTTGTCCAAACATTAAAAATAGACCAAATGCAACCACCTCATTGACTTATGACTATTTCCTCTGCCATTTTTAACAGTATTTTCACCCATTTATTTCCTGGCAGGGCAGAGGCTGTTTGCAGGTCTTTATCATACTGTACTGAAATAAAACTCAAAGACATTAAGTCTACCACTGCCCTGGGCCAGAGCTGAGAGATGACAAAGACTCTGTTCAAGTACTTCGTAGGACCTAATTCTGTCTTGGTTGCAGAGTCCGACTGCACTCTGCATGTAGGGTTAGAAATAAAGATGCAATCCTGCGAGAATGATCGCAACACACAGTTTTATATCAGGCAAAGTACGCAGGAAGGGCTCAGAACCTACTTTCAAAATCTCTGCATTTTAGTAATTTTATTACTTTTTTAATAGCGTCAAAATATGAAGTCAAAATGAGGAACGACATGGGAAGTTGCATTAACAACTCCAGATTACTTGCATCTACACTGACATATTGTGCTATGTGTAATCACAAACAACCCAGTCACTTTTTCTGAAAGTCTACTAAAAAAATTAAAACAATCAGGGCTACACTGAAACCTTCTGCATGTGTTTTCAAAAATTTCATTTCTGAGAAAAATTTCACAGCCACAGAGATGACAAATAATGACGATATTTTACATTTCTAAAGCATCTTTCATCCAAGATCAAAGAACTTCATCAACATTAATTCTCAAAATACGCCTTTGAAATATAAGTACTATTAAACCTATTTTATCTTTATCTAACTTGATCTATTTTCTTTATAAAATGCTAGTTACTGTAGCATCTCTCTAGGTGGAGCATGACTCTATAGGTTAAGTAACTTGACCAGAAATACTTACTAGATCAGTGGCAGAACTGACAATGATCATGTTCAGGAGTCAAGAATCCTAAACTCTGCCTCCTTCCTAGGCTAATTAAGAACATATCTATGCAAACTGACTTAAGGAGGACAAAAAATCCTCTTTACCATCATGGGATTGAGGTGCCACCAAAGTAAGCGAAATATCTGGAATCTGCAGGTACATAAAACAGCTGGTAGGAAAGGCTGTTGTAGTGTAGGACAGATGGACAGACCAATAGGTGCGTGAGGGTAACTAATTATATATGAAGAGAACGAGCATGCGTTTGCTATTTTCAAAACCTTTTGGAAAAAATGAAGTCAAACTTTCTTAACAAAGATGCAAAGTCTCCCCACTGAAGCATGCAGAGCCCAGTGAGAAAGGGAAGCGCCGGCAGACAGAAGTGCTGCCTGCTCTCCCGCAGAGGCTGTCGCTGTGGAGGGCTGACGCCCCGAGCTCAGAAAGAGCAAGAGTTTACCAGCTGCACCACAGGTCACCCACAAAAAGATTGGTGGGGTATGGGGCAGGGTCTGAGGCCGAAGAATTTGTTTAACACTAAACTTACGATTATTTAAAAATAAATTACAGGCTGTGTTACAAACCGTATAATTCAGTCTTTGGGCCAAGGTTTTTCTTGACATAACCCAACTGGAATTACACTGGGGATAAATTTAGCACAGTATTTTCATAAGGCTCCTTTTCTTATCATTCCTGTAATCAGGTCGTATGTGTCTATAAATGATATTCTCACATCTGCTTTGTAACATGGATGAAATGTTGTCGTCTATGTTGTGCTGCCTCAGAAGATGACGTACGCTCTGTGAATGTGCACGGTACCTACTTTTGATAAAAGCAGTCCCCATTCTGAGAGGTGTGTTTTATAATCCTTTGTGATTTTGCAGCAGAGGAACTGTTGGACAATGAAGAAAAACATTTCAGCTCCCCTGAAAGTTTGGCTGTTCCTTTTCAAACAATACAACACAAGATTTGGGACATACTGCTGACACAGCAACATCAGTGCCTCAAAGAAACTGTGGGAAATGTCAAATTTATGGTCCTATGGGTGATTGGTGGAAGGTTTTTTTCCCCCCCCTTCAGCAAGCCTCTGTCAAAAACAGAGCCTCTAGAAAGTTTTTGGCTACGTCCCAGCAAAGCAGAAGGAAGCTGTATCCCACACTTCCCTTGGGACTTAATGAAATATACAGCCTCTGGGCTTCTTTCAATTTGGTCTTTCAGATTGCTAAACCAGTGAAAGAAGGATCCTAGCTGTCACAAACGTCACATGTTTGGGGTCACCTGCTGCTCGGGGGTTCTCATGCCAGTTGTTGACATAATAAGCACCCCTTACACTTTAATTACAATTCACAGTGTGCAAACTCTGCAATCTGCTTTAAGGCAGACAGTCTTTTAAATCAACACTAAATTCTACTACTGTTCGAGCAGAAATGGGAAGAAAAAGATGTCCAGCTGACTGAATAATTGTATTCAAATATTTGTGATCCTGAAGAAAAGTAAGCACTACCCAGTGAAAAGAGCAACTGTATTGCCTGTAGCACTTCAGAAAGCGTAGTTAAAACTAGACTCGCTTCTCACAGTCACGCAGACGACGCATGTGAGACGTTTTCATTCGATGAGCTCCTACCATCGGCAGCTCTTTCCGCAGCTCCTGCGAGCGCAGACCTGAGCACCCAGCTGTGTTTGTCCCCGACGCGAAGCGGGCTGGACACAATGCCGGACGCTGGGACCGTCTATGGGAGGGAAATTCTCAAGTCCTCTTAGTATGAATTTCGACAGGACTTGTGCAACGAAAGCCTAAATGGGAAGACGTGTTTGTTTTATTCTGGAATGCTTTATTTAGTCCGGTACAAGAAACATTGGGTCTACTTAAAAATACTTATTATTTTGAGAAAGAGATGAGAGTCCTTCAGTTTCCTTGACCGCTACCTCTTTTTTAACTGTTACTCTTACTCCTAATAAAGACATATTAAGACCACCAAACCTAAATAAATTATACCATCCGTAGAGGAAAAAAAAGACTCCTCTCCTTATATGTTAGAGAAAATCCATTTTAGCATTCGTGCATCTAAAAATGCCTCCAGTCAATTATATTATTTACAATGCCTTGGTTGAATCCAACTTTTCCCATGGAAAGAAAGAAAGCACAAGAGCGGACGCGTGCTCTGGGAGTACTTCTAGAAGAATTTCTACGTTCTCTCTGTTAGAAAAGCTGTTAAGTCTGTAATTGTGGGCCAATGGTTATGGATCACACTGTCCACACACGAAAGTATTCCAGCTTGCCGGTGGCAGCACAACCTCCAGCAGCTGCTCCGCACGCATTCACCCTACGCGCTCTCCGAGAAACAAAGGAGAAGTCAAGAGCGCGATACAAGGGCCTATTCCGATTTAAATCATCAGGACTGACTTTGGCCATAGGAGAAGGCTGCCGCTGCCCAACTGACTTCTGAGAGAAAAAACCCCGATGGGTTTTCACCATATTCAATAGGCAAATACTGGCAAGCCGCTCTTTTCCCCTCGGCCAAAAGGGACACAACCTCCTCCTGCCGCCTCTCCCGTCGCCTCTCTCCCTCCTCGCTTGCTGTATCAGCGACCTCAGGTAAACTCGAAACATTTTGAAATTATCATCAGACTGTGAAGTACTTCAATGAAAATCTATAAAACAAATTTATAGTGTGCATTCATATGTATTATATATACACTTCGAACAGGATTTATCATTTAGCTGACCTTTGAAGCACTGATATTTTTAGATCCAAAAAATGTGTGTTGATTGTACTTCAACCGGGTCCCCTTACAATGTACCAACTCCTTGATATCTTACTACCGGAAAGATAATTGCAATGAATTTTTATATTTCAGCACATGGGAAGATAAGATTAGACAGTAGGGACATAAAAGCAAACTGCACCACATAAAAGATAAGTTTCTGAAAGTTACAATTTACACCAAATGTTACAGATTAAAATGTTCAAAGCTATTTATAGGGCCTCGTGCTGATCCCATTATAGACCATGGGAAGACTGCAAAGAACCAGCACTACCTTTTACTTAATCACTTACCTATAAACCCGCTGGAACACAGAAATTATTAATGATATTAAGACTATTACTAATTCCCATTGCCACCTAGACACCTCAGTAACCTGGTCCCAATGCGGTATGTGCTGCGCAGACCTCACCATCCAAGAGGATTGTTCCCACTCTACTGGCATTATCTACAATATGAGCAACTCATCCCAGAAGGTAAATAAGCATTTGATTTCCCTCTGCCTCCTCTTTATGCCTCTATTTGCCTCTGTCTACTGAGTGGCTTATCATATTTTTTTAATGGGATTTTTTTCTTCTTTCTTCCCTACCATGAACTTGCCACCAATAGTCGTTTGTCCAGTGCAAGAAATGAGGATTAACAGCAAAAGAGATATGTTTACTTGCATACAAGGTATAAAAAATTAAAGCTAAAAAGCAAATTAAAAGTAGGGAAATATACCTAGAGAGCCACACAAAGTGCCATATGATTCATCTACAAGCAGCAGACAACAGACACAGCCAAGGCCCACTAAAGGGCACAGGTGCAACAGCCGAAAAATAACCCACTGCAAAGCAAAGTTTCTACCACGGCGGTGAATAAACGACACCCTCTGGAAAGCTGTCCTGACAGCAGCCAGCACACGGCATCCTCCCCATCCGGCCAAGCCCTCGGACTGCCTCTCTGTGCCACAAAAACAAAGAGTGTTATCGATATAAGGCAAGGCTCCAGTGAACATGCTCAGAAGTGATTTTTCAGTCACAGCTTAACCATATTTTCTATTTTCTTTCTCAAACTTCACCTTCTCTGAGGACTATTTCTATGAATAGTTTCAAATTTCAGCCACTTCTGATGAAGCCCTTTACAAAAAAAGTGTTGCTAGAAATGTCTGACAAGGGAAAAGTGATTTTTTTCCCTACTATACAATTACTAAAAACACATGGTGGAAGAGATTCTGTGCAAACCTGGAGAGTGGTCTGTTTTCCACAAAGACGAGGAAGGAGAAATTGCAGCCCCAACCATGGGATTGGTAAAAGAAGGAGCTACGATGGAAACTGTTTTGAAAACTTAACTCATTCAGCCAATACAGTAAAGAGTAAGCTCCATACACAAAATTACATGTAGACTGAATCAACTCCACTCTCAGTATTTGTGGGTGTGAGCTGTATACAGAATGTTTGGTGAAGCCCAATTCATGTTCAAAAGAAAATTAAACCAAAGAATAAGTTATTGAAAGGAGCCTTTGAAGCAAAAAAGCAATGATGTGTGAAAGACAGAACCAGAAGAGTTTATTTAAACACACAGCACAGAAAACAGGGAAAACAGAAATTAGGAAATTAGAAGAACAGTCATGAAGGCACCCAGCAGCCTTTTCCTGGTACTAGAAGTTCCTATATCTATGAATATTTTATCCAGATTCAACTATCTTTTTCAAGTCCTTCCTATCAAAATTCCAGACATTTTCTTCAATAAAATCAGAAAAGTGATTCAAAATTTATTGGTAGAAGATATAGAATGAGCTGTATGTGGATATTACAAAGGATCTGGGAACCTTACACCCGTTAGATCTGCTTATTTAACTATTTAGCAGCACAATTTAAAATTTGCATATGACTGGTTTGATGCCAAACCATAAGAATAAAGCAGGAATGTCTCTCTCTTCCTATGAATTTCAAACTCAGGTTTTTTAACTTACTCCTCAAATGTGAACTGCATTCCCTTCCTAAAATTACTATGTAGCCCATGATCTAGAAAAGTATATGTAAGGCTTTAAAATAGTCCTCTTTTTTGTTCCCTTAAATTTCCTATCAAAAATAAATAGTTTTGTGAACATACTCAGAAATCAGATATTTCATGCTGGTTCCAAAAGAGGAACTTCTCCATTTAGCAAACCCAAGTCTAAAAATAAGCGTCGAAAACTGAAAAAAATCAGTTATAAAACCCAGTTCCTCATTGCACTGCAGCGCCCAGCAACGCTCAATGACTAGAAGAATCTGGCCCATCCTCTTCCAACAGTTTTCTTATCCTGAGGAAGTCACAAAAACAATCTCTGTGATAAAATCAATCCATGCAAGTAACGATCCTTCGTCCAAATGTCTTCTAATTTCTCCCTGTGTCGCTTCATTCAGGTATCACTAAGGCATTATGGATGTACCGTGCCCACCCCAGTGAGTAAGGTGGGAGTGCTTATCCTATTGACTAACCAAGGCATCTGCAGTCCTCAGTCAGCACACAATTGCAGATCTCTTGTTTGTCTAGTCTCTGCTAGATGCTAATTTTATTACGGCAGGCTAAATAAAACAGGAATAGGAGAGTGGGGAAGGGCGGCAGAGGGAAGGCAGCCAGATATTACAGAAGTTTACGGAGTCGTGTTTTTATATATGTGTCCTGAAACTCAAACTTCTGGGCAGAAGTGGTGGTGCCATGGAACCCCAACTACAGCATACGTGTGCGGCGGTGGACTTCGTCCCTGAAGTGCCCCTTCATTTCACACACCAAAAATCTACCCTGGAGAAAAGAAGAATGTCTTTCTTGCTAGGTATGCGGTTTGGTCCAAATTGAGGGAAGAAGCTGAAGAAAAATAGTCAGTTTAAGTGTCACAGCTCAGTTAATAGGGGCTGAATCCATTAGTCATGACAGGCAAGCCTGCAATAAATTATGACTGTCTTATGCTCCCCCACTAGGCAAAATCCTTTCCTGATTTTTCTGCACTCCTTATTCAAAAGCAATACCCAGTATGTATTCCAGGACAATTTGCTGTGTGCTGTTGAGATCAAGAAGCAAGGACACTGGAGGGGTGAATGCACCAAATATCTGACTTTGCAGGTTTATCAACCTTACACAGGTACCATAATCCAAGCAGAAACTCTTCTCGTATCTGAGGCTGTCGAAACACCTACGGACTGCCTCTGCTTCACATGATCTAGGAAACGGCTCTTATCCTTTAACCCTGTACAGGGACATCACTGCCAAGTCCAAATATCACTAATTATTATCAAGATTGCACCTAGGACTGCCACCCTGCAGATCCCCATTTTGCTTAGAGCTGTATAAGCAAAGAACAAAGAGAAAGCCCTTTCCTCAAAGAGCTTACGATTTACTAGGCCTACCAGGAGAGCAGGACAAGCACAGCATCTTACTCTCCTGCCAAGTGTAAATCTTCAGAGCTCTGGCTCCAACTGGTCATAAATAAAGATGGGAAAAAGTATAAAGTAATTCTGTTCACTTTGTTTCATTTCAAACTCATGAAGGAAAGAATGTATTATATGCATCCAAGTCCTTTAATAAATATATAAACCACAGAAAGATATGATTTAGACTTCAAATACCACCTCAGCACTAACTACAGTGTCAATAATGCAATATGATAAAAAATGTAATTTATTGGCCCCCTGTTTTAGGCAGAGATAATGGAGCACATCTAAGAAGCGCCTAAAACTAACGGGCCATGCAGGCTGGAGGGCGCACCAGCCCTTGGGGCTCAGCTTCCCTAAAGAGTGCACAAAACAGTCTATCCTGCGAGCACCAGCAGGCTTTAGCGCACACACAGACTTGCAGACAAAGGATCAGCCTTTACAAATATTTTCTAATTGATCCAACCACGATCTTCAAGATGGAATTTTATTTCCCTTTTTTTGCGGTTAATTTCTTTATCTGTTATGCACTTGAGGAGACTTCATTGTCCAACTATTTTATTATTTGCTACACAAAAATTATATTTGTGAATGGCTCCATTATTTCAGCAGTTAGCCTTCTGGTGCACAGAAAGTTTCCCTTCTGAACAGGCACTCATTCATTCTGCTGCACCATTGTACATTTTATGGCTTGCCATACCAAAAAAAAACCCAACCCTTTTCTTTTTTATTTCTTTCAGTGCTCTTATTATTATAATAGTTTAAAAAGTGGCTTCCACTTTATTTATACCACATCACTTGGGTAAAGGATAGCTACCCACAATAAATCTAGTTATTTTCCAAAGTAGATTGCTCATTAAATACTGTATATTAAAGAGCCCTCTGAGATTCAGAATAATCCACTAAATGTTTTTTAGATATCTCTTTCTACTTAAATAAATAATTGCAATCATGAATGTGAACCAAGTCCTGTGCTTGTAAGGTTGAATTAATAAAAGCTGAACTTTATATAAGCCTCAGCTACAGATCATTACGCTGGTGAAGAATTTCAGGTGCAAATAATCAGAGATTACTACACACGAGGGAATTCACCAGTGGTCATGAATACCCTCAATCTGCTTCCACGAGGTAAGCAATATATTCTCTAATACGATATAGTGCAGGATCTACTATTGCGTTTTAGAAGTTTTTACTGAACTGAAAGTTTTCTTTCTGTTCTACTCGTATTGCTACTTATCTGTAGGTAAAGCAATCATTCATTTAACAGGAATTTACAGGACGGAGAATGTACCACATACTCTTAAAATTTTTCTTTCTCCTAACTTCTATACTTTTGAATTAGAGCTACAGTACTCAGCAAACACTTTAAAAACAGTACAAGGAGAAAAGGGAATAAACATACATGGTGTTTCTGTGTCTTCCCTAGTCTGGCTGACTCAGTCTAGATGCTGCTAACAAATACAGATCAGTGAGTGAAAAATCCTAGTTTAACTCTACGGCAAAGTATTTTTTACCTCTTAATTATAACAGGTTCTCCCAGTGATAACTATGCACTAGGTCCCAGAAGTTATTTAAACTCCCCTAAACTGTAGCGGTAATTTAAAATGTGGAGTGCTGTGTTACAGATCAGATCCGCAGCTAGATCTGGAATAATTCCATTAAAACCAGTGGAACTACAGAGATTTCTATCAGTTGTGGTATCACTATCAACCTCTTGTAAATAAAGCCTGCATTGTTAATGCTGTCACTGGTGAAGCAAATTCCATAACCCATGGCACACAGATAACCTAGGCAAGCTGCTGCTGGACTATATAAATCATCTCCTTACTTTTACTTACAATTGAATTCAGTCACAATCAGCCAGAATCCATTTAAAGTTGAATCGTTACCTGAGTAAAGAACATCACATATTTTCTGAAGAAAAAATGACACAACTCTTAAAAGAAAATCAAGATTACTACATTCATTAAAAGTAAGAAGGTGTCTGATACTGGGAATGGCAGAAAACTTGTTCCTGATACCGTGCCCAAGGACAGGGATACCATCTGTCCATGGAAATCTCCATAAGTCACAGGTATTTTTTCCCCTTTCCCTTTCCCTTTCCTTTTCCCTTTCCTTTTCCCTTCCCCTTCCCCTTTCCCTTTCCCTTTCCTTTCCTTTTGTCCCTTTCCCCTTTCCCTACCCTTCCCTTCTGGAGATCACCTAGTCCAACTAGATTACTCAGGACACAAGACCTGTAGCTATCTTCCGATGCTGAGTAACAAGGAAAAGAGACTGGCCTGATCAGTTTACCATGAGTTTAATTTGGACTGTAAAACAGAGAGTGGTCTCTTCTTTCCAACTACAACTTCAAATTGAAGTCTGCACACCCAAAACCAATCCTAAGAAACTCTGGTCAGGTGTAGCCAGGTTATCCCAGGAGGGACCTGGGCTCACCGTCTCTAAATGTACAATCTTATCACTTGCGCTCTAACTGCAGATAGCAAGTGACCCAACCTGAACGTTCACTACTAATTGGCAATGACAAATGGCTTGGGTGAATAAAGTGCTTCCAGGGAGAGGAATTTTATCTGCGTGGACTCCCGCTAAGTGAACTTCACCAGGACTTAACATTTTTGCTAGTTTCACTCTCTGAAGACACTTCAGGTAGAGCAAGACACAATGATTTCCTGTCCTGTGCCTGGAGAACAAACTGTCAAAAATAAAAGGGGAGAAAGAAGGCTTTGAAATGTACAGCATATATACAGACAGTCACAACAAAATAAAAACAGGCAGCTGGCATGTGGATATATGAAGCAAATAAAGGAGCGATGCAGAAGAAGACAAAGGGAGAGATGAAGAAATGGTAAGAAAGAAAAAACATAAGCAAGTTGGAGAGGTGTGAGGATAAAGGTTAAAATGTTTCTTTATATGGAGGGGGTATGAGATCTATGCATTGTTAAGGATACAGAAAATTCCTGGGATTAAATTGTTTTTTGGGTAAAGTTCACCCAAAACCAGACTGCCAGGCAAAGACTTACATCATTTATGGACTTGAACAGGACTGAGGGCTGCAGAGCCTTTGTGCTGATCTCCAAAGATGGGGAGAAGGCAATCAAGAAAGAGTGAAACACGTAGCAAAAGAGACTGAAAAGGACAGATGAAAACATTTCTCCTGATTTGGCTCCACTCCATAACCATACAAAGGATTATGCTGTCTGATAACATTTGTATGTTTTTAATGCTCAAAAATACGCCTTTAGAATAATTTTGCTTGATAGCAAATACCGAGGAGCAACTGTAAGCTTCCATGTAGATCCTTGCTGGAGAAACAGGTGTGACACTGGAATCCTGCAGGATCCCCTCTATATGCACCTCTGTGTATGTATAGTCACTTAAGGGCATGATTTTGGGGAACACAGTGACTAATTCCGTTAGGCCCCTTAAAACCGAGGTTGGTACGTCAGTACTGAACTATCCAGCTGCCTACCTTGTGGCACTGCACTTTATTGATGAGGAACAGAAAATCTGTTTGAAAAGCTAATACTGCTGTTACTCTTTTAGAGTACCATGTGTTTTTTTCCACTGTAATTTTGCTTAACAGTTAACTGAAATCCCCATATTGCTTTCCTCATTCATACCAAAACCTCACAGCACTAAGAAAACCACAGATACTGTAATAAGTCATGACTCATATCATCCAACATCACCCGAGTAGGAATTACACATTTTACTGTAAGGATATCTAGGCCATCTCTACATCTAACATTTTATCTAGAATAAGGCCAAAACATATCACTTTCAGTATAGCGGGAAAAAGGAAGTTTTTGTGGTTAAAGCGAAGGCCAATGAGTCAGATGATGTGGGTTCTGTTTCCAGGCCTCACGCAGACTTCCTATGTGACTTCAACTGAATCACTTCACTTCTCTGTGCCTCAGTTTTCACATCTGTATGAAGGATGTCAGAATGTCAGCTCCATTCATCTTGGTTTCTCAGATTTTTTGAGACATCTGGGTGGGACATGCAAAGTGTTATGATAACTACCATGCATCTGTTATTCTGCTGTGAACAGAACAATTATCTGCTTCTGGATGGAGAAGAAAGTTAGTAGAAAGGCCAGCCTCAGACAAAAAAAAAAAAAAAAAAAAAAAAAGTTTTTTTCTAGAGGAGCAACTCATCTCTGATTTGACCAGCACAATCACGAGTAAAATAATTCAAAGGATGCAGTAGTACAGAGCCTTGGAGAAGTAAACACTGACAGACCTCTGAAATCCCTTGACCTTACTCTAGGTTATTGCACTGTACTCTATCAGATGCAGCAGTCTTTTTATTTATAATTCATAGGCATATAATTAAATCTTGCACATTCATTTTGAGAAAGCACAATAGCTAAACCACTAACCCTTAAGCATAGTCTAGCAGTGGCATTTGGAGAGTCAGCCACACTCTCTCACCTATGCTGGCAAACACATTACTCTGGCTGTGAAGGAAACCACAATGTGGGAAGGAAAGCCTACAAAAGAATGAAAACAGAAAGTGTCTAAGGCCTTGGCAGAAGGACACTAAATAAAATAGAGAGTGGTGACTCATTTTGGCAGTGAATCCACCTCAACCCCTTCAAAGGCTTTGGCAAGAGTCCTCGGAGGAGACCCCAGGCTTTTGCCAAGCCACAAAACACCACAATTATTATCGCAGCAGTCATCAACAAAACAGATTTTGTAAACTGACTTGTTGGCACATAGATTAAAGAAGCTATAAAAAGGAATAACAGCTGTTTGGGTTGCCCTATGCAGAAAGTTACTATATAAAAAGTACTTTTACACATATCATATATACGTACACACAGACACACACAGATGCACATGATGTGTACGTGAAGAATATACAAACAAGCGAAAGTGCCAAAAGCTTCTGAAGGGTTTCATTTCTGTTCGTGGCAGATAAATTCACAGGTCTGAAAAGTTGTAAACTAAGGACCTGATCCTCTTCTCAGTCCTACCAGTTTCACAATATTCACTCCACATTTTCATTAGTTTCAATAGAGTTGTTTCCATTATACAAGAGTATAACAACACCAGAATTTAGAACTAATAGTGGCTACTTAGACCTAATTCTCCTCCTACTTACTGGTGTGTAAATCAAAAGAAAATTTTTACATGCAGGAGTCGCGCTAATATGAGGGGACAAAACTGCCCAGAGATAATTTAGTACAAGCTGCAACACAGAAGTGTCCTAATGGCTCCCAAATTTTTCACATTCAAAAGTTTTGTTCAGTTTTCATAAGCTAGGCATGTTTGAATAGTTATGTAAATAAACAAAGTCAATTTTAGTAATCTAAAATTAGGTTTGCAGCAGATGATGAGGGTTTGTCTACCTAGACCTCAAACACAAAGGTAAGGATCATACAGCGGAATAAACTCCTAGATTCCATCAAAAAAGTGGTGACGCACAGTTTTTATGCTGGTGTGTATGCTGTAGGTAGGTTTAGAAATTCCTAAACACTGCACTTTTTTTAATTTAAAGCATATGAAATGTCCTTTAAATTCACAGTTTTTGATTAAAGTGGCAGAAAGAAAGAGATGAAGCTGAGAACATGACACCAGTATCCTGCTCTAATCTTTCTTTAAAAGTCTTCACTAAGGACAACAGTGTTCACTTCTAGTTTCCACAATGATTTTTTTATCACATTGATATGTAAGATTTTTCTTGATTTTTTTTCTTGAATTTGAACTGCTCTAAATTTTGGTAATGCATAATATTAAAATATCCCGAAAATAAGTTTCAGAGAATGTGGTATATAACTCAGTAAGTGCACCTGGCTCAATTAAACTCCATGTGCCCTGACCGGTATCCAATACATTTTTAGAGGTTGTGTGTCTTAATCTCATCTTTTCACCACAGAATCAAGAGTTCAAATTACATCATTAAAAATAATACCCTGTTCTACGGAAGTACTATGGATATATAGGTTGCCAGTGAGAGAGGGTGAATCTGAACTAAAGGGATGTTTATAACCTCTACAAAGACATAAAGGCATAGGTTATGGGAGAAATACAGATATAAACAGCAAATATCGCTGCAAAAGACATCTGCATCCTTCTGAATTTCCTCAAGCAAATGAGTAAGGGCAAAGTACATTTCGGGGTCCTTGCCATTCCTGCAGAAGGAATGATGTGGCCTGTTGACCCAGCACTAGTAGAGGATACGCAATAGCAGAGATGAAGCATTTGGACTTAGGTGTCGGTCGTGTTGCTGGTTTAATACCTTCCAAATGACTGACTGAGGGAAGCTGTCGCACCACCCCTGGATGATAATGCTTGCTTTTCCATTGTTTCCTTAAACGGCGAAAATATACAGAGGTAACTCGAGACACTGAAAACTCCAAACAGATGAAAGTTGACAAGTTGTGGGCTGAGAGTGAGACTATGAGAAATGGAGATTTTACTAATATAATCCACCTGAATATAGGTATTTGCACTGAAAGAAAGACTCTACCATTCTGTTATTGTAACTACAAATATCTTCCAGCTGCATAAAGAACCATTTAATATTTTCCAAATTACTTGTCCTTAGGCAATCTTATTTTTCAAGTGCAATCCAAAAATTAGCTAGGACTATATTTACCGCTTGTACGCACAGGCAAGCATTTAGCACGGAGAGGTCAGAATATAAATAAAAATCCATACATTTAAAGTTCTTAGATCAAACTATTTGCCTTTAGTTCTTATCCTTTGCCTTTTTTCCTTTTTTTTTTATGGCCACCTTGGACTACATAATGCATTATACAGACACCAAGTTAGCTAGCACGCCAGCAGAAGCAGTAAGTTTCACCTATCCAAGTATTTAAAAAGCTTGCAAGCACACACTGTCTCCTGTGCAGCCCGGAGATCCCTGTTGAGTCTATGCCAAGTCCCTGAAAAGTTGGACACTGCATCCGGTATTTACACTAAGCTAAAATTCTAATCAGCACTAACAGCAGTGTGTTTTAATTCACCCTTACGATTTTATTTCAATCTGCTAAGTAGCACAACTGCCAGAAAGAAACTGCTATAAACTCCAGTAAACAAATGCAGGGGAAAAAAAAAATTAAATAAAAAAAAAAATCTTAAACCTGTTGGAGAGAAAAGTTTGCACCACTTTAGACATGCAGCCCAAAAGGAAAGTCTGAAACTTTGGTCAAAGCTGCTCTCTGCTGATTTCTTTTCAAATATCCTGCCTTCCACTTTTTTTTTTTTTTAACTTTTTTTCCCCCCAATGTGTTTGGTACATTTTAGCCAAGGAAGGAAAACGCTAATGTTATTTTACACCGGCTATTTCACCTCACGTCCTCCCCTACAGAGCTTTCTGCCAAGTGCTGTGAAACAAGAACACAGTAACTACTTGAATCTCTGGATGACACTATAAATCGTAGTGCCAAGAGGCTGGTGCCAAGTCCGGCATCTTCCTTATTTTGGGAAGGAAAAAAAAATCGGCAGGAAAATTCTGAGAAGTTGGTCACCATTTTGGACCTGTTCAGTGCAGTCAGACCTTGGCAGCCATCTTACAGCTTGGCAACCATTTTGAGAATGTGCCTGGCAAGCTCTCAGAGCTCGCCGACACTATTTCAACACAGCGCTTGTTAAATATAGTCCAAATTAAACAATACCGTGTAATATCAGGTAAACTCACCCTTCATAAATCCACCCAGCACGACGGTTTACAAGTACATCTTTAAAGAGCGAGGGACATTGTGCTTTCCGTGGAGGCCGCCCAGGCGCCTTAACCCTTTCCCAGGCATGGTGCTGATGAAGGCCCCCCCCAGCACCAAGGCCCACATGAAGCCCCAATGGAGGCAACGCTCCCCCTGGGGCTGGCAGCGAAACAGGGAGACCGTGGATGGCAGGATACAGAAGACATGTTGCTTGTCGTCGCTGTTTAAGGAGGCCCCGGAAAGCCCACCGGGGAGTGAAGGCCCCTCCGGAGAAGGAAATGCCGCGTCCGGGGATGACAGGGAGACTGTACACAACAACATGTAAACCTGCAGCTGTTGTGTGAGGAAAACGACTTTCACAGCTTTAATGTCCCGATGAACTTTTCCATGGGCTCTTCTCCCAGAGACAAAAAGAAAAGTTTGAGGAGAAAAAGCCATCCCAGCAGCCAGACATCTTAACGAAGCCTGGTTTATTAAGAGAGCCCAATGCCGATGTGAGTTGTAAACAAACACTTCCCTTCTTCTCCCCACCCCACAAGATCAGCATGTTTTTTGGACCAAGCGCTTTTCACTCTGACAGTGCCAAAATCCCAAGGAGGACTTTGTGCCAGTTGAAGAAAGGCACGGTTGTTAAAAACCGCTTTGGCCCAGGAGTAGGAAAAGCGTTTTGCATAGACGCTCCGGTCACGAGGAGGACGGAGGAGCCGGGGGAAGTGCCTCGGTACCAGCTCCTCGGGGCCAGCGGGTACGGCAAGGTATTCCAGCCATATTTCTCCCAGTATTTTAAACAATCTCTTCGTTGAAGAAGTTAATTTTTCATATTTAATGTAGTGTAAACACATTTAATAACTTCAGGAGGAATGCGGGGTGAGTGTTTTTACAGAACAAACAGTGCTATCTCCAGGACTGCTTCACTAAAGTTTAGTCTACATGAGCTCTAACTCTGTCAGCCTATTTGAATAAAACTTAAAAAGATAATATATGGGTAAAAATTCAACACTTGGAAAACGGAGTGTGTAAAAAGGCAAATATTTGAAGGTACTAAACAGTATCCAAGTATTAAAATGACATTTTGGGGAAGTATTTAATATCTGAAGACAAATGTCTTTTGGAAATGCTTACTACACACATTATATTCTGCTTCTTATCTTGAAATAATTTAGAGTGGAACAGAAAAGATCAAGTTTATGCTCTATTAGCATAAAGTTTAAACTATAAGGGTTTTTTGACCTTGAAGTCTGAATTAAATAATGTCTGGGATTTTTATTCTCCCTCTTTTTTTTTTTTTTGCCCTTTTGAAATTTTAATTTGGGGGGAAAAAAATTAAAAGCCAACTAATTAAGTGTAATTTCATAGTGAATGAAATAAATTAATTAAACCATAATTGAAATGACAATATTAAATATGAAAATATTATGCTGGAGTAGATCAGAATAAAGTCTTGACACTGCTGGATATCTTTTATACTGAAGGACAGTATCTGCAGCCGCATGACGTCAGCTGTGCTGGAATAGTTGGGAATGCATTGATAAATTGCTCCATCGATTCTGTTCTGCTTCACTTACCATAATTATAGCACAGTAATGGATGACATGAGTGATATATTTTTACTTTAGAGAAAAGCCAAGAGTTTGCCTGTTTCTTTATGAGATTAGACCAAATCCTTTCAATTAATACAGCATGATTGATATCTAAAAGTGTACTGGGGTAAGATACTTGCTTCATGTGCACATCTTTAAACGTTATTGGTTAAATATTGAAATAGGATTCAAAGAGCAGATTCAGTGCTTTAAATAACAGTGTCATTTTGGTAATATGAAAGATGAATCGTCACAATTTTCAAAGACTTTTCTAGGCCTGCTTTAAGCATTTTGATTTTCTTAGATCTAAAAATCACATTTGCAAGTAACATTTGTGTAAGGCAGGACAATTTAAGCATTTTCCTTGAAATCTATGGACCTCACTTAAATAAAGCTTTACAGGATCAGGCACCCTCACTGAAGTCCCTGCCAAGGCTACCAACAGTCATGTAAGGAGAAAGGCCAGGAGGACTGGATTATGCTTTTCAAATATATATGGTCCAGGCTCAGTTTTCAGCTGCTCTCCATTGAAGTCAATTCCCACTGAGGCCAACTGATGAGGTCCATGTGTAGACCCAAGGACAGAACATCCTTCTGACTACTTACGTCCAATCCTGCGAACAGCTATTCTTAAGGCCAAAGGTGTGAATAAAGAGTGAGCAGGAGATGAAGTAAAGAGGAGTTGTAATGTCTTATTGTTGCAGAGGAACTGCTACATGGTGCACAGCCATCTACCCCTTCTCCAAATCTGCCAGCGGTAGAAGAAAGACATCAGCAACCTGCATGGATTCCCCAACAACAAGATGTAGAGGCATCAGCATTCCTCTGCTCATGTTTTATCTCACTTCCAATATTCTATTAACATAACTTACTGTACTTCTAGGTAGTCATCCATACAAACAATAAACCTCTTTTTAACCTTTTTAGAGTATGCTGCAGAAGAAAATGCACCCTAACCCTAGTGCTTTAGGAGTAAATAACCAAATCACCTCAAGAAGCAAGAGAGGAGATGTATTCTTGCAGACAAGAGGTGACAAAAGATGATAGTAGGTGAGGCAGAGAGACGTCAAACCACTGTCACAAAAGACAAGTCTGTATTACAGAGATGCACAGGAGACGACTCTTGAACCAATGCTTATAAATTAAATGCATAAAATTCTCATTAAATGCAGAAAAGACCTGCACATTTCTCACAACTCAAGCTTCCCTCATGGATACAGGTCCTTCATGTGAACAGAGAAAACATATGTTGCAAAATACCATATATATAATATTCTTACTATTTTAGCTGTTCTGGTTATGGAAGTGCTAACAAAAGAACCCTGAATGCATGCTTTTTAATCAATAAAAACTCTTTTCAGCCAGTCCACTGTACCTTCTCGCTGAATAATTTCTACATAAAGGTGAGGAAAAAAACCCAATACTCATGGAGTTTTGAATGAAGCCAGAAATATCTTTGGGGGGAAAATGACATTACCAAAATGCAGCCCTATCTCACGCAGCATTTTTTCACCATATAGTTCTAAAAAGACCATAATAAATTTCTCTAAAAATTTTAACCTGTCCCCTCCCCTCAAGCAGTAGGCGTACAAGATTGATCTGTACTTCTAACTGTTGAATTCATTCCCTTCTCATGTTACAAAGGCTGTCACTGGAAATAAAGTGTAACTTGGGATGGCTGTGGCAGCTATCAAACCTCCTCTGACACATTAGAGCGTCTGAAACTCAGACACCCAAGGTTTACATCAGAAAACTCCAGCATGAAGCGAACAACTCAAAACCAACTATCGACCATCCTATTGATTTCTAGGGGGGAAACCAAGACGGGAAAAGTACCAGAAGAGATAGGATTTCTTTTCCTCTCCTCATTGCTAACTTAGTGGCTGCCAAACTCAGGTCTTCTCAGGCTGAAGCCATCAGAGGTTTGTGTTGCAGCTAGCCAGGATGTCTGCCTAAGATAATTCAAGCTGAAAGCAGACAATGTGCAGTGGGAGCTGATTAGCCACTGACTTCCAACGTGACCTGTCTCGGTCCCAAAAGAAGCTTCTTGACAGTAAGATATGGAGGCTACAGCACAGCTGGAAAAAAAAATACGGTTATCTTTTCAGATGGTATATGAGGACATCTGACTTTCATACTTAGGCAATTAAGAGAGGCGCTTTTTGAAACTGGCAAGTCCCAACCTTGGCCTTTAAAATATTTGGTCATATACTGCAACAACAGGTTTAGAAGAGATTATTTTCAAAAACTCTCTGCAGCCAATATGAAATATAGTAAGGATTAAATGAACCTTAAAATAATCCACAGTATGGAAAGAAGGTGTTAAAAAAGGCCATAGATTTTTCATCTCTTTTTTTCTTCGTCAACAAAATCAGTCTGCTGTGTGTTTCAGTTACTTTGCTGAAAGTATTCCAGATTTGCATCCGTGTAGCTGAAGGCACTTTTGACCTTACGTGGAGACTGGGAAAATAATAACTATAGGTGTGATTTTGATCATTCATAATTTAAAAGGAAATATCTCATGTTTGCTGCAGATCATCTGTTTCACTCATTATATTCCTATCTTAGCTAGTATTTTTGTATTCAGTTTGGAGATTGCATGGCCCCAGTTCAAAATGAAAGCTTGGTTCTGAATCCCATGGATTTTGCAGCTGAATCTCAGCCACAGGAACACCCTTTTCCAATTATAAAGTGTACGGCTAGGGTGCAAATCCTAGTGCATATTTTATACTGAAAGTCACAATGTTCGCAAAGCACTCGAGAAACCTCTGAAGATCTTCTGTAAAAACCTGAGGGGTTTGTTGAAAAAATCAGAAACATTTTCTGCCTTCAAAAATGTGACTGTGCTGCAGTACCAGAGTAAGACCATCATCTGTTATTTTTAATTTGTTACGTTAATGGGCTGCAAGGTCCAAAGTATTTGACATATATGAACTCTTCTGCTGCTCCTCTTTGTAAAGCTCCAGCATTTTTTACACAGCTCTGCAGGAGCACAGACCATAACGTCTGGAATGTTTTGATCTTATCTTAAGTTTTTAATAACTTTCTTTTTTATATACTACATATTTTACATTTTTTATTGCAAAACCCACTTTGCAGCTGTTTATTCCCTCCTAACTTGAGAGGGTTCTGCTCATCTCCAGGCCCCTTAAGGAGAGAAATTGAGGTGCCGCCTCCCAGCAGCAGCCGTCCTGCCCCACGGGGGTGCTGCCGAAGTGCGAGGCACCCCCGGCTTCCTCCCCAGAGGAAGAGGAGGCAGAGCTGCGGGGCTGCGGCGAGGCCACGGCCAGGACACCCGAGAGGCAGCTGCTCGCTGGGCAGCCCTGCAGACACTTTACAGCTGCTTTCCTCATGGCATTCCCAAGAAAGCGATGTGACTCTCCCCAGGCGATGAATCCACCTTCTGAGATGAGGGGATCAAATTGCACTGTACTTGAACAGCCAGGCGGAATCAAGTCCTCAGGACTTGTATTCTTTTTTTTCACAGCAAGGAGAAAATACGAGTGCATACATTTATAAAGCTACACCAAACTGTTATGTAAATACTGCATCTTGGAGTGGGTATTTTAGTTTTATGGTGGGACAGCAGGAATAAGCTTATAAATCAAAGGCTCGGGGTCAATGCTTAAGAAGAGATTACCTCCAAGATTTACTTACACATTCTATTCTGGCGCAACAATTTACAATGTATTTCTGGAAAAGAGAGTAGTCCCTGCTCATTCCTGCTGGTCCAGGGCACATGGTAAGATGCACGTTCCTGAGGCGTCAGGGGCTAACACGTAAGAAGGGACGGTAAATTCCCATCGAAGCTGCAGAGAAGCCAGTCTGACCTGAGCTGCAGTGGGGATCAAATAAATCTCAGCTTCAGCCCCGCACTTTTTCTGGCTCACAACACGGGCTTTCATGCAGTCTCATCGCCTATCGTACAGCTTGTCATGACCCTCACCCTAACAGCTCTGCCTCAAGCCAAGATCCATGAGGGCTCCTTCCAAAACAAACCAAGACGAGGTTTCTCTGAAGCAATGTTTTTCTGAACTGAGCAAGGTGCGACTCCACTTCCACCCACGTAGTAACTTATGCACATGCCCAGAGGCCTGTGACCAAAGCACGTGAAAATGCATGCACTGAGTGCTCCAGTTGCCAAAAGGGAGTCCAAAAGCTTAGATCAAGAAAGAAAAATTGTGCAGAGATTTCAAAGAAGCCTCAATACAACCAGCAAACCACGCCTGTGAATCTGCACGCCCCCTTTTTTTTAAGGACATGTTACAGGCGCCATCGTAGCAGTCGCTGTCTGAAACGGGGCCTGTACGCTTCCAGCTGTATCACTAAGCTCACAAAATGAGGTTGTAAAATAAGAATAACCTTATAACAATACAGCATTACTTGAGGAATGAGATTCTTAGTACACAGATGGTATCAGAAGGGATCCTCAAAACATTACGATAGATACTAAAATGGAATTCCCGTTAAGACATTAACTTCAATTTATACATAAAAGCAGCATATTTAAAGTGTTCTTGTTAACATTTGCCGTTATTTTACTGATGGAGAGGCATTCTAACAAAGCAACTATTTTAAAGAATACTAAATGCATTATGTAATAGAAGTTAACAGTGGAGATTAAGAAGCAGTACATGTGGATTGTTTGATTTTGTACTCTAGTGGCAAAGGAAGATATAACAGCATGTTTGGACAGAAGAATCTTAAATGTTTGAAGTCTCCAGCTGCAGAGTTTCAGGGCTGAGTTACTGAGCACAGGCCAGAGATTACCCTAACTCCATTAACCGAAAAAACCCGCCAGAGGAAGATTTCCATCCTGCCTTGCGGGGTTCGCTGGGACACACTCTCTGAGTCTCTCACAAATAGCAAGTAACTCCCCGTCACCAAGATGATAAGTGTTACGCTAAACCCCTTTTTTAGCACGTAAGAAGCACGCTTTCTAACTCTGCAAACTCCAGACCATTTCCTAGAAGGAAAGAAAGTAAAAAGCTTACGTCAGGAAACCATTCCTCAGCATACCCATGTAAAAAGGAGGGTGAACGCACCTATAAAAAGGAGGGTGGATACATTTATTTGCTCTTTTTTCTCTTCGGACTGAGAGGCACATGACAGAAAACGGAGCAGGATCAAGTCCAAAGAACTATCCTCTTTAAGGATACACTACATGGTATCATCAGCGCGTCTCAGCCAATATTGGCTAACAGTCGCTGTCTGTTTGCCAAGCAGAAGTTTGCCATGTTAAACTGTCACTATAATGCCACCTTGAAGAGGCGTTATCATCACTCTTGCGATGATACACGGCAACCGTGAACGGAAACCGAGGCCGGAGCTCACACATCTGAACAACAGGCAATCCTGGTGCCTTGGATAAGTAACCCAACAGACAGCGCTGCCTGCTTATCACTGCCACGATCCAGGAGCCCTCCTCAAATGGACATTCCCTGCAGTAAAAATTATACCGTTTTATGACTTTATAATATGCAAGTTACTGAATTCTATTAAAAATACTGAGCACAGAGAAACCCATTTTACAATTTCTTTAAATTTACTGCTTCCCTGCTCTGAATACACTATAAAAGCACAATAGAAAGCCACAAAATCACTTATGCATCTATGGAACTGATACTGACCTAAAACATGGACAAAAACTCATTCCCAAGGCATCTTGCCTTAAGACATTCATGGGTAAAGGACAGAGAGACAGCCAGCACAGCGGCCACGAGGCAGGGGCTAGAATTCCCCTTTCACTAGACTTCTCTTGATATTGAATGAGGCACATAAAACCTGGGGAAAGGAGAGCATTACACCAGAAAAAAGTGCTATATGCTGCTGCAGACAAGGCTCACCATATGGCAAAACACTTACATAATGGAGCTGCACGGCTTAGCCAGGGTTGCTGCACAAACTCCTCATTAATATGGCAAAGTTATAACATGAACTTACAGAACGCAGGACCTGAAATTTGATTAGATACAGGGTGGGAACTTTTTTTTTTTATTTAATAATGACTGTATAATATTGACCTTAGTAATTACAGACTGGAAAAGCGAACTTTGCATTAACGGCACCGTATTGATTTTGCAAATGCAAAAGTACAAAAGTACTTTTATGCCTAAGAAAGGTTCTAGTTACCACATTTGAAAGACCTCGGGAGAACAGTGTCTTGGAGAACTGTATTCTTCATTCAGTAGCGCTCCTAAGCACACACCTAACTGCTGTACTCACAAGCCCTGATATTTAGCAACCTGATAAAGCCTCCTCTGTAGTGCCCTCAGCTCCCTTCGACTCAAGGTGGTACTCAATACTTCACAGAGTTGGAGTCAACTCTAATCGGTCAAATGCAATTTAACTTATTAAAATAGTTTATTCACTATGTAATACATCAGTGAATTAATATATTATTCACCAATACGTTCTGAACTATTTAGCCAGCTGTATGAAATGTTTCTAATACACTAGCTGACATTTTTTTAATTACACAAATACTTTGCGTTGCAAATAACTGTTCGCTATTTGGCAAGCCCTACAAATTCTATACAGTTAATTATATTCAGGTTGGTATATGGGCTATAAATAAGTGTGATAAAACTGTGATATCAATGATGACAGAATTTTAGTGGAAATCGACATTTTCCTATACTGAAGTAACTGAGAGCTACGAACAGAAATATTGGCTCCAGAAATGTAACTGTAAATTAATAAATTGTGTACGTGCACAAAATGACTTATTATTTTAACACACTACAGATTTTTGCCTTAAATTCTTATTAATTTCATGTTTTGCCTTAATTCATACTTTCTTTGAGAATTTTTTTCATTCCTCTTTTTTGAAGTATTGCTTAAGTCACTGACTTTACAAGTTTTTCACAGACAGATCCTCCTTAGATTTCTATTTGCATGTGAGTCCCAACTTTAAGTATGAACTCTCAAACCTGTGTGTCACGCAGCACTAACCTGGAGACCAAGCATTAAGCCAAGCTCTGGGACTGCTGTTAGGTGGAGAACCTCAGCACCCAAAAAAGTCTGAACCATGACAGGGCTGTCTAACATGCTGCAGTCATTTGCATTCATTCCAAGGTGATCAGCTTTATAATGACATAAAAGTTAAACACAAAATTCTAACAAGTTGGGGAGCTCGTGCTCTTCTCCGTGAAGTCAGCCCGGGTTTGCCTCAGTCTAACCCAGTCAAAATGTGTTTCAGCCTGTGCTTTACGCAACGACAAACCCTACCATCTGCCTGGGGTTCAGCTAACCGGCCTCCTTTCCCGAGATTCCCTGAAGTAGCAACCTGAATATCACACCTGTTTATCACGACAACTCCCTTTAACAGATCCTTCTGTCTCCCTGTCCTGACTATTAAATCTGTGAGCATCCTGTAGCAGGCAAGGGGAACACGACCTCTTCCCGTACACGAGGGAAGAGGCTGAAATTTTGAGCCGCGGTGATGTAGCCTGTCACCAGGTGTGGATTAGCTGTTCCAAGTCAGCGCATGTCACAGTGCTTTAAGGATGTGCGGAGGCGTGATGAAATTCAACACAACAACATATATCCTCAACTTACCACATCCTCGTCTGAAACAGTCATGCCTGCAGGGACCATTTCCCATGTTATGGTATGTAGTAAAATACAAAAACAACAACAACAAAAGCCCAACAGAACAAAACAAGACAAAAAACTACAAGAAAATGGATACCTTTTGTGAAAGCACTTATTGCCAAATGTAAAGCCAGTGGAAAAAAGAAGGGGGAAAAAAAGAAAAGAAAAAAAGGAGAGCATGTTCTTCAGTAGGGGAAGTTTCTCCTGTAAATTGGCAGTGAATCAGTAACTAAATGACATGCTTAAAATCAGGTGGTGGATTATTGGAAATGAAATCTTTGTCCCAGAAAGCCAACGGCAAAAATCCTATTGATTTCAATGGGACGGGGTTGTCTCTCTGGACTTCCTAGCCAATCATGCAGAACTGGCAACGGCGTCCAAACGTCCCTGGTTGTTATTAGACCACGGAAATCCGTATTAGTTTGCTTCATCTGCACTTGTGACCAGCACACCAGCACTTTTTTTTTTTGGCATGGAGGTGCAAATAAGCAGAGTGGGTTCAATTTTTCAACCCAAGCCACATGAATGAGAGCTTTGCTATTTCTCCCAAGCATTTCAGAGTCCATTTTCCCCCGAAAGGCATGGGCAGCCTCACCGCTAATGGGAGTGCTGTGTTTACAAGCAGAGGGGAACTAAGCCTTTAGTGTTTTTGCATATTTGCAACACAGAATGTGGTTGGGATGGGAGGAAGGTTTGTTGGAAGAGGAAGATGGCAAGAAATGGTGGAAGAAAAAATCCTGGAGGCTAGTATTGCTATATACACAGTCCTCATTCTTCTCAGTCCTTTTTGCAGAAAAGCTTTGGCGAGGAACAATCAAACTAAACTGCAGATACTTAATATTATACATATTATACGGTGCTATAATGCTCCCATTTAAACAACTTTTCATGAACAACCTTTCAAAATTTAAGTGCTTGGAAATTCTTGGATGACAAAGCTGCTATTTATGACTAATCTTTTTATCTGAAAGCAAAACCAAGTCCAGATAAATAAAAGGACAATAACAGCGTAACAATGTAGAAAGAATGCATGTGTGTGCAGCGTGCACCACACAGAAAAACAATAAACAGATTTATAATAGTGAAGCGTGTGATAGGCAAGATACTATTAATACGGTGCCCGAAGCCCATCACTTAGATCGAGTATTATACGGAAATCTCCACAGATTGATACAAGGCTGAGTAAACAAACGATACAAACTGTAGTGGGTATATTTGTCCAGCCATGTATTAGTGCAATACACAAAATGGGACCCAGTGAACGTTTAAAGTGAAAATTTGTGACCTGTTAGTATCCCCAAAATGCCCGTAGAACATTATTCTCCCTTTTAACCTTAATTTTTATTCTCTGTCTCAATTTCTGCTCTGCTTCTCCCATCATAGCCCGAGTTACCTACGCTGACAACCATAGCAGGCCAAGGTAGCACAGATGGGGCGGCTGCAGCTGCATCTCACCTGCCAGACTGCAAAACCCACCGGGACACTTTCCCGTTCCCTTTATGTCTGTCTGTGTGCATTTGCCACAGCGCCTTTCTCTGGGCCTTTATGGAACGTGTCACCGATGCCACACGGCTATGACACGGTGCTGATAAGGCACAGATCCGCAACGTGTTTCTTCACGGAGGAAACCCAAGACGGGTCTCCCCAAAAAGCCTACCTGGAACATGTCAGTATGGGCTCTGATTTAAAGCAATTCAATATGCCTGGCTCCCCAAAGGCAGCCCGCCTGGAGGGACAAAGAATACCTCAATGCAACTCAAGAGCAAACCCTGCTGGATTGAACCACAGTGCCGGTGGGCTCCGTTCCCATCCCAGTCTGCCCTTGTCGGGGAGTGGAGCGGGCGCAGGTGCAGGAGCAGCCCGGCCTTCAGGGCGATGGGAACAATGTGCGGCGAGCCGAGCGCGGCAAAACTTCCCTCGTAAAGTTGCTCGTTTCGGGCTTCATGAGAAACTTGGCAAAGTTTCCCTCGGGGCCCAATTTTTTCAGAAGCCTTAACCTCCCTTCCTTTGTTTAATCTTCAATTTTGTACCCTAAAAAATAGCGGGGGGAGTAAGGGGGGGTGTCAGCTTTTCCATACCCGGCTTTGCGGGCTGCAAAAAGAGCCCTGCTGCCACCTGAGCGGGGGATCGGCCGGGCAGCGAGATGCCTGCACGCTCTCGCTTACTTCCACAAATAATCCCACCTGCAAACGGAGAAGCTGAGTTTCAAATATCAGGCCCTCAGGTTCATGGATCTTTTGAAATGAAGCTGTGTCAGATTTATGGCTCCGGTGTGCGAACGGAGGAAACTGTGGCCATTTTGAGCGAGTTCTGCCGGGACCTTTCCAAACCGAACCGCAGGCTCCACTTTGAGATCAGAGCAGAGAAGGTTTTTGTGCTGTGTGCTCGACAAAAAGTATGTGTACCTCTGTAAGGCGAAGCAGACACAGAGCACACGTCTCCAAGAAGCACGCCTGCCTTCCCCAGCCTGCAAACGCAGCTACCACCGCCGTATTTATTAACAGCTATAAAGCAAGGGAAAGTCCCCTCGTTATACCATCCCCGAACTGCTTTCTATTAAAACAGAAGACAATTACGGCAGACTGCACGCCCTTTACTTTGGATGCAGTTAAAGATTTTGCTGGCTGCTACACCAAAACTTCCCATGCTGTGTTTACTGAATTGAATACAATCTTTTTTTTCTTCCTACCTTAATTTCAATATTTAGAATAGCTTAATTATATCTGATATCTACTAAATGTTAAACTGCTGTCATGGATACTGTACTTGTTTTAGACTTTGCCCACAACCCAAAATGTAACCAAAGATTAATAGAATGCTGAGATATTTTTGGCTGCAAGTGAAATTTAATGAATAAACATTTAAATAAATTACACCAATAATGAAACAATATGCCATTAATGCCTGAGTTATGCTAAATGCTTCACATCTCTTACAATTCATGCAAATAACTCAGGAAAAGAAATTATAGTGGTGAACTACATTAAACAAAATCCTTCCTAAACCACACCCGTAAAACAGTGTCTCTACAGTATTGGGAACAAAAACTGTGGCTTGTCAGTCAAAGTGTCTAACTATGGCATATGGGTAAAGGTTTCAGTCTGCTATCTCCAGACTCATCTTATGGCCCGGGTTCAACACGACTGAACCGCTCTCGAGACAAAAGACGAACTCATTGCAAACGGGCGCTGCGAGCTGTCTGGTCAGCGCGTCTGCGTGCACGGGGGAAACGCCATGCGCTTCGGAGGCCTTTCGAGTTTCCTTAAGAGCTGAAAAAGAAGCAGCCTGAAGGTTAAAGCTGGCTAGTCAGAATGGCATACTTGGCTGCAGATATAGCCAGGTGGCCTGGGCATATTGGCAAACAACTGGCAAACTGCCCAATGCATATGGCTTCGATTGCTTTGCTCTTCCCATGAAGCCTTCTTAGACTCTTGAGCAAGCATTCATTTTAGAGCAAAACGCGTCCAAGTGTTAAATACAATCTTCCCCCAAATATACCGCATGTAACCTTTTCCTTTAAATAATAAAGAGATAACTCTATGAAAATAAACTAATTATATTTTTTAATGAATTCTCACGTAAAAGTGACACACACTCCCCCCGGCCTTTCTCTAAGTGGATCTGCCCTTACTTTTGTTAACTCCTGAAGTACCAAATATGCCATTTTTTCCACACGTACTCCTTTTGAGGGGTAAGTACTCATTACAGTATTTAAGCTCTTAGCAGACCATAACTTGTATTTGAGGCGTGGTAGCAGTGTCCCGCGCCGCGGCCACCGCACAGAGGCTACGGCAGATGTTCAGGGCTTCTCCCAGTTCCGCAGTTACTCTGCGGTTTAGGCAGATAGTTGCCTTTATTAAATGTTAAATGACATTTTAGTCTCGAAAAGTGCTTTCTCTTAAAAACTTAAAGTCAATTCCCAATAGAAATTTAAAAATTCAGAAAATTCAAGCGAAGCACTTGACACATACTCCAGAGCAAGTGGATGTTTAAGCATCAATCCTACAGCATGAGTCCTTGTGCTAAGGCTAGTGTAAATACTGCATTAAACATTCACAACAGCTTTGGGGAAAGGGCTAAACATATTTAAACAATTAACACATGCCAAACTCTAAGCTGGTGCTTACATGCCACTGACTCTAAGCAGAGGTTGTGACAAAGGTAAAATCTTCAAAATTAAAAGCAAGGGGACTTCTGTGGAAAGCTCGGTAAATGCTTAAGTGTTTTGCTGAACTGAAACCTCAGTTAATGAGAACCAAGAAATAATTCTCCCTAGTTCCAGAACGAATGTGCTTGCTCACGCTCGTCCCATTGAAACCCCTTTCTGTGTCACAAACAGGACATTGAAGTTTCAAGTGCTGTGAGCTAAATTAAGACAATAACCTAAGTTTCATTTTAAAGGACTCTTAACTACAGTTCTTCAGCAGTTAAAAGATGTCCAAAAAGAGAAAGCCAAGAATTTTTCCAAAAGCTTTTTAAGAGCTAAGAGCGAGTTACCATTCCTGTGTCATCCCCAGGTAATTCTGCATCCCTAACTAATATAAACCTTGATACTATTATGTTTTAATTAAAACTGAGGTCTTGTTAACATTTTAAAGGCAAGTATGTCACCTGCTAGTAAAAGCAAGTTCTAAGAATCCAGACTTTACAATCCTCATCTCTGAAAGGACAAACACGCATGGCAGATAGGGATTCAGAGCTGACTTCAGCCCAAGTCTCCAGGCTCTACCTCCATTCAATCACTTAATCCTTGTCATTTTGTTTTTTTGATAGGGCTCCCTTTCCTCTATTCTTCGCTTGTTTCATATATTTGAAGTATGAAATCATCAGGTCAAGGAGTAACTTACTTATATAGATTCTTGTTTATATAATGTCTATGTACAAGGAGGACTTGACCTTCACCAGAACCCCTATAAGCCACCATAATATAAATAGCATACATTATTTACTTTACTTCCTTGCTTCAGTTTCTTTAAGGGGGGAATAATATTTACAGGGATGTTGTGAGGATTAGCTCATTACTTCAAGAGCCTTGAAGATGAAACATGCAATGTAAATGAGAAATATCAAGTATCAGCGACACTGATGAAATTATCATCACCATTGTTAAGAGCAGTGTTCGAGAGTAAAATCAGGAGAGAAATGTGCCTTTCTGGAAAAGCACGTTGCAATAGGCCAAAACACGATGACCTTGGCGCCATCTTTTCCTTCACCTTCCTCATCCCCCTCCTCACTGGCAACCAGCATCATTTTGAGCTTTATTAGAACGTCTCCACGCCAAGTTGGACATGCTCCAGGCAGAGCTGTCCTCGGCCAAGGGCAACATGTGAAGTGCTCTCAGACAACTCGGATGGCCTGGATGGAGGAAGAGAGAGGGCGGAACAAACAAATCGGGGATTGTTGTTTGTCCTGCACAGGCTTCGTTGCCCGGGCACTTGACAATTATGAATTTCTCTTGACGGCGTGAACTGGAGGCTCTGATGACGGCAGCAAAGGGGAAATTTGTGCCTTGAATCCCCTGCTGCAGCGCACTATTAGTATGGATTATACGTGCTGCTGCAATTTGTACTGGAGCTGCAACACGGCTCCTAACCGTTAAGATGGACCAACGCTAATCTGTTCTTCTTGTCTCTTTATCACTTGGGTAAGAAAGATCAAAAGCAACCCAAACACTAGGGATATTGAAATTCCGCATCCAGATCTGACTACGTTTGGCAAAGGATCTGTGGGCCACATCTTCACTGAATTTAGCAACACTACTTCATTTAATGATTCAGACCTAGTTATTGGGGCAAATCAGAGTTCTGAATCCCCCTACCACTGCATCTGAGCTGGCTGAGATCTGACAATGATGCACTCGAACACCGCGCCGTGAATGTGCTTCCAGTACATGGTGCGAGACAGAGGGAGACTGCTGGGCTTTGCAAGGCAAATGAAAGAAAGCCTGAAGGAGAGAGTAGAGTTACCAGTCCTTAGCCGTAACCCAAGTAGGCTGAATCAAATCAGTGCTTCAGACTAAAATTTGCTTTTTACCTGTGGAATTCTAACAAACCGACAAGTCAAAGTGAAATGGGAAGGGGGCAACACCATACAGATCTGAATGAAAGAGTTGCCCCCACCACTCCAACCTGAGCACAGGCACTGCCCGCACCTCGGGCCCCTGCTCCAGAAACACCGTGCCAAGCCCGCAAGCTGCCCGGCAAAGTGCTGCAAAATCAGGGCAGCGAGGGTTTGTCTACCTGGCAAACGGCACGAGAGACTCGGGCAGGGTCTGCCGGAGCTTGCTTTGGTAGCGGGAGCGATCCCACCGTGCAGCCTCCCTTCCCGGCACGGCAGAGGCACACACGAGAGCTGCGGGTGATCTCATTTCCAGTAGTTAAGTGAAGTAAGTGCGTAAGTATGCAGGATTGGGGCCCTGGAAACCATGAAGAAACTGGGTTTCTCTTTTTATTGCAGACAACTGCAGCGCCTGTGGACTATTGCAGCAATGCTTCTTTTCCCCAGAGGAGGATCTGGTCCTGGGATTTTAAATTGTCTTAATATATAAATGACTTTGTAAGAAACTTTTCATTAAAAATAAAGACTTGGAAAAAAAAAGGTTAAAAATATTGCCTAGCTAAGTAAATACACAGATTTAAAGCATATGTATAAAAATGAGTGTTACTATAAATACAAAGCATGTTTTTGAAAAGAATTTTGCAAAAAGATAAACTTTTCTAACTGTATTTTGATTAAAGTTTTGAAGCTGTTTATTGTAAGTAATTGCTTTTCCTCAAGGAAAAACAGATGTATAGACACAGGAGTTTGTTTCTTCTTCTCCTTTGTGTGAAAGTACGCATGAAAAGTGTTTCTGTAAAAGAAATACAAGAGCTGGAATAGTTTATGTCATTGTACAGATAATAATAAATTAGTGCTTACTGAGCCTGTAAAAGTTTCTCCTGCCTGTCCTCACACAGGCAAACTTTCTAAATTCTCCAAGATTTAACATGTGGAAAAATATGGAGAGTAAAACTTGCCCTGAGAGCCTCAGAAGTTTGGTGTTTGGGGTGGGTTTTTTTTGTAATTTTGCACTTTTTCTTTAAAAAATTTTAAAAATCTTTAAAAATATACATACTGAGGTCCAGGGCTGAAATGTTCTTTGTCTCTGTCAGTGCTGGTCTTTACATTTTTAGCAAACTTATCTGGCTCCTACTGAAAGCAACAGTGTTTCTGGCCCTCGGCTTCAGCAGAATCCGGCCCCCGAGCTCATCCACCTTTCTCTCTGAGACAAAAGGTTGTAAAGGAGGCCAAAAGCTCTACGCTTTGATACCGTTCCCAAACATATGGGAACGTACGGCTTCATGAAACTGCTTTTAACAGATGTTTAAAGAAAGACAACTAACAGATCCAGAATGTAGTAATGAGGAAAAAAGACAATGTACATAAATTCAGCTGCATGTCTCTTTATAGCGCTACCAATGCCCCGGAGACAAAATGCAAATGAGTCTACTTATTTGCAATATGACTCTCTCCATTTTATATTTAATATTTTAGGTCATTACTAAAACTGATTTTCTTCCGGAGCGATTTCTTCTGGCATCTAAATGGAGGGAGATTTACAGAGTCTGCAGCGTATTGTACTTTGTCAGTTCAGAGAGTCGTGAAAAAACCCTCGACTATCAATTTCAGATTTCAGAAGTAAGCGAAGAGGCCCCGCGCAGGCTCCACGCACAGCCCCTGTGCCAGCCGAGCGTCCTGGAAACATCTTTCTTTTTTAATTTTGCAACTTCTGAGCCCCAAATTTGAGTTGTAGATAGTTTTGGAGCCCAAAGACCAACTGTTCCGTTTAGCAAACCAACAATGTCTGCTCATTTTGTCCCAATCTTTTCAGCTTAAATATTCACAATGTGCCATTATTACTGAATCATTATCTGCCTTTAGCTCTGACAACAGCATCATAAGGGCTATGAAAGGCTCCTTTCTTCTCATGATTAGTCTCTAAAACATTTCCTCATCTTACAGTGCTTTGCAGCTTCCCAGAATGCACCGCTCAATTACAGTGCTGAAATTAACTGTATGCCACTCTTATTTATTGATAAAAGAATAATCAAGTGCTCCAGCCCATAGCCTGCTTTGGCCACAGGTTTTATATCAAGTTTCAAGTAATGCGTTTTTTTTTTTTTAACTCTTTGAATCCTCTTATAAATGGGTGGCATTGTCTGCGGCGCGGTGACAACATTGTGCCGCTCGCTGCGGCGCACAAGATAAAGCACCCTTCATTGGCGTGGGGTAATCTTGTTGCAAATAGTCGTGTACGGCTGACACTTTAAAAAATTAATCTTGAAAGGGAAGAGTTTGTTTGTTTTTTTTATCACTGGGACTGATTAGGCTCCAAAGAAATCAGATGTAAATAAAACCGAGATACAGAACTTGCTAAACTTTGGTCTGGAAGCTGCACACGCACGTTAAAAGACGCTGCCGTACGCGTTGCCGAGTGAGATTATTTTAGCCGGAGAGGATAATTGGAAGAGTTCTCACATCTACCTCTGTGGAGTGTTCCTCGCACGGACTGTATTAATTGCTCAGGAACGGAATGCGGGGCTCTGGCTCTCCTACGCGGGCTGTTTTCAAATGTGACATTAAATTGTGATTTAGCAGATAACACGCACAAAGCCAACTGCCCCAGAAACAATGGGCTTGCTTCTCCGGAGGCTGGCGCTGGAATTCCGATCGACTTCAAAGAGCGCGGACTCGGGCTTCAAGTTCCTATCACTTCTACCAAAGCAAAAAAGATTTTCTATCCCATACCAAAGAACAACATGTAGTTGGGCTATAGCTTGGTCCAGCGCAAGAATGAAAATAAAAACACTTTCTAAACCTCAAAGATACTTGCTAAGCCATGTATACATTAATCATTTACACCACATGATTATTGTTCATTATTTGGGCAATAACAAATGGAAGGGTGTGGGGGTTAGTGTGGGTTTTAACAAACCACATTCTATTTAAGCAAAGCCAACTATTAAAGAAAGACCTAACTTGCCAAACCAAGATAAATATATGCCATTATTATGATCACATAAAAGCTACTACTCTCGCCGTTACAATTTCTCTTATAATTGGTACTATTATAATTAAATGAATGCATATGTTTACAGTTCTTCTTTGAATGGTAAAGAGATTTAGCAATGATGGTGTCTCTAATTTCTTTGAACTGTACTGGCAAACTTCACTTAAACAGTGGTCTAAATACCACATTGCCACAATAAATTAGTAAAGCATCTAGTAAAGTCTATATATGTTGTTATTGAGTTTAAATGCTTCAGAATAAAACAGCTAGTCACCCATCAGTATGCCCAGGCAAAAAAAAAAATTTACTCCTCAGACTTAATAAAGTGTGGTAAAATTCCTCCATAAAATAATATATGTCTAAAAATACGAATATATGAACAGTCACAAATGCCTACAGCCTTTTTTGCAACGTAGAAAACTGTTCCCCAGAAGTATCTGCCCAATTTTAAGCAATACAGTTCAATAAGACATTTGTAAGCTGTCAGCTTACATGGAAAGGTGGCAAGACACAAGATATATGTGTATCTTCAATATTCCAAGCATTTGTTTGCCCTGACACTCTAGTCATTAGTGCTAGAAAAGTTAACAGGCTTTGTCAGATAATCAATTTTTATTTCTATCTACCGTAAGAATTTGCATGGTATCCATCAGCACAGCAACCAACAACTTGGGTTATGGAGTGAGACCGAGCCTTGAGTCCCATGAATTGCCGAACTGTTTCCCAGTGCACGGCACAAGGGCACATCTCCCACATGCCAACTGAAGGCCAACCGACGGGACTCGCAGCTGAAGACCTGAAGTGGCTCTTTTGGTTTCTAACCAGGGCGAGTATCGGCAGCATTTCCCATAATGGCTGTGGTGGGTATGGAACTTACCTGGAGGAAAGACTTTTGAGTCTGTGTTTCTCATGGTTTGACCCAACGCACTGTAAACATTTTGGAAAATTTGGGTTATGCCGGGACTGTCCTCTCTCAATTTTATAGTTCCTGGAAGTCGAGAGGCACATGTGACCCTGCCGACGGTTTGGGTTGGGTTTGAGATGTTGATTTGGACACTAAAGTTCTCCAGAAAACCAGGATTTGCTGACCCAGAATGAGAGATGGTTGAAAGACAAAAGAAGAATGAGTGCAGGCTGAAGTGCGGGCTGTGCACAAACCGAGGACGGTTTATGGCAGCGGTTCAGCACGCGGGCACACAGATCAGGAGAAAAATCTGTTACGTTCCCCTCCAAACCAGGTGAACATAACCAGCAGCTCTTGTAAAATCTGCTGGGGTTTCGGGCCAGTATGCGGGGGTCATTACTCCAGAGGCTTCAGAGAAGACTAAAAAAAAACCAGGATTTTTTTTTCAAATCTTTCTACTCAGCCTGACCAGTAATTCTATTAAGAAAAATAAGGCAAGCTGTAATGTTTGAGTTTAATAAGCGAAACACAGCAAATATGTGAACAGAACTTCTGACTTAATATTCTTTAACAGATGTTTTATAAAGTACAGATTTAAAAGATTTGCCTGTCTTATTGTTCTGGCTGTTGCCATATTATATGGCTACATTTTCAGTCCCAGATTTTCCCAGCTGTAACAGTTAAATAGCAAGGGGTATAAGCCTGGATACTGTAGGCAAAATGCCCAAAATTATTCTCTCCCATGGAAAAACATGCCGGTATAAAGGCGGTGATGAGAAGGTGGAGTTAATCCTTCTGGCAAAGGAATAATCTCCATACCCTTAAAAATGGGTATGGTCATTTTAATGCACACTATTTTATGAATGATGCTTTAACTGTGCTGCCAATTAGTAGAGCCTTAAAAATACCTCGCTTATACAGGCCTGATAACTGTCTTTCTTAACCTTTAACTGACCTTCTTTGGTTTTGCCATGCTCATAAACCAGCATACGAACTATCAAAGAGAACGGCACTGAACATCGATCCGAATGTTATATATTAAAAAAGGGGAAAAAAAAAAAAATCCCGAATAAAAAGTAAAAAAAAAAGGAGAAAGGAATGAAACCCAGCTGGTCAGCCAACTTTTAAAAACCATAAGCAGAAAACATGCTCTTCTAATTGGACAGAGAAGACAAGATCTGGAATAGGTGCAATTTTATTACCGCAACAGCGATTCACATAGCCCCCGCTCTTTTCAAAGCACGAGCCCCGCGGAGTTTGATCGGACATCTGGAGCGGGGCTCTGGCAAGATGCTGAGGGACTCGGGCTCCCATTGATCTCTGCACGGGCAACAGGCGCTCCAGCCTCGCCGAGGCAAGTTCTCACCAAACGGCAACGGATGAAGTCTTTTGCTCAAAAGTGTACACAGAAGCGTATTTTTTACTTTTACCCAAGAGGTATAAAGCGTCTTTCAGATCACAGAATCACAGAATCAACCAGGCTGGAAGAGACCTCTGGGATCATCGAGTCCTACCGTTGCCCTGACACCACCATGTCAACTAGACCATGGCACTAAGTGCCATGTCCAGGCTTTTCTTAAACACCTCCAGAGATGGTGACTCCACCACCTCCCTGGGCAGCCCATTCCAATGTCTAATAACCCTTTCTGAAAAGATATTTGGTCTTGAGACCCCGCGACTCTGCAGAAAGTCAGAAATGAAAGGGCTGACAAGAGCAGGCTATGGCAGCCAATCGAAGGCTATTGAGTTTTTCAAACACACCTAAAATAGACTCTGCTATATTTCATCTAAAACTGTGTGTATTCAAACATATGGCTAAGGGAAGAGATATATGCAAAAGCTTACGCACACACAACGTTTAGCATCTACTTTCAAAATGTATCTCCCAAGAATTTCAGGAGGCCCCAGAATAGCAAATATTATTCGCTTGATTATTAACATCTTCTCCTTTTATACCAGTCAGTTGAAAAGTATGCAATCACTGGGTATTTTTGGTGGCCTCTCAATCATGTCAAAGATCATAAGACAAGCAGATGGTGTACATCTGGGCTTACCCAGCAGTAAGGAAAATATCTCCAGCACAGGTAGAATGATAAAGACGGGACTAAACACACACCGTTCCTTTTGGACCCATGGAACGGGATTAGTCCCATGTTTCTATTTACCTCTCTGGAGCAGGATGACCCGGAGAGGTACAACAGCAAACAGCGCTTGTGACGTGAAGCAAGAAGAAGCCTTGCAACATCTCCAGCGCAGCCCTTGGCCACGCCATCGGATTAGGCTGCCCCGGCTCATTTAACGCAGAGTCGAGAAGGAAGAAGTTAACGAACAAGATTTGCAGGGAGGCGATCGGGGTGAGCCTCCCTGGGATTTCAGCGGTGATGTGACGAGGGGCCAAGCCACCCCACAGCATCAATCACCAGCAGAAGGCTGTTTATCTCTGCAGACCCGCATCGATTTGCACTGAGAACCTGCCCCAACCTCTCGAACATTATTTAGGTTTGTTTTGGCCACATGGTCAGAGTTCATATGAGCAACAAGTTTATGGCCAAAGTCTGCCCTGAAGTGCCGTTTTGCCCGCTTGCATAAGAGCAAAAAAACGCCCTCGGCTTGGCCTGTCCTTGTGCTGCTGAAGCTCTGGGTGAGCTTTTAGAAGAGGTCTCAAAAACCAGGCGACATTTAGGAAGATTATTAGTAAGGCCCTATTGCTATTCGGCTGGGGAGAGGGCTTATCTGGATATAAGGGATGAAATCAGCAGTATTTAGTATTCACATCAGATGCAGCTATGTGTGCTGTAGCTCCCAACACCAAACTTGAACCTTTTTTTTCCATAAAACTGTCTTGAAAGAGACCGACCACCTTTCTTCTTGAGATATCCAAAGTCTATCACTAAAAGTCTGGAAAGTTAAAAAAGTGTTAACTTTCCATCATTAAACCTGTCCTGTCACTGTACTGCGTGGAAGCCTCTATTGTCCAGTGCTGGGATGCAACTAACTTTGCATATAGACCAACTGAGATGCTCTGCAGCTTACAGAGCACACGCTGCGGCGTACCCAGGATCTAGATGCCATGCATAGTTCGTTTGTTCTTTCTTTTCTTCTTTTCTTCCCCCCCCCCCCCCCACCCCAACCCGCTCTGAAATACCAAATATCAGATAGCTGATGACAGGGAAGAAATGTTAACACTGTAGTTTGAAAGTTTTTAACCCTTGCCTTTCATCATCTAACACTTATTCAATCTCCTGCCTGTTGCTTCACTGCTTCCAAACCTCCCGTACATACCAAGGCGATGACCACAATGTAAGCTTGTGCACTGACTGATTAGATTTAATTAGATGGATACTTTGTTCGACTGATCTTTCAGCTATAGAAAGTATTGGGTTACTTAACCATATCGGTGAAAACATTGCTCGCATGTTTGAATGCGACGGATGTCTGACACTGTTCCACATTAAAAAGTGCAATAGTTGGCTCAGTTTTAATGGCTGGAGTGGGATATATAAAGATCTGTTTTAATTGAGTTTGTGTCCCTGGAAGATTGTCTCATTTTTCCCATTGTATCAGTCAGTTTAGGGAAAAGCGATGCCTCCATGTATGATCCTTGTCCTGCCTATGTTCTTAAACAATCACCACTAGCTTAAACTATTCTTTTTTTCCTTTTCTTACAAAAATCTTGCTTCTTTCCAGTTTTTCCAGGGTGTTCTTGCTATTCGCATCCCAGCACCTCGCAGCAGCGCAGAGCAGGCTGATGTGTTTTCATGGGGCCGGTTCCAGTGGCGAAGCACCAGCCCATCGATCAGGCGCCGAGCAGCCCGATAGCGCACTGGCAGGGAGGGCACCAGCCTTTGGCTGCCTTCACCCGCGGGGCTCTGGCAAAGCACGAGCAAAGGATCACAACTGAACTCCTTGGCATCGTCGCCTTTCCGCAGTTGAAGTATAATAAGGAGTGCAAACCCCGCGCCCTCCGCAAACACAAGGAGCTCTGCTGTTAATGAGAGCAAAGCAAAGCCGACGTGCAAGCGATTACTCTGACAAAGTCTACGGGCTAGGTCAGCCTGGCAAAGAAATTCCTCGTACGGCTCTGCTGGCAAACTACTCTACTGTAACTGTACCTTATACAAATAAAAAATGCTTTTGCCAATAAAGTTCATACTAGGTCCCCCAAAGCAACGGGTTGTTTTGACAGAAATGCCTTTAACACTGAGCCTTTTGCCAGTACACAAATGCTGTACACAAAATGACAAATTTAGAAGTAATACATAATGTCATTACTTGAACTAAAGTTTCTGTTGTAGCCGTGGTTCAGATTAAATACTAATTTGAAAGACTACGCTTATTTTACTTCTCCTTCGGATGTATCTTTTTTATCTTTTATTACTTTTTAGTTTATTTTTTTGGTCTTCACCCAGACCTTACAACTCGCAACTGAGATTAAGTCTGTTATAAAACTTTCAGTTTCATTCAATACCCAGAGCCACAAAGGCTACTGCTTTTAAAAAACCAGCTCCATATAATTATTATAATCTCAGTGATACCCAGAGCCCAGCTCCCCCTGGTCAATAATTAGTGCGATTGTGAGTTAATACAATTTTCCTTTTTTCCCTGAAGCTAATACAATCTTTTTAGATCAATTTGTAGATTGTTACCCTAGAGGAGGACAACAATGTAAACAAACGCTTTTTTTTAATACCATATTAACTCATTTAATTTGCACACAGATAAAAGCATGAAGATATTTCGTTTCGCCGGCGGAGGGACAGCCTCGTGCCCAGGCGAGCTCCGCTGCAGCGGCGGATCAGGCTGGGTCTGGACTAGCGAGTGAAAAAACCCCACGCGAAACCTCTGTGCTGAAAATCAAACCCACATGCGGCCTCAGTTATTTACGCACCGAAAGGCCCCAACCCTTCGCCGTAGCGCCGCTGCTTTCTGCTTCAGTGGAACTAAGCTGCTTTAACCTGGCAGCCCCGAGGAAAGGGAATCCCTGCGTGGCATACGGCCACCGCCTCTCCGCTGGCTGGGGGACAGTGGGCACGGCGGGGAGGTCCCAGGGTCCTGGCACGGCCAGGCTGCCAAACCAGCCCTTGGGAAGCGCTGGCAGCCCGCAGAGCAGCCTTGTTCCAAACTCATCCCCATCTTGCACAAACTTCTCTACGGCCGGGCCAGCCCGGCCACGCGGCTCCTCTGGGTCCCTGGCCATCGCCGGTCCCACACTTGGCTATTTCACAAGTCAAGAGTTCCCCGGGACGGCAGCGCTTGCCAGATCACATCAGATGTGGAGGAGGTTTCACTCCGCAGAGCCCAGCAGAGGACACAGTAGCTGAACACTGAATTAAGTTTATTAGGAGGAAAGGGAAGGCAAAAGAAGAGACCAGGAGGAATGGGGTGAAGTTGAGGATGCCTGGCTTGGGCTCTGATACAAGCAGCAAAACACAACTGTTAACCACGGAGCAATGCATGTAAGTCACTTTTACCACCAAACCCCACTTGCTCCTCGTAGGTATTATGCAACTGAAGTTCCTAAGCCCCATTTCAGTCCAGTTGCTGCCCTCTTACACCAACACTGTCGGGCAAAGGGGACGACAACCAGGCAAAATTAACTTTGCCTAACTTGAAGGCTCCTTCAGACAACTGCAGAGGAGGCCAAGAGGTGGCTGCAATCCTGTCCCCTGCATCTGCCTCTGCTGCAAGGGTATGAACAAAGGCAGCAACTCAATGAAAAGTCAAAGTTACAAAGAGATTGTATCTATAAGAAGAAGACAGGGCATGATTGTACTTAAAACACAACAAGAAATGTGTGGCACTGACACATTTTCCCACTGCCGCTTCCCCTACTCTTCTACGTATTCATTTCTAATGAGAGTTCTTAGCTTAATTATTTGGGAGGGGGGGGGGATGTGAACGGTCTTTTTATTACTCAACATATATAAGAAAACAACATTGTGATGGATGAGGGAGAAAAGAGGGGACCTCTGAAACCAGACAGGAACTCTGAATACAAGGGACAGCGACGCGACACATATTAACAAGTCAGTGCCGCAAAAATTTCACTTAATTGAAGAGGGATTCATAAGAGTACCATCTGGCAACACCTAAAGAGCCCTTCTGCAGGCTGGAACAAGAGCTTGCAAATGCATCTTAGCCTAGACACCTTGCACATGACAGTACCTTGACTTACAGCATAGGTGTGCTATAGGAGAATAAATTTGTTTACAACAAAATTGTGGGACTGCCTGTATACTGATAGTTTTTTATGTCCTCTTTGAAAAGTATACTTGGTATTCAATGGCTTTTTTGGGAGACAATATTCATCAGTCAACTGAAGCACATCATTCTGAATCATGAATATCTCTGCAGCCAGCAAACAATTTAAAATCTTGAAGGAGTCTCCCTGTGACAGCCATGTGCCCGTTCCCCTCGCAAATGTATGGGTCTGTAAGACCTGGGACACCAGTTAACTCAGAGCGGGACAATCATTCCCACATGGCTGTTGGAGACACAATTTTGCCACAGAGATTTTGCTAAACAAATGTTCAGATCTCAGAAATCGAAGGGGAGGATATGTCGTATGCACACGCACACTCGTACCAGTATAACCAGTATCAAACAGACTGCTGTTATAATTACTCCCAGTTTTGCAGGGAGGGAAGCCGAGGCACGCATGTTCGGGATCAGACTCTCAGCCCCAGTCACTGTGAGAGGGGCTTCTTGAGCACCCGGAGCCCACCCACACATGTCCATGCCACATAACACGAGTCCAAGCACCAAGATCCTCCCCAAGCAACGTACCCAGGATGTCTGCAGCCAAGGCACGATCTAAAGCCAACTTACTGGTGTCCCCAGCCACTGCCTCCACGACAAGGCCACGCTTCTGCTATAGATTACACTCAGACCATTAATCTTTAAAAGAGCAGAATTCACCACTAATGCAATCGGAAACGACGGTAAGAAAGGCTCCCATTAATGAGAGCCAGCTTAATATAACAACCGACTTCTACATTTCTTATCTGAAAATATCTCCCCTGGAAGCTGTGGATACATTATGGGCTTAAAAAGAATTACTAATGCATTAATTCTTGTCAGATTTGTAGTGTCCTAACCCACAGCTGCTTCACCCACTGACCTGGGTAACATTAGTGAGAACTATATAATTTAGTAAATGAGGGCCTGACTGTGCACGGTGCACTTGGGCTGTTATTTGGTGCCAGCGTGAGCGAGGGATACATGCTCAGGCATTGAGGTTATCATTAAACAAATTTCTAGGATCTTTGGTCTGAAAATTAAACACTTTTCTTCTCTGCTATTTTGTGTTTATACTAACGCAGCCTTATTATGTCTACTTTTGCATAGTAAAAGCAGTTGTTCCTCTTTATCTTGCGTGAATCCGGGTGGGCTACCGTTAGAACGGCAAGTGTGGAGTGGAGTAAAAGTGCAGTCGGGGTTTGGGGATTAAATGCTGACTTTGAGAATACAATGAAAATCATCCCGTGTTGTGGCAAAAAAAATGATTAAGTGGATATGTGCAAACGCATCGGTTCTCAGGGAGCCAACTGGCTGGGGATGAAGCAGCTATCACACGTGCTCCTGCAGGATCCTGGCATTGCACACGTGTGTGAGCGGATCGGCCCCACTCAGCCCGGGAACCTGTGCAGCCCCGGCCCTGAGCACGGTTGTACCACTGCCTAGTCCCTAAAATAACCGGTCCGTGCATGGGAAGACCACGAAAGCCCAACTACTTCCCCACCACAAGGCAGAAACTGAGTCTCTTCCATCACAGGAAAGGAGAGAACATCCTGACAAATGCCTGTGTTTTGGACGGGTGACAAAGCTGTCATGGGAAAGAGGCGGCAGCTCCCTTCGGAGACGGGAGGTGGGGAGCGGGATCAGGAAACTTCTGAGCTCTTCTGGCAGCCCAGGTCTGGCGCCGGGCCACCAATCCCCCACTCCTCGCGGCAGATCAGTGCTTAAACACAAGCAGATTGACACCGAATGCTCGGTGGCTGCTCTGTGGTTCCTACGAAATAAATTTGGTATTTGGAGACCTGAGTCCGTTGGAGAGGTTACACAACCCATATTCACCTCCATAATTAGCACAGCCCAGCTCAGTCTGGAAAGTCACCTCTCCCACCGGCTCCCAGAAGGTCCCTGCAGCAGCTCGGAGAAATGCCTCTGGGGGCACGCTGCAACACCTCCGTACTGCCGCTGGGCTGGCCCTACGGCGTCCTCCTCGGCTGTCCTCACACACATCGTTCACCTCCCTTTATATAGAGCTCATATGGGAAAGGGGCTGTGTGTGTACACGGAGGGTTGGGAGGAAATTAAACTGGAACGGGGACAAAGACCTTTTAAAGCACTGTGTTGTGTGCCCCATTCTTGGGTTCTGTAAATCGTGACCTGCCACATGTTAACCCGATACCGTCCTTCACGTGCAGCTCCAGGAGTCAAAGCCTTATCCCGTGGGGAGACGATCCACTTCCAGCATTCCCAGGTAATTTGTACATTTGAGTTTCCTCAAAAATTGTCAGGATTCCATCTTACTTAATTATCCTCCACTTGGAGCTCCATCAGGTGCCTGGCCTCATGCCTGCTTTTAGGAGTCTCAATACCAAAAGTCACCAGGGGAGAGAGGCCAGCATCTCCAGAGAGAAAATAAGAGCACCCAAATTCATTGCCTCTACGGAGGTACGTGCTGCTTATGGCTTGCAGAAGTAGTAATATATATGCCTGGACAGTAATTTTATCCTGGTTTATTGATTAAAAAACAGACCGTTTCTCTTAATTCCTCAAGTTTTTTAGTATGTTCTTTAACGGTGCAGTTTGATTTATGACGTTAATGGCATTCCTGTGAAAACACTGGATTTCCAGTTTTTAAATATGCATATGAAAATGTTCTAAGAAGAAATATTTTCATAAATGTTAATATTACCAAAGTCATCATTACCAGTAAGTAATGAACTTCATGTGCATGATTTCATGGGTATTTCGTTCTTAATCGTTTTTAAAACTTCAGCCCACTCCCGCTGCCACCAGCCTGATGCACCACTGTCTCACTCCACTCTTTGACCGTGCAAACTCCCAAGTTTTGATGGTGTAAAGCTGGAGTAACACAGTGTCGACTCAGGCCCTAACACAAAGCGTACACTGTATACATTTTTATTGTATAATTTATTGTTTTTTCCACTGAGCTGGCTATATTGTTTTATCCATTTGCGTGACAGGATGTCTAGGAAACAGCTGAAAGAATTATTTGCAGTGAATTTAAAACACACTGCATTAGAAAGACATGGACATGAAAATCTTTGTTAAGCAAATAACAGGGTGCTACCCTTGTGTCAGATTGGGAAACTTAACTCCTTCATATCATAAACTACACATATGATAGGTACAACAGCTCTGCCTCCTTCATTGCCTGTGCTGATGCCCCTGACCTAGCGTCACCTACACAAACGCTAGGCACTCGCTCAGAGCCAGCTCCCCGAGCTTTCCCAGGACACCAGTGGACAGAGAGCAGACAAACAGCCTTCCTATCCCAAACACGGCTCCGAGCATGGGTTGGGGCTGCATTGTCCAGCTGCATCCGTCTCTCTCCATCGATGAAAAACACACGCACATGACTTGTTGTGACTGGACACCTAACTCTGAGAACACCAAAGGAGGATTTCCCTTTCAAACCTGGAGGATAAATCTCATTAAATTAAAGAAAACAATCTAGTAAGAATGAAACCACAGATATCATCACTGAGAACACAAAACGAGATGAGCCCAAAGGCTGCAAAAAGGCAGGAATTTCGGAGGTGGGCTCCAAAACCTGATGGCAGGATTGCAAGTGCAATGGTCCGGTGCAAGCAGGGGGCACAAATAATGGGATTTTTCACCTATTGCTGCACACGTGCGACAAACAAGTCCCCGGGGTTCGTTTGAGGGTGGGGTGGCCTTTCCTTCAGGTTTACAACATTTTGGGAGCTTAAGCAGGACAATGGATATTATTTATACATCGTTTCTGGAGGTTTATCACAAGGAAGTGAGCCCTCAAACCAGTTTCAGGCTGTCTCACCGCTTACAGCCGAGATCGCACGCCACAGCCATGCAACATTTACCGCTCCTGAGAGCCTTCCTCTGCGGCCAGTGATCACCCACCGCAGGACACGGGCACGCCGAGCAGCATTCGCGCAGGGCGTGATCATCTGCGTCTAATATGACATCTTCAGAGGCACTTGGTGCTTGCATTTCAGGAGGGAACATTCCTCACGTGTTTAATTAGATCAGGACTTTCACGTACTTGAGTGTCCTGGTCTGGGACACAAGGAACAAGCTCCCGCCCGAGCTCACCGCGATTGCACAGCACCCAAACTCTGTGCCCCGAAGGGACCTGCCCCAGCAGCATGCTATGAGGTGACTGGCGAGTATATGCATATACTGGAAATGCAGACAAGCCATAAGCCAAGGGTTACAGTGTACTTGTCTCTAAGAAGGTTTCTCTGCAGTTAATGCTTAATCAAATTTGTTTTAACCGCTGCAAGTTATTGGCTGGCAATTTTATTTACCATCGACGTCCATTTTGATCTTTTTAAAAATGAGATCTGTATTTGCGTCACTGAAAAAACATCCAACAATATTGCTTAAGACTTCAATAATCCTCAGGCTTGTTTCCTTTTAACCCAGAAAAGGAAGTTTTTGAAACAGTAACACCAGCATTTACAAAATCCAGGGTTTGACATCCAGTGACGAATTAATCCTCACACATTATTGCCATTTCATGGAAGAGGAAACTGAAACACAGGCAAGTCCCCAAACCCCTGAGCAGGTCAAAGGCAAAAATGGGATTGGACTTCATAAAAGCTGATCTCTCCACTAGACGTAGACTCCACATCTAACTTTACAGAAGACATTTACGTTTTGTATTTGTATCAAATTAGAGCAGACTTTATGAAGTGTAAGAAAAGTCATCCTAACAGCTACTTAATTTCCTCCATTGCTATTCATAGCAGTCCTGCAGAAAGTCAACAGTGTGTTACACAACAGCGTAGGTTTAGTGGCAAGAGTTTTAACAGGCTGGACAGTCAATATACATCGAAAATAAAACATATGCCAGACTGAACTATGGAAATCACAGGAGCCAACGGAGCTGTGTTGTGTTACGCTAGCCAGGAATCTAACTCAAGAGCTGGTACAAATATATACTAAATAAAAACCGGCAACGAGCTCTGCTGCATAAATAGCATCTCTCTACGCTGGCATACTACCCACCAGCAACCGGTCGCTGAAAGAGAACTGAAAGCACACTTTTGGCATTGTCTGGAAAAAATGCGACTGCCCAGAAAAACGAGATCCAAGCACATCCCTTTCCTTGCACAGACAGTCGCACACAATGTATTAGAGAAGTTCTGCCTGCTTGGGGTTTTTGCTTTCGGGTACCTCACCCATTCTGCAGAGAGGTGTGACAGCACCGCAACAAAGACTGAGGGCTCTAGGTTATAGCTCTACAACTTGTAATGTGAAAATGAAAATACCATTGGTGGCACCTGCTCTAGGAATGCAATCAAACTGGCAATAGTAGGTAGGGGACCGAGTTCATTCCCTACAAGTTCTTGTCCAAAATCCTACCTCCAGTCCAAGTGCTGCCTTTGGGCTCCTCTTTGGAGCAGGGATACCGCTTTTGTTTCTGTGATGGAGAGGCCCAAGCTTGGAAGCGAGTGCTTCACATGGTCCCAGACCTTAGAGCAGGTCAGCACTTCACAGTCCTTGGTTTCCAAAACATCTTTTTCTTTTTCCCTCCAAAGGAAATTAGAAGGTTCATTCTTATAAGATTCATAATATGCCCTTTAACTACCCTGCAGTGATTTAGGAGATTGCTCACAGAAGCCATGACCACGTTTAGAAGGTGAACACGCCAGATTCTCCTTGGGGACAGGAGTAACATAGTTTTTAAAACAACTCTCCCAGGCCATAAAGTCTGTAAATATGTTCAGATACGGACAACTGATGTCTGCCACCAATTTCTCCCACTTTCAACAAGCTCCCGACCAGACACTTCAATACTACATTTTCATGCCTTACCAGAATAGAGCTCAAAAAGTGGTAGTAAGATCCACCACACTACAAAGAGGTGGGAAAAAACACACATATATAAAAGAAAATATTTAATAATCAGAAGCCATTTCAGCTTCTTTCCCCTCCTCTGTCGCCCCTCTTCTTCTCAGAAAGAGGAGTTGTTCCACAGCCATCAGAGCAAACAAAGCCTTGTTTCCTGAGGATTTGTATCGCATGTCTTCATTCCTCCCAGGACAACATCCTGCGCTTCTCCCCCAACTCCTTTATGATTCATCTTCCCCTTCCCTGCAATTCCTCCCTTCCCGACCTCTAGCCCTCACATCTGGAGGAGCGAGAGGCAGCTTGCGTGTGGCTGCTCCCAAGCTCTGCGCCTGCTGACGGACGCGCCGGACAGACAAAGGTGAGGCTCACCCTGCCGACGTTCCTCCTGGGAGGATATGGATGGGGGTGTCTCTTCCCTGCTCAGCCACCATTTTCAATGAAAAAAAGTAGAAACTTGGTGTATTTGAAAGCTTTTATCTGTCTGTCATACTGGAATGAAATTAGCCAAAGGGAGAAATGTTATGTGAGCGTTACCTACAGACAGAGGGGAAGCTGTTGCAGAAAGCAAGCTAAAATATGAAAGTACTGAGAGGCCCAGCTGGGGAAACCACTTCCACTTCACAAATTATCCCAGTCCCTGAAGGACTGACTGGAGTGAGTCCCCGGGTCTGAATTTAGCAGCCCGTAGCATGTCCTGTCCCTGCAGCCCACTGGTACCTGTTTTTTAAACAAAGGAAAGAGCACACGAGGTTTTCTATGCAAATCCCTTGAAGGACTTTTTCCTGCCCCAGGAGGTGCGGGGATTCATGTTCATGGCTTAGGGAAAGGGCTACACCTTAGAGCTTAGAAATCAAGGTAAATGGAGCTGCATTCACCCCAGGTACAGAACAGCGAGGGCTGGTCTTCAACACATCGGCAACTTCAAAATGTCTTTCAGTGGCAACCTGACAAGGTTGTGTTTCAACAGGAATATGCTATCTCTCCTTCCAAGGCTGGGCAGGACACTTCCTAACAGACAACTCAACAGGCCCTAACAAGCGATTAAATAAGTTAGGGTTGGGGGGTATTTTTTTTTCTTTTTCTGTTCCAACATTTAAAGCCCATACTCCAGAGTCAGTTGAAGCAAAGACCTTGCTCCAGCAGTGCTGATAAGGACAACACGCCCTCGCAGGTGGAGCTCACAGGCAGAGAGCTGGATGGGAAGGCAGATATCACCGCAGAAGTAATGGCTTCTCCTGCACCGATGCCAACAGCGTGTTTCTGCTGGAGGAACAGGATCAGCGTGGAAGGAGCCTTTGCCACGCAGTGGGCCGAGGATGGTTTATGGGGATGGCAGAATGGATGTGGTTAAAATTTTAATCAGGATGACATGTGTTGTTGACATATGGCAACGCACCACCATCTGGATTCAGAAACAGACCTGGGTTTTCAAGCTGTTGCTGGCCAAAGCCAAGAACATTGCTGAGGTGCTAGGTCAGACTGGCTGGGAAGGGTTCTGCCAGCAATCCCTCTTGACACAGTATTGCTTTCATTAAAGCAGCCTGCCTGCCTACCCATCTGAGGTGAAAGAGGGATAAAGTCCGTGAAAGGTGGAAGAAACAGTGAGGGAAAAGGTCAAAAAAGGAGTTGAGCTCATGCACCCACTTTCTGCCCCGCTTTAGCGTCTGCAGCGTACTCAGGTCACTCAACTGCAGCCACTCTTTTTGTGGTCTCCCAGGGTAAGCAATGTCTCCGGCTCTCAGCAGGAGCACTGCAGTTCAGCCGAGGAGTTTCTGCCTGCCTCCCCAGCAGCAGGCATCCAGCACAAGAACAAAGCACCTGAGGTTCAACTCGCTTAACCATTTCATTCCCACGGCAAGCCAAGCATGTGCTAAGTTACCTTCAGCCAAGGGGGGAAGAAAGGAAAGGAGAGAGGGAGGAAAATGTAAGCCACCTTTCTGTAGACTGATCTAACAAAGTAACAAAAGCAAACGAAAAAGAAAATTCCAAGACAACTCTTAAAGGCTTAAAATGTCAAAGCAGCTAACATTTTATCCTAGCAGAATTCCTCTGGGATTAGCTTGGCTTTCCAGGCATAATAAAGTGTTTTACAGTTCCTTTATTTTACCTGTCCCATTTCTCTTTTTTATTTGCATAACACTCTCATCAATTAGTGCATCTCTGTTTGCTCTCAAACAAATCCAGCGCTCATGGCTAAAACTAAAGCGCAGGAGAGACAACCAACAAACTCCTGCACGCCGTGAGCCATTCCTCACTCGCGTCTGATTTGGGAAGGGTTCGACTCTCGGCTTCACTGACCTGAATGCAAGTTGCGGGGGAAAGGAGGGGGGCTCAGCATCTCTGAAATTTGGCTCCAAATCATTATGCTGCCATGAAACGTGCCTTAGCCTAACAAAAGCCATGGATTCGGATATACCGGGGAGCACTGCACTGTGTAATGTCTTACTCTGCGGACAGACCAAGGAAGCGACTCGTGAGCCAGCTTGAGATCAACAGCAGAAATGCCTCTTTCCTTCAGCAAAGCCAGGCTTTCATCCTCTGTCTTCAAAGGGATTACCTATAAAATTCTCAACCGCGAGGCTTGTGTATTTTCAGTCTAGCTCCAGAGAAATAGTAAAAATGAAATTCTAGAGTACTTATGTGTCTTGTGTGTCTTAGTAAGACACCATTCCCCAAATGCTGCTCCCCAAGAAGAAACTGAGATGGCACCATTACCTCCACCTTTCTTTTGTTCTGCTTAATGGTTGAAAACTCCAAACTTCAGAGCACAAGAGGATGAATTTATGACATGGGAGGCATCTAAGTGCAAGCCCTAAGAACAGCGACACAATAAACAGCTAACATACGTGCATAGTCCTCCTGTTGCAACGCAAGAATACAGCTATATTTTAAAGTTTTGTTAAGCAGAATTACATAGGACAGATCCCACATAGCACTTTCTATTATAAATTTAAATATGAACGGGAATTACATCACATTTTCTTCTACTTCAAGTTGATTTTTGGAAAGCCACAAACAAGTTGGAGATTAACATCAGTCATCCCAGACTTCAGACAGCACTGCTACAAGCTGGGAAGTATAGATATTAAAATTTATGTTCACCAGTTGCAAAACTATTAGCTAGTCTGGAATGCACATACATATTTTGTGCATATCCACCCTAAAAAGCCATAACGTTATGTTCTGCATGTCAATATAAAATTTGCAACGACTCCCTTTTAGATATTAATTTCAGTGAAATAGTTAGCTCTAGTGCCTGGAGAACGCAATATTAAAAGAAGTATTTTATTTCTCAATCTATATAAAGAAGAGAACTATTCCTTTGAAAAATGTCCCCTTGATACGTTTCGTAAATAGGTTAATACAATTTGAAATTAAACTTGATTCTGCGGCATGATATTATAATGTCAGAAATGCATTCCAGAGGAAAAGCTGGCATTAATCATCGATTCCAGAATATAGTTACTATTTCACCGTAAAGCAGTGATGCCCACGGAGCGTTACACAGCCCGCACGAACAGGAAGATGCTCGCCACCCCAAAGAGTTGCTGTCAACGGCTTAACTAAGCCTGCGAGCACCCTTAACTGCAGGTCGTGAGAGTGGCACCGTTGACTTCCATCACAGCGCTGGACTCGAGCCGTGTAAGACTCATGAATTCTCTGGCCGTGTGCACCCAGAGTATGAAAACAAACAAAGCGCTTTCAAAGGCTCACACAAAAACTTCGATGAGTTAAAAGAAGGCTAGTTTGTGAAAAACCCTCTGTATCCCGACCTTGTGCTCTCTTGGATTTTGTCTAAAGCTGGGCAGAGCTCTTGGAAAATTCAGAAAGTTATGACGATTCTCTTTTGGCTTTTACTTTAACTATCACAGGTTTACCCCAAAGTTGTGTTTTACTTCTGTTATTTTACAAACACAAAAATCTCAAGGAAAACAGAACTGGATGCATTATTTACTCAGCCACCAGCCCTTAAATATCACTTACCAAGGCATAGCCACCTCACCTTTCTCCTCAGACATCCACACCCCCACTTATCCACTTTCCTCCATTTTAACCTTGTGTCAATGTTTTCTATCTTCTTTTTCCTTCCTCTCGTTCTCTCTGCTTCCCTCTCATTCTCCCTACTGTTACTACTTAACCTTCAGGTACCCACTTAAGCAACCCACCAAATAGCAATAATGATCACGCAGAGTCAATAGTGTGGTACGTAATCACCTTGCCTACTGCGTTAATGTCAGTTATCTTTTGCTAATGTACATGACATGCTTTATCTTTGCAGAGTGGCAAGAGCGAATTACTGTTTGTTTGGGATCAGCTATTGTTACTGCACCTGGGCTTTTTTTCAATTATTAAAGTGGTTTTTTTAAGTAAAAAAGAACACATTAACATGTAAAAAAAATGAGAGAGAAGTAATACAAGATTCTCCTACCACATCCATGCAAACTCGTCCCTGAAGATGATGGAGTTACACTGGTCCAACGATACTCCTGTGACATCCACGCTGTAGAACAGCTTTAACTGTGCCACATCATTGCCTGGCTGCTGCCCAGAGACAGGGCACACCACCTATAGCCCCATGTTTCCCTACAAGTTACTTTTTCTCACCCCTTATTTACTGCTTTTTTGTTGTTTTGGGGGTTTGGTTGTTTGGGTTTTTTTTGATAGCTTGCTTATTTTTTTACAGTACTGAAAGCCAGGTCTTTCCTGAGGAAGAGCACCCCACGCAGAGGGATGCACTGCGAAGCTGGACACACGACAGAGAGGATACATTGCAAAGCTGGATGTTCCCTGAACCCTATGTGCCAAAATGGTAACCCAAGGCAAGTTACGTCTCTGGGTGTAAAGCTCATGTAATTTGTATTAACTTCTAACGCTCTCCTGGCTGTGAAGCCACAGCTCCAGAGCAGGCATGCAGAGTCCCGGGTATTTCCCTGCTTGCTGGGGAAAGAGTTTGCTCTGAAAAGCCAAGTGTGGGGCAGCAGCGAACTCTCTGCAGTGCTGCAGTTATCTACGGCAGTGGTGTGGTTCAGGCATTTACACAGTAACTGTAATCTGCATCAACAGACTCTCAGAAATGTCCTCTTAGCACTTTAGTTCACTTTTATAATACCACAGGTACACCCAGCCAGCTCCACAGAGAGAAACAATCCAAATACACCGAGGGAAGAAGAACTTATTTTACATTTCTGAATCCTGTAATAATATTTGCACTGAAGGTCTCCTATTCCCTCTACCAGAGACAGAGGGAAAGAGAAAGAGAAAGGGAGCGAGTGTGTGGATACACGTACACAGAGAAACACACGCATTTAACATGATGTCAAACCCTTAACTGGCCTTAAAAAACTGGCAGAAGGGTTGACTTCTTTATAGTGTTAGACCATTAAAGCTACAGAACCTCAATTAAAAAACTGCCAGAAGATTTCTTTACTTTGTTCCAGAAGGATATAAAACCAGTTATGAGGAAAAAAATCTGCTTTTTACATGGAAAGTCCAAACCATAATTACTGCCACACTTAATGTTACTGCACACCAGGATGACTCTAACTCCCACATCATTATTTTTTATTTACTATTTATTTTGCATTTTCTATTCTGTACTTGATAAGGCATAAAAAATCCAAATTAAATAATATAACATATCATTAATACGGTTTATTTTCCCCAAGGCCACAAACACACCAAACCAGTTTGTTTACCCTTGGTTCACTCTCATCTGTAAGCAATTCGGAGCAAGGACAATAGGAAGGAGTGGTGCACAACCGGGATTCAACCCAAAACCCACCTTCTGTGGGTACTTGCATCCCTCACGCGAAAAATCTATCAACCATATTCCTCAAAAAAAAAATTTCAGGAGGTTTTTCTTAATAAAGTAACAAGAAGACATAGGCACTTCGTTTCTCTTTGGCAGGTCAGATCTGAGATACAGCGCAAGAACTGTGCATGCTCTTATTGCATTTGCCCTCTTTAGACAGATTTCAAGATGCAATCCCAGCAAGGTCTCTGGTTTAGATCTTGGTTTTTATCTACCACAGCTGTATCTGTTTTAGGAATATAGAGGGTTGATAAGAGGGATAAATTCAACAGGAGCACTAAGAGGATAGTAATCGGCCTGTGCTCCAATGGGTTTTGATCCATTTGGGAGAAAATCAAGCTGCCTCTATGAGATTTAGAGGGTAGGAAAAAATGAGGGTGGAAAAGGTTTATGCCCATTATTTTGTGCTCTGGGAAGATGCAATCTCAGGGCTGAGGAAGGTCATTTCCCATTCTTTGCGAGCACGTCCGCCACGGTTCAGCAGGGAACGGGAGCTGAGCCCTGGCCCACACAGCCCACCCGGGAGCACGCCCTGCCCTCCTGTCCTGCACAATCCCCCCAGGAATGCTCTCTCCACCTCGACTCCTCACCGTCAGGAGGACCAGGAGATGTCAATGGACCGCTTTGAAACCGGAAAGTTCTCCATACGTGCAGGCACATGGTGTTTCTCTGATGCGATGGGCATACTCGTCCTGGCTGGCTTCCAACTCTTGTAATTACATGCTGCTGACCCAATGACCCCTTGCAGTTTCCGTAGGCTGTGTTAGTTTTCACTTCCCATTGTGTTGCTTTGCACTTTCCAAGAGTTGCCATGCACAGCCCCAGAGACACCTGCATTTTTCAGATGAAGCTACGGAACGCTGCTTACCTTCTCAGGGAAGCTTAATTAATTTATTACTGTAAAGTTGGTGTGGTGCTAGGAGGTGCTACTACAGTGTGAGATCAGTAACGACAAACCCAGGTAATGCTGGTTATTTGAGGAGGAAAACCAGTATTTCATGTAAGTTCTCCTTCTTTCAGAGACACATCCTGAAAAAAAAAAGTTTTATTTCTAGAAAGACCCTTTCTTTGCACTGATTCCAACCCCTCTGATGGCCCCAGTTCAGTGGTGTGCAGCTCTGGGTGCTGCCTTTAACGTGTGTTCGTTTGTTTTCCGAGGGGAGAGGAGTTAAATGAGAAAGTGGGACGTGTGAGGCAGGTTGGGGATCTGCTGCAGGGAAGACAGGGTTAAACCAGCACTGAGCACTATGGAGCATGTTTGAAGGAAGTCGCACAAAAGTAATTTTAACTCCCTCCGTCTCGCTCCCTCGCTCCCTCCCTCGCTCTCTCCTCCCTGTCTTCTTCCCCCCATCGTCTTCCCGGTTGTACATTATTCCTCATTCTTTACATTGCAGTTATATTTATTCCTTGTTCTATTGAAGCTGTATATTAAAAGTGCCAGTTCTGAGCTTCTGCTGTACACGGGGAAAGAAAGGAAGGGAAAAAAAAAAAGAAGAAAGGAAAAAAAGTGCTGGTATTCAGTTCCTGTGAGCTCTTGCTCACTTTGAGCACTGTTCCTATTACACAATAATGTGTTATTTTGTTGAATTTTGGCATCCATCTAGCTCGTCTGGTCAGGAGCCAAAAAATTAGAGTGTGTCAGTCCACCAGTTCCTCTGCAGAGAAGCGCTCCCCTCGCCCAGCGCGCGCTCCGCGCTCCTGGCCCCAGGCCAGCAAGGGAAATCCATTTTACATAAAGAACGCGCGGAGCTCAAGTGCTCGGAGACTTTTTACCTACTAAAATAACTTTATGGACAAATGCCAGTCTGCGAGACACATGCGGCAGAGAACATTTGGCACCAAAACCAAGGTAAAGCGCTCCGCAGAGGTACCAAAGTTTTTCAGAAACGAGGAAATGGCTGTCAGTGCCGTCGTGGCACGTCACGTGACTTGGCACCGCCCGCCCCATTGGCCGGCCCCGCAGCCGAGGCAGCCGCCATGTAAGGAGCGGAGAGCTTCGCCCCTCGCTGCATTCTTAAAATGGCGGACCTGCCGCGCGCCCGCCGAGGCGAGCCCAGCCCCAGCCCCAGCCCCAGCCCCAGCCTCAGCCCCAGCCGCAGGGCTTTTTTTTTCTTTTTCCCCCCCGTTTTTTTTTTTTTCTTTTTTTCCCCCTCCTTCCCCCTCCGCTGAAGTTTTTATAAACCTTTACAGATTTGAGTAGAAACAGATTTCTCACAACTTGCTCTGCGTCTCAATTTCACAGCTCAGCATACACTCAGGCACTGTCAAAAGCTTGACAGCGTTCCAGGGAAAATATTAACTGTAAACTTTCCAACAGGAATTGAAGGCACACACAGCTCCCGTCAGGATGTCCCCTCCGCCAAGCGCGGAGCAGGCAATGTTTTCACAGGTTTCCAAAGCTTGCGCCGCCGCAAAAGCCACCGCGACCCCCAAGATGGTCCCGCTCAGCCGCATTGTGGGCATAATTAAGAGGGACGCCTCCTCTCTGGCGACGAAGCACGCTGTTAGCCTCGCAGGCCGGACCCGTTGAACACTGCATGCTCTGATGTATAAATATTTGCCTCTGGCTAAAGTTCAAGCAGCCCTCTGTGGCTGCCAGACACAACAGAAAACCAACATCCAAGGGAAAGTGTTTACTGCAGCACTGGCCAAAGCAGCGACTGCCAGCGAGCAAGCCGCTCGCTTCGGCCTGGCCCGCAGGCGCTTATCTCGAAGTACCTGGCTGGCCGCCACCCCACGCCTGCCATCCTTCCCAGGAAATGGTTAATTTATTTAACGCGCCCGTTTGCCCTCGCCTGCACTGAGGGCCTGGCATGTGGGGTCTGTGGTGGTGGAGGGTGAACATGTTTCTTCCAAGGCATTAACCCTTCGTTAAGTGAATGTCACTAATGCCACCACCTAGCTCAGGCGCTTTCTGCCCAGCCCCATTTCTGAAGTTGAGCCGTTATCTTGGACTCGAACGCGCGCGCACGCACACAAAAGCTTGCAGACAGCTACTCCTCTGCAGAGCCAACTGCCTGCGCGTGCTGGAAAGATACAACAGAAAAGCAGTCGCATACAGGATATCTTTCAGCAGCAAAAATTAATAGATTTTGAAATATATAGCGCTGGTTGGTGACGCAACACTGTTTAAGGGATACAAAAATAAATTTTCTCACCCCTCTCCCGACCTCCAAACCAAACATTACTTAGAGTCTTCACCAAACAAGGTGAGTATCTGAATCGGCAGCTTCAGACATTCATAAAATCACTACAGAAAGGTAAGGAAAGGAAGGGAAAAATATATCTAGGGGAACCCTACAGGAGGCCTGGCTGTGATCAGGGCTGTTATCATTGCGGTCATCCTTGAAACGGCTTCCCAATACACCAATAATCGTAGTGTTAAAATGCACTAAAGGCACATGCCAAGACCCTGCACATCTGACTTGTTTGTGCCGTAAATGAAGCAGATTTTACCATGAACGAACAGAAGAAACTGTATTTTGGGAAAACGTCTCGAAGAAAGAAACAAAGTGGAGTTACTAAGGAAGGAAGAAACGAAGGAATGAAAAAAAAAGCAAGCAAGCCTTCATATTATAATTTAACTAAAATGTGAAGTGAGTTATGCAAATAACTATTCTGGTGTTGCCTTTAATATACGCATTTAAGCCACTGAAATATTTGACTTTCAGGACAGAGTATATCTATTAAAGCACATGCTATATAGCAAGCTACATTGTTTGATATAGCTCTAAACTGGGAAAAAATCTTTACTCCTAATTACGCTCTTAGTCTAGGTTTAAAAAGTTGCAAATTCACTGTAAACCCCCACAAATACTCTATCAACTAATCCTATTTTCTACTCCTTTATTTATTATGAGGAAGTTCATAGAGAAAATCTGATGAAAATTTGAAATTTAATGAGTAAAACAGAAAATTTCTTATGACATTTTCTTATTTAATATGAGTCTTAACAACTCTGCTCGCCCTGTCCAACCTGACAGCAGCCTGCAAGCAGTGGGTGATGTCAGTGCCGTCGATCTCCTTTAGACCTAAGAAGCCCAGCACTAATAGTATCAGGACGGGCTTCCAGGAGGCCCAAGCGAATCATGTGAAAGAGGATCACAGAGGAATGTTCTGTTCCCACTGCGAACAAGACAGAATTAACTCTGAGATGCCTCCTTCTGCTGCCCTGTTTGTCCGAAAGGTCAAGACGATTAGCTCTTGTATACTCGGAACCGCCCGTCAAAACAAAATGTATGCTAAACCTTCATCTCTTCCAAACAAGACAAGACACACTTAGGAAGGATCATTTAAGATGCGTTTAAGGTGTTGTGAGTTATGATTTTTCATTCTGTTTGTTAGGTGCTGCACAACAACAGCTGCCTGTTAACTTTTTGTTATTTCAAGATTTTTTTGAAGCACAATTACCTTTTTCTGGTAAATATAAAGAAAGAAACAGAGAACGTGGACAGAAGAAAGAAAGCCTAATGTTTAAGCCGTCATGCATTTAAAAAAAAAACAACAGTAAATCGGCAAGCTTAATTCATTAAAACAATTATTCTATCAGGCGGATTTCTGTGGAAATATATACACTGTTTACCACAGTGAGGATTCCTTTACCAGTCACATCTTTGAAGTCCAAAGATTAAAAAGCAGATACACTGAAAGCATTAAAATTGTCCAAGTGCTTTGATACAGTGTTTGTCTACATTATGCAGAAGAAAAGGTACTTACCAGATCTTAATTGACTATATATTTAAGAATGATCATAGCAACATATTCAGCATATTACCAACGGGTATGAAATGTTACACCCAATAAATGTTGTGTGACACGTACCTAATGGGTATTCTATCATGTTCAAAGAGTGTAAAACAAACACAGAAAAAATTTCATCCAATTGTATCTTTTTCATTGAGCATCAATGTAAATATAGACTGAAGCAATCAAAATGCTGGAAATATAAATATTCCTTTTAAAGCCACTGAATCCATCACTTTACTAGGAAAGGCTTAGCTATGTTATTTGCAATTCCCTCATTGCACAACAATGTACATTACTGTCTGTAAGCTCTAATTTGGCATGGCGCATCATTAATGACCTGAATGGTGGCTGTTTCACACATACATATTTAATTACAACAGCTGAACAAATTACATATTTATGCTTTATAAAGGGGATTGCCAGTCTAATTCATTTGCTATGCATGCAGGTACAGGGCTCCATCTGCAACAGCATCTGCACAACAAGAGCTAACAATTATCCATTGTAAGTGAGTGAGTGTATCTGGTGAAACCTGTAAGAGATGCAATCGTATTAACCACTTCACTGCCTACAAACTAGTATTTTCTCAATGGACCACAATATTTTAAATAATTTATCAACAATAATACTACTTTGCATTTTCACAACATCCCTCATCCGAACATCTCTGAGCACTTTATATGCTATAAAAAATTAAGCCTTAAACACTCCTGCGAGGAGAGTAGTTCTTATCCCAACAGCATATATGGGGAAAGGAAGGCACCTAACCCTGAGCGTTCCTCAAAAGGCACAATAGCCTTCCACAGAACTACGCTGATTTACATTATTTTAACCTATGATCCAAAGTTAAAGGTGACTTGCCCTGTGAGAAAGGTGAGACAAAAAATCAGTGACAGAGAGTCAGATCTCCATAAAATTAATACAGTAGTTTAAGCCTTAGAAGACTTGGCTTCCACAGGCTTTTGATCAAGCTTAAAATTATTATCCACAACCTACCGTCCCTAATTGTACAAAAACTCTTACTGAATTATCTAACAAGCCTTCCAAAACATGAATAATTATTTCTAAAAATTCATGGAGAAATGGCGAGAGGTCAGAATACTGGAAAAATATAAATGTGATAAAAATCTTCCAGAAAGAAGGGAAGAGTAATCCTGGCAGTAAGAGTCCAAACTAATGTTTACAGAGTAAAAAATTAACAGAACAAAATCAAAGCACGTAAGGGAACAACCGAGTTGCCTGAACCAATTAGTATTACTGTTTCAGCGTGGATATTTTTTGACAAACTAGATATATCTATGGTGTATATCAAGTAGAATTACAGCATTAATAGAACAATAGAAGTTGTATATTTAGATTCTGGCAAAGTACCTAGTACAAACTCTCATAAAATTCTGCAGGCGCAGCATTATTTTGTCTTGGTTCTGAAGTTATTTTATGGATTGAAAACTTACTGTAACGTATGAAAATTATGAACAATCACCTCCTGAGCTGAACTTACTCATTTAGTGAAGTACTCTGGGGAAAGGAGATAGTCAGAAAGAGAGCCCCATCTTGTTTAAAATCTTTGTTAAAAGAAAAAATAGGAAGGGAATGAAAATCGTGCATAGCCACGAAACAGATGTTTGATGTACTTCCAGAAGAAAAGAGAAACAAAGAAAGGTGCTAGAAATTTGGAAGCAAGCAGTCTGAGCACAAAATGATTTAGTCTCAGAAAAATGGACAAACACAATAAGAAAACCAAATAATTATGAGGACAGAAAAAAATGAGGAAATACAATGTCAAAATAAGCGTATCGGTGACAGCAGAGAGATGATTATACAAGAGCTTGCAATGTTGTACGGCAGAAGCAAAAGTCAGTGAAACTTGTGGCAGTCCCACATTTTAGAGAAGTGGAAGGTTTTTCATTACTTGGGACATTTAGAAGTAAAGGAGATAATCAATGCTCTATAAGAAAGGCTATGTACTGACGAGACAGGATCAAACAAGTCCTTTCCATCTCTAATTTCTTCAGCTTTACAGGAATGTCAAATAGTTGGAGAATTTTCACATAATAAATATATAATAAATCTAAGGATCAGCCTAAGTATAGGATTATGGAAAATTATTTCAACTTCAATACCTGAAAGAGGAAGCATTTAGGAGTAAATGAATCAATAGTGAAGTTTCCCATTATCATTTACAGGCTCTATTTAGAAATAAATAGGTCTAAATAGGCTACTTGGCATGGGGCAGCTGTAGGTCAACATTCTACATCAGACACTGTAATTTGCCATAAGTGCAGAGGTGCTCATTAATTACAGGGAAATTTGAAAGTATCCCTCAGGCCTATGCTGGAGCTGCCAAACTGCTCAGTGAAGTGCAGGCACCCTCCAGGAAGTTCTGGTGCTGCCGCTGCTTTAAAGCCACGATTGGGCTGCGCCGTACGAAAGATCAGCTGTCCCAGGATGGATATCTCAATTGGAAAAGCTATTTTATCGAATTAACAGCTATGGTGCTCCGTGAGTGCACCAAGTGCCACAGCTGCTTCCATGTCAGCATCCAACATCATCTGGATCTGCTGGCCCCACCGACTTCCCCGAAACGCACTTCTCTGGCTCTGCCTCAGGCGACAGAGCAAAAATATGGGATAGAGCACCATTAGAAAGCAAAAAAAAAAACCACCAAAACCCTCCCTTTTTAGGGCCGTGAATAGTGGAATAGGAATTCCAGACGTCTCCTTCCCTCAGCAGGGCAGCTCCGACTTCCTCTTGGCCCAACCTGCCCGATATTTCTGGATCCTGGCACCAGCGAGTGACAGAGGGAACTCCGCACAGCGCCGAAACCCCGGGCAAGCCAGCATGTAAACTCTGCACATCTTCCCTGACGCATGCAGCTGTATCCTCCGTGATACGTGCACGAGCAGTGGAGTTGTTCAAAGCTTTAAACTGCTCAAAAAGGAACTAAAATATATTTATTTTAAACATGAGGGGAGGTGCAATTGCTTAGTGGACACATGCCAGGCAACATCTCTGTAATTACATTTTCTTGTGTTGCAATGCCTGCTTTTTCTACACCCTTAATTAGGCAAGAAAAATCAGGAGAAAGATCATCCCAATTTCTCCCCAGCTTCCTGGGTTAACATTACACGGGATCAACTACTGTACCTAAATGCCCTGTCACAGTACCTCAAGTGACCTTGTCAACTTTGAAAGCTGGTCAACAATCCTCTTAATGCCGGGGAACACAAGCCACTGTTTTAACACCGCTGCCAGGGAAAGATGCTAGCAAGAAAATAAGATTCATTTATTGTTTAGATTTCCCTATTCCCCTTTTAGACATAAAAGAGTCCAAAACAACCATCATTAAAGCTACACTTAAAAACGAGGCAGGGGGAGAAAAGACCATCTCAAAATGAAGTTGCCTGCTACTTGGATTAGACGGGAACGTGCGCAAGGCTGGCAGAGATGCCGGGATAAGGCCAGCTCAACCTCATGGCAGCTGGGTGAGAATATGAGAGGGCAACAATCTTTAGTGCAGCCAGGTAGTTACCCCGAAGGATCAAACATTTTAGATATGGATTTGGATAGCCTGATCTTTGATTTTTTTAAGTTTTTACTTCTCCAAAGTAACCTCAATCAAAAAAGTAGGTATATATATTAGGTTTCACTTATTTAATGCTGCTGAAGTTGATGACTGTTTTTAAAAATTCTGCCTTTTCACAATATGTAACGAAAGTGCTTAAACTATTGCATCTATGGTTTCTAAAGATGCAGTTTCCTGCTCTGGAACCAGAGAAAAAATATTCTATTTATAGGAGTAAATCTAGTCTTATAATATATTTTCTGGGACAGTTTGTTTTTGTTTTCTTTTCTTTTGTTTGTTTTGTTTCAGCCAGTGGAAGCATTTATATAAAAAACATGGGGACAGTTTGCAAGTTGGTATAAATCTGAATACTCCGACTGCAAAGCAAAGTGGTGGTTTTTTTCACCCGTTATGGGACTGAACCATCACCATGCTTAACTTGCTCCATTTGCATATCCGAGTTTTCCATGCCTCATGCCATAATCGCTCCTCTACGCAATGCTGCAATTTGCAACTGGAGAGATAATAACGATTTCATAAACAAGATTATAACTCCAGGTATTTAATAAAGCAACAGGAATGCAGGATTACAAAGGAACAGCTAAGGTACTGCGCTGAAATTCATCCAGAGAAATTAAAGCTGAACAAAAAAAACCCCAAATAATTGAAAACAGATTTTTGCAAATTTTCCAGCCTTGTTCTTTAGGCAACCATAACTCTTTAAACTGTCATTTGTAAAATTCCACTCCGATACTCCCCAGACTGTTGCAGCGGGTGCCTGTAACTTCAGTAGCTGCTCTCGTGACTGCGGTGCTACTGCAGTTGTGTTTCTGCAGCACACAACGCTTGCAGCATCACTGAAATATTAATAAAACACATAAATATGGAGGTCTAATTTGAAAGCTAATAATGAATCAGGTTTTGTTGAATTGCCTGGAAACGCGAAGCTATCGAAGCATTTCGTATCTCGCCGTGCACATGTATAGCTGACAAACGCGTTAAGAGCATCGAGTTCAAATGTCCGACGCTGATCCAGACTGGCTGAGGCCTGCTAGGTGCAATGAACTCTCCCCGAAGAAGTTTACTGTAAAGAGGCCAAGTCGTTCTCTTAAAATAGCCTGTGTTTGCTGGATCCAAGAATTACAGTCCCCTTGGCCAAAGGTGTACAGTTGGGATGACTTCTGCTCCCTCTTGTCAGACCTTCTTGAGCCCAGAACAGTCATGTCTCTCTTAAATTCAGAGAAACTGCTTACAGATCTAGAAATTTAATGCCAAACAGGAACAGCACTGAAAACAAGTCAATACGGGTCAGTCAATGGACTATACTGGGGAAGACATGAACTTCTAGCATTTGCCAAGCCTAAGCAGTTGAGAAACGAATCAAAATGTTCCAGGACTCCACATTATCTTGGAACTTCAAATTTCATCACCACGCTTCATCTCCTGCCCGGGATGGAGCAGGGCTGAAGCCCAGCCCCAGTCAGTTGGTGCTCTACTGGAGGAGCAATGAGAGCTTCCAGGGAACACTCTAAACGAGCCCAGCAACCAGTCCAGAAGGGTCAAGATGAGGAAAAAAAAATCTAAAATCTCTCCTATTTCCCATCTGTCAAGCACAACCCACCTTAGGTGACAGACGTTATGATTACTAGTGGTATTTCCCAGCATAAGAATTGATCTATTAAATTGATTTGCAGGTAAAATTCCTACCATGCAGCCTCTTGCTAAAAGCAGCAAAAAGTGCCTCTTAGTCACTGTTTTGCTTTGTTTTGAAAACAATACAGATGCATGGTGGTTTTTTAGTCTGAATAGTTCATATTTTAAAAATCTTATTTCAAAAATATATTTGCATTAACCTGCCTGTATTTGACTCCTTCAGAACACACCTCCCTTTTGCATACGTATTTTGGGCTCTGCCACTTTCTGACTTTAGAATCAAGTTTGATGGTACACTGTTATTTTTAATAAGTTCTAAATGTTCCTTCCTTTCTAAGAAGCACAAATTTGCTGCCAACACACGGCTCCGATTCACGGGAATATTTATTGTGCCGATAATTGAACTCCAGTCATATGACTGAAAGAGGCTAACAAAAAAAAAAAAAAGAAAGGCAAAAAGCTCAACAGTAATTTCTACACATCTATAAATTTCTTATTCTTTCTGCAGAGAGGAAGCTCCCTGGGGCTTTCTGGATAGCCTCAGTTTTATTTATCACCTACTCTCTTCCAATATGTGAATGCCATAATTCTTACTCTTGCAAAGAGATGAACATGGCCTCAATCACACACTCTCCTGGTATCAACTAGACATCGCTAAACAGCAGTTATGGGAAGGGGAAATACCAACGACCCAAGGTCTTGGTATCAGTTTCAGTTCCTGTTGGCTAAAAACCTGAAATCTGTGGTCCAAACCAGTCTGTGGTTGATTCTAACCATTGCTGCTGCCCTCTCACCCGGTGTTTGGAAGAGGGACACGAGCAAAGGCATCCTCAAAATGATGTTCCTCGAGCAGGACTGCTGGCAGCGGAGGGCACGGGAGGGGAAGGGTGCAGATCTGATCCCACACTGGTAGGAGCAGACCCTGCGGATCTTAAACTGTTCGTTGCGCTGTAAAGCTAGTGAGCTTGATCCCAGTAATTTTTGCACTAAGAAAATATAAATACTGTATTACTGCAGCTCACATATAATAATAAAACCCAACCGGTTCTGTCTAATCAAAGGTACCTGTATTTCTGAACAAACAAGTGAACATTTGCCCTGTAGCTCATTTCTTGCAAGGCACAAAAATGTCTACTTCTAGGCTCTTAAATGGCTTTTTCAGCTAAATGAGCTCCAATTGGAAAGAGGTCATAAATTTTCAAGAAGACCTCCAAGTAATTTTAAATACACTTTATTATTTTCACTTTATTTTGTCAATGATATTTTTATTACAAACTTAAAATACTTTTGCAGATTGATTTTATCCTTAGCAGTTTGGAAACTGCAGATTTTTTTTAGTGCCTTAAACAGACCTTAATTTAATACCACTATTTTTGGTTCAATCACAATCAAATCTATGTTTATAATGCTTTCCTGTGTCCAAATAGCTTTCTGTGCTCCAGCACACATTGTTTAATATTTCTGCATTAAAAGAAGCTTCTCATTTTGCTCAGTCTAGGTGACTCTGCCAAGAAGTATTTCCGAGCATGAATAAGCCATGAAAGATATATTCAAATTCAGATTAAAAATATGCATCTATGAGCTTGGAATGAAGAATAAACACTTGGAATCAAACTTTGGCCCTATTAAGGTCAATGGGGAAAGTTTAAAAGTGAATTGTTTATGATTTAAGGTGATGGGGGTCCTAGTATCAGCTTTGCGCACCATGAAGATTCCACCTAGCATTGCCCTTTCTTCACCACTAAATGGGAATAATGCCACCCCACACCGTGGCAGATTTTATTTGCAATATTCAAAATGTATGCATTTTAAATACACAAGAGTCACATGAACAATTCAGTAATTTCTATAATTCCTTGGTATTACTTGGTACTACACCGGGTAGTACAACTGAACCAAAGCTGCACAGCAGCTTGTGAGCTTTAAGACTGCTCGTTTGAGGAAAAACTGATGTGTATCTTATTTTTCCCATTGAGCAAGGCTGTGATTTTTTAAATGTCCAAGCAAACTAGTTTTGGCTTTTAAAACATTTCTGAGATGTAAAACTGTCTTGCACCTTCCTGAGTTATCAGTCAGATTAGGTCTCTTCCCCATCATCTTGCACGTGCCTTTGATGCAAACGAGATCTGGACACTCATTTGCCTACTTCAGCTGTGCCAGGTCCCACTGACTGAGCAATGCTCCCTGAAAGTTAACTTCTCCTTTTACTTGCTCTCAGGCTTTAGGGGGGTTGCGTTTTGGCTTTCTTCTCTCCTGCCAAACATTACGATAAGTCAAACCTTGTTTTCCAAACAAATGGAGAACTTCATCTTAACAAACAAGCCAAGTCCTGCTGCAAACGGAAAACATTGATAAGAGAGCACAAAGAAATACTCTCAACTACTGGCCACAATTAAACTTCTTTTCTAATGAATTATTACAGCTGTGTGCACACACTGGAAAATATAGTCACGGCAGATGCCACCAGACCTTCAATTGACAGTGGCTCGAGGTAAGCTTGGCTCTTCAGGTCCCTTCAAATCTTCCTGAGAAATTTCCGGGGCATCCTAGCTTGGGGCAGTGGTTTCTATCTAAAAGACAGCCTCCAAGAGCTGCAGCTGAAGAACATTTCGCACAACTCCTTGTGTGCTTTTTAAAGCCCAGCCTGCAGGTTTTGCCATTGCCCAAAGCCAGCTCTGACCAGATCTTTACAGCTGCCTACACTGGAATCCAGCAATAAAAAAAAAAAAACAAACTACTATTTTGCATGGGATTCTTTTGGTCTCCGACAATATCCAGCTCCTTTTGTTTTATGTATGTATGCATATGTGTGCTTTTATTCGTAGTGAGGAGTATCAGATGGCTCTGCACAAAACCCAAAGCTCAGGCAGTTACTTTTTAAGTTTCCCTGCATTAAGACACAATCAAAATGTCGATGATGTAGAAAGCAGTGTCTAGGATGAGAAAGTTGGTTTGCCATGTAATCTCGAAACCACTCTTGACTCCCACTTAAGCCCAGTTTCCCTTGGTCTTTCCTTTGTGGTCTTTTCATACTGTCACTTAAATGCCAGTTTTTCTACAGTTATTTTGGGGATATGGATGGATGCCCGCATGTTCCAACCACCAGCTTCTCAAATGCAGTCAGGAACCATGCATGAATCTTGCTCTCCTGGGATCCTGCAAGGTTTCCCGAGCTAGGACTACGCCTTGTTCTGTGCCACTTCATTACCATGCTAGAGAGCCGTTAAAACTGAAATCATTGATACAGTAAATTGAATCAAATCTAGTAAAGTCCACAGTAGCATGTACTAAGGCACAATATGGAAATATAACAACAGCATCACAGATGCAACACATTGTGCATTATGTAGATCAATTATTGGCCAAATCAAACGTGAATCAAAGCACCGCACAAAACACAAAGGTAGAAAAGCTTGGTAAGATCACCTAGCTCACCTCTGTGGCCACAGAACGATCCCTACAGAGACATTTTTAGTCCTTTCTCCTGCTTTCCAACGACTCGAACTGAAGGGAATTTATTTTTACCCTTGGGGAGTACTGCACATCCACATATTTCTTTGATGGTAGGTTTTTCAGTTGTACTCCCAAGTCCCAATCTAAATTATCCTTCACTCTCCTTAGTGTTCACACCCTTCATATCATCAAAGATCTTTCACATCTTTTCCCTAAGGTGAGCTATACCTATTTAGTGCACCAGACTGTGATAACATTATCCTCAATAAATAGCACATACATAAGGAACCCATTGACTTAGAGGAAGTCTATCTATGGACCAGGTTGTTAAAGAAATGAGGACAGGGCAATCTGGCCTTAATCTTCATCCATAAATCAATAATACCAGATACCCTCTGCAATTTCTCTTTGTTCTGACTTTCTGTGAGTTAGAGCTTCCAATGACTGAAAATGCAATATTTTCTGGGTAGCAAAACAAGCCAAGTGAGAGAACTGACGAACCCCGTTAAGACAAGATGCTGCCATACAAGTGACCCAGTTGAGAGGACTTCAGTGTATTCACTGCTCGTTTTAGCACGTTTGCTCATGTTCCTATTTGTCCAAGGCTGTCTCCATGTCCCTGGAAGGTCACTGAGACAGCAGAGCGCCAGCCAGCGGGTGCAAGCTAGGGCAGGTAACCATGGAGGGAGAATTTTCAGTATTGTTCATGGGATAAAACACAGGGAAAAAAAAACATTTCTGACCCCTAAATGAGGACTGTCGAGAAGGCCAGCATTTAATGGTTTGCAAACACAAAGTCAGAGCTATAAATGCATTGCTTATTCCCACTATAATCCCTTTCAAACTGGTTCCCCTGATGAATATAAGGAGTATTGATTTTTAAACCCATGTAGGTTCTCAGAGACAATGCAGACTGACTTAATTATAATCAATAAAATTTACAGACAGTGATGCAACCCAGCAGAAGCATTCCTACCAAAAAGTATGGCATAAGAATACTCCAGTTTCCCTACTGCACTGCTAGAATATGACCTTAATACATATTTTATTATGTATAGAAGCCTGTCTGTTAATCCATCAGAAGATCACCTGCATCTCCACAGTTGCAACTAACTTGGTAGTACCTACAGTTACCCTTATGTATCTGGGTACGAGCAACGAGCAAAGAGAAAGTTCCACCAGTCTTTATAAGAGCTACTGCAAGCATACCCCTCCTTTTGGATATTCCCCCATCTTACTCTCACCATCTCTACCTGAAACTATTTGTATTGCGCTGATAAAACACCAAAGGGCAGAGAGACTGAAGGCGAGATTTGTCTCACCTAAAGGTGGTTGTCTAATGGTTGGGCACATCTCAAAGCGAGGTGTCTCTGCTCTTTCTGGAGTCAACAGTGAGAGCCAGGCGTTGCGAAAGGATTTTGCTGGGCTGAAATGCCCTCGGGCAGTGCCTCTCCCATTTCACCAAACAACAGAACCAGCCTAGACAACCACCTTAGACCAAGCACACAAGTTTTAGACAGATGAACTTAGATGAGGTGAACCTAAGCACAAAATATTTGCTTGGATCTCAGGGTCTATGGCAAAACCAAAGTGGAATGACAACCTGACATAGCTCAGACTAGGACAGAAATTCCCAGAGCATCCTTTTCTTGACAGGGTGGCAAAAATCAATGGCAGAACGAGGAACAAGGGAGAAATCTGAATCTAGACTGGCTGGATGTTTGACCCCCCCCATTGCCAGTATATGGTCACCTTACAGTATGTCTGCGCTATGCAACGAAGTGGTCTGTTCAGTGCCAAGATGCCTTAACCAGCGGCAGCCACCGTCACCAGGAACCAGAAGCCATACAGACCTGAGTATAACGCTGTGGCAGGACTGTTTAGACCTGCTAAAATAATTATTAGACAGAAAAGGATACCAGCTCATGCATAGCATTTGGCTAACAAGCTTTCAAAATCCATGCTTTGTGAAGTCCTACCTCATGGATATACCACTTTGCACCTTAAGCATTAGGTCCTCCAAGGTAATAAATCCTATCTTGGCCTCAACTATGTAACCCCATCAACCAGACCAACCTCCTGAGATGATGGCAACCATCTGATAGACATGGGACCAACACTTACTTCACTAAGGTTATAGTGCCCAAATAAAAGTTAAATACGCTGAAGGATGTGGGCTGGGAGGACGCAGGGGAAACATTTTCACGCTCAATAGTTCTACAAGAAAACAGTCAGTCTGCTCTCTCCCACTAACTAATCTCTGCAAAATTGCTGTATTACTAATTACCAGTATTAAATCTGAGAGGAAACAATGAGTATAAACTGTTTGACCACTCATGTGGCCCAAAGCCCACCTTTCTGTTTCCCAAGTGCTTTCAAAACAGCTCTGTATTAATGGCCGTGACTTTCTCTCCATGACAAATTAGTAGGTGTTGACAGCATAGGCTATCTGTAAGTGTTGAACAAAATCTGAGCAAAAAAAACAACAAGAAGATACCTTCTTTTGTAAATATCTTTCAGCTGGCACAGTAAATTACATTGATTCAGAAGTGACTCATTTCCAACGCTGCGCACATTAGCAGCCAGTATTATTCAATTTGAGATTTTAATTTATAACATACTCTTGGTAATGTACTCCCAATACATTCCTCACTTCCCTACCCTGTGACTGACAAAAGATGAAAGATCTTTACTGTATAAATATTTTATATTAAACCCTTCACTCTGCTGTATTTCTTCCATTGTCAGTTCCCATTTGCGAGTACTATACATTGTCCAAAAAAGTGCTGATCTAGGCAAAGGGCACGTGCTTGTCTGCAGCCCTGCAGCTCCGGGAGAGCTCTGCTGCCAGGGAGAGACTGCGAGCGGGGCTCCCTCCTTTTGGGACCGAATTCCACTGGCCAAGGGACTCGGTCCTCTCGGAGGGCTGGATGTGGCTACGCTGCCCACCGGCCCCGGGGGGCCAAATTCAGGCAGGAGCGGGAGCAAGAAGGACGCCTGTGGCTTTGCAAGCAGAAGATGCCTGCGCTCCTGCTTTCAGCCCTTGACCTGGGTGAGAACGAGAGAGTAAAAATGCCTCTTTGTTAAGTAAACGTTTTACAAACTCTCCTGTCACCTTGTCTCGGGGTGAAACTGTGTCAGCAGGCAAGATTAGATAACTTGACCTAAATCGTACTGGAAATCTGTGGCAGACCTCAGCTCAGATCTCCTGACATCCTGTCTTGCGTATTACTGACAAGACCAACCCTAATCTAGTCAGAGAATCCTTTTCCAAACCGTTACTTAGTAAGGGCTAAATGCCACCGCCAGACATCCATGGTAAAACCCTCCTGGCTGAGGCCAGATTTGGCTCCTATTTCTAACCCGAATCACAGGAGACTTCTAACCACCAGCTACGCACACTGCTCCTCCCGACACTTGCTGCTATTCTTGCATGTTAAGCACTTGCTATCTAATCCAAAAATACTCCCTGTCCCATGAAGTGCATAAAACAGAGGTTATTTATCCTGCTCTGGGCCAGTTCTTTGATCAAATTAAGGTTGCTGATTATTGTTCGGTCTATCAAGCTGCAAAAGGTCCTTCGGTCGGCTACTCTTACTTGCCGTGGTCTTCGAGAAGAGTTATTTCGGGATCCTGCAGTCTAGACCGTGCGGGTATTTCACCGCTAGATTTAAGGCAGCACGTGTGAATGCGTTACCCTACTTAGATACATAAAAAATAATTTCAACTGGGCTAAATTACCTTTATTATCAACCCTGGTAATTCCACTGCAGCCATTTTCTTGACTGATGTACGGAACACTATGAAATGAATCCTCTGAGAAGAAGACGGAAAAAAACAAGACAGTGATCAATGGATTCAATTAGTTACAGTATAATTCTACCAAGATGAAAAAGATCAAGACGCAATGCAACTTCTCCAGTTCAAGCTAACAGAAGTTCTAGAGAACCTGCTGCTAGTTTGGGGTTTTTTTTAACTCACTGTAACTACTAATCAGTGTAACGCAGAAGGAGAGGAATTACCAACAGTACTCAGCAAAATATTGGCAGTACAGAGAGGCTGTGCCACAGGTGGAGGCTCCGAAAGAGTGTTTTAATGGACTAGATACACATTATGTCTGTATTTCTTCACACATAGAAAGCGTTATAACAACAGAGAGATTTCTCTAATGACAACAAAATAAAACCTTCCCAACGGCACATCCAAGCAAGAAATAACAATGCTGTCGCTACGCTGCGGAGGAACACATTTCTCTTCTAATAATTCCCTCAACGTTTCAAAACTCATGCTTTCAGCATCTTCCCCGCAGAACGCCAAGAAAGCAGATTCCCTTAATGCACAGGTCATCTGCCTTACACTTTGACTCCGAGGCGCAGGAACCTCTCTGCTCTGTGCTATGTGACACCTCCTTGTCACCGGGGTCACAAAACACAGGCACGTCCCGGCAGCTGATGCCATTTGTGGTAAGCGAAGCCAGCCGAGAGGCCACGGCGGGGAAGAGAGGCACGAGGAAGAGCATAAAGACACAGTTTAGTTAATCACATTATTAAGATCTTCATCACCAAGAGTACTTAGCACATGGAAATAGTCAGTTTACAATATCGGAGCGGAGCAATCTGTATATTACGCCCGGGACATTACAGCGCCGGGAAATATGTAAATGTCATCATCTTAAAAGATAAAGACATGTAGAGAGTAGGGCTTTTTTGCATGTAAAGGAAATAAGATGAATGAATAAAGCTGATCAAATGATTAATAGAATCCATAATCTTAATCTTATTATTTCTAAAGAAGAAAAGGCTGTTCAGTTAAGAGCTAGTCGTCTCCATTTCATTAAGAACAATTATATTCCAACTGATCAAGATCTACACCGCACAGCCCTCACGGCAGACGCATTTTTATATTTCCTGTCATTGCAGCGAGATGAACAAAGTTGTTGGTGATTTGCGAGGCGAAAGCTCCGGAGATGGGTGTAAACAGATTTTAAACAACAGATCTGGCCGGGGTGATTTAGACCCCCCCCTCCCTCCCTCCGAGGAACACAATGCAAGGCAACCATGTGCTTGTTTCAAGATGTCTAAATCCCAGCCGTGCTATCAATCTGAAAGGGGGGGGAAAAAAAAAAAAGACTTTATAAAATGTTTTCACACCCTGTTGGGTTAAAAGACAGTGGGTATTAATCCTCCGGCTGCTACCCCAAGCTTCCTCTTTGTGGTCAGCAGAGAAGCTGTGTGGTTGGGCGGAAGGAGTCCAAAGGCATTTTTTTTTTTCCCCTCTTCTTAAAAAAAAAAAAAATCTGTGTTAAAACAAGAGAAAGTGGACCAGTTACACAGCAAAGCAAAAACCACAGCCAGCCCTCTCTGCTGTTGCTTTCCCCCTAAATGTGGCCTACAGCGATTCTGCTTTCCAAAAAAAGGTTTAATTTAAACCATACAGTGCTACAAGCTGCCACGTTTCCAAATTCCACATTCCTTTCTAATCTGTGCACTTCAGAACTGACAAATTCTGCTTCCAATGGTACCCAGACTAACTGCGAGGAAGAAATTGCTGCTAACCCACCATTCCTCGACTCGATAAGGAACACCCCCCCGCCTGCCCCCAGCCCCCAGATTTTGCTGAACTTTTACAATTATCATATTTAAGGGGCCAGATACAATATTTAGAAAAATCTTTAGCTCTCTGGGGAGACTTTTCACACAGTGAGAAAAGCATTTCCAGGACTCAGGGGGCGGGGAGGAGCGGGGGGGGGGAATTCCCAGTCTGGTACAAATCCACAAAACTCCCCCGACGACTTTGCAAGAGCAATTTGCACCCGCTGCGACTCTGCCCTCGGTGCTGCGCTTGCACAAGCCCACGTGGAGAAGGACGTTAGCTCTTCTCCACTGTACAGCCCAAAAATGTGCAGCGCAGAAGAGCCTGCCCTCATTTGAAGTTAAATAAGTAACGCTCTCGGAGGGGAGGAGGGGGGCAAAGAGGACGTCCTGCTTTGTCCTCGAGCGGGAATGGCCCTTGGTGACACTAGATGGATGCAAAGAGGACAACTTGTTTTGTCCTCAAGCAGGAATGGCCCTTGGTGACACTAGATGGATGCAAGAGGAGCCCAAAATTTTGCATCCCTGCAGAAGACCTGGAGGGAAGAGACCAAAGGCTTCAAGGACCATTGCTGTGGAGTCCCTCCAGCTTAGGGACAGCCTGTTGAAGGGTGACTTCAGGGTACCCACGGACCCAGCAGCAGGCTGCGGGCACGCACGCTGCCACATCAGCCAAACCCCAGGCTGGAAAAGCAGCAGTCCCATGGTACCTGGCACAGCCCATTTGGAGTCCCCTGGGAACCACGTTCCTGTCCAACTTTGTGCTGTGCCAGGCTGGAGGAGCACCCAGGCCACCACCGTCATCCTGGAAAATGCTCACCCACGCCTTTTGGCCTGCAATGCATAAAAGTGAGCGTTTCGGGTTGCCCAGCAGATGTGTTTATTTCTGTCCCGGTATTTTTTGGCCCTCCTGCAGCTCTACAACACACAACTGTATGCATGACTTGCCAACGCAGGATCACAGCGTTAGCCCTTCAGTAGCCTCAGGGCTCTCATCTTAACCAACGTTCAAGCAACATGTTAATTTTAGGGCACGTACACAACTATTTATTAGATCTCCTGCAAACAACCCACAGCAATCTGCTGCTGGATGAGGCACAGGAGTAAGGAATAGCGACTGGATGGATCTGACTCCACTGGAATGGAGGAAGCGCAGCTCGTTCGGGCTCCCGCACCTGCTTTCTGACGGGGCTGCACCCACCGTGCAACTCTTCCTGCCAACCCCGAGCACAGGCAAAGCATATGTCACCTCTCAAAAATCATGGCATTTTCAAACTTCTTTTTTTCTCTTTGCCTTCTGCTTTCTGATCCATTAAAGTGCAGACAAGGAACATTTTCAGGCTCTTCTCAAAGAGTCAGAAACTCAAGCTTTTCTCTTTTTGCTTCTGCTTTTTTTTTCACGACAGCTGAGATGCACATGGAAATCTTTGGGTACCTGGAACCTTAAGGAAACCATCAAACCTTGTGAGACTCACTTTAAGAGCAACTGCCTGGTAACCGCACGCCTCTTAAACCACCGTTTAAATCACCGAATAGTTCAGCTCAATGTTTACTTTCAAGTAATGTCAGAAGTCGAGTGTCGAAGGCCATGTTCTTAGCCAGTGTAAATCCATTTAAGTCGCGGGCTCTTTCCCTGCTCCAGAACCATTGTGTTTACATTCAGACAATACGCTCGACAGGCACCAGATGAGCGTTCTTAGCCTCAGCTCAATGATTTTTCTGGAAATGGAAAGAGCCTAGCTGTGGGATCCCCGCCAGGGTAGGAACTCAGGGGGTTTTTTTGGAGATTGGGATTTTCAATGGGAGCTGGGTCCCTACTTCCCTCGTGCTCCTTTGAAAATCCAAGCCGATGTTAATAAACTCGATCGGGTCCTTTTAAAAAAGAGAAATTATATAAAACCAGCACAGAAGAAAAAACTGTATTGATGCAACACATGCCTCAACAAGTCGGCGAAACATTCCGATTTAATACTAGCATAAACCTGGATTTTTATCACTTCTGCCAGGGCAGTCCAATAAGGCCTTACGTTTGAGTAAATGTCAGTCATTCTCAGTCGTCCCACTAGTAGTCCCATAATGGGATGTGCTAGCCAAAAATGGAAAGGAGGCACAGCATCTGCTTATGTTTAATTTATTTTTGCATTTTGGCGTGTTGTCCCGGGAGAATCAATGTTTTTAAGTGGCTGCATCTTTTTGAGCCAACTTGCTGTCCTTTGCTAACACATCAAGGACATGTTTCTGGAAACGGAACATACTCCCGTTGAAACCAGAGAGGTACAGGTATGGCAACCTGACGTTTTTAAATTTTAATATGTGTTTTTAGAGTGAAATTCCCTCCGTTTCACTCAAACTGAACTCTGGATTCCCCGCTTCGACCAGGCCGTAATTCTCATTAGCAGGAGTTAACGTGTGTGGATCACGGAGAGATGAATAAATCCACTTCAGGCAGTTCAGCACTCTGGTTAAACTAAAGCATACCGGGCACCCACGTCCAGTTCCTCTAGATTCACACAGAATCGCTGATGTCTGAAATCAACCCACTGGGTTTAATAACTGCTGCTTTGAGCATGTGCCTGCCTGGGAACCAGCGAGCCTTGCAAAGCCAGGCATGGCTAGGACCAAGCGCAAGCCCTGCGCCCCTGGAAGACCCTTGGTAAGACGTTGGCCATAGCACGTTACACCGATGGCAACGGCGTGGGTGCCATCACCTCGACAACACACAGAAGGGAATAACGCGTTCGTTTTTAAGGGCGGCTAAAATAAAGAGCAGAGGGGCTCGGTGCACGCTTTTGATTTCGAATGCTAATTTCGTTTTAATAGTAAGCTGCTTGTTTAAGATGTGAAAGTGGCTCTGAAACACAAAGGTGCACGGATGCTGTTATAACTAAAACGGGGCTGATCGCTAGTTTTTTAACAATTTGGTAACAAGAAAAACTGGTCACACGCTGGGACGTTTTATGCCAAGTCTCAGCCAGAGCAAAATTTTATGGCCGAGTTATAAACCCTTGAAAATAAGGGTTTATAATAGAAATGCTGACAGACCCTTAATTATAGCAGCACTAGCGGGCACTGTTGTAATAAGGCCCACATATTTTCCTCTTTGATCATTATTTATAGGATGCATTGGAAATCATCCCATTTACAACTGTACGCCCGCTCGGCTAGGTGGAGTTTTCTCCATTAAGAAAGGGAAATACAAAGTCGGCCGCTGAAGAAAGCCGGGGGCTTTACCTCCCGGCGATCCCGCGGCGTACCAGCCCCGGGCTTCAGGCAGTGACTAATGCCTTTACTCTGCCGGTTTGTATAAGAGGTTGAAGTTCAGGCTGGTGCAGTGCAGCATTCCCCGGGACCTGCTGCCTCTTTAGGCAGGCGATTAATCACTTGATCGATAGACCATATGATTAGGCACTAATAGCTGATAGGAGGAGAGAATAAACAACCATAAATTTGCTTTGTACCGAGTAATCCGAGTGTAAGAGAGGTCAGATAATGGCCACATAAGGTCATGTTGCCTAAGGAGTCCATATGGGAAAGATGGAAGATACATACATTTTTAAATATCTTCAATTATTATTGTATTGCTGGGCAGGATTTGGGCTGCCGATGTGCCCCTCTCTTTGAGCACGGGCAGGCTGGCGTGCTCCAAAGTAGGCTGATATCAAACAGCGACAGCCGTTTCCACATCAAGAAAAGAAAAAAAAAAAGCCAACCTCAAAAACCTCACGTCGTGTGATGATTTCAAACCAAACACCCGCGTCAGCGGAGGTGGGTGTCGTTTCACTGACACTGGGAGGTCCGGGTCGCCGTTGTGGGAAATCGGGCGGCCGCAGCAGGACCTGCGCCTCCCGCTGTGCTCCCGCTGTGCCTGGGCTCTGGGCAGGTTCTGGGCACGTCCTAGTCCCGGTCCAGCCGCCGCCTCAGCCCGCAGCGCCCGGGCAGGATGCTCGGCAGAAAAGCTCGCCTTCAAAGGGCCATAAATCTCCAGCTCCCCACCCCCTCGCCCTCCGTCCCTGCCTCCTGCCTTTTCTAAGGCTCTCCTCCTCTTCCCCTGCATAAAAAATGGTCTTTTCAGGACTCAAGATGCAAACCAGGTTTACAGCCTTTTTTTTTTTTCTTCTTTTTTTTTTTTACAGTAAACGTACCCTTTGTCTGTGGCAACGAACTCAAGAAGAAACAAAAATGGCTGGTTAAAAGGAAGAAAAAAATACTTCAGTCACCCCAACAAAGGCAAGGAGTTTACAAACCTTCCCCGTCAGCGCCTGGACGCAGGCAAAGTACTTACTTCATTAAGTTGAAACAAAACTCGACCAGTAAAACCGTCAGCTCTGCCCGAGACAACCAGCAGGCCCCTTGCAGCATGCTCCTGATTGACCATCAGCAGACTATGTAAATCGCTTTTTCTGCCAAACAATCGTGGGGATAAATGCCCTCCTTTATCTTTGGGGCTATTTCTAAACTCCCCTTTCTCAACGACGGGACATTCATGGGCTGCAATCTCATGTTGTTGCTTCTCAGCATTAGTGGGAAAGCGCATTCAGGGCTGCCGGGCTCTCCTGCCTGCACCGATTCCTCCCTGGCCCCCCTCCCCGTGCATCAACTATGTGCACGGGGGTGTGTAACAACACATCCTTGCACCTCAAACCAGGAGACGAGGATTCTGTTCACCTCAGTTTTAAAATGAAGCTGTGCTTCAGATACCGCGGAGGCTCCCGAGTTTCAAAGAGACCGAGGCTGGAGTGCTCCCACAATGTCAAGCAATTCAAAATCACTGGAGTGCTGCGAGGACTGTACGTGCACTTGACTTTGTGAGTGAGCACACGCAGTGTAGAGCTGTGCAAAATCACCGTGGTACTCCCAGCTCCCTTCTTTCTATTTTATTTTATACGTGAATTGCACCACGGACCTTCCCAGCCACCCGCTGCACCCACCTGCAGAGCAGCTCCTGATCCTCACGCCGGCAAAGACATGAGTTCTTCAGGTCCTGCCCTCCCCTGCTTTGCTTTGGAAGAAAGGCTTCTACCATTTAACACAAACACACTTCACTTTGAAGGCCCTGCATAGATGTATTACACTAAAGATGGCTCCTCAATAATTTGGAGGATAAGATAAACACCAAACACCAAGAGAGTCAAGACCAGAAGCTCGGTGATCTCCATCACGGGGATGGACACCTTCCTTCAGCAAGGACTTTTGAAAACAACTGGAGTAATCATAATAAAGTGTTAATTTGACCTAACAAGCAGGTTTTTTATTTCTGTGCATACTTTTTAACTACAAAGTATTTTGTCATGCAATATCTACTCTTTTCACTTTCCAGCTTGGATGACACCGCAGGAGAAGCATCCCCAGCCAGTCCTGCCACCACTCCCACCCTGGGAGGCTGCAGCCTCCAGCTACAGAACTAAAGGCAAGTCCTCCTCCTGAGAAATAGCTACAAGTTTCACCTACAATATTGTGCCCTTTTGTATTCAGCCCTCCTGGCATTATTCGTCCCGTTGTACCTTGGCTTCACTGTGTGCTTCAGAAGAAACACAACTTTTATAAAACTATCAGTTACTCTTGCAAATAATATTCCTGGGTGTAATCACATTTCGATCCGCCGGTGCAGTTGTCTGGCTTACCCAGCCAGTGCATCCTTAGCCATCTGCTCTACGGTTTAATTTTACAAGTTAACCTAAGAGTAAAAGGGTGTTCCCCATGATAAATTCTTTCAGAACCAGCCAGTACATATTTATTTGTGCCATAAATAAAAGATCAGGAGAACAAACTACAATTATTAACAAAAATATGAAATATTGCTGATCTGAGTGGCTGGACTCATTTATCTCTAACTAATCTTTTCAGTTTTCATCAGGAACTGAGTTAAGGGTGAGGGAAAGGTTATACACCTAAGTGCAGACCTTCCTCTTCCCACCAGTTACTCCCCTTGGTGGCTAAAGCAGCCGGAGCTGTTGTCCTGCAATGTGAAATCTCACGTGCTCTTCAAGGATACTGACATTTATTTCATTAATTTTCCTCCCGAACTTACACAGTGGGCCCGTATTCAAAAAGTGCGCATGAATAATGCAGATTTTAAAACCGCATTATTACAAAGGATGTCAAGTTCACACACTGTCAACACTAATAAACTCCCCAAAGTGCTAAAATCCAGGACACCCGTCCCCCTCCCATCCCTCCGTCCCCCCTCGAAGCCTCACGTGGGGCGGCGAGGCAAACCGTGGAGAGCGGGAGGACGGGGACCGACCGCAGTGCCCCGAGGAAAAACACAACGCTCGGGGCTTTCATACCCTCACGGGCTCGACAGAGCCCACACCGATGTCTGATCGCTCTTTGTTATTGCTGCAGCAGGACCCCGCAGGGCTGCGCAGGGGCAGAGGCGGCCCCAGCCCCTTCCCCGACCACTTGCAATCTAATTTAAGATAGGGAAAAACAAGTGAGTGAGACAAACACTCAGAGGAATGGGGTAAGAGTAACAAGGTCACATTGCTGCGCTGGCAGCTATTGCCAAACTTGCAAACTATCTGAAAGTTATTTATATATAAAATAATTAAAATCAGCTGTCTCATCCTGCCACCCTATCTCGCCGTCGCAGGTTTGCTCGTGCCTCGCACGCCATGCAGCGGAGTGATTTTGGAGCCGTGGTGGAGGTGGCTGCAGGGACGGCAGCCGAGACCCAAGCAGAAAGCGCCGCACACAGCAGCCAAAACGCCCTGGGCGCACGAAGCCACCTTCTCCCCGGGCACGGGCTCGGCTGGCACGCAGAGGATCTCTGCACAGAGGATTTCCAGAGGCATGTAACGGGTGCAGGGGCACTGGTAGAGCATCCCCCAATCTGGTGACGACTCAACACCAACTATCAGTACTTTCAGAAAGTGAAACCCATCAAAACAGCCCAGTGAGCAGGATCCAGGAGATGAATTCGATCCACACCAGTGAAAGAAGAAAATATTCTCAGCGCCTGGCAGAACCGAGCCCTTTTGATGCCCTTTTCCTAACTCTGTGAAACACTTTCACCCCAGGCATCACTGTGCATGAAAGCAAAATGCAGAGAGGAGTATGAATGTTTCCTAAGGTGTCTGCTAAAGCATTAATAATGTTTAAGACTTTATATTCTACCAGCACGTCTGAGACGTATTAACTACCCAAAGGACAGTCTTTCTTGGCCCAGCATTAGAGAGTTACACCACCTGAAAGTATTTGACTCTCTTACACGTAGTGCAGATGAAAAATGTGTTTGGAAAGTCGGAGAGTCAGGAGCGGGGTGAGACCTTGACCATGCTGGAGACCAGAAATCTGAAGGATTATTCAAGGTTCCCCAAAGCCTTTGAGATGCTCACATGAAGAGCATTATCAATCCACAGCACTTTCTGACACTGTCGTTAGCACATTTAAGGAGGAGTGTACAAATACTCTACGTGCACTCCAGCAGACGCCTCCCCGCACAAGAGCAAGACCATCAGAAAGAGCTCTCCTTGCTTCAGCTTGCACAGGCAGAAGAGCACACCTGGGTGACACGGGGGAAAGCCCCTGATGCAGTGTAGATCCGCACTGTCTCACCCGGGTGTCACCTACTTTCCTTTCCTTGCTAACAGGTAGTAGAGCCAACTTCGCAGGTAGGAGCAAGACAGCTGAGTAGCTGCATTTCAACCTTGGCAGAAGAGAAGAGATCAGAATGGCAAGAGGCCACCCTCAGAGACATCCCTGATCTCTGCCCTGGGCACAAGGTCATCCTGATCCTACTGCTTCTCTCACGCCATCTCCTGCCCTTACTTGACATGTGGCAAGAGCAGGAGACGCTACGGGCAAATGTGCCACAAGTATCCAAACAGCTTTTCAGCAGTGAAATGTCCCGAGCAGCAGACCGTGGCCCCTCTGCCTTCCATGTCCCACCCAGACCCAGTCCAACCCCAGTGCTCCGTGGTGGTTAAAGGGGATTGAGTTATTTTCCAGAAGCATCAAGAGCGAAAGGCTTTGCTGAGCCAACTTTTGAAAATAATCAATGCAATGGACATGCTCAATTTTTCTACAGCACGCGAGAGCGTTGTGTGATGGAAGAAAGTTTGCAGGCGACAGCCTGGTCCTTCATGCCTTGGGAACAGCAGGCTGGCCCTGTGCGAGATGCACGATGCAGACACACAGTGAGACAGGATGTCTTCCCGCAGAAAGACCAAGTAAATAGTGTATAATGACAGGATTTCTATTATTGATGCTTCAGCAAATCATCTTGGATCCTCGGAGGATCAATTAATCATTGGGATTGTCAACACCCAACTCCATGTTCTAAGTTTTTGCCATCCAACTCTCCCATCCTCCCCTCCACACAAATGATGCTGGGGGCACGGTGCCAAACGAAGCAGAAAAAGAAAGAAGGGGAAAGAAAGCACCGAACAGAGAGGCTGTTGTCAGGGCTGGACCCTCGCGTTGGCGAGGAAGATCAAATGCAGCTGCCCCCATGGCTGCATGTGGTTAAGGCCGCTGCGCCTGAGGGCAGGCGGGATGGGGAGCAGCCAGGCAGCCTACGACGGGCACAGATAATTAAATCATCCGATTGCCGGGCAGGCCACATTAAGAAGCTCATCGGTTTGCATGTGGCCCCTTGCTGTGGCCACCCGTGAGCTAAGTCTTGCCTAGATGCTAGTAGACAATTAAGACAAATTGTATGGCTGAAGATCAGACTAGAGCACTGCCAATGCCCTTGCCTGGAAGCTCCGCCGAAGAATGAGGGCACATGTGTGTGGGAACCAAGGCTCGGAAGAGAGCTTTTAATGAACAACGTGCCAGCACTTGTTGCCAGAACACACTCTTCATTTCAGCTCTTGGAGAAAACAAAACCCTTAAAACCAGAGTTTACTACATTTCACTGATCTTCAATATGGCTGGAACTTCAGGATGCTTCTCCTCAAGCTAAGTTTGTATCAGTGAAAATATGCTTCTTGTTAAAGAAACTATTTAAAATGTGGAATCTAAAATCAAGCAAAAACAGCAGACAGTATGTTCAGCTTCAAAATTGGCTTGCACTCAACCAAGTATACCATAAACAGAAGGCAGAACTGACTATTTTTATCTTAACAGCCCTTGGGTGATTAAAATTTGGGGCCAGAATAAACAATTTTTTTCCCCATTCCTTGCGAGAGAATATGTGACATGGGTTTGGAGTCCTTTCTAATTTTTTAACTCCCTTCCTAGCTATTAGTTGTTTGCATTAGAAATGTTCCCATGTACCCGACAGCATAAAGGCTGCGTTGCACCAGGCACGGTATGAATTATAGGAACACACAGACCGCTGTGCCCTGAAGAGATTACCATGCAAGATAAGCCAAAGACAACAACAAAGTGCTAAGAGGGAGCAGGTGAAAAGTTAACAAGGGGAGGAATGCACAGATACGCAACGTATGTTATTTTTCTTTACGAGGTGTAGTGTCACGGACAACCCCTGTGGCCTGAAGACACACGGGAAATGAGGGTCATAAGGATGCACCTAGGATGGAAAGGACCAGACGAGGTCAGGGAAGGTGATGGGTGAGGAAGACACAGAGGTGCTTCTGAATCAAGGGGCAATGAAGGCTGGAGAAGAGAGAAGGGAGAGGGGGCAGAGCAAAGGAGAACGGTGAACAGACGTGCAAGTGCTAAGGGAGAGCATGGCTGGGGGTCAGAGATGCTTCGAGGGATGGCACAGCCAGGGTCAAAGGCCAGGGATAAAATCGAGCATCAACAGGAGACGGCGTAGATGGAAGAGACTGAGAAAATCCAGGCCACAGAATTTACAGCTTTGCAGCAGCCGGGACTAGCAAAAAATAGCAATCATATGTTGAGGGATGGGCAAGGCAAGAAAGAGACGGGGAGGTACAAATTGTTTGCATGTTTGCGGAACAAGAAGTTGGAGATGGAGCCCAGGTTTTGGCCATCAGTTGGCAGTGGTTCCAGCGAGTGGAGGAAGGAGAAGAAGTGGCGATGGGAAAAGGAGGAAGCCAGAAAGTCACTTTTGGTGGTGTTAAATAATGCTGATGGTTTAACTGCTTCTGCAGAAGTAGCTGTGGAAAGGGGCTGAGCCGTGGGACTGAGCGGAGGGAGGCAGACCGGGACAGGAGCAATGGACTGCGCATTACGGGAGCTGAAGCCATGGGAGCAGAAACAACTGATTTGAAAGAAGGTGTAGAGGAGGGAGCCGAAGTGGGGATTTGGGGATACCTCCAACACAAGGGGATGAGAGGTTTTGACATTTACTGAGCTGTCTATGGCATATATTTGGGGTTCTCTGCAGCAGCAGCCCACAGATTTGTTGGGACACAAACCACTGTCAACCCTTAAAACTGCTTCACATGTTCACAAACGTGACTCCCCATCTTTTCATTACAAACTACACATTTTAATACCTAACACGTGGACGCTACGGCTCACATTTCACAGTGTAGGAACTGCTGAGTCCTGCTGTGAGGACCACCCCAGTACTATTTATTTATAAATAAGTAAAAAGAAAGATTTCCTGAAAAGATCGCTTCAAAGCTGCACAGACGTCCAAAATGATGGCAAAGTGACATGATATACAGCAGGTCCAAAGAGTTCACAGTCAAGGCACCTGATACAGAAGACACTTGTGTTTCTGAATAACATTATATTCTCATATAATAATAACTGGGGGGGAGGTAAATTATCTGACAAACTCTTTTTTCCTCATCCCTGACTTCCTTTCTTCACACACTGATCATCTTTACTCAAATCTGTTCAAATCTGTGTTATTATTTTTGCTTCTTTTAAGCACAATCATTGTTCCTAACTTCCACCTCCAGCTCAGGGCTATTCCTCCAGTTTAGCGTGTTCCCATGCGCACGGTGTCAGCAGAAAAGGTTTCTTACTCCAGAAAAGCCGTTGCATGTGCAATAAACAAATAGCCTTTGACATACTGGTTAATTATATCAGTTAGCGACAATCTCACATGCATGAATGCTGTGCTAATGAAAACACTTTGGCATGCAAAGCAGGACCGATCAAGACATCGAAGTGTCCAAACCTGCAAACTACAAGTAGCACAACCCATGAAACACAATAGGTCTTTGTAGTTACGTTGAGGAGGAGCATGGATGGAGGGCAACATGGCAAGGCCAGATGCTAAATAAGGCACAATATTAGCCATAGGTGCTGAACAGTTTGATTCCATGTAAAGGAAGCCATAAATGAAGAATATAATCCTGTACCACTGGTGACAATGACAACGTAGATTTCTCTTTGGGTGTACCCAGCGATGAAGGCATCTATTCAACACAGCATCTCTGTATCTTCTATAAAGCACTGGCTCAAGCACCCTGCTGAAGACCACAGACCCAAGCGTGCCCCTCAAACTCCCCAGAGCAAGTGCTCTCCTAAATCACATTACCCATTCTCCTGCACTCCAACTGAGCTACACACAAAGAAGGGCCTCCATCCTGTGGACTTCTTCTGGAGCCCACTTACCTCCTCATCACAGTGGTCCACCTTCCCCAAGGCAGCCAAGAAGAGGAGCCTCGAGCTTTCCCCACCACTCATCCAGGATCCCTCCAGAAAAGGACTTTCACGTGACAATCACTGGTCACGTTTCAACCTGCTCCAGAGGAATGGTTGGGCAGCCAGGCTCCGTCTCCCACCCCAGAAGCCAGCTCGGTGCCTCAGCCGCGGCGCACATGTGCTGCGCAGATGGACGCAGAGCGTGGGCTGCTGCGGCAAGCTCCGTGCATGCTCCCTGCACGCTCGCTGTGCAAGCAATTTGTATGTTTACCGCAGCCATTTGCCCAGGACTTCTGAATGTCTGCAGCCAAAAACATGGACAAATGAAAAAAATGGAGGTGAAAAAACCCCAGGAGCCATGTGCAAGGAAGGCTACACCAGTGCTGTGATTGCCATCACCTTCTGCATTCACATGGCCAAGAGCCCTTTTGCAGCTGGATGAGGACTCGTCCTCTGCATAGACATGGGGACAAGTTGCGCTCGGCCTCTGCATCGATGCTGACTGCCCTCAATGTCTCCATCACTTTGGCCAAACCAACCCCTTTCTCATTTTTAACTTCTCCTCCTTCAGCTACCCGGGCTCATTACTCTCGTGAACCTCTAGCACAGTCCGTGCCCATCTAAACCGAAACAGAGCAGTCCTCAGAGAGCCGATCTCCTTCCATCCAGTAACGCTATGCAGAGCTAACCACAGCCTTAATGTACTGACAGTTAAACTGCTTTTATCTTTTTTATTTTCCACAAAGTTCTCACACAATAATCCCTTATCATATTTTTTACCAATAAAATATATGAATAGCTAATCTAGTGGCTAACTTTACAGTGAGATCTTCCCTCATAATGACTTCCGCAGTGAAATAACGAAATCCCTATCAAAGGCAATCTTTTTATGGCTGTTAGAAAGACCGTTCTCTATCCAGATGCTTGCCATCGATTTGGTTTTCACTCCCTTGTCCCCTCACATGACAGAGAAAATGGACTAGCCCTAAATTTAGGATAAACACATGATTACCAGGCATTTAGGACGAGAAAACTTCCCCTACTTTGTTTAGCTTGGAGACATCTAAGTGCAAAAGCCAAGGAACGCTTTCCCCCACCTCCTTTTACCACGGATAAACCCCACGCACTGCAAAAAAGAAGTTTTTAATTAAAATTGGCACTTCTGAGCTTGCACTTGGTGGCAGACTCCTTCAATAAATGATGTCACTTTGGACTGTGGCAGCACGGGAGCGCGAGGGAGGTTGCGAGCAACTCTGTGTTGGGTTTTGGCACTGGCCTAGCGATCACAGAAAGCACTTTGGTGTTTCCAGACCAAGGCTGAGCCGTGCCCAGCGCCCCGGCGGGCCGGGCAGGGAGGAGGGCGGTGCGGACACTCCAGGCCACGTGCTGGGGAGCGAGCGGCAGGCCCCTTCCTTCTACCTACAACCCTCCCCTCCAAGCAAGACCTTAGGAACTGAGCACAGCCCTGTGTTTAACTACAATTTACTGATGAGCTACCAGGCAGCAGCACATGGGGATCCCATTTCCCCATTTTGGTATTTTGTAAGCCCTGAATAAGCCATGAGATGCTCCGAGCACTCACACACCACGTATTGCCTACAACCTGCTGTAAGCGGGGGGCTGAAGTCTCAGTGAAACGCTCCTCTACTCGGTCACAGAGGGACAGAGACGATCACAGCCCAAAAAACCACAGCCATGGGTAGACCTTATGCTGCTGGAGGATTTCCCAAGGACAGAGACGGCTGTGGGGCTTGGGCAGGAGGATGGGGGTGGATGCCAAGGCCAGCATACCAAGGGGTCCCATGGAAAGCAAACCCCAAAGGAGCTGCAGCGCTGGGAGAAGACTTGAAGAGGTCTTAGAGGGCCGAGCAAGGAGATGTTCCAGTTCATGGAAAGAAAGTTTTGTGCAAACCCCCTCATAAAAAGCACTGCACAAACCCCACCCTTGCCAGTGGGCTTGGGAAGGTGAAGGCTGATGACGTGACCCTACAGCAAGGCTAGTGTCTCAAGGAGAGGTCATCTGCATGATGAGCACAGAGGGAACTTCTACTGGCGATGCATAAATACGGACAACGGGAGCTCTGCAGCCCCGGCCAGCCCCAGCCCAGGTGCAGGCGGGTTCGCAGGACTCCTACACAGAAAGTTTTTTTGTGGGTTTGCCAATATTGCAAAACCACAGCGTAAGCCGGGTGAGAAACTGAAACCCTTTCAGTGGTCAGCGTGGCGCGGCGCTCGCAGGGCTGAAGGAGGCTGTTGTGCCGCTCTCTGTTTTGGGCCACATCTTTCCAAACCCCTTTCACATGAGACATGCTTCTGCTGATGGTTTCGTGGGCAACACAAGAACCTAAAGCACTTGGGAGGATGGTGGCTCATTACAGCAGGAACTCGGTTCTCCAGAGGTAATTTACTGCAGGGAAGGACTTCCCGGCCGTGGCCAGACCAGGAGGACTTTTAAATGACTTTATGTACCCAGCTCTGGGAACTGGACCGGTCACACGTCACTGCAATGGCTCTTCTGAGTCACAAATCGTCAGGTCATCATGATGAGTGGCTGGAAATGCTGCACCACTATCTCGACAGGGGAACGCTTAAAAAAAGTTCATCCTAATTAATTAAAATTGTGGATTTAAAGTGGATTAATTAAACTGCACTAAATCCTGGTGTAAACTCCTCACTCAGACTTTAAAGTGTCTTTATTGAATTGCTAAAGCAAAATTCAACTAAACCAAATTAAGGCCGTTTCATTTCTAAATGACAGTGTCTACACGAGGATGTAATGCAGTTTAGCTAATCCACTTTAAAGTTATTTCACATCCATTTCAATTGTCCCTGTGTAGACAAGCCCGAGGAATCCCGTCGCTTACAAGCCTGTGTACAAATATGGGTAACAACAGGGCCATTTTTAGATTGCCTTTTTAGGAAACTATTTGCAAATATCCTCTTGGACAAGAGAGCAAAGAATTGATTTTCGGTGGGACCAGGGCAGGGAAGGACAGCACTCCTCTGTTGGCTCACGGTGAGCAGGGGGACAAACGTCCCTGGATTATCCCCGCGTTCGGGGAGATGAGGAGGAAAGGGAAGGGGACACACACGGCCAGGAAAGCACTTTGCAATTGCAACTGCGCGCCCAAGGTGCCTCCGAGTGTATCGCAGCAAGACGCTTCTGTTCCCAAGAGGGAAACTTGGAGTTTAAGGATGAAATAGTGGAGATGAGGGAAATGATGGGTGCTGGGCGGGATGTCTGTAGTAGGTGCACAGAGATCTCTCAGGTCCACAAGTTGCGGTGACGGTGGCACTGAGGGCTGCAGAGACCTTCCCTAATGCCACCGAAGCTGCCGGGCAGGACACGGGTGCAGCCCCCAGACTCCTTCACTGCGCGAGGCTGTACCCACGGGCCTCCCCGGCAGCGAGGAGAGGACTCTGGGTGCATTTTCAGATTAGATATTAGGAAGAAATTCTTTGCTGTGAGGGTGGTGAGACACTGTCCCAGGTTGCCCAGAGAAGCTGTGGCTGCCCCCTCCCTGGCAGTGTTCAAGGCCAGGTTGGATGGGGCTTGGAGCAACCTGGTTTAGTGGAAGGTGTCCCTGCCCATGGCAGGGGAGTTGGAACTAGATGGGCTTTAAGGTCCCTTCAACCCAAACCCTTCTATGATTTAGCAAAGTTGGTGCATTTGGGGCATCCGCAGAGCCCACCAGGAGAGGTGCGAGGGAGTCGGCGGGACGGCAGCACGGGGGCTCTCCTCTCGACCAGCAGACCCCCAACCCCTCAGCTGTGCAGGGAAGAGCCATCAAAGTGCAAAAATATATTTTAGCAGAGCTGGGAGAAAGCGCCGGGGGGGTCAGGTTTGGGAAGGGTCCCTCTGTCCCGCCAGGCTGCTGGAGCCGAGGCTTTGTGCCACCTTCCCAAGCAAACCGCTCGGCACCGAGGCCCCGCTGCCCTTGGCCAGGGATTCCCCCAGCAATGCCCACGGCGCGGGGAGCTGCGCAGGAGGCGAAGGGTTAAGGCAGCCCTGCGGTTTACAATTTAGCAGCAGCAGCAGCGCAGACCTTCGCAGGGAGGCTGGAGAGGCTGGAATAACTGCTGGCTGGAGCTGCAGCACGTCCAGAGGCAACGGCAATAAAACCAGAGTGGATTACATCCCTTCAGAAACCCTCAGGAAAAAAAAAAAAAAAAGGAAAACAAGAGAGAAAAAAAAAAAAAGAGGGAACGAAAGAAAGCGTAAACCACAGATTATGTCTGTTGGCTGTTTTTTGATAAGCTCTGCTACAAACACAATGCTAATGAGCGTAAGGGACATCCTCTGTGTGGGGCGGCTGCTTGACCGCATTTTGTCTGCATGTGGCTGATTTCCTCACGCACTGCCAAGCCCCGTGGCATCGCTCCCTCCCGGGGCTTCTCCTTCGCCTCCGCGCCTGGCCGCTCGGCCCTCCGCCGCCGGCAATATTTCACCCAACCTGCGTGAGTCAGCAGTAACCGAAGGAAAAGGACTGAAGGGAGAATAAACACGCCGTCGCCTGGAAACTTTCCCTCCGAAGCATTTCAGGGTCGCTGTACGCTGCCCACGTGAGCTCCGGAGCGGGGCCAGGCGCCTTCAGAGTCTTTTCATATTAACACCATATGATTTCTTTTCCCCTCCCCAGTTGATCCCAAAGTCCACGCAGCTTCTGGTGTTAATTTACCCTTCGCCACAGCCTTAGCTGCCCCCTTTTACACCGCCAGGCTCTGTACAAACCCATCGGTGATTGCCTTCCCAAGGCATCTACTGGGTTGCATATAATTCCCCTAATTAAATGTAAAGGAGAGGTGGTTTGGTGGAGCACCATTTCATCATTTCCCCTCTCGCTTCACGCTGTGGACTTTAATGAGGACCTAAAACACCATCTTGACTTGGCTTTAGTTTCAGGCCAGATGAGCTTTGCTTGTTAAGACGGTCTTCGCTTGTCAGGAAAAATAGCTTTATTAAGGTCATGGAACACGGAGGGTTTGATTAAAGCTAATCAAGGAAGAAAAGCAGACCGGAGCGGTGCGAATCAAACTTCCTGCGACATGTTTAACATAACTTCACCTCGCCTATCTGTTAGCAGCAGGCAGAAGGAAGATCAAGTTACCCAGAAGAATGCCTGAGCCGGGGGAGCACGTATAGCACCGTACAGCATCGTATAGCGCCGTACAGCACCATATAGCATGGTACAGCACTGCACAGGACCATACAGCATCGTATAGCACCGTACAGCATCATATGGCATCACACAGCACTGCACAGCACCCTACAGCATCGTATAGCACTGTACAGCACCATATAGCATCATACAGCACTGCACAGCACCCTACAGCATTATATAGCACCGCACAACACCACATAGCATAATACAGGACTGCACAGCACCGTACAGCATCGTATAGCACCGTACAGCACCATATAGCATGGTACAGCACTGCACAGCACCATACAGCATCATACAGCATGGTACAGCACCATATAGCGCAGTACAGCACTGCACAGCACCCTACAGCATCATATAGCACCATATAGCATCATACAGCACCGCACAGCACCGTACAGCACCATATAGCATCATACAGCACCGTATAGCACCATACAGCATCGTATAGTACCATACAGCACCGCACAGCACCGTACAGCACCGCACAGCACTGCATAGCACCGTGCAGCAGCATACAGCCCTGCACAGCACCATACAGCACCACACAGCATTGTGCAGCATCATACAGCACCGTATAGCACTGCACAGCATTGCACAGCACCACACAGCACCATATAGCATCATACAGCACTGCACAGCACCGCACAGCACCATATAGCACCATGCAGCGCCGTAGGGCACTGCACAGCACCGTGCAGCATCATACAGCACCATGCAGCACTGCACAGCACCGCACAGCACCCCACAGCACCGTGCACGCTGCAGCTTAACCCATGTGGAGCTTCCTGGGAGCGAGCTGGCCAACTCCAGCACCGCAGCTCCACTTTTAATCCTGGGGAGCTGGGCTTCCCGGCGCACACTCGGCGCGCGCTAATTGCCACCCAGTGTAGCAGCCTGGCCGGTGGTGCGGAGGCAGCCGCCGCTGCCCTGGAATCCACACCGCGCCGATGTGCTAATCTGGAGGGGTTTCTAAACCTAAATAACAGCGGATGGCTGCGAATGCCACGTTCCCAACAGAGCCGGTGCCACGGCGGGTCGGAGACCCTGTCCCGCTTTCCTCTGGGCTGTTTTATCAAGGTGATGGGAGTTTTACAGAAAACACAGTGGCATTTTTCAAATCCAAAGGGCTGCCTTGTCTCTGAGGCTCGTTACAGCAGTGCCTCATTTTTTGGATTTTACTGGATATATTTTTATGCATTTTACTCTCAAGAGTGTGCAGCTGGGAGCTCGCCCTGCTTCCTCCGTGCAAGCTAACCACCATGTTCCTTGATTTTAGTTTTACTTTGTTTTTACTATGCAATGTCAACAAATGCAGACGGGGCCATCCAAGGAGATCATTTGGGAGAGACGGGGGGAAAAAAAAGTTATAAACAGTAGGTGCTGGTCCATAAGCTTGGAGAGTTTCTGAGAAACCTACAGCCCCAATCAGCAGCCAAACACCATCGGCCGGGCCCTCGAGCTCCATCGACTGCAAAACACCCATGTAAAGTGCTTTGGAAAACACGGATGAACTCAAGCCCTCGGCACACACGGAGCCCAAGGGACGTCGTCCCACCTCAGGGGGTCCGGATCCTGCCAAACCGTCCCCCAGCCGCCAGAAGTAAAACTGCCATCGCAATCGCCTCCGCTTTTTGGTTTTGTTCCTCAGCCCCCGGGGTGGAAGGAAAACACCAACGGATGTTCAAGACACGGGCAGATTAAGCCGCAAGGTACAAGCTCTCACAAGCAAAAGCAATTAAACGAGGGCTTTTTGTTTTTGAAGAGAGAAGTTAGAAACTCGGCGCTATGGAAGGGGCTTTTTAAGGATAATTTTCTCCAGAGAAGTTCAGGAACTCCAAACGTACACAGGGATATCCTGCTTAGGACAAGGCTCAGCATTAAAAAAAAAAAAAACGGTCTAAACAAAAACGTGGGACGACTCCCCTGCTCCAGCCCCGCTGCTCGGCGAAGGATGGACAGGAAATTACCAGCAGTGGCACGGGGGCTGCTGCCAAGAGGGAGCGCGGAAACAAAAGACCCTCTATTGTGTAGGAAAACCTGACATCCATCCCCTCTGCTAGGCTCTGAACTCCCGTAAACCTTTCCTGTGAGATATGATTTGCGAGAGCTTTCCACATTTCCACTGCCCTGCGGTCCCCCCCGCCTCGCCCCGCACACGCAAGCGGGATCTGCGGCTACACCGCGTTTCGTACCATCGCCAGCCTTCAAAAGCCCTTCTTTCTTCTTCCTCCTCCTCCAGCAGCCACCCCACAAATTGCTATTAAGAAAGTAAAGGAGATATTTGCCCTTGCGAGAGGCGGCAGCAGCCCCAGGGCTGAAGGGGCTCAATTTCCTTCATTACTCAGTTGGTTCAGCTTCAGTGCAAAATAGGGAGCTTTTCTGGTAAAACAGTAATATTTGATATTTCTGTGTTTCTTTTCGAAGCCGTACACTGTAATTGACTAACGGGTCACTCTCAATTAATTACATTTAACAAGTAGAAGATGCAGACCAACGCTCCCTCCCCCAAATTATGTCCTTTGGTTATTTAAATAGGTGCAAGTAGAGGGATGGGAGAAGGAACAAGTCGGTAAAGTATCAGCTGTGGAAGTTTGTTGGGAACTTTCCAAAACCCTACATCTGCTTGGCAACAGCTCAGAAAGGGATATGGTTACTCTTTTAACAGTAACACAGCTTTCCCAGGCTACAATATATGAAAAACAGCTTACCCCCAAGCAGCGAAGGGCCGAGCGAGAGCTGCAAAAAAAAAAACCACCTCGACCCCGCCGTGAGACCCCGTCACCTCTCCAGAGCCAGCCGGGGACCAGGGCAAATGCCGTCCTCCATCGCAGGGAGGTGGGCAGGCCGGCTGTGGGAGCTCCCCAAGCCCCCCAGCACCCCGGGGGGGGCTGCGCTGCCAGGGACACCTCGGGGTCCCTCCTGCTGCGGCTGGGGAGGGGGCTCCTGCTCCAGCTTTTTGGGGGAGAAACACAACGCTGCTCTTGTCGGTGTAAGCATTCATTCACCACAAACAACACATCTAAAGGCATTGTTTTAATTATAGCATTAATTGATCTCTCTCTCATTTATTTTTTTTTTTCCAGCTGCTAATTAGAGAGATAATATCTCGGTTGCTTTACGAGCATTAGAAGACTTTTGCTTGCGTGGAGATACTTCTGCAGTGGAAAGCAGAGGTGGATTGAGCAGAGAGCAATCGTTTTGCAAAGAGAAGAAATTATTTACCACAGCTGGGTGCATTTTTAATATTTTAATTAATCTTGCTTTAGTCAAAAATAAAAAAAAAAGAAAAACTTCCTGCAGCCCATTTTGCGATTAGAGGGCAGGGAGGCATTAGGAAGATTTAGTGCCTCTGGCAGGTCAGGAAAACACGTGAAAAAATCAGAAGTAAAAACAATAGAGCAAGAGAAAGGGGGAGCACATTTGGCACGTGATAAGACGCCTCTCCCTTGCAAACGGAGCGGGACACGGCTGCCCCAGCCCTCCCGCACCAGGAGGGGCCTGCGGGGAGCATCTCCCCGAGCCCGGCGGGCTCGGCATGCTGCCGTCGCTCCTCCGAAGCCCAGGATCTTTGCCCGAGCGGAGGAAACTCACGTCTAGATGTAGTTTTACAACTAGGCGAAAGTTCCCGCAGCGGCAGGACGCGCGGCTGGCACTGCTGAGTGTGACCCATTTCTAAAATAATTACAGCCTGAGTCACGAACCTGTTAAGACCCAATTAACAAAAATGTTATGCATCAGTGATGCGTGTTTTGTCCAGAACTTTTAATTCCACAGTTTTTCCAAGTAAATTCTCTCTCTTTATTTTCTAGTCATTAAATCCCCTCCCCTGGGTGCGAGCGGTTGCCTTCCCATTGTGTTGCGAAAGGGTTAGCGGGCCAAGAAGTCAGAAGGAAAAGGGTGGCATTACTTGTTGCCGCTTTGCAGTGGGGAAAAAGAAATTAAAAAAAAAAAAATTAAAAATAAACTCTTGCCGCTCCCAAAGCCAGGGTGAAGCTCTGGGGATGCTCAAGAGGCTCAGGCTGGTGATGGCAGGGAAGGGGTTGGCTCTGCCCTGGCCTTTGCAGACAAGAGGAGGCAGCGGAGAGGATTTTATTTGGCAGATGGGTGCAGCTATTGAGCTTATGCAGTAGTGGGTTTTTGGCTGCCCGAGTGGGTAGCCTGTTGTTTACTGTTTATGGATTTGTCAGTTTTAATTATTGTGAAGTGCCCAGATGCTCTGGCGACCAGTGCCATAACCATTTCGGGAGCAAATATATAACGAATTGCACTTGAAAACCTCTCTGCTTCCTCCCCGTCCCTCTCCTCCGTGCCTCCCAGGACAACCAAACGCCGGCTCTCCTCGGTGCGGCCATGCCGTGGGGCCCGCCATGCTCCCGCCGTCGCAGAGCACTCCGGGGCTGTCTCGCGTCCTCCCACCTCGGAGGGTCCTGCGTCCTCCCACTGGCCCCATCACAGCCATCCCCGTGGCAAACACAGGCTGTGACAACGGGGGCCCCTTCGCCCCCTGGCTCCGCGTTTCCTTGCTCCTACCCCCGCCGCAGGCCCCGGGCGTGCAAATCTGGAAGCAGATCTGCTTCCTTGCACCTTTCTTTTTTTTTTTTTAACCGTTCATCTTTTTAAGGTTATTGGACTCTGTTTTATATAACGAGGTTACGTGCATGGCAAATAGTATAAATGTATCCCAGACGCGGCCGTTTCGGAATGCTCCCCCCCGGTTACACATGTACTTTTCATCTGCGGTAGTGGGGCTGCAAGTGGCCGCCTCCAAGCGCTCCGTAGCCCGCTCTTTCCTGACTCCATTGTAATCCATATTCCTCCTCCCCATGTGAAACGCTGCGCTAGATAAATTCCACTGTATTTCAGAAAGTTTTCCACAGCTCTCTAAGTGTTTCCATATGACACTCTACTCTACAGGTAACTTGAGTTAAAGCCATTCCTTAAGCAAAACTCCCTGTAAAATTTTCCACTATCTCAGCAGTACTCTATGTGCTGTCATTAAAGCAGAGCACATATATTTCTGAGCAGGATTTGCAGCGATGTCAGATTGCTCGGTGAGCCTCAATTAGGTTTTTTTTTTATTTTTTTTAAAAAAAACTTCCTCGCTCAGGTCTTTTGTCATTTACTGAGGCCCTTTTGAACAGTGGAAGATGCAGCTTCCTAAGCGACGCAGGGCGCAGGCTCGGAGCGCGGCTCGGGCTGGGAGCAGCGTGGATAATGCCAGCCTTGTTCCTGCTGCCTTTTCACTCTCTTCCCAACCCTCCTTTTTCCACCCATTTCCCCAGGAACGGCAGCGAACCCTAAATTGCAAACACCTGCTCCATACATCATCCTCAGGCCTGGCAAAACCCAAACGGCGGCGATGCTGGGTGCTCCCGTGGGGGAACTTCTCCCCAAAACCTTCAGCCCCGGTCCCCAAGGACGGCAGCAAAACTGCTGCACGCATAAAAGAGTTTAATTTGCAATTACGTTTACGCCAAAAGAGTCGTTCCTGTTCTCCAGGAAGCCCTTAGCAGTGATGGAGAATCACCAAAGCAAAGGCAAAATGTGTCATTTTGGAGCAAGGAGCAAAAGGGATGGAGGAAAAACCCGAGTTGTGCCGATAGGATCGCAGCGCCCTGTGCATGCAGTGACTGCAAAACATCTGGCTGGATTCTGAAGAGAGGGAGAGAATCCAAGATGGCAGGAAAGATTAATTATTTTCTAACTTATTCTGGTTTCAATGAACTTTTCTCTGGTTACAATCAAGGTTTTAAATGGCATATTGGATGCACGCTGGGCAGTGGTAAACTGAGGTGGGGTGCTCTGCCTTTGGGAATGACAGAAGCCACCAGCCAGAAACCCGACTTGTAACTGTCCCGCAGAGCCCGTTACGCTGAAAGAGCTATTTTGCCACTGGTTTAATTAATAAGCTATATTATTGGTTAATTTTATACCGTTCTGAACTTTTGTCAAGGAAAAATGGTTAATTTTAGAGGGAATGGATTAGATGCAGCAGAAATAATGAATAAACAACCTTTTTAAAGGTATGGGCTCACAGTTTTGCTTTGCTTTGATTAAACCCCACGTTTTTATTACCCAAATAATGCCCGTTATTGATAGACTCCTGTACAGACAAAGAATCTCCCCAGTCTTCAAACTGCTTTTTGAAAAGCTATTAAATACCCTGCTCCCATCCCCGGGTTTTACACATGCAAATACACCCCTAAACAGTTTTAATTCTCTTTTTTCCCCCTCATCTATCTCCCTGCTTTCCAGATGGACCACCAGCTTCCCACCATTGCCAGCAACAGCTTGTGTATTGTTTGTTTAAAACAAAGATGACGCATTAAATATCATATACGACGCGAGGAGAGGGGTTAAGGATAATACTCTCGGACCGAGAAGCCGTGCTAAGCCAGTCTCGGCTCATCGTTCGAAAGGTCGGTACGTGCAAAGGGAGCCAGGATCTGGCCATCCTCTGCCTTTAGGGATGGTATTTCCCTCCCCGCACCGAGGATCCCCTGCCTCCAGAGAGAGTTAAACTTGTGCGAACGCTCTCCAAATTATACAGGCTAACCAACAATTATGTCATTTCATTCAAACATTCATTCACCCGTCATGTGCCCAGATTAAACAGTAACACTTTGTTTGAAACATTCTGCTGAAATTAGCAGACCAGAATTGCCTTCACCTATATTTAAGCACCCGGCCCCGCGTCAAACGTAGCCTCGCCTGAACTCAGACCGGTTTAGGCAAGAGTTTAGCACTTTTATATGAATTGAACCCATACTTTTGTATGCTGCACATGTATACGTGATTATTAGATTTGTGCTGGAGCAACAGCACTGTACAGATATATTCACAGGGACGTGGAGCTGCTAAGATTTAAAGGAAAAATTACATATCTGAGAAGAATTTATGAATCTGAAAGAATTATGAATCTGAAGAGATTTATGCTTACTTATAGCCCCCACAAAAAGTATATTCGAGCTGTGATAAAAGAAAAGCAACGCACAAAAGCTGTAGCTTGGTCAGTGTGCTGTGGTGACAGACTCAGAAAAAGCAAAATCTGAGTTTAGGGCTCACAAGCTTTTGCCGTTTCCTTCTTTAAGGATGGTGATCCGGGACACAAGTCGGATTTTAATCATCATATTTTGCTTGAAAGAAGAATAGTAACCAAACCAGCCCCAGCCCTCTCCTGCATGCTCGTCCATAATCTCCCAACCGTGGGACGTCAGCAGCCCGGCACCCCTCGCCTCGAGCACAAACCGCCGGCACGCGCCGCAGACGAGCATGTACGGAGCTCCAGGATGCCCAAGGCTGGCATTAATGCTAAAATCTGTAGTGCTACCAACATCTCCAAGATGCCAGTTTGCTGCCATCAGCTTTGTGTGACAGGAGAGAATAGCAGGCAGATTGCGTATCTAATGAGCCACACATATTGAAAATCCACAGCAATCTCTGGAATACATGTGGATTTGTCTAAAACTCTAAAATATGGCCTGGATGGTGTCCTGACTGCCAAAACCACAATGAATTCACTGTTACTGTCACTAATCTCCATGTATGTTACATATGGTTGACATTTTTCTTTAACTCTCATATTTTTTGCATGTGTGCCTCTATAAATAGGGGAAGAGGGAGGCTAGGAGCAGGCAGACAAACAAACAACCGGCTGCGATGCACAACGCTCCCATTAGGCATTGGAAAATTCGTCCACAGGGTGTTATACAAGTCTGCAGAGCCCCAAACAGCCCGTTTTCAAGCGTAGGTGAAGTCTAGGTCTGTCCTGAGAACCCAGATGTGCCTTCCTGGTGTTATGTTAAAGCATTCATCCCGAAGTCGGAAGGGCTGCTCCAAGTCCTGCTGAATCCAGTGGGAATCTCGAGGCATTTCGATACGATATGGGGCACTTTGTGCGTTCCTTCAGGTCATTAATTTAGAATATTTAATTCATGCTTAAAGAATTTGATATTCATACGATATATGTTGCCTTGACCGCCCGATTGGAATACGAACCCTTCCAGAAGCAGGAATAAACTCCCTTTTATTAGCAATGCAATATTACATGGCGAGCTGGCAGAAAAGTCGTATGTGAACTAAGAAATAATATTTCATGCATTCTTTCTACTTTCTAGGCAAATTTATGCCAGATTTTATTCCACTACAGCGTTACGAGTGGCACTGCTTATCTCTGTTTCAGTGCACTTCTACTAAACAGTAGGTCAGCTGAAAACTTTGTTTACCGCCTGAGGAGAAGCAAATAGTAGTCATGCATGGTTGGCAGGGGCTTGCGATATGATATATTCACTGCTGTTATATGGCTCATCATATAATTTAAGTCTACTGTAAACAGTCTATTTATGATACACATCCCTTTTGGACATGCAAATTCTTTGGCTTGTGAGAACAGCATTACAGTTATGGGTATGTTCCTCCTACCAAGCAGTGTTTGCCGTTGGTAAGTGTTAATAACGAAGTGAGTTCGGTTCCAGAAGAGAAGACCTCTCTTAATTTTCAGTTTAAATAAACTCAACAAAATCTCAGGCTAGGTATTTCTTTCACGGCTCTTTCCCAGGAGATCCACTTCCTAGCCTTTTTTTCAAGGCTTGCTGTTCCTAACAGGCTGTTCTCTTTGGACATCCTATAAAAATTTGCTTTTCTGCTCTGTTAAAGCTATAACTTCTCTGATCATGCTGTGGGGATGGTACTCACAGCAAAACAAGGGTGTCAGCAGCCCTACTGAAACACAGAAAATGGCATGGACAAGGGCTCTAGGGATGGGTGAGAAATTTTGCAGACAAGAAAAAGCAGCCGGTCCCACCCCACTGAGGTCCCCAGGACTGTCCCACCAGGTACCCTCCTTGTTGAACTTCTCTCTTGCATCACATCATGCCCGCAACTAGCTCACGCCCCTATTTTGGAAAGAACAAACCCTGAGCACTGTTACCCTGATGATGCCCGATGCTGCGTACGAGCCCTCTCTTCCTAGTCCGCATGTTAAACCTTTCATGGTTTTTATTTGCCTCCTTTATATTTGCCATTCAACTTTTATAGAAGACACTCAAGCTGTCATGCTGTCTAGACCCAGAAGCAACCCCCCTCTCCTTGCTGTGGGCTGCACCTGGTTTTGAACAAAGAGACTGCAAGTACATGTGCCGAAGCCAAAGATACTGGCCTTTAACATTGATTTTTTTTAACTTTTCAAAGCTCAAGAAGAGCTCTGGGTTGTCTAAAGCCAACATTTCTCATAAGAAGTCATATGGTGACTTTCTATGCATGTGCCAGGGGAGAGCAAATCTCAGAGCATTTCGGAAATCCTACAACAGGGTTGGGTCCTACCACTCACTCCTCAAAAATTATCCTTCTTCCACGACTTTTAATCGACTTCCTTTCTAAAAGGATGTGTCAGTGGCAAAAGGCATTGGAAATCTCTGGGTATTTGCAGGTGCACGTGGATGCGTGGGCAGGAACGGCCCCAGCCCTGTCCATAGAGAAAGACTGCCGTGTTCATGAGAACAAGGACAGCATTATCCTGGGCACAACGTCCGCCTAAGCAGATGGGCAGCAGGGGAGTGGGTGTCATCTACTTTAATTTTTTTAATATACCAGACAGTTTTATAGTTTGCTACATTTAAATAAGTTCCTAGATCACTGTTACATGGTTTGACCTAGACTGGTAAATGTCTTCTGCAAGCCAAGAACAACGGTAATTGTGATAACATCAGTATCTGTGCTGTGGCTGGACTGGGCGCTGCACAAATGCATGGTGTCTACACTCTGGAAGCTTCAAAATCTTAAGCAGACAAATAGAAAGAATAAAAGAAACAGCGACGCTCCCACTTTTATCCCTGACGAACCGTGCTATTACAGAACCAGTTAAATAGTTTGCCCAAGGCCACAAAGAAAGGCTGTGGCGGAGCTGGAAAGGGACCCAACCTCTGCACATTTCCAGCCACGTGCTTCAACCAGTCCAGTGCTTTCTCCTAGCAAAGATTACCATATTCAATACTTTTCTAAGTACTTTTGAATAATTGTAACCACCACTTACTTTCATCTGAGTGGCTGAGGAAAGCTACATCATCCCTTGGTTTAATTTCTTTCCCCAAGAAGATTGCATTTGAAAAGAGCACGAGCAAGTCTGAACCTGCTAATTACACTACAGTACCAGGACAGAAAAAATCATATAAAGGTATTCCTGACGTTATATATGCTCCTGTCAGTCAGGGCTTCTAAAAAGACAGAAAAAAATGACTGCAACTTGTTCAAAGTACACAAAACCACAAAACACAGCTGGTCTTTGACTAGTTGTAGGTATTTTGTGGCCATTTCATGACTACGATAGTGGTTAAAATCTGTTGCAGTGGAGGTACAATAAGAGCTGTCTTGTTCTTCACGGGACTGGGCTCATCTTCAAAAAAGGGAGCTACGAGAAAAGCACGAGGAAGGGATGGGTGTGAGAGCCAGGTACCTGCAACGGCTTCTTACTGATCACACCATTGATGATCAGTGATGGATGAAACAAATGCATGTCCTATGAAAGGCTACATGCAAAACCAAAACAAAACAAGAAAGAAAGAAAGAAAGAAAGAAAGAAAGAAAGAAAGAAAGAAAGAAAGAAAGAAAGAAAGAAAGAAACCATATGCATTTTTATTTGGCAGAGCCTTGATTGTAACAAACTCACTCAAAACTTGCCCCCTTCTCCCTGTCCGTGCTGGGAGCCGCCACGAGAACAGATTCCATCAGCCAAAAAAAGGGGGTGCATTCAGCCTTCACCAGCCCCTACGTTCAAATGCTCAAAGACCAATGCTCAAAGGTAATCCCCAGTATTCATTAAATATCAGCAAAAAAATTATGGGAAGTATACGCGTAATTTAAATCATTTAATGCCATGCAATTTATGCCGAATAACAAAGGAGACTATCGTGTGACGCCAGTTCTGATTAATGTGACCACGCTTTACATTTCTTTGGAGCTTCTCTTAATGAAGGCAAGCAGAAATTTCCCCCCGCTAAACACTTTCCACCTCTGCTTTACTTTCTAGTGCTTTCCCTCGTAGCACACATCATTCATTTTGCTGAGCAACTACATTCACTTCTATTAGGCAGCTATTAATTACCTAGCCCTAATGGCAAGGTGACAGTGCATTGCATCGCCATCAAGAAGAGCAGATCGGAAAGTTCATGAAGAACCAGGTTTTGAATAAAAATGAGGTTTGTATCTGCATCTTCGCCTCCTTAAGTGAACTGCGTACGGCATGAAGGACCCCCATGCCCAAACGGCTGGGGCAGGGCTGGGATGGGAGGGCTGGTCCCCGGCCATTTGGGATGGCTGAAGGAATTGCTCTCTGTGCTGCCTGACCTGCACAGCTGGATGAGGATTGCTGTTGACAGGCGTCCCAGGGAGAAGGGGAGTAAGAAACAAAGAGGCAGGGAAACCCGAAGGCCCTCTGGAAAGGAGGGAAGGAAGCAGACTATCCTATTCTTATTGCCTTCGGAGACAGATGTTCTCAATATCCCCAGCTCCGAAGGGTAGGAAGTGGTGAGCACAACTTGAGGAGCTCGGGCACTCTTGGCAAACGGCACCAGGTTGGGGTTTTTTTTAACTTTCTGAAGGACTAAAATGAATAGTGGTTTTAGTGGCATTCAAATCTGTCCATGGCATCTTCCTATCTGCTTTAGGGATCTGCTTCCTCCCAGCGCCCCGGAGGAAGAGCCCAGCTGAAGAAGCAGAGGGTTCGTCTCACAATGCAGCTCAAGATGACTCTCTAAAAACCCGCACCTCAAACTGAGCCCTTACGCACTTCCAGAGCAGATGTTACAGGGACCAACACACTCGTGCGCCTCTATTCATCCCCTACAAGCACTTTCCTCTTTAGAGGCATCTGGGGTCTGGTCTGCCATCGCCACACAGGGATTTATGTACGTTGCTCCCATTAGCATTAATGGTAGTTAGACACATATAGCAATTTCTCTCACACTTCAGGAGCAGAATGGAGCCTTATGGATGAAAAGTTTGTCATTAAGGATTCTTAATGCAATGGAAACATTCTGTCTCTTTTAATTGTAATTTACTTCTAAGTGTAACCGCTCTGGGTTGGGAAAACCAGGATTCAGTCCAATTCAATTATGCAATTCTTGCCACCTGGTAAGCCTTGTTATTTTATAAGGAGTACTGTAGTAGAACTGGCAGATTCATTCATGTTCAGAGCGTAAGCGCCGTATACTGTGTAATCACCCGCTCATAAAAAAAAGAGCACGGCGCGAAAGTCAACCGCTCAATTATAACGCAATCTTTAAAAAAGAATATGCAAAACTGGTAGGCAAGATTCATCTTTGGTTCAGCTGGCTTACGATTATAAGTTCTCCGTGATCTTTGCTTTGCAAAGCTTTTCAGTACAGGCTCAACCTCAAGTTAAAACTGAGCTCAACGAGTGGCCCAACTCCCTCCGGCGCGGTTCAATCGATCAGCACCTACTTGCAGATGCCGGCGGATAATCTCCATCCAGAGGGCACTTATGGGAGGGGATGCTAAATCACGGGGATGCAGGAAGAGTTCTGTTGGGCTAATACACATTTACTCTGACTTAGGTAATGAAGCTGCAACGAGATAATACAGGAAAGGAAAATATGGCCCCGGTGACTGGGAATGCTTTCATTAGCCCCGGCACCTGACAGCTGAGCAAAACCCCGTGCCACCCTCTGTGCCCATGGGCTAACGAGCTTCCCTGCGCCCTGTCCCTGCTAAAAACCCCGAGCATCGCTACATCTAGCGCCCGCATCAATGACTCGCATAGTACCTCGCGTACACACAGTGGCAAAGGCACATAAATGGTGGGTTTTTTTGCAGCAAACAGTTAACAGCTATAGAAAAGTAGCAGGACTTGCTGGTGGAACAGTTTTAATCTACCCAGGGTAGTAAGTGTCCGAGGGAAAAACTCCCCTTGTCTTCAGCAGCTTTAGCCTAAGCGCCACCAATCCTCTTTGCCCGCAGCACACAGTGACCAGGAGTCAGATGTCCAAAGGAGGCGGATCAGAGCGCAGGACCAGGACTGATGGACAAGCACTGGAAGCTCCTCTAAACCAATGCCCCAAAACCATAATACTAAAAAAAATAGTATTGAAACTTTAATTTGCAGGTTTTTTTCCTCTGCATTTCTGTATTCTGAGACAAGGGCTAAAATTTCCAGTGGCCTCGGAAAGTTTGAAAACACTTGAAGAACCCAGGTGGACCGGCCAGCTCTGCCATGGGAGGACAAGAGTTGCTCTGCCCATCATCGCTATTGTCACCACTGTCATTCATCCTCTTCACACCATTTTACAGGCTCTCCGTCCCAGGATGAGAGCTTTCAGCCCGTATTGGATGTGATCTCCTCGCCAGTCCCCGTACAGCTGGAGCAGACCAAGTCAAGGTTTGCCTGAGTGTGCAAAGGAGAGGGAAGAAGGACACGGAGCTGGGTTTTACTAATTCCAGAAATACTTCATGGACTCCCCACCTGACAGCTCCACACCTCTGATGGCCGGAGCGGGATGTTTGGAAATCTTGCACCTCGTAAATAGGAGAAGCACAGCCTGATCATAAAACCGCAAAGTATTAATTAATAGTATAACTTCAGTTTGTAGTCTAGCTCCGACAAAGTGAACCTGCCAATTTTGATTGCAAAGTGAAAACTCATCTCTTTATTTTGGACAAATAGGGTTAAGCTTCTTAAGCATTTCTTTGTTGTTTTGACTTCAACAATTTATGCAAATGAGATGTTAATTAGGGTAATTGTAACTTAAATTATGCTTGTGTAAACCTCTCCATTGGTAGGAAAGTGTGGGAATCCAGACAACTGGTATTTAAAGCAGCTGTACTAACTCACTTCTGAAAGCAAAGCATACCAAGATCACTTTCATGTCTTTACAATTTGTTTTTATGAGGTGATAACATTTTTACAAATACCATCATTTTTGCTTTTTTATATTGTAAGTGACAGTCTGACATTTTACAACTGGCTTATTGAAAACAAGAATTGAGCACTCTCGCTGTAACGGACATTAACTGCTCAATAGAGATTCACATGCTAATGAGGTGAGAGGGGCTCCAGAAAGTTTTGATAAATGCGACACACACTCTAACTAGCAGTGAATGTGAGTTGACAAAGAACATCTACACCAGGGTTCAATAAAATGTAACCCTTTAAATTAATCATACTGGCAGTATTTAATAGAATGCACAACAATCTCTTTTCTGATGGCTATAAAGCAGAAGAAATGCAAAGTCTCGACAAATGAAAGTTCCCACATTTCCCTCTTCACACTGCTACTTTCATTCGAACTTCTACAATTGTTAAAAAAAGGTAGTTACTGTAAATAACAAAGTAGGAGGTTTAATTGTTTCCTTCTTTTAAAGCAGGATGCTTTTCTTCACGTTTATTTGTCTGCATTCTATTGACCAAATACCCCGACCCGAAAGATTGATCATAAAAAGCATCACTGGCTGCGCTCGGAAGGAAATTTAAGGATACCATATAGCAAAGAGAGGCTTAAATGACCAGCTTTCTGCCAGGCCTTTTTTCAGCCCAACTTGGTGATTTTTTTCCTTTCACTAAGTACAGCTTGAAGGGAAACACGCTGCGGCGGTTAATCAGAAGCAGAAAGTGAAGTTCAGGGGCTTCCTTCGCACCAAACTCCCCAGACTTTGCCGAGATTTGCTCCAACGAGGGGCAAAACTGGAACTTGAGCTCCAGCATCAAAGCAGGGGAGGTGCAAAATTTTTTATCCCTGTTGCCTTATAAGTTTATTTTTTATTTTCCCATCCTGCCACTCCCGACCCGATGACACCGACCGTTATGCGTGAGCTTGCGAGATCCCAGGAAATAAAAGCATCGGAAGGCGATCACAGCCCTCACCTCCGTGCATTACACTAACGCGTTATTTCTTCCTAAAGTGACAATCCCCGATACCCTTTTTGGGTTTAGCCCGGTTTAATCTTGGTAGGAAGTGTAAATCTGTGCGCTCAGCAGCATCGCAGCCTTGCTGGCTGTCAACATTTTGCCTCCGCCAATGCTTCAGAGGTATTCTTGTCATTTCACCAGGGTAGGAGACTTCTGTCTGACATACAAAATCTCCCCCGAGTAGTACGTTATGCCAAAACGCCGGCACACGTATGCTGCTCACTGCTTTCAAGTCGTTTTGGTAACTCGGATTTGCTCTTACAACAACTGCTGGATGGCTGTATGCAACACGAGGAGCCCGCTGCAGGCAGCCTCACAGCCAGAGAAAGGAAAATATCCACAAATGAACCCAGAAAAAAGTCCTCCACCCATCTCCCCATCGCCTTTGGACTTTACGAGCTTCCTCCAGCACATTTTCAGTGGATCAGCAGCTAGCGTCCAGCCCGGTGAGCCTGCCTATCTAAACACGTGTCCGTGCTCCCCAAGAGGTGTCGGGGGCTGCTCGACTTCTCTCTGCGCAGAAATTGTGAGCCTGGAAAAACGAGCGAGCGGAGAAAGGCGTGCTGCAGCTCAGAAATGGCCATTTAGCCAAATTGCATACCTGTGCTGTGTCAGCTATATGGTAGATTCATCTCATTCCATTGGTCTAATGGATAGCAATTGAATTTAATTAGCAAAACTACTTTGACTTAGTCTCATACTGTGCTGAATGTAATGAAATCTTTCTCCTCTCTCTCTCTCCTCTTTTTTTTTCCCCCTCAAATAAAGAATGTCCTTAACTGCATTCCACCGTTAGAATATTAAAAGCTATATATGTTACTCTTAAGAACAGAGTACAGCCATCCCCTTTCACAGGCTTTAGATTTAGTTATTGTATTACATAACATAAAATAATTAAAAAGATACTTCGATAGTTACACACAGTATAAATTCAATTACCGCGATGTCTCCATTAAAAGCACTTTTATAGTATGAATAAAATGCAAATCCTCTTTATGGATCAATACCAGAAACATAATTCTACGCTTCATCCTGAGAAGGAAGTTAGCCTTAATAAATCATCCTCTTATATTAAAAAAAAAAAAAAGTTTAAAAGAAATGATTTTGAAGGTAATTCTCTAAAGCAGACATGATGCTCCTATTTCTTCTAGGCTCATTTTTTAGCGGCGAGGTTCACGGGCTGCGCCTCCTGCTTTCGTACAGACCCTGCCAAGGAGAAGGATGCCGAGGAGAAGAAAAGCCCCGGCCACACTAACCAGCACCACGGCCACTGCGGCTCTGCCTGGATTTATTGAAACGCCCTGGATCCGCAGCGAGAAGTTTGCAGCAACTCATTCCCCCCAAAATAAAGTCTAAAGCAATTCTTCTGGATGGGTTGGGAGGGAATATTACCACCAAGCCTAACTTTTGCCTGGCTGGGCACAGCGAGACAAGTTCCTATGATTGATTATCGTGGTATCTCTGTATCTCTGACTTTGAACCATAACCTTTTTTGCGCACAATGACAGTTGGGACCTACCATTTGCCATCTGTAGAGATGGTGGGGGAGAAAAGGACTTTGCTTACATTAATCAACCAATTAAGAACAGACTTAAACAAAACACTAAAGCATAATAAAAACCTGACTGCTTAATAGCTTTCTACTTTTAATAGTTGCCTTCCTGTAGTCTGCTGATGGGAGCAGCATTGCTCTGCCCAGCCACTGCCGGGGAGGGGGCTCTGGCTCCGAGGCTGGGCACTACCCCATCTCAAATGAAGCTGAGAGTCCTCTGTTCTGGGCAAGATCGAGTCCCCTACAGCAAAAAAAAATAATACCAAAGTTTGGAAACACAAGTTGTAAATCACAGCCGTGCAACATGGCCGAGCTCTCCTGTCAACTGCCATCATTAGAGAATTATTTTCGTCAGTGTAAAATTAGCAACTAATCAAAGACACAAATCACTGCTTCAGCAAGAATTAACATTTTCTTTCAAAGCTCGGGGCAGTATCAAGAGACCCCATGTATTTTGTGCTGTCCCCTCCCTCGTGGTTGTCAGCTCATCCCAAAGGAGAGACAGAAATAGCGGCTCAATAACGGCGGGTGGACTCTGCCCCCGGCCGCACCAATGAGGCTGCGGAGGAGATCCATGCACCCAGCCCGAGCAACTCGGAGCCTAATTCTGCTCTCAGGGATGGTAAAACCACTTTTGTGCAACCTGGCAGAGAAATCTGGCTTCCCATCGCTGGGTTTGGTAAGGGGATGCCTTGAGCAACGCACGCTCTGCACTGCGGAAAAGGAGGAGGGAACACTCCACGTTTCCAAAGCGCATCCTCGTTTGCGTCTCCAGCTGACGAGGTTATGTTGGCCTTTGCAAGGCCAGGACTGAAGTTGAACTGGTATCATCGAGAGGTACCACAGCAGCATCTCAAACAGCTGCTGGTCTCTGCTGCCTCTGGGGCACCCACCAGTGCAGCTCTTAGGGGACCTCTTGGACTTGTCTACCTCATGAAGCTATAGGAGAACACACGTTCATACTGATAAAAAACCAAAACATTTATTAGAAGGAATCATCTCCAACTTGAGGCATTTCATACATGCCCAGATATTGCTAAATTGTCCCTTCACCATGACCTGCAAAGGAAACAGACTGTTTTCTTTGTAAGAGGTGAAGCGTATTTACGGACGAGGTGTACAAAAAACCCACAAACCACTCAAGATCCGATCAGCCAAGAAAACGTACAGTGTTACTACAAAAAATATCTTTTTGTGATATCTAATAATTGAAATTTGGAACAAATTTGTAGAGGTTGGCCAAGATGGCCTCTCCATCCTCATGCTATATGTCTCTTTGTCTATTGTTCTTTTTAATACATTGCATCTGTAAAAAAAATTGCAACCTACTTTGTACAATTACTGCACTGAACTCCCAAGTGATCTATCAAGTTGTCATGTATTTTTTTCACAATAAACCTTTTAAAAATATTTCTCTTTTTTCTATATTTCAAGAAAATGCAGAAGAAAATTTACTTGGCCCAAAAAAAAAAAAAAAAAAAGGCACAGTGAAATGTGTCGCTCATCAAGTCTGGTTACAAGAGGAGTTTGTGATACCGTGTCAGGAGAGCAAGTAATCCCCAAAGTGGCATGTTAAAGTTTGGAAGGTTTGTAAATCAACAAGATTCAGAGTATTAATAAACCTGCAACCAACAGGGCTTCGGAAAAATTCCCTCTGGGCAGGTTCTTCTTATGGAGGTTTGCTGAACACCCTTTCTGCAGCACTTGAAGTCATCCGTGAAACGGGGTGCTGAGGTTGCCGGCGGTCTGTCCCCCGCCGAGGGAGGGACAATGACATGGCCGGGGCTCACGAGGCGGCCGGACACTGGGCTGGTTCAGGGAAAAGTGCGGCATTACCAAAGGCTGTTTATTATTAAGGAAAATGCTTTCGTCTGTTGATGGCACCCAGAAACAATGAGCAGGAACACGAAGCAACGGGTGGGTGAGAGGGAAGGCAAAGGGAAACCGGGAATTATTTCAGCTGGAAACTGGATGAAATGTCGGGAGGAGGGGGATTATTTTGCCTATTAGTTCAAAAACTCTCCGCACCGAGGTCTGCAGCATTTGAGTGACCATCTCTACTTTATAGAGTATTTTTGCACACTTTAAGTGTGCAGAAATGCGCAGATTTTGCCTTAATCTACATTAGCCCCTGATAAATGATCTCCATGATAAGGGGTGTGATAAAGCGCTGCTAAGGATGGGGATCCCTCTCCTATGAACTACAGGGAAAAAAATTATCTCCGACTCTCCCTCCCTCCCTCTTCCCATCATTGCCTCCTCCAAAAAAGGCCTCCATGGGGCCAGAGGAGCCCCAGCATCCCCCAAATACTGCAGCCAGGCACCGGTCACTGGGTGCCACCACCTTCGGGACCATAAGCTAATTAAAAATAAAGGCAAAACGCTGAGTGATTTGCCTTCCGTGGTTTCGAAACACCGAAGCCTCGCTCCCCGAATCCAGCTCGCGCCGCTGGTCTCACTTCTTGCAAAACAAAGAAATCTGTTTAGGCTCCAGGAAATCCCACGTGTTACCGTAACTAATTCGAGCCCAACTGCATTTGCGGTATTGTCAGGTCTTCAGGACAATCCCGTGCCGTTCCCAATGTAGGGAAAACCGTGCGCTTAATTATCTTCTTTAATAATTCCATGGTATGTGATTTATTAAGCAGACTCCTTATTTGTAAACAAAATCAGAGCCACAAATGTGCAAAGATAGTTGCACTTCCTGGCTAAATAAGAGGCAGACAAAGAGCCCTAATGATGCACCAAAAATGCTAACCAAAAATGCACTCTTTAAAAAGATCACCAATTTAATGCTTTTTGTATTTCATTTATCAGCCATGTAGTCATCATTCCCCTCCCTACCACCATCTGTACACACTTTCCCCATAGACCATCACAGCTGTCCCGTTTCTCACACAAACAGTACCTTTTATATGCTTCCCAACTGTTTTTAATAACTGTTCTGTGCACAACACTGTACTTCCTTTGTTTTCTTTTTTTAAATATGAAAAAAAGATATAATCCAAACAAACAGGTCATCGCAGCAATCGGTATAGGGAGGCAATTAAAACGTTAAATGCCCCCATGGCCACTGACCCATCCTCGAGCCGTACCAGCGGCCTCGGCGCGGAGCTGGAAAGTTCCCTGGAGAAGTTGCTAAGGTAGACGAAGCTTGTTCAAAAAACGATGTACATGAGCAAAACTGTCTAAGAAATCCTTCATCCCTTTTAATGAGGAAATATTACTAATATTAGATACTGTTTGTGCAACCAGAGAAAGTTTTTGGAGGCTTTCAAAGCACGTTTATCAACTCAAAGGTACCGCTGCCCTGCATTTCGGAACTGCATGGATAGAAACATCCCGTTTTCTTTTCAAACTCTGAGTTATTTCACTCTTTCCCAAACTTCGCATCGCTGGCGCTCAGGCCCTCCCTACGCCCACCCCGGCTGCCGACGGCGGCACTGCGGGACCCCGAGCCGGGCTGGACCGCACAAGCGGGGATGAAGGCACCGAGCAGCCGAGGATAACTCAGCCCCAAGCTCTGGGCGAACGAAGCCACTTGCAAAGGGTGATAGTGGGGAGAGATCCAGCTGGGAACGGGGAGAAAAGCGGGACTTTCTCAGTGACCCATCTCATGGAAAACCTACCCTACCAACAGGACGTCTAGGAATGAAAAGTCTATATACTTGTTTTTTCCAGGGCTGTGCCCACAGCATCCTTTAGCACGCTGCAGGGAGACGTGCACATCCCACCCTGCAGCACACCAATAGTCCTTAGCTCTGCACCGTATGGGACTGCAGCAGATAACCAAGTTCCGTGCCGGGACGGGGACCCTGCTTGCACCATCCTCGTCCCGCGGGCAGACGGCTTCACGCCCCGAGACTGCTCACTGCTAGGACACACCGCTCACTTTTTTATAGAACAGTTTATTACTAAAGACCGTGCATGTGGAAAACAACGGGTCTACTTTCTCAATTCCCATCGCAATTTTGACTTCCAGCTTTTGACCACAAAAAGAAACAACGTCCATGTTTAAGGTGGGCTCTGAGCATATTATTTTGCCTGTATATCGTGCTCACGTATACACGTTAGAAAGAACAGACGCTCCGAGGATGCACTTCTGAGACGCAAGTGTGCACCCCCAAACAGCACTGAGCTCCCTGGCTGGGTGTTTATAACTGCATCTGCCTAGGAAGAACCTCAGCCAGAGCTGCTGAAGCTGATGGCCTTCTCTACAGGAAAAAAAAAGATCTTGACCACAAAAATCCCACTTCTTACCTGACCGCCCTGTGGTTTTTCCAACTTTTCCAGCAATTTCCAACCTACGCTTGCAAGGGTCTGGCCGCTATCGAGGCTGATCCTCCCACAGCCAGGCAAGCCGTTTCTGAAGCTTTCAAATAAAATGATGTGGGATTTACTTTTTAGCTCAGCGACAACTACTTTTTAACACAGAAACAAACGTAAATAGGTTTGTTGGCTATTTTTAATGAAGTCCTCATCACATTAAGGAAAAGTCCTCGTCATCACACAATAAAAGCATTGCAGTGGCTATCCTCCCTAAAAGGGAACCCAACAATAGCTGGGCTTTAGAAAAGCATCCTGATACAAAGAATTCATTCTTCTGATTTACTGGAAACTACTTTGCCTTAAAAGAAAAAAAAAACCCAAACTGAATTAAATTTAAATTTTACCCTGAGTTTCCAGCATCATTCAGGGATTTGGCTGTTTTCTTCTATACCAAATTAAAACCGTATTGAGTAAAAAGATCTGACAAAATTTCGAGCAAACATCCTTAGGATGAAATCTGATTGACAATGTATTTCTGCACTAAAATCTCCAGTAAGCGTTCATCTTGACAATAAAAGTAGCAACTCTCTAACTTGTCCTTTCATACCCTTACTGGGCTTCATCCTTTCAGTGCATTTTAAGGTATTTTGTAACACATGTACTGGCTTTAAACACAACAATTGTCACTTAACCCGACGCGATGTTTATTACAAAGCTCACGCAGCTCGTTATCTGTACCTCATACACAAGACTGAACCTGCAGACACAGAAAAATACGACATGAATGAGGCCGTCCCAACACTTTGCCTTTAGTTCTTCGTCCTTTCTTTCTCCTGAAACCTTCAGCAGACTGTGCACAGTGCCCACGCTTGCCCTGCAAACGTTCTCCTCACCCAGTGCTCCAGTTTAGGACTAGTCCGAGCCTAAGAGGGCTGTACGGAGATGCCTCCCTAGGAAATATTTCTCGTGAGTTTGCAAATGCATTTTGCACCTAGCGATGATCCCCGCAGCCGCGCGGTGGGTTCCCGGGCTGAAGAGCTCTGCTGCTCTCCCCTCGTGTGTTACTTAGAACCATAGAATCATTTAGGTTGGAAAGGACCTTTAAGATCGTCGAGTCCAACCATACTTAACGTGGAGCGACAGCAGCTGGGACGAGAAGAGAGATGTGCAGCACAGAGGATGGTGCAGAAGAGGTTTAGACTTTTGTTTAGATACTGATGCTATGAACATATTATGAATACGACAAATGGATGAAGCCAAGGAGCAGGAAAAGCACTAGCTACACCTCTGTGGCCAGGGCTAAGTGCCATGGTGGCAGGTCCAGAGGATTTGCTGTCACCTGCAGCTCTCATGGGTGATGTCGCATTAGTTTTACGTCCCGTGAACGGTGTGTTCCATCCCCACACACATCGCAAGCCCTGCCCGGAGCCCGTATATCACCGGTCGGGGTATCGGGCAGCACAAACTCACCGGTGCCACCATCTAGCTCCCCACGGCATCAGCAAGAGCCAGGGATGGACATGACCTCCCATGGCGTGTGTGCATCAGGTGAGTGAGATGGGCAGGAGAAACCCACCGACCGGTCCTCCCCAGGTAGCAATGGGGGCTTCCCGCTCACCCTGTGGGTGTTCTGCTGGAGGAGACCTCGGTGATACATCCTCCTGTGATGTTTTTAAATGACCTTTTTACACCATCGAAAAATTCAGAGCACCAGTGAGTTTTATCTCATTGCCCAAACAACCACCAGGTACCACTCTCACGTGTCCCTCTCCAGCACCACCAACTCACCTGGCTGAATAACCCTGCCTTGGCCACCCACCAATCCCATGATAATTTTGTGCTTCGCTACAGATATATCTCACCCCAAAACATGAACATGCTGAAACATCCAATCATGTTCTGGCACGCATGCAAAAAAAAAAAAAAAAGCCCATGGCAACAAAGACGACAGCTTGCCAATGGCAGCTGCTGCACGCACACACAAAATTAAACTATATTCTTCCGAAAAGGGATATTATTATGGCATTTGTTTCCCCTCACCCATCACCCTCACCCATTCCCTCACAAAATAAAGGGGGAAATATCAACACATATCAAACATTAGGAGGGACAGATAAAAAAAGAGAGAGGCGCTTCTGTGAGGAGGGATGGGAAGGAGAACGCAGGGTTTAACAGGAGATCCAACTGGGATGTGGGTTCGATGCACGAAGCTGTCCTGAAATATTGGCTCACCTACGGGAGCTGTACGGCACATGCAAGTACAACATTCAGCCCTTCTCTTGCGGGAGGCCCGCAGATGCTGAACTGCCTCAGGTTTGGTCAAGCCAGCCCTCGGCTGTAACACAAATCTGCAGACACACGCTTATATACGTTAAACGGTATCTGACGATACCGATCTTTGCTTCCTTTCCCCCGTGCGGACCTGCCTGATGCCTCCCGTGCTGCTATGCAGTGCACGAGAGAGCCGTCCCCTCACTTGCGAAGATAAATGTCACATCGGACCTCTGACATCATGTATTCTCCCAGTAATTATTTTTGATATCATAAGAGTTGTACAGGGTGCACAATAAAATTAAAAAGTAGAAAGCAAGGTTAATAAGATTATCGTGTTGGTATAATAGGTAATGCATTTTGCAGGATATCCTTAAATCTGCCCTCTCGAAGCATAATTAAATAACTGTGATTTATATTTTAAAGGAACGCAGACATGCAGTGTATCCTCCTACCCACATATGCTAATTGCTTTCAGCCCCTAAAAATCACACAGTTGTTTGCAGCTTTTTAATCCTCATGTGTAAATAACCCGACTCAGGTCCAAGTTATGAACAATAAAGTCCAGGAAACTTTCAGAATAGCATGTCATTAAACCCGTCTTGATTTTATCTTGCTGATCTAATGGCACTGGTGTGTACTGAAGCCTGCGGGGAAGGAGGAACGACTCCCCGGGGCCCTTCACACCGGCCCGACAGCCAACGTGCCAGCTTGCCCTGAGACCGGGATAGCGCTTGGATGGGGAGGGTGGACATTAAGGACCCAGAGACGAGACCGAGACCCCCTTAGGAGGAATCGATGGATGTACAAGCTCAGGATAGCCCCTCCTGGGCCACGCCGTGGGTCTGCGTGCGCCGCGGCGGTGCAGGGCCCGTGGGTGATGCATGCCTACGCGCTTCGCTCTAGGCAACACTCAACTGCGCAGCTCTCCATTTTGCACTCGCACGTGAGGGTCTGGCACACAAAATGGAAGCCCTCATGTATTTTACAGACAGGGGCTACGAATCCAGCCCCAACCCACCCGCGCTACGGGGGCCACGTCCTCCTCCTACGTGCCGAGTTATGACGATGCCACGTGCGGGGCCGAGCTCACGTGCCCACATCCATCCCCTGGGTGGGGACATGGAGCAACGCTAGCTAGAAACGCTTCCGAAAAATATATAAATACACTGTTGTCTCTTCAAAATTGATTACACTGTGACGAGGGGATCGGCCAGGGCGCTGCCCTTGCAACTGGGCATAAAATGCTGTTCTTCGCCAAAGAACTTGCCGGGATAAAACTGCCCCACACATCATGGGCACCATGACCCATGTGCTGATCCCAGCTGGGCTTTTTGGTGGCTATCATAATGCAGATGATGATAATTAACAATAACCAAAGACGAAATGAATTAAGAGCATCACATGAACGGAAAAACCAAAGCAATTAGAATGAATTTCAGTCCACCGACAACCCTTATCTACCAAGAGCCCTCACTGTTGTAAGGAAACCTTCAGGGTCGGCTGCTGTTAGGAGGTTAAAATAATTTGCCCTGAATTTACAGCCTGTAATTTAATCAGCAGATCCAGCCCTCGCCTGCGCGGAAGGGAGCGGGGGCAGAGCCAGACCCACAGCTCCCGACGAGGATGCCCCAAAGGCCGTCCTGCCCAGGACGGACCCCCAGCCCCAGACAGTCCAACTTTGGGACACGTGTGGCAAAGTGCAGCCTTTAGGGGAGGGGTTGAGGGTTTACGAAGCAGCGGGCTGGGGTTTGTTTGCTGGTTGCGAAAGCCTCGGCCGGTGCCTGAACCCGAAGCATCGAGGGGAGGAGGAGGAGGAGCTGCGAAGAAGCTTGAGGCACGGAAAGCGCAGGATGCCCTTTCCTTTACATCCGAATGAGGAGAAAATACATAATTGTAATAATAAATAGTGGGTTTTATGAACAATTAGGATTCTACTGTCTCTTTGAAGGGTTTGAAAAGCTGACACGATGTTTTGGGTTCTCCAGATTCAGCTTTGAGGCCTCAACCAAGAGAAACATTCAGCCCCGCTGTGTACAGCAGTGACCACAACAAAGATTGTGGTTTCTCCCACACTCGCCTTAAATAGATCTAAATTAATGCTATTCATCATTGGGTGGAAAAGAAGGGAAATATAAAAGTGCAGTCGCTTGTAGACAAGCCAGCAGCGTTGGGCAACTTTCTTACCATTCAAAGGCTTCTCCCGCTTCTGCACCTCGTAGCCTGCCGGGGCAGGGAGGTACGGAAATAACGTGCCCTTATACCGGCCGAACCCATCACCTGGAAAACATCCTGGGCATATGAAATACGCCTTTATCCCGTGTTTATTTGTTGTTGCTGTTGTTGTTGTTGTTGGAGAAAGGGGAAAGCTAAACCACATGACTGAACTCCTGCCAGGGGTTCGTGATAGAGCAGATCGTCCCAAGTGCCGCACCAGTTAGTATCTGAATTATCACGGATACTCACCGGCTCAGTTACAACTGCATGGAGAGAGCAGTTGTCCCACCTAAATCCTGCTTCTGTCAGCTACCGTCCTGCTCGCGGCTGCAGCGAGCAGTCGGTCCCGCTCCCCAAAGCGGAGGGCACGTGTAGATGGAGATATCTTTCTGCACCACGCGGGGCGTGCGGATCACCGCGCTCCGTGCACGCCCGTGATAGGTGGGTGCGTTAAATTTGGGGTGTCGAGGAGCTGTAGCTGCCATCTCCCCACCTCCCCCAACTGAGATATAGACCCAGGCTCTCACCACTGACTTTTTATGGGCACTTTTTATAAGGCTAAAGCAATGCAAAATCTGCCTTCTCCTGGTATTCCTTGAGGGCAGAAATACCGTGAGATGTCTTCACTTTTTTCTTTAAAACTATAGATGTCTCACTGTGGCAAAAAATTAATGGACAAAAAAACCCCGCTATGAGCCCCCAAACATTAAAATCTCGGCTGAACACTGACCTGTTCAGGTTCTCCTGCATGTGCACAGGGAGCCCTGTACAGGGAGAGCGCGTGAAATACCTGCTGCAAAGCTGGCTGAGTATTTTTTGGTAAGAGTCGATGTAATCTGTCTGTAGAAACACGTAGGGACTATTAACATCACAAACAAAACTTTAAGGATCGTTTTGGACGTATGCTGGAACAGCCACGGGCTGGAAGTGGGTTTTCAAAAGCCTTATATACGGAGGGAATGTCACGGATGCTTTAAAAGTCTTCAGATACGTATAAAACCAACATATATATTACGTATTATCTCCACAGAACAAACACCATTTGAAATGTGCCCCTTTTTAACTACCATTATGAGCTGTCTAAAGAGCATTTTGGTTGAAACTTGGGAGGAAAGGAGACTAAAAAAAAAAAAACCAACAAAAAAACCCACTGATCTTACACCTGCTCTTTAGCAGTGGGAAGTGGGTTCTCAATCTGTTAACATGACCATCTGGCCAATCTGCATATCACGGCTATCTGGATTACTGTATGATGGAATGACAATAACGTAGCCAAAACAAAAGTAAAATGCATCAAAAAAACTAACAGTAGAGCAGCCCTTCTGATTTTAAATTAAATAATAAATGTGGTATCACAGCAAAGCGAGGAAGTCAGCTAAATAATTAAAAATGAGCCTTCGCTACGGCATAATTAAGTAAACAATATGGTGTGTGTTTCTATATGAGCCGGCAATAGTTTCCACTGTCGAACGCTCCACTTTTGCAAAGCAGCGATCAGGAGTTCAAGACGCTGTGACAGCTCTTTTGGTGATGTACAGTATTGTCAGGACACCTCTCACATCCCTGCAACACGCCGAACCGGCTGCGGCTATTAACAGGATTAATGCGGCAACAATCAATACCAATTGTGCTAAAAGATTACGGCGCAAACGCCTGATGTACCTTTCGGACTCGCCGATACCTCCACGGGTATTTGGGCTATCTGCAGTCGTTAGCTGCATTAACCAATTTTTGGTTTATTCCCATAGATGCCTCTTTACAGTGGTCCGAGTAGGAATATTTTAAATTGGCTGATGAGAACGTAAAATGGGTCTGCTTAAAGTTCAAGGTCACGTGCTATATACTATTGCCCAGGCAATTAGCTACAGAGCATATTTAGACGCTAAGTAAATTTTCACAGTCGCAGAAATAAGGCTGACTTCTTGCATCTTCGTGGCTTCTATGCAAAATACGAACAGAAAAAATGAGCTCCTGTAAACACAACTCTATCCCCAGACTTTTCTTAAATTTGGGATTTTTAAATGTCCTTCTGAAAGATTAAAAGATTTTCTCTGCCACAAATACCTCGCTAGCTTAATTCTCGCCCGAAGCGCATAACGATGGCCGTCCAAACAAAATAAACCGGGCACTGCAGCATCGCCTCCCGGCCTGCCATCCAGCTTCGCCCACTGGAGAAGTCTCTAAAAACTGTGACCCCCTCACAAAATTTAACTACTTCCATTGCGAATCTTTTCTCCAATCCGATCACATTAGCTGAAGGAACTCCAAAGCAGTAAAAAACTCCAGAAAGTTCTCGGTTGAGTGCCTACTAATGAACAAAGGTTAACTTTATCTAAAAGGTCAAATGCCTGGTGGCTAAGGTTGTGACCTTAACAACTTAAATTGTGACCTTGCCACGTGCCTAGTATATTGTAGATTCTGATACAGATCATCTGGTAAAGGACCGGTCATAAATTAGCTTTACTGTTCGACTCCCACAAAGAAAACGGTTTGCCACAATGGTTTCCAACTTGTCATTTGATACAAGCGCAGAATAAGTGAAAACTAAAAAGCGAACCCAAGTTCAGGGTATGAAAATGCCGCCTGCTTTTAGTTAAGCAGATTAGAAACTGCAAACTGAGAGCAATACTCTAGATTTCAATACATTTTTTGGTCAACCTCTAATTCACAAAACACCGATCTTCCTTTCCTTTTTTTTTTTTCTTTTTTTTTTTTTTTTTTAACTAAAATGACATGTAGTTTGCCTATTTGCATATTTTTGTTTTCTCTTTCTAGCCAGTTCTTAAAAAGAATAATTGATTTCAGTAGCTTTGTAAGAAGCACTATTTAAATCTGTGCACATGTGTTCCCTTACAGATGATAGTGCCTACTGAAGAAAAAGCGCGGATTCAAAGCAATAATTATCGTACATGTTTAGAAGGAAAGGGACATCTCGCTGCCGAAGTCACCTCGAATAAGGGCATTTTAGAAGATAGTATTTCCCCCCGCAAAAAAAGAAGAAGATGAAGAGTGGGAAAAAAAAAAAAACAAGAAAAAGAGAAGCGAGCACTATGGGTGAAAAGGTCACAATGGTTTTGGCACGATTCTTCAAGCACGTTTCGGAGTCTGTGCCTCCTGCCAATACTGGCAACTTCTCAAAACTTTTAAGGAGGTAAAAACATTGTTTAGTGTTTACAAATCTTCTGTACTATAGCAGATGCTTCTCAAATCCACTATATGTAAGTTGACCAGCCTACCTAATATTTGTGCTGGTGACTTCCTCCTTATAAATAAGCGGTCCGTACCTTTGGGGAGCGAGGTCTGATGGAGTTTGAGACAAAGGACCCTTAATATTTTTTTTCTTTTGTAATTTTCCTGTTGCGCACCCGGCACAAGCTGCCATTACTGCGGGTCTGCGGGAACCAATGGCTGTCAACTTGGCCAATGTTCAGGTGTAACAAAGACTGCTGGGATACATCGGAGGGGGGAAAAAAAAGGGAAAAAAGGGGGGAAAAAAAAGGTAGTTCATACGCGAGGCTTTCGGTACACCTCTGTGAAGCGATATAGACAGCGACCGCGCTGTGCTACCTCCTAAAAATCATGTTGTCCCCCTCCCCGGTGAGGTTTAGCAGGGAATACGCCAGCACACGCTACCGCATTAAGAGCACAATGCGATGCGTGCGATCAGCAAACAACGGCCGAAAACACGGAGCGGTGCGGTCTGTACGAGGGTGTTACTGCTTACACAAAACCGCGAATCTAACCCCAAAAAAACGAGCCTAAGCCTCGCGCTAAGTTTCCGCAGCAAGCATCTAGTCCGAAGAACAATTAGTGCAATTGCTGCCTGTTGATGATGAAGGCAGAAATAAATAAGAGTTCGCTATCAAGGCTACTGTTTGCCAACAGCGTGCTGATAAGATGGTATAACCCTAATCACAATATTGAACTTTTATAATGCCTATTGCCCGACTGTTATAACAGGGAGAGGATGCCTTGAAGCTCCCCTCAGTACTTACACCCCTGGGGTTGGTCCATTTCTCCCCATCCGACGTTTTTGTGACCCTACACACAGGTTAAACCAAGACCGTTGGTTTCTATTAACAACTTTTGCACTCTGCAGACGGCTGCTTTTCGCTTAGGAAACACAACATGGACCAGTATTTACCGGCACCTCACGATATGTAAGTCTAAATAATAAAAACCTGCGTGCTGTATAGCAGTACATAGTGGTTTTCAGCCGTGGCTCCCAAAGCACTTTAAGCTCTGATGTGCAGAGGAGGAAACTGAGGCAGACAAAAGGGACACGAGTCTCCGGTCCCTTCGGGGCCGGTGATGGAGCGGGAGGGGGCCCACGCTGCCCCAGCCCCTGTCTCCCTTTGGTTAGCCATTAATTGGTAAGCCTTCCCTCACCGTGCCCCATAATAAATCGCACAGTAAATAAATAATTTTCCACAATATTTGCCTACCTCCCCTTTGCCAGAAACGTGCACTATGATTTACCACATCGCACCGAAGCGCAAAGTAAATTTCGCAGCTTATCTGTAAGAAATGCCGTGAGGATACTCAAAAGTTATTTCCGAACAGGGATTGTACCCGTAAAAATCACAGCGGCGAAACTGCCTATTGCAAGAGCTGCTTCAGGGACTCGGCATAGAAAAACTTTGGGGTAGCCGAAACTTTCTGCAAGCCCCTACGAAAGAAGGTGGCATTGGGAATGCAGGCTCCCACCGCTGTAATTGGCTCAGTTTTCTTACTGATATATATTTAGATAGAAGGAATTTCTACTAATATGATTTCTCTCCCTTCTGCTCCTCTTTTTTTCCAGCCCCTCATCTTGCAAGTCAGGCTGAGACCCAGCGGGGCCTACGCATACCGTACGTGAAACCGGGGCCTACCGCTTCACACGCGCGCATTTTTCTGCAATATAATCACTCAGGAGAACTACAATAGCACATTATTTTATCCAGTCAACATACTACCCATCCTCTGAGCACACCGAGTCACTCCACGGGCAGGGTGTACTTTGGAGTCAGAGATCCCAAGATTTTCATTTTCATCACACGCAAAAACACCTCAGCCCCCCCCGACAAGCACCGTATTATCAAACCAGGAATTTGTTTCAAGACCTGCTCAGCTTCTAGGTGTATAAACTGTGGTATTTCAGGGGGATTTAAATACCTCCTTTTCCCCACAGGATTACTCGGGGGTTTGTTTCATGGCTGCTCAGACCTGACAGCCAGGTTTGCTATCGAGGGACCGTCTTCTCCTTTCCCTCCGAGCCCAGTCCTGCAGGATTTACACCCCCCGTCCCATCCCCACGGGGTGAGGATACATGGTACTCCTGACCCACGGGCCTCAGGGACCTCTAGCCTTCTCAGACTACTTTGTGCATAACATATACAAACTTTATTATTTTTTTAAATTAAAATCTATCTGCTTTCCCCCAAAATCGGGATAAAGGAAGCTGCGTTCCACCGCGATCCCTCCTAGGACAACATTTAGGATAACACCTGTGAAGGATGCCCGAAACGCCGTTAACCCCCATGAAAACAAGAGCCGCTTTTACACGGCTGCACCTTAAAAGCCCACAAAAAAAAAAAAAAACAAAACAAAAAAAGGGGGGGGGGAAGTTTTGGCACTCCCCTCGCCATCCCGGAAAGGCGATAACCGGCGTCCCCCGCTCCCTCCCCAGCTCATGCAGCTGCCGTCGCCGAGGCACAGCACCCGGCACGGCGATAAACCGAAAAGTTGGAGAAGGTGGTATAGAAAGGCACTTACCTGCTGCGTGCACAAAGTATGCCAAATATAAATCGAGTTCCTTAACAGAAACTCCTATATGGTGGGGCTGTACGCACAGCCCGGGGTTAGAGCACTGTGGGGACTTTACAAGGCGCTCGCCATCAGTACTTTCGAGCGGAATACCTTTAAATAAAATCACCATAACAAGGTCCAACCTCCAGACCTTATCTGCCTGGCGAAGGCAGTCAATTCTTCTCATCTTGCCCTTCTGGTCTGGATTGGAAAGAACGCAACACGGAGGCTTTTTTCCTGTGACTGTGAGAACAAAATCCTCCCGAAATTCAGGCCTGATATCTTTCCGGAGCTTTGCCAGAAGTCTGGATGCCCATTTTTGCTTTACCTCGGGTTTTTCACTTAGCAGTTCGTCCTTCACGGCTCTCTCTTCCTCTTTTGACATGCGTTTTTCATGTTTTTTGAAGTATTTTCTTTTTCGGGCTTGCAGGTTGAACCACGTGTATGCAAACGCTCGGACGTGAGGCAGAAGTGCTTCGATGAAGGGATGAAATTCATCCTGAAAAAGTTACAGAGAAGGGTCGGTGTCACCGAAACCATCAACAAAAAGCCTCCAGAAACGGGGCTTTCGCGTGAGGCGCTAAGGCTCGCCGGGAAGGTGAGAATTAGGAGGGTGCTTATACGTTTTACGGGCTACGGGACTCGTACCCCTCACCGACGGGCCCCGACCCCGCCACCGACGCATCCCCGCTTCACCTCGCACCGACCCAAAACCTCCGCTCCCACCCCCAGAAAACGGGGTCCAACTTCAAACAAGCACCCAGGAGGAGATGGTGCAACCATGGGGCCCTTTCCCCGATCCCCAGATCTCTTTAAAAAAAAAAAAAAAAAAAGGCAGAAGGAGTTAAAAAGCTCAAAACCCCGCTGCAAGTCCACTCGCAGAGCGCGTATCTCCCTTTGCTCTCTCCCTGACCCCGCTGCTTGCGGTGTAGCCAGCGTATGCCCGCCAAATTGGCAAATCCTAAACATTTGGATGCCAATCAATGTTTGTATGGGGAAGCCTAAAGTATAGTAAAACTTTCCCTAAGATATATTTGGAAATAGCAGCAGGCAGTATAGTAAAATGCCAATATAGCTGCATATACAAATACAATGAGGGGTGGTTTTCTCGCCGTTCCCTAAACGGTGAAGGGAGTAGAAAGTAACGCGGCCGATTTATCCCGTGTGCGCAACGATAGCTAACGCTAAAATCCTAGAAAAAGCAAGTCTCGCAAACAGGTTTTTTTAAAAAGTTTTGTTTCTATTTAGTCAAAAAGAAAAAAAAAACAAAAATCTGTTATTCGGGCATATTAGGACAAGGCAAACTCTGAGCCTTTCTAGAAAATAAAAAGAAACAGGAAAAATCGAAAAGTGCGGTAACAGAAAACCTGAGCGCCACTTGTGCAAACACGCAACCAATTATTTATTTTTTAATTTATACGTTGCGTCATATTTTCATATATTTCAAAAGAAATGCCCTACTCGGAAAGTTAGTTTGGCCATCCAGACACACTGCTTGCTTTGTGTAACGATGAGTTAAAGATCACCCCTCTTCCTTGGCACAAAAATAATCACGATTAAAATTCTGCTGACAATTAAAAAAAAAAACCAAGAAAGACCCCCCCCAATTTTGTAAAAAAAAAAAAAAAAAAATTCAGAAAATACTACACAAATTGGCCAGAGAGATCAAAACATATTGTAATATACTGGGGCCACGCTCCTCGTTTTTCTCTGAATAACTGAATGACCAAACCAAAGGCTGCACATAAAAACGTCTATACGCTGTGGGGGCCTGATCCAGCACCGCGTGCTGGGGACGTCCCTGCTTCCAGGGGCCGAGTTCCTCCTTCTCTCAGGATTGGGCCCTCCAGGAGGGAAAAATATAGTAATTTGTGCAACATTTTCCCCAGTGTGGTAAAAGCCACCCGCTGCCTACCCTTGCAAGGCAACACTGGGGATTTTTCAGATTAACTAACTTTTTTTTTTTTAAATTATCCCACAGAGTACATTTCCTACCCAAATCATTTCAGGTCGTGCAAATATTGTTATTAGAACAGACATCTTACGTCCTTTCAACACCTTATTTTAACTTGCATTTTCTTTTAAAAAAATCAGGAAAAAATTGAGAAATCAATAGCAGAAATATCTATCAGCAAAATCCTGTCATAATTCAAGACCTTCTGCTGACTTCCCAAAAGCTTTCATTGCACTTATTCTGAGTGGCCCCTGAATTGTAAATACTTAAATCTATAGGTAATACCACAGCATTTATTTTTATTTTAAACACAGATTGTTAAAAACTACCAAAAATGGGACAATATATTTCATTACAGCACAGCAGAGTGGCAGTAATCATCAGTACTATGAATGATTATTAAAATATAAGCAGGTAAAATAAAATAAATCATTCCAATGCTAGGCACATTCTTCTTTTTTTTTTTTCTCCCCCCCCCTCCTCTACTGGAAAAGATCAGAGTTTCAAATTTCAATAAAGTTAAAAAAAAAAAAAGAAAGATTGCTGCGAGTTTGCAGTCGGCAGATTCAAAAAGTGAGAGGAGGCACAATCCCAGCACATGGAGCTGCTCGCACCCACCAGACACAGCTCTCGCGGGGGGGAGGAAAGAAAAAAAAAACAATAAAAATATAAAAACTACAAGTCCCTACAAGCTATTAAAAATAACAAACCCTCCATTCTGATCCCTCTTGTCCTTCCCCTTCCCCACTCAGGGAGAGTCAAGGAAAAAGGGCCTTTTGTCAAGTGGAAGTTTATCTGCGAAGGTACACACGGCTGAGGCTCGACAGACCCACAATGAGCCAGGGGAGCGCTTCCAGCGTGCCCAGTTTCTAAACATGTCTTGGTACATCCTGAAATATTTTAACTTTTCTGCTTTAAGCAGCGCTTTGTCCTGCCTGAGCTCATGTGCTCGGGACTTTTTTGGCTCGACGCTGGATACTATCCAAGAGAGAGTCGCTTTAACCTGCGCTAAAGCTGACTTCTACGATGTGAACTTGAAAGGGGAGGTAAAAACAACACCCGCAAAAAAAAAAGCCAAACCAAAACCAACAACAAACCACTTTAAAAGACTTCAGGAGGAGGGGAAAAAATAAAAAAAAAAAGGTGCTTTTTGGTGTAAAGTCAGGGTCCATGGCTGGAGTAAATGAAAAGCCCCGCAGCTCGGCGCGTGAGGTGTGCATGTCCCTATTAGTCTCCAATGTGTCTTTTCAAAATGGTGTACGAGGAGAAAAGGTTAATGACTCATAAACAGAGCAACTTTCAAACTGTCTTGGTAAACACGCCGCTCCGTAAAATTGCACCGCTTCAATCTCGGCGGCGAGGTATTCGCAAAGTCAGGGTGGAAATAAAAGCACTCAGGATTGATCAAACAAAATCGGGCTGGAAGCGGCGATGGGGGGGAGCAGTTTCTGCACAGCACAATTATTTATTTCAGTGTTATTATAGCACTCCCCCCAAAAAAAAAAGTTTTGGAAATGTGTCAATGCAAGTGTGCTAACAGATGTGCAGACTTGTCTGCAGCCTTCCTGCAAAATATCAAGATTTTGAGTGGATAAGTAGATGATCTTTGCCTTTCCCCAAGTTAGCTTTAAGGGAAACTTTCAAACGTCTTTGATAAAGACGTTTGGTTCCCCCCCCTCGGTGTTTGATGGGTCACCTAAAAATAAAAGGCACCAGAAAGCTAGGAAAGCGAGAATAAAAAGTAAGGTTTGGTTTGTTTTTTTTTTTTATATTGCACTACTCTCCAAAGTTTGAGGATACAGCTCTTCCGAGAACAGCCTGTTTCTAAAGCAGCACCTAAAATTTGGGCCACACCATTCTGTATTGCTTACACCGAAATTCTCCTCTGCCCTTCAGAAAGGTGTATTAAAAAAAAAAAAAAAAAAGAAAAAAAAAAAGAAACCTACCACAAAAGAGCCCCAAATCCCAGTCCAAAGGCGCCTGCAATAATGTAACACTGCGAAGGAGTCTTTTGAAACAATATATTTCTGCTGATCTTTTTGAAATTAAGCCAGCTACAGTGACCCTTGTTAATATTTTTACAATCCATTCGCTTGTAAATCTATTAGGAGATGTGCATGTGCCCCCCAACTACTGCCCAGTTCTTCAGCAGATATGTAAATGGAACGATGTTTAGATTTTTCCTGACAGATGATACAAAATGCTCATGCCATTTCAGTTTCCAATGCTTGGGTAAATAACGCTCATAACTAAGGATTTTTGTTTGTTTTCCTTTTCTAACCCACTTTCAAAAGCTTCCCTTTAAATCTGCACCAAAACTTAAGACAAAAAAAAAAAAAGAAAGAAAGAAAAAAAATTCACTGTCCCAAAACTCGTATCAATAAAAGCTCCTGAAATGAAAAATAAGAAATTGCTTGCAATTGCTCAGGGCTCACCCCCTTTTTCTCCAGAAAATGACAGAATCACCTAATTGATCCTTCGGAGGGAAGAGTTTGTCAGGAGGCCTCTAATCCTCGTATTACTTTTCCAAACGTGCGACAAGAATGCGAGATTTTCCCAACTGAGTAAGAGCACAGTGCTTGGCTTTTGTCTTTTTTTTTAAATTAAAAAAAAAAGAAAAAAGGGGGGGGTGGGGGGGGGCAACACCAGGACAGGGAGCAACCGGCCCATGGATTTATTTTCTCTCTTTAATGTTCAACTGGGCCTACTAAACCCAAGGAGCTACACGTGCAGATGCAAAGCGCTGCGGTACGTCGCCGGCCCTTCGAGGAGCGTACGGCTGTCCCTCCTGCAGAAGCAGAACTGACAAAAAACAGGTATTTTTTTTTCCACAGTTGAATTAGAGGCACAAACTTTGGCCAGGCAGAGCACGGAGTTGCATCCTGTGTCCTCTGCAAACTCCCTCCGCTCCCGTTTTCCTCCTGCCTTTAATCAAGCGCAGGGTTTTGAAGCCCGCTGGAGTTTCGTGCCCCCGGCCGGCCTGGCTTCTCCTCGCCAGGCAGCCAGAAACCCGGGGGAGGCTGGGGAAAGGGGGGAACCCCGGCGACAGAAGGGGACGAAACTTTTGCAGCTCCTCAGGCTGCTTCCCCTAACGCTGCATTTCCTCGCCTTTTTTTTTTTCTCGACGGAAAGAGCCTGGAGAGGCTTTCTCACCGGGAGAAAAAAAATTATTCAAATTAAATTAATAAGAATAATGTAGTCAAAATCTCCTGCAGGAGGAAATAATCTGGGGTTTGAGTCCACCACAAAGCATTTCCTCGTTAAACCATTATATCCTGCTAATTGAAGGTGTGTAATTTAGCGTCCTGCAGCAGTGCGCGGGGAAAGGGGGGGGGCCGGGCGGCGCTCCGCGGCCGCGCAACTCGGGGCCACCGCGGGGCGACCCCCCCCGCCCCCGCGCAGCCCCGTCCCGCCGCAAGCGGGGGGCGCAAAAGTTGCGCCGAGTCCCGCGGGGGGCCCGATCCGCCGGCGGGAGGGTGGCGGGGGGGGGGACACGACACACGCGGGACAAGTTTGCGGGGGGCTGTGTGTGTGTGTGTGTACCCCTCTCCCCGGTGCGGACCCCGGCTGGGGCGGGCTGCGCGGGTGCGGAGAGCACTCCGCGCAGGGGCGGCTGCACCGCGCCGCACCGCAGGAGCGTACTCAGGTGCGGAGGACGCTCCGTCTCCGCGCCCGGGGAGGGGAGGGGGGGGAGCGCGGAGCCAGCGGGGCCGATCCCGCGCCGCGTAACCCCGAGTGGGGAGTGCGGGGCGGGCGGGGGGTGCGGGCCGTGCCGTGCCCGGCGCCCGGGGCTGGGGAAGGCACAGCGGCTCGCAGCGCTGCCCGGGGGCGCGGAGCGGCGGTGCGGGGCGCGGGCGGCAGCGGCATCGATCGCGGATGACCAAGCACGGCGGGGCCGTGCGGGGCGTCCCGCAGCACGGCTCCCGCCCGGCACACACACACACACTCCCCCCCCCCTCTTTTATTAATTAAACCATTAATAAGTAGGCGCCATTAGCCATGTGCCGACACAAATGGCCGTGCGGGAAGGGGGGTGGGGGGGTGGGATGCAAGCGAAAGGCAACAAAGTTAGTTTCGGCGAGCTGCGTTTCTGCCCCTTCCCCGGCGCGCACACACGCACCCCCCGCAGCGCCGGCCCCACCGCGCCCCGGCAGCCGCTTACCTGGGTGAGACAGAGCGGAGAATACATGACTGCTGCGGGGGGCTGCGGTTTGGAGGTGTGCGTGTGCGGGGAGAGAGGGAGAGAGGGAGAGAGAGGGGGGGAGAGAGAGGGAGAGGAGGGGAAAAGAGAGAGAGAGAGGAGAGGAGGGGGAGCCCCGAGCCTGCTTCTTGCTTTCACATTTCCAACTCTGCCAAACTGCAGCCAGCGCGGAGCCGCTCCATGAGCTGAACTTTAACCCCGCCTCGACTTTCCCGCACTACGCGCACGGCATGCCTGCCCTGCGCGCCGTTAAAGGCATAGCGCACGCTGCGCGCCACTCCGCCGGCCGCGGAACCCCCCCCCGTTCCGCGCCCCTCCGCGCCGCGCCGCTCTGCGCCGCCTCGCCCGCTCAGCGCTCCGCGCCGCCCGCCCGCGGGGGCGGGGAGGGGCGGGGAGGGGGCTGCGGCGCCGCCGCCTCCCTCCGCCCCGCCGCCCCGCAGCGCGGGCAGCCGCGGAGAGGCGAGCGGTGCTGGGCTCAAAGTTTTCTTGTTTTGGGGTTTTTTTGTGTGTGGGTTTTTTTTTTATTATTTATTTATCTTTTTTCTTTTCCTGACGGCTGCGGCTCCGCTCGGCCCTTGGCCGGGTGGGGGGAGGAGGACGGGAGGAGCGTCGCAGCGTTCACAACTTTCCCCATCCCCTTTGGCACTTGTCATTTTAAATCAAGCTCTTTATGGTCAAGGGGTGCTTATTCCACTTCCCTCCCCCCCCCAAAAAAATAAAATAATAAATTAAAATAAATAGCAACACATCAATTCACCTGCACGTCGCATGTCCCCCTCCTTAGTAATAAAATCCCCCCCCCCCCTTAGTAATAAAATCACTCCTTAAAAGTGAAGCGCTTAAAATTAAGAATACACCCGCGCCTCCTGCCACTTCTTCAGCGCATTGTTTTGGCACCGACAACCTTTGGGTTTGGGGTTTGGATGCTCTCCAGCCCGCTCCTGGGGACTCGGAGGGTGTCCCGTGTGGTGTGTGTCCCCCCCGCGCCCCTCAAATGATGCTGCAGGCTGTTTAGGCGACCTCCGCGTCTTTGCGCGTAGTTATCCGCGCAGCGGGGTGGTGGTCGCAGGGAAAAATCCCATCCCGTTTTTCCCATCCCAGCTTGTTTCAAAGGTGTCGGGGTGGGTGGGTTGCGCGGGAGAGGAGGGGAGCGCTTCCCTCCGCCCCCGCGCAGCCCCCCCCCGCCCTCCGCGCTGCACCGTTCCCAACCTTTTGCGGTTTGCAGCATTATCTTGAAGTAACTTTTGGCGCCCTTCGGGAGACTTTTGGCCGCGGGACGGCTGGTTGCGCCCTCTAGGCAGGGGCCGCGGTCAAGCGCAGCCCCTCCGCAGCCGCGGATATCCTCCCTCGCCAAAACGTGGGGAGGCACACGACGGCAATAATACCTTCTGCCCACACCCCGCGGTATTTTTCAGCGCTAAACGGCTGGGCGCTCAAGTTATTCTTATTTTATCTCAACTCAGCGTTTTGCTAAGCACGATTTAAAATAAAAAAATAAATTAAATATTTTTTTTAAATATGATTTTTTTTCCCTTTTTCCCCCTCCCTTTCTTTTTTTTTTTTTGGGTGCTAAATCCGGAGGTTTCCGCGGCTTCGTCCCCGCGGGGCGCCGCCAACTTCGGCGGAAAAGGCAGAAAAAAAAAATCCTGAAAAAAAAAAAAGGCAAAAAAAAAAGGCGCGCCCCTCCCCCCGGGGGAGTTCAAACGTCGCAACACCCACCCCCGCCGCTGATTGGGTAGCGCTCGGTAACGTCACACCGCCCCGCCCCGCCGATTGGCCCCCGCCGCGGTCTGTCACATCCCGCGCCCAGCTGCGTTTCTTTGTGCGCGGCCGCGGGCGCTCCAGACGGCGCGTACGGAGCCGGCGCGCACGTACGGGGCGGGGAAGGGGGGGGAGGCGGAATCTGTCAAGCTCAGCGGTTTTCTCAAATCCCTGGGAAAAAAAAAATATTAAAAAAAAAAAATAGAGGGGAAAAAAAAAAAAAGGTAACTCCGGTGCAGACACCGCGCTCCTCCGCGCCCAGACCCCGCGCAGCTCCCGCCCAGACAATAGCTGCTGCCCGCTGCAAAAGCATGGAAATCAGGTTAAAAAAAAAAAAAAAAACAACCAAAAAAGAGAAGTTTAAGAGGCGCCACGTACCATGGACAGGTATAAAGAGTACGTGCGAAACTTTCCGGGGCTCGGACGAGTGGCTCCGGTTGGTGACACTTTTTTTTTTTTCCCGCGATTTTTTTTTTGTTTATTTTTTAATATCTAAAATAATCTTGCAGCCGTTGGGAACCCGGAAGAGAATAAACGCCGCAGCCAATTGCCGCCTGCCGTTAGGTGGCTTTTGTTTTTCTTTTTTTTTTTTTTCTCCTTGGGTTTTGGGGGGGGGTATTTTCGGTTTGGTTATTTTTTTGTGGTGTCCCCCCGGTCGGGGCAGCCGCCGCTCCCCGCGCTGCCGGGCAAGCTCCGAGCGCTGGGACTTTGCAGAAGTTGCGAATGATTCGGCAGCCGCCCGCCTCCCTCCCCCTCCTCCTCCTCCTCCTACTCCTCCTCCTCCTGTCCCCCCCCCCCCCTCCGTCCCCCCCCGCTTATTTCCGCAATCACCGCGATTTGCATAGGACCCCCGCACCGGGGGGGCGGCGGGGCTCACGGACATCCCCTACCCCCCCCACCGCCACGGCCGGGAAGCCCCCGCTGCGGGCCTCCAGTCCCCCCCCCTCCCACTCCAAGCCACTTCCCAGCCGCGGGGGTCCTCCGCAGGGCTGCTCTGCGGGAGGGCGACGGGGGTGCTGCGGACGGCGAGCGCCCCTTGCACGGGTAACCCCTCCCCTCCCGCACGGGTACCCCCCCCTCCCGCACGGGTACCCCCCCCTCCTGCACGGATACCCCCCTCCTGCACGGATACCCCCCCCTTGCACGGATACCCCCCTCCTGCACGGATACCCCCCCTTGTACGGGTAACCCCCCTCGCACGAGTAACCTCCTCCCTCGCACGGATAACCCCCCGCAATATGCACACGCACCCCCCCGCATGGGCAGCCCTCCCCGACGCGGGGAACCCCCATGCCTTGCTGCAAAGCTCCCTTGCTCCACGGCTAAACTCACCTGGCACTAGCAACCCCCCCCCTCGCTTCTTTGCACGGACATCAGCCCTCCTTTGCACACACACACACACACACACCCCCCCGCCCCGTGCTTTGCACCCCCGCCGGGGTGCGGTGCGGTGCGGTACGGGGGGGGCCTCCCCGGGCAAGCCCTCGGCGGGGGAGGAACTTTCCTTCCAGCAACGCGGCGGTGCCTGGCAGCAATGCAGCAGCCCGGAGCCGAGCTGCAAAGTCTCCAACTTATACGGCACCCCTAAAATAGTCCTGATTTCATCCCTGAAAGGATTTCCTGGCTTTGTGTGTCTTAACTAGCCTTGGCCATTTTTGTAGAATAACCCTATTATTCACAGCTCCGAGGGTACAATCTGCTAAAGTCACTTCATAAAAAAAAAAAAAAAAGAAAAACCTTCAAAGGGCGTGAGAAATAAAGGCAAACAAACAATTGTCTGTAGCTCTCAGCTCCCCTTGATCGTGGATACCCGCTTCATTAACAGCAGAAGCATTATATTCTTAAAACTGGAAGCCTCAAGATGCGTGATAATACTGCGAAATTAATTTGGGGGGGGGGAAGCAAGTGGCTTAGAAGGTTAATTACTATTTTTTTTACAACAAAGTGAGACTTTCACTCACACAACTTATAAGTTAATGAGTGGCATGGTTATCCCTCCAAATTTACTGCTTTTAATCAACTCGAGCAGGTATTTAAAGACACAGAGGGCTGCAGCCCCAGCGAACCGTATTGAGCAGAGAGAGGAAAAAAAAGAAGAGAGAAAAACCCCTCAGACAGTGATTTTCAGTTTCAAGTTGGGGAGCCCCAGACCTGCGCTGGTGACGGCGCAGCTCCGTACGCGGCGCGTTTTAACCTCCCTGCAGCGGCTCCGCTTTCTCGGTTACCTCCTGGTGACCCCTCCGAAGGAGCCCGCTGATTCCCAGCGGTCTGGAGACCACAGGTTGGAAACCACTGGTTTTGCATAAACTTCTGTTATTCGGCGCGGGCTGAGGTTGCGAGGGTTCCTCGTAGCAAATTGTCGAAGGATGATGTGTGCTGCATAAATTAAAACATCATGTCCCCTTGCCATGTGAAAGCATTATTAAAAGAAGCATAATAAGGGATTTCCACCATGTTATCAAGCGTACAAAGAAAACTCCGAATGGGAGGGATGGCTGTCATCGGGGTAGAACAAGCTGGGATTTTGGAGAGGCTTGAGAAGCGCTTTGAATAGCCCGTCAGTTGGACAAGGATCAGCGCCGACAATAGCCGGTCTATATGCGGTATGGCCTGTTAACATACAGCAGCAATCATTAAAGGCCTGATCCTGACAACGGGGCTCTGCAGGGCCCTGAGCGATGTTAGTGGCTTTGGGAGAGCCACCGTGGCTGCTCGCCTGCCCTGGGGACAGCTTCTCCCCGCTGAGGGCCAGAAGCCCCCCGAAATCACTGAGGGCTCAATCCTGACCCCCTTTCCATCAAGACCTTAGAGACACATGCTGCAATGACCCACATCCCCAGAAGTATTTGTAGACTTAAATGCCATTATCGTTGATGGAATCAACACCCAGATGTTTCTGTGTCATCCCACAGCCCACTATGGAACTAGCTACAAATGCCAGCAGAAATGTCGTGGAGGAACCGTAGGCTGGTGCCGTGCCTGGTCCCACCATCCTTCGTGCCATTTATATTCTGAAGATACTGAAAATAAGAGTAGTCTGTTAAGACTCTCTCTGAGAGGTTGCTTTATTATTCCCATGTACACAGAGAATTGAGCATAACGGGGTTTTCCTCCTTGCTCTGAAGGCTCCAAACCCTGATGCAATGTAAATAAACACCGCAGTCATATGAACTCTGTGCTACCCTTAAACAGGAGGGCAGGTGGGCAGAAGCTTCAATCTCCAGGCTCCAAATATCAGGGGGTAGCTTCAATAAGCAGACTAATACGTTTGATGGAAATTCTCATCTTGCACCACTAAATACATGTGAATAATAACGTTTTTGCATGCAGCGTTTTCTGCCCAGCACCACGATTCCCAGCAGGAGAGCGGGGAGGATGAGGAGGTGCTGCGGTCCCCACTTGACAGATGAGGGCGGCTGCACCCGAATTTGGCGTCTGGGCCATAGGTGCATCACCAAAGCCACGTACACGTAAGGGATGGGAATTAAAGTAGTTGTGCTAAGGGCAAGTGGGAATAACTGCATTAAAAACTGGTCAATCCTATCGCTTTCTCTGTGAAATCTACTTCAACAGTGAGTTACTGGAGGCATTGCTGCCTGGCACGGCCGTACGTGGGGTGCTGGCTCTGGAGCCCAGCGTATCGCAGAAATGCCTGCGGACTTGCACTGCATTTCCACAGGGTCTCGAGCCTATTGGGAGATGCGTTGCGGAGGGATTAACGTCCCAGCAAAAGTGTGCGGGCTACGGAAAGGAAGCCAACAGAACGGAGAGAGGAGGGATAAGCAGTGTTTTCCCTTTTGTTTTGCTGTAGATCTTCTAATGGGCAGCATAATACGTGGTAACACTATTTTAGCATGAATACCACTGCGCAAGCAGAATTTAGTTGGAAAACCAAAACACCGCAAAGTGAAAGTTCGCTGTGAAAGTGACCGCGGTTTAATCAGCTAGCGGTGATTTCCTGGTCGGTTTGAGCAGTGCCCGCTGCACCAGAGCCAGGCTTCGCCGTGTGCCAGCGTGTACCTCAAAGTCCCTGCGCACCACGTTAATGCCTCCATCCAGCTGGACAAACCCCCTGTTTGCAACCGGGAAAGGACACGAATACGTACGGTCGCCCTCAGATATATTGTATTTGTACGCAGTCCTGCGGTGTTATCGCTGCTGGGAGCCGGTGGACACCTCTCACAATGGTACGAAATCATTCCCCAGCGATACTGAGTGATTACAGCGCACGGCACTGATATTGCCGTCGTCCTAAACCCAATGTTTTATCAGGCAGTTTGGCATAAACACTTTGGACCTAATCTTGCACGCCTCAAGGAAAGTTTTGCTTGAGTAAAGTTTGCGCGAGGGCGGTATAAACATGATGCGGCAAGTCATGTTTATATGCCCGTGCACACACACACACACACACAATTTATTTTAGTATGTTGTATACCTATGTGTTGTCATATTTGAGCAATATATTTCTCTAAAGGAAAGTATGTCTTTTGTCGCTGTTTTTCATATGAGAACATTTTACATTCAGGGTTCGCTCATAATATAAAAGCTGAGATCTGATATGCGGTGTGAAAAAGAAAGCTTAAGAATGGCTAACTGGACTTTCTAAGATACAGGTAAACACAAACTGAGGTATGGTACAAAGGAAAGTTATGTCAAGAGAAATATAGTGCAAAAACACCAACGTCACCTCCATGGCTTACAAGCAGCAGTGGTATTTTAGCCCTAATTAACAGGCATTCCCTACTGCGCTTTGCTGCGTGCTGTGGTCTGTAACTTTTAAAATATGTGCATTATTTCCCAGAATAAATAAATAAATGAAAATGCAAAGAGCAGTCTGTTTAAGTACTAAGTCATTTGTCACATTTCTCATCTACGCTGAAGTCCTGGGAAGGAAAAAAAAAATCTGAGTGGCCTTTGCAGACCAAAACCAGGACAGCTTCGTACCTGGGCTGGGGACTGGTGAGGAGGGCACGGTAACAGGTGCAGGTTTATTGCTGCTTGCCTGGCATTGTGTGCGTCGCACATAATTCAGCTGCAAAGCTCTTCCGCAACTATTTTTTCAAAACAGTTTAAGCCCTGCTGACCCAGAGCACACGTGAGGTCTGATCGCTTTCCTTGCTGATATGGAGCAGTAAAGTTTTCCATCACAAGTTTTGCTAACTCTCTCTCTTTTCTGCTATTAAAAAAAAGAAACCCTTTTCAGCCTTAAATTAGGTATTCTGTAAAATGTGGTAAGGTTCCTGATAGGAAGGACAGGCACTGTCTAATACAGCTACTTTAGAAAACCCACTTTTATCCCATAAACTTTGAACTAAATGAAATTTTAGGGAATAAAAAGTAATATTCTTCCACTGTGATTAGCAACTTTTCGCTTCTCCACCTTTTCTAATTTCATAGACAACTTCATAATGTGCAAGGAGTCATTAAAATTGTGTGTATCTCACGTGCAAAGGTTGGTTGTAAGAACTCAAATCTGCACGAGAGCCAACGCTTCTGCCTAAAAGATGTCATAAAAAAATCACAGAGTGAAGCGTAGCCGGTCTGTTTTGCTTGCTCTGCCTTTCCCAGTGCCTACATCTCCTTCAGTACAGCAGAAGAAATGTGTTGGTCTCAGCACCTGAAATGTTTTTTTGAAGTCTTTATTACTGTAATTCACTGACCTGCCGCATTGTAAGCCCTGGCAATATAGATCCCTGGGACGGGCACCCTGCGCTGGTACTGGATCTCTCTGGAGAGGCTGCTTTGTTTTTTTGCAGAAGAGAAGTTTTTCTTTAAAAAAAAAAAAAAAGAAGTGTAATCCGTGTGGGCTGCCTGTCACAATCACTGCTCTCCTCTCTTAGCAGCAGGGAGAAGGTGAGACCATCCTCTGCTCACCCGGCTGTTGTGTTAACTTCTATACTGAACTGGGATGATTTCCATAGGGTAACCCCCGGAACAGCCAGGCGTGATGCACAGGTGGCCCTTACAAAGGGACATGCTCAGCTACGTTTTTATTTGGATTCCTGGAAAAACACATAAATCACGACACCGCCCCACACACGTATGCCCGACCCCTTCATTAACTTCTTGGATGAAACGGTTATTGCTGAGCCTATGGAGCAGGTGTACGTATGGTTGCGAAGCTCACGGGGAGAGACACGCAGACTATATTATTCCTCCCCCAGAAAAGCAAAAGCCAAGCCTGGAGATCCCCCAGCCCAGCTCCCCCCTCCTCCAGGAGGAAACAAGCATTTCCTTACACATATTCTATTTTCTTTTTTTTTTTTTATCCTCTTCAGATTCAGATTGTCACTAAATATAGAAACCCTTGTAGCCATACAAAACCTGCATCGCCCCACAGCTGCTCATTTGCAATTTGTTCTGCACTTCAAAAAAAATCTCTCAATGCTACAAATAAACTTTGGGAAAGTTACATCCCAATAAACAATGAGGTGTTGTTTAAAATTACATGTGCTACTGTATTATTAGGTCTCTACCGACACTACAATTATCTTTTGAAGCTGGCAATAACGTATCAGCTGTTCAGTCAGACGCAGAAATAGACTGGTGTATAAGCCCTCTGCCATTTTTATGAATGGAAAATATTTTAAAAGATTGTTTCCACTTTCTTCTTTGTCCGCTCCCCAGAAGGAGCCCCCTCGCCGAGACTCTTTCCCCACGTCACTTTAATATTCACATATATTATCCATACATTGCGATACATGATTAACTGCCTCCCCCCCGACACACACACACACTGCCCCAAACAATACATATACTTATTGGATTAACTACTCAGTCCTCGCTGGTAAGGAAAGCGGTATCCGTGATTTCTCGCTTTTATTTGCACGTACAGTTGTAGATCTGTGGCACGACAATAAAAGAAAAAAAAATAAAAATGTGAATAATCCCTACGCGGGAGCGCAGTGTCCGCCGCAGCAGCCGCCTGCTCCGCGGCACCATTTTTACTCGCCAAAGGAGTTCGCAGCCCGGCGGTTTCTGCCCGGTTTTGCCCGATTTCTGCCCCGGTTTTGCCCGATTTCTGCCCCGCTCTCCGAGCAGAGCCTGCCCGGCGGGGGCGGCGGTGATGGGCGTCGCAGTTCCCTTTCCTCCGTGCCACAGCCTTGGCACCGCATCGCCAGCGGGGGAAAAAAATAGAAAATAAGGGGGAAAAAAGAGGGGTGGAAAAGCAAAGCCTTTAAAGTTTGCTGTTTGATTTTGGTTTGGCTTTTGGGTTCGGGTTTTTTTTTGGGGGGGGGGAGAGAGATAAATAAATCAATCTCGTAACCTGCCATCTCTGCCTTCGCAAACAGTCGCCAAGCCCGTGGTAGCCATTTTCATCTAAGGTACAAGAAAAGGAAAGAAAAAGGGGGAAAAAAACCCCAAAACCACAAACCACAAGAAGGGAAAAAAAACCCAGGAGCAGCGCAGCCTGCGCAGCCCGGGGCCGCCGAACCTCCAGCCGCACCGCGCCCGCGCAACCCCCGCCGCTCGCTCCGCGCTCCGCTGCCCCGCGGGCTGCGGATTTTTCCCCTTCTTTTTTTTTTTTTTTTTTTTTAAGATCCTTTCCCCCCCTCTTTTTTTTTCCCCTTTTGCCGCAGTCTCCGTCCGACGCTGGGGCGAGTCACGGCAGCACCGCGCCGGCGACCGGCTGATTTATCGCTGCTCCAGCCCCGGCTCGCAATTCTGTCCCTCTAAATCACGCACATGCGGAGAGCGGGGACGTTTTGGCCAGCTTGGAGCCGTCCCCCACACCAAAAAAAAAATTTACAAAAAATTAATAAAAATATAAATAAGAAAAAAAGGGGCGGGGGGGGAAGAAATCCAGGGGAGAGCCGGCGCCCCCCGACCCCCGCCGCAAAATAAAGTCTCAACAAAAGTAGCGGGGGCGGCGGGCACGGCGGAGCGGGGCGGCGCGGAGGGAGGGAGGGATGGAGGGAGGGAGGGGGGCACCTGGCAGCCGCCGCGCCCCCCCCCCTCCGCGCCCGCCCCCGCCGCTCCCCGCGGCGCCTCCCGGGCCTGGCTCCGCCGGCGTGGAGGGAGGGAACGGGGGGGGGGGAACCTGCCGAGCCCTCCCGCCCAGCCCGGTGCTGCCTGCCAGCACCGCGGTGCGTATCCGCATATACATCTGCATACCCACATCTATTCTATATTTATATGTATATATATGTGTATATAGGGGGGGTTTCCTCCCTGGCACCAGTGGGACGCAGACCCTGGGGCAGCCCCTCCAGCTCTCCCAGCCCCACAGCGTGTTTTGTGCGGTCACTGCAGGACCCTCACGTCCCAGGGCTGCTCCCGCTGCCCACGGCTCAGGTCGGTAAAGCCGGAGGGTCCCCTGGGCTCAGGGGGGTTTGGGCAGCTGGGTGTGGGGTGGCAGCTCAGCCTGTCCCCACCAGCCCCGTTAGGCCCCGCAGCAGGTTTGCCTGTTATTTCCCATTGCATCCCTTAATGGTAGAGAAAATAAAGAAAATCAGTATCAAAAGTGCTGGTGGCATTGCTGTAATTCAGGGGTTGACCCAATCCATGGGGATTTCGTCCCAGTGCGGGCTCTGCCGGGTCCCCTTGGCTGCGGCCAGGGTCAGGGCAGGGTTGTAGGGGGAGAGGTTTCAGGCACCAGATGCATTTGCAAGTCACTGAGACTTGCGCTTCGGAGAGCCCGGTGCTGCGTTCAGGACAGCCGCACGCTGCCGGTGGATGCTCACAGGGATAATAAAATCTGGGGTGAGCCCCCCAGCAACACCACAGCACACAGGGGGGGGGGGGGCTGAAACTGCTCTCTGCAGTTGCACCGCAGCAACAAACTGATTTTTTCCCCACACTCGTTAAATTCAAGAAATATCTCCAGATTTTCAGTGTCACGGAGCTCCAAACTTTGGTGCAAGCGTGGTGAAGGGAACCCATGGGCAGGCTGCCTGTGTGTGCAACACGGAGAAAACATTGAACCTCCATGGCAAATCCTGCCTCTTGCCTGGAGTTTGGAAAATCAGTGAGCGAAGGAGAAACGTACAGAGCAGAGGAGGACACTGGACACCTGAGTGGAATGGGAGAGCGGCCGTGGCCGACTGCCTCCCAGTCTGATGGAGACTCCAGTGAAGCTGCTTTTCCCTCTCTGCAGCAGTGCTGCTCTTCCCCAAGTGTTTGAGGCACCGGGGCGGGATGCTATAGGCGAAGGAGCATCTGTAGTTCCTGCCGGAGCCCCCGTTCTTCCCCTCATCCCTTCGGATGGTTTTAGGGCAGCTTGGAAATTTCTGTGGAAGCCAAGGCAGTGGGGGGCCAGGTACCCTGGTACGCAGGTACCCCCAGTACACAGGTACCCCCAGTACACAGGTACGTACCCCAGCACACAGGTACCCCAGTACTCAGACACTACAGGACACAGATATCCCAGTATAGCACTATACCAGCACACAGGTACCCCAGTACTCAGACGCTCCAGGACACAGGTATCCCAGTATACCACTACACCTACACACGGGTACCCCAGCACACAAGCACCCCATTACACAGGTACCCCAGCACACATGTAGCCCAGAACTTGAGGACCCTGACACCCAGGTACCCCACGACACCGTTACCCCAGTACTCAGACACCCCAGTACACTACTACGTATGCACACTGGTACCCCAGCACATGGCTGTACCTGCACACAGATACCCCAAAATACATCCCTTGGCACCCAGGTACCCCGGCACCCAGGTACCCCATCACCCCGCTGCCCCCAGGGCCCCCCACGTGTGCCACGTGCCCCACGCGGCGCTGGGCTGGGCTCACCGGGGGTTTTTGCTGTTCTCCCGGAGCACACGAGGTCGGTGCAATTTGCTTTTAATTACAAGTGTCACGAGACTTACTCCAAAGGCAATGCCAAAGGCCTTTATAAATCACTAGCTAACTTGATTTAAAAAGTGTGATGGTAGGAAATAACGAAGGTTGCGTCCCCTCGTTGTGACAAATTTGCATTCTGCCCACGGACTGGATTTCTGAGGAAAAGTTACCCGCGGCCTGCGAGACAGCTGGAATTCATATTAGAATATTTTTAACGTGCTCTTACAAATACTTTGGCATACGCCTCTCCCGCTCCTTTTAATGATGTTGACTTCATTTCCTTTAATACGGAGGAAAAAAACGCTACACCAACACGACTTAATTAAATTAATAAGAAGAAACAATAATAAATAATCCCGGTTGCGTTACCGCAGGGCTGCAAAAGACGGGTCGGGGTGTTCGACTGGTAAAACCGAACAACTTCGCAGCTGAGTTTTTCAGACCAGCTCGTCCGTGGGCTCCTCCGCCCGCTCCCCTGCTCGCCTCCCTCCCACCCGGTGCCCGGTGCCGCGCCGCGGGGCGCAGGAACACCCGGGGGGTGCAGCACCTCCCCGCCTCGGCCCGCCGCCGGGGTGCCCCGGCCGGCTCTCCCGCGTGCGCACCTGTGCGTGCACGCGCGTGTGTGCGTGTGCATGTACACGCGCCTGTGAAGGCCCCGCGCGCGCACGTGCGCGCCCTCACGCCCGCGCGTGGGCACACGCCCGCCCCGCGCGTGGGCACCGCCCGCCGCAGGGGCCCGCCGCGCCCCCTGGAGGCGCGAGGCCGCCGCCCGCCCCTCCCGTCACCGCCCCGCCCCTCCCGCCACCGCCGCCCGCCCCTCCACACACACCCCCCCACCCTCCCGCCTCGGCGGCAGGGCCGAGCGCCGCAGCGCCCCCTCCCGGCGGGTGAGGCGGCCCGGCCGTGGGGAGGCGGGAGCGCGGGGCCGGCCTGAGGCGGGCGGCTGAGGGGGGCGGCTGCGGCCCCCCCCCGTGACAGCGCCTGGCGTTTGGGTCTGTGACGGCCGCTGAGGGCACGGCTGGGCGCAGGTGGCAGCGGCGGCGGCGGCTGCGAGACGAGGCCACCCTTTGCTTCCAAACCCGGCCACACCGGGGAGATTAATCCGGATTAAAACCTCAAAGCGAAACGTGGCTTTGGGCAACTTCACCCTCGCTTTGCTCGCGGCTTCCGTCAGCCACGGTGTGTGGATCCGACGTTAGCAGAGCCAGGCCTTACCTGTCCCGCCGCCTGCGTGTGGGAAGGGGAAGGTGGGGTGTCCCCTGCTCCTTCCTCCAGTTTCCCGGTCACCTCCGTAATCCCAGAGGGTTTTTAGAGGAGAAGGGAGGCGGCAGATCCCGTGCTCCCCGGGGGGAACCAAGGGCGCATGACCCACAGCCCAGCTCCTGAGGGGACGCCATCAGCATCACCCCTCAGAGGCTGCGCTGAGGGCAGGTCCCCGCCTCCAACGGGTCTGTGAGGGTCAAGGCTCCCACCCAGCACACTGCAATCAGCACTGAGGTCCTTCCCGCTATTTACCTCAAGGAAAGGATGCTTTTTCACGCAGCTGAGCAGATCTCCCCCAGAACACAAAATGTGAGCACTAAAATGGAAGATAGGCAGGTGGCGTCACCATTGGGGAACATCATTAATACACAAGGTCTTCAGCTGATGTGAATGGATGGACTTGCACTGCCTTCAGGTGCTAATTTACACCAGCTGTTGGCTTAGCCTGACCTGCCCATGGTGTTAGAGGTGGATGTGCTTCATCCCGCTTCCCCCTTCCAAACCAGCCCAGTAAGGGCAGCTTTCATGAGTTTATTCAGCATGACCACTAATGCCAGTAAGGGTTCCAGGGCAAAAAAAGTATTTATTTGGCTGCTCGGTATTAGTGTTTTCTGGTTTTAGCTATAAAATGTTGCAAACTCCTGAATAATCACTGTTACCTTATGTCTATCACCTTTTTGTTTTTAGCCTGAAGAAAACGATCCCCATGCACCGGGCGTGTTGCTGCGAAGGACATTTCCTGGTATTTCCCTGAATGACATTGATGTACGTACAAGTGAGTGAAACACTTCACATTAGAGTTATAGATGCATGTATATACCACCATGTTGGTATAACCACCCATGGAAATGCTAATAGTGATGTTAGAGAGCAGGCAAATTCTGCACCTCAGCGTGTGCATGCACCGATTTGAGTGATATTTTCCCTGGGCCTTCTGGGATTGGTTTCCTGCACCTCAGTAGAAAACTCCTTTTACACCAAATTTGACGGATTCTAACCTGTCAGAGGACTTCCCAACATGTGCCATGCAAATGTTTCATGGCTGCTTTTGTGGCTGACTCACTCGCTGGTGTTTGCTAAGTGAAAATACAAATTTTTACCTGCCCAGCCCATTTTTTTTTACCTATGTAATAAAAATATGACACTAGAGGGCGGCCTGTTAATGTAATTCAATAATGAAGTTGCAGCGGCTGCACATGGAGGCGAAGCACCGTCCCCCTCTTTGCGCCAGGGCAGTGGCTGGACGCAGGCCTGGGAACGGTGCCTGTCCCCACTCTGAGACAACCACCGCTGTCCCAAGACGCAGGGAGTATCCAGAGTGTAATACCAGAACCCCAAATAATAAATATTCCTAAGAAACGTGATTTGCCAGCAGACCAACGCGATTTGCGTTGTCTCGTGGGCAGTCCCACATGTGGCACTTAGTCCAGCACAGAGGAGGAGGTGGCGGGAGCTATCCCGGCCATTCCCTTCTGCCAAGCCCTTGTCCTGCCCCAAACCATGGCACCTCCTTTTACAGCTAAATGACAGTGCTGCAGTTTCAGCCTGGTTTTAGGAGTCTGAACTGTAGTTCAGTGAGTATAGTGCCCACTGATGGCTCGCTCTCAGTCTGCACAGCCTTCTTGTAACCGAGGAGGTCTCTTACAGTTCCAGAGACTGGTTTCCTTGTGTGAAATGAGGTTAATAGCTGCATGCAATTTAATTAATTAAAGATTGTGAATATTTTTAGAACACCAGACGCAGTATGCGTCAGAAATACCAGGTATATCTAAGTACACAGTGCTGTCATTATTGGTATTTACATTTTGTACTGCCTGGAAGCTAGGATTTCCTTGTGGTAGGCTGCCAACAGCAATACCTTTTCTCCCCAGATTTAAAATCTGCGTGTAAAACCTGAGCCAACAGGCAAAAATGACGTCAGGCAGACTGAGATAAGACCAAGGACGCAGGTCACAGTACTATGTGCGCTGGCAGGGACCTGTGACGCTGTAGGTTGCTGCACATGGACCATACCACAGGTGGGTTTTAAGGCATCCTTGCGGCTTGCTCTGCAGTAGCTTCAAGAGGTTTTGAGTGCTGTGAGACTATCAAAGGTAATTCAGCATGTTCACCATGAAACGAGATAATGTTTTAAGCTGAACTTCAGTGGGACTTTCTTATTGTCTGGAGCAGAAATTGGCCTGAAGGTACAGATGGAAAGAACTTAAATTAGTGGCCGTTTTTCTGAAAACTGATGTTCCTTAGCATTTAGCAATAATGTGTCCTCAATTTTTGCTAAATTGCAAACGAGCAATTAATTTTTCAGCACTTGTGCAGAATACTTTAAAAATGGAAACATGAAAGTCTTCTATTAAAATGAAGTTTATAGCATGCACCTGCCACTAATGTACTGTACACTGTGTCTTCCACTCATTATAGTGATGATTTGGGTTGAGATCAAGAGTCATATAGTGAAAATCACTTCAACACGTGCCTGTTCATATGCATAAACTCCTGTGTACCAGATGGCAAAATATAATGACATCTTAAACAGCTAATTGCATAAACCTTGTAATGCAGATAATTGCTGAACCAAAGTATGAGTTAATAATTTCCCACTGTATTGCCTGGCTTGACACTAATTCTAAAGGAAAGTTGTGACAATTCTAACACACCAAAGTTCACCAAGCAGTAATTAAAACTAGCACTTAAAATCATTCGACTTTCAAACCCTTAATTACAATTCAGTGGAATCACTTTGTAGAAATCTAACATTTATAGATAGTTACATGATAGCTGATATTTCATCATCATCCCTTTCATGGTGTTCTCCTAAGGCACGCTTCAGGAAGCGTGTAGCTCTCCCTGGAACTCTGAGGTTGGAATGGTTTCTGTACCAGCGGTCACTGGGAAAACACTTGGAAAACAGTGGCCAGGAGTAGGAGTGAACATACATGCTGCTGGAGTTTTTTCACAGCTTACGCTTAAAGCAGCATGGCAAGTAGTCGTTTTTAATCACCTGATGATATATAAATGTAAATAAGCAGTGAGCCACTACAATGAAACCTACCAGTTTTCAAAGAGTGGGTTTAAGAACTAAATTGTTTTGGTTGGGTTAATAACACACACACTGACCTCAAAGACAGGCCTCTAACACATCATCAGCTGTTACATTATATTGGAAAAGCTGCCATGGGATTGAAACGATGAAGAATGGAAATATAATTAATGATGGTAAATACAGTTTTAGGAGAAATAAGCCTTATCAGACAAACCCAATTTCTTTCTTTGATGAGGCGCATCAAATAATATGATGAAGGTAAAGACTGAATGATAAAGGTCAATGAAGAGATGTGATATTTTTTATGGAGATTAGAATTAACACTGTGTGATATTCTGATCAAAAAACATTAGAAATAGCAACAGAGCATGCACTAATTAGATTAGGAATTGGCTAACAGCCTGTTAAAAAGTAGCTATGAATCAGGAAGCGTTATCAAACGGGAGAGTTTTACCAGGATCAGCATCAGGTTAGACGCTAGTCAACGTTTTCTTCAATGATTTGGAGGTAAACACTGTAAATTCACAGCTGATAAATCTGAGGATGACAGGAACATTGGTGGAGTGACAGACAATGATGAGAATGACACTCCAAGTGATCTCAGTTGCTTGACGAGCTGAGCCCATTCAAACACAATTGGTTTTAGTACAGACAATATAAGATTATGCGGTTTCTGGTGCTCGCGCTTTTAAAAAGTCATCGGAAAACTGGAGAGGGTGCAGAAAAGAGCCACAAAGAGGGTTTCAGGGCTGAAGAAAGTGCTTAATGGTGAAAGACGTAAAGTACTCGGTCTGCCTAGCTCACTGGAAAGAAGACTGAGACGTGACACGAGTATAATGTGTAAGTATTTAAGTATCTGTGAGATCTGTCTGGAAGTATCTGCTGGATACTGATGACATTTTTAATCTTTCAGAGGAAAACGGGTATCTGCAAGCTGACGTCAGGCAAACTCAAATGGGAATTTAGGTGTTTTTTTTAACAGCAAGAGTGGCTGAAGGCTAACTTTCAAGGCACAAAGTGGATACTGTCTTTTTTTGATATTTTCAAAGCAAGACCAGAGGACCTGCTGTAACCGAAAACAAGTTAGCACATTTAATGCAGGGGCAATGGCACATGATAAGTTGTAATATATCAAGGGGTTTTCTCTAGCCTTCAACACTGTGAGTCTATACATATCAGCAGAGACATTTCATAAGCATTTGGGAGCAGGAACGTACACCTGTGCAAAGGAATAATCAAGTAATAACAAGTCTAACGCATTTCAGACCCAGCTCTCCAGACCCAGGCCACGTGTGCAGATATCACACATTCACATATCTCTAATAACTTATTATTTTAAATGATAGAGACCGAATTTATGTGCTGATGGAGCTACATGTAATCACCAAAAGGCAGCCTCCTACCAGTAGTTTTGTCACCTCTTGCCTGCCTCCTGGCATGAAATAGCTGATTTCTCAGAGCTCTGTGCCTCTGCTCTCTGGTAAAGGAGAAGCAGTGGTCCCGCCTCTGGGCATCTTCTACGTGGATTGGAGTGGGTCATGGGCAGAATATTAGGCTGACACTTCACCCCAAGCCTCTTTTTCTGAAGCAGTCCTGCCTCAGCAATTGATTCCCATAGGAAATGCTGACAGTCACTTGTCCTGCTGCTCACACAGCTTCCTGCCTCTGCAGTCGTACGTACCCACCACAGCAGTTACCAGACCTGTATCCTACGTGTTGTTTGCATCCTACAAACCTGCTCCCCTCTCATCCCTCCAACAAGTTCAACAACTGCCGAAACCATGAACAAACACAAGCCATTTCAAGACTCTACAATACCACCACATGTGCCTCCAATTACAGCTTGGTGTAACGCAGAAGGAGGAGAAAGCAGGGGCCTCATCCCGTTTCCTTCAGCTCTAGCATGTTCTCGGGGGTCTCCCATCTAAGTTCAGACAAAGCACAGTTCAGCCTACTCTAATGACCTGCTAGCCCCTGATGAAAGCTGGGAGCTAAACTGTATAAATTATAACCAAACAGCATAGACTGATTCTGTGCAGGAGGTCAGAGTAAAGGCTCAGCACAATCCCTTCTGCCCTTAAACGTATTTATTAGCCCATGAAACGTAACTACCAGGTGTCTGTGTTGTTACTAATTTTACAGATGGATGTAACCAGATCTGATACAAAGTATTTTCATGCTCAGGTCTCCTCTACCACTCCCTGTGGTCTTTCCAGCCACCCCTGCTGTGGATCGGCAGCCCTCTTCCTCTGTGGGAGCAGCACTGGCATGTACAGCTGGCGAGGGTCAGGCTTTTTTCCCTAGAGAAGGATGCTCCAGGGAAGATGCCATTCCAGCCGGTTACAACATTTTCAGTCTATGCTAGGCATCCTCCATAAAATCTCAGCTCAGGGGACTGAGTCAAGCTCTGCAAGGTCAATGTGCCTCCAGGTGGTCCTGGTGGTTTTCCCTGAGCACTGTTCTTTAGGGCAGTTTCAGTGCAAACCTCTATGAAATGCATGCATTTTATTCATCGGCCATATATATAAGTGAAGAATGCCATTGATGGTATTTCAGTCTATGTATCTGCACCATAACTACTACAACTTGTCCATAAAAGATACACTGATAACTCAATAACAAGCCAAAGCAAAAAAAGACACTGAGCAGCATTATTAATTGATAACTCAAATGCCAAATGTTTGAGGGACATTGAAATTGTCAGTGATGGCAAAGGCTGGACAGCTAGATAGTCTCAGGGACTTAGGCAGAGATCAATCCAGTGGCTGATGACCCGCCTTTTGGGCTTGCAGTGATGCTGCTAATCAACTCTAAGCAGGAAATCGTCCCACTGATCGACTCAGCAGCTTAAAATGAAACATGAGTTGAAATTATTTTCTGGGAAGGATGTAATCTGAGGACCTTCTTTATCTTTAAAATAACTGAAAGATCCGGGATGTGGTGGTATGACGTGAAGGTGACTTATTTCTCAATCTGCCAACATAAATTGGTCTTCCTCTATTCTTTCGATGGGAAGAAGTCTGATGGGGCTAGGTTATCTTCCAGAAGTGGAAATCTAGAAAACAAGGCAAAATATGGTGTCATATCTCTTTACTGCAGTTTGCAACATTATTTTCTGCTTAGGATTTCTAGATACTTACTGTATCAATGCACATGTAGAGTAAAACCAATTTCTGATCATGGATTTTATCAAAACAGAATTCAGTACTGAAAACATAGCATGCATTTTGAGTTCTAATAACAAATACTTCTTCTCTCTCCACCATTCCCTTTCTAACCAGTATTCGGTAACATTTGAATAGTGCTAATGTAATAAATATTCACTAAACATGAACATAACTCAGAGTTCTCCTACCTGGCTGCGGTCGTCTGGTACTCTTCAGAGGAGGAGCCATCTTCTCATCTTCTCTCCTCTTTTCTTCAGGAAGTTTTCAGGAAAGGGTCGGCCACCACATTTTAGCTTCTCCTAAAACTGCATGCCTGTCTTTGCTATGCATCATATGTGTCCTGATATCCAAAACCACCAGAGATAGATTGAAAGATCTGTTGGTAGGTAGAGAGGACACTCTGGGAAGAGTGGGCCTCCAGATTCTGTTCTCTGTGGAGCAGTTGCCCTCTGCCATTAGCCCAATAAAATAGCCTTACAAAATACAGTATCATCTGGGAAGGGGAAGCAGCTCCTAGAACTGGTGAAAACCACTGGAGATTTATCACTTTTCCAGATGCACACCTGGCAACGGATTTTCTTTATCTTGCCTAATTTGCCTTTGATTTCTAAGACCCTAAGGCACTTAGAGATCAGAAAAGAGTTCAATCTATACAAAAAAGAAATGCACCTCTTAGCATCGGTTCTCAAATTGTTCTTTCACGCACTGCTATCACCATGTGTAATTACTTGCAGGTGTCAGCTGGAACATGATGTCTCTTGTCTTCTCAAGTGCTTTGGCCAGCAGGGACCCAACAAGCTTTGGTTTACCGTGATTAACAGGTCGGCTGTTGGTCTAAATGACCACTGGAAAAGGACATCTTGAAAGATAAGAGCTTTCATTGTCACTCATATGGATTGTTTCACCTTGGGGTGTTCCAAAGCAGTGTTGCTGGAACAGTTTGTACCTGGGTCTGAAGCCAGTGAGACATACATAGACATATAGGACTGTGCAATAACTTGCAATTCAGGTGGTTGAATTCCACTATGCACACCAGAAGAAGGAAAGGAAACCACTGATCTTGATCATAATTAGACCTGATTTATAGATATTATTTACTTATCACCCACTCCATATCCCACCAATTTAGGTTCTTAATATGGGCGCTTCAAACCCTCCAGCAGTGATTGCTGTCTGCTCTGTTAATTGATGATTTCATTGTTAATTGCACCTATTTATGTGTGGCTGTCAGGAAAGCTTTTGTTGTTTCAGCTATGTAAGTATAATTAAGAACAGTTCTCCAAATCACGATGGGATTTTGAACTAGGCAGTGGCTTCAGGGAAAAACCTGAAGGTTGCCTGCAGAAAGAGAACAAACTCTTTAGAGACTTTTGTTGTTCAGCAGACTGGCTGCTGAAGGCTTTTCAGGTAGCAGGAAACCTTTCTCAGGGAGTTCCTGCGAGGCTTTGACATTTATAGGGTGGCTGTCAGTGTTGCATAATCTCAGGAGCATCGTTATCATTGACCTATTGCAGATCTGCCACTATTCCACGTACTGTATTCTTCAGCAGAGCAGTACTTATCAGCGCATTTCTTAACTCACGTCTTGTCAGTAAGATCTTTTTGCTGTGTCCCTTGTTTCTATTTAGAATATAGAGTAATAGTAAGACAGAGAGGCTCTAAAAATTAGAGAACGCAGCGTTACGAGCCATTTTTGCAAATTTTGGCCAGGGTTAATTTCTAAAAGCTAATTCTCGTTTACTATTTAGTTCAAAGTATAGATTCTAATGCTGGTTTTCTTTTGTTGTTTCATTTTAAACCTCCATTATTTGTCAATTTCTTTAAATTATTTGGTTTGTTCACAGCATTCTTTAAGGCTTCTCCCCCTAGATGATTTTATCTTGGTGACTGAAGTGATCTCTGCATAGTCGAACACTACTTTATGCAGCTCCCATTGGGGCTATTCACATATCCATATGTGCATGCAGCTCCCACTAACGCTTGTCAATAGGACTTAACATATGAGCATGGACATGAGAATAGACCCCTTGCTGAGCACTTGACTGGATGTGTTTTTTTGATGTTGATCCAGATCACTCACGGCAAACATTACTGTTATTAGAAATCACTGCGCTTCACAGGACCGCTGAATGCAGCCTCCCTTTCCTCATTCTTTCACGCGGGAGCTGCTTGGTGGGTTTTGCAGGCTCAGGGTAAATACTTCATAGACACGAACTGAAATCCAAGGTTATTGCATAAAGTAGCATTATTTTGTGTATTCCCTTCTGTTTGCCATGCAGCAATATACAGTTAAGCCTCTCTACTGAAGAAAGGGCGTTTTTTTTTAAGGCATGAATTGGGACTCGGATATTTAGGTTCTGTCTGTGGCTCTGTCTAGGCAGGATGGTTGGAGCTTTAACATTCAGTACTTACAAAACCAAACAAAAAGCTAAAGTAACTTTAAGCATTTCCATTTTATTTCTGTGTACCTGTTTTGAGCATCTTAAGTGGTTCTCATAACTGCGGACTCTCCACTATGCTGGTATTCATGTGCATGTAAGTTAAGTGATGACAGAACACTTTCCATCACGAAGTTGAAGTCTTCAATATGTTTTGTAAAACTGATGCATCTTGTACCATCTGTAATCCCACTCCACTGCAATTCAGGGACATGCAAATATTGAGTCATTATTATTTGTTAACCATATGAAAATAATTACTGATTTCAGTGTAATTTGTAATGAACATGTGTCCACATCTGAAAGGGGAAATGACCAATTCAAGATGTGTTCTCTCAATCTCTTTTCTGCTAGGAGGTTTTCTGCCTTTAAGCCACACTTCGAGATTTTAGAGGTTGGGTTTTTTTAAATGTATGATCCTTGGAGATGTTTGCTGAGCTATAATTCTGGGTGCACTAGGGACCAATGAACTAAAGTAAAGTCAAACACGGGCAGGAAGCACTGTGTTTCAATACCCAGCCTTTCAGGAATGAGTTTACTTAGTTTAAATATTCGCTTTCTACCTCACTCCGTGCTTTCAGGCTTGTTCTAATGGTACCAGAAGCGTGAACAAGGCAATAACAGAGTACCGTGATACAACAGTGTCTGTTTTCTGGAAGGTCTGGCCCAAATCTCACCAGCTACATCGTGGGCAGAACCTCGTATCAGGGCAGTACTCTTGAATTCAGTCCTGTGTGCACTGGGACTCACTTCTGAAGGCTAAACCAGAGGGATATCTCAGGACAGAGCAAAATTCAATAGTTTCAGCAAGTGGTAACTGAAGCTGTTATCTATCGCCCAAGGCTGACCAGCGCTTCCTGTTTTACAAGTTGATTTTCAGTGACTGTAACTTTGCCAGGTATTAGCCATTAGAGGACATTTTCCTAACTTTATGTTTTTGTCAGGCAAATTTCTTTCCGGAATATTTTTATCCAAGCTACTTCATCTACCTCTAAGAAAGGTGCTAGAAAAAAAAATGTTTCTGTTTTACCATTCTGGTAGTTTGTCCTTGAAAAACCCTGATAACATCATGATTTGAAAGCAACAACTAGGAGATTGGCCTACATCATCTGTTTGTTATGAAATGCTTTACGGTAGCCTCAAAAATCCATCAAATCTGAAAAGCCTTTACAAACTCAGAGTTTGCACATGCTCAGCAAAAGTTTTCTAGCATTAAGCTGCTAAACTCAGTGCAGGTTTTATAGGGAACAGGCACCCTTTGGGCAGAGTGCACAAAGCCTGTCTCACCGTGCAGGGGTTCATGAACACCACCCTACAACCTTCTTTCAAACATTTGCTAACTTTTGGGTGCTCAATCTTGCATTCCCAGCGGTGTCCTGTGAACATCCCCTCTTCATGTGCAATTAAACATCATTTACAAAACAGGTAATGAGTTAAAATAACCGTGCCCCTGTTGTCTAGTAGGAAGTAGGAAGTATTATTAACTGGTACTAATGAATGGCAGCTATTAGTTACTCCTACATTAAGGTACATTCATATTGAAATTTTGTACTGACATGACAATGCATTTGATTAAAATGCAGAAGAATTACACATTAGATATCACGTGGCTGGATGGAAGCATAATTTAGCTGAGTCTGCAGATGCAGTCGTGCAGGTGTTTCTGTAATTCTGATTCAGTTGGTGAAACTGTCAATGTTCAGTGGCCCTCAACTCACATAACCATCTGTGGTTCAGTTCCTTGTGAAAGGAATTCCTTGTGCCTTTTATCAGATACCATCACTGGATTCCTGAGCAAAACTGCTGTGAATCAGGCAACATTTAAGTGTCAGGTGTTTTGAGGGGAGGGGAGGTATTACAGACATCAGGTATTTCAGCTTGCATTTGTTAACCACAGAGCTAGCGTAAGAAAAGGATAAAACCTGGGCCCTTTGTGGGAACCTTCCCTCACTCCAAGGAAGGGTTATGCTTTCTTACATAAGAAAGAATAAAAATCTGGATTATGTCTGATTTGCAGTTTTTGAAACTAGTCTGCCTTATGCATCTCCCTACAAAATAGTCAGGTATCTGAAAAACACTGTATGCCAGAGTTTTTATAGGTAGATTCATGTTTTCTGCTCAGGCCTACTATTGATAAATACAATCTTAACAGCTGCAACTATTGCTGCTTTTAGCTTTCACAAACAACAAGATGATGCCAGTTACTTTCAGTGCGGAGCCAGAGAGCTGAGCCCAACATGCAGACGGGTCCACAATTGTCAGCAGAAGCTCCTGCATCCTTAAAGATGTGTATGTACACAATTTCTTTGCTAGACCGAGAACTTCTTGAAGGCAGGAAGCTGTGACTAGGAGCAAAAGACCATAAAAAAAACAGGCGAGGAAAGCAGGGGCAGAGCTTACAGGAGCAGCGCTCCCTCTACAGCTCTGGTTCAGCAAAGTTGTAGGGCTGCGGCACAGAGGGTTGCTACAGTATTTTCCAGCCCATAGGTCTTTCAAGGCTGGGAACATCTAGCCCTTTGCTACATTTAGAAGCAAGCTGATGTAACTTTTGGAGGATCACAGACTTCACGTCATCGGAACGCGGTGTGAAGCAATCTAGCTAATGGGCAGTTTTGTCTAGAAAGTCTTTGAGGGTTGAGCACAGTTTGAAAGAAAAAAAAGCAAGGCAGAGTCACAGTCAGTTTCCTCTTTACCTCAAGGGTCACCATGTTTACACATTTTGAAAGACTTACTGAGCTAATTTGTAAAAGACTTTTATTTTATATATTAAGGAAAAATAAAGACCTCACAAGAATTTTAGTCTGTCAGCAACATATGGAAACAAGAAAAGTCTGTCCTCAGTTGGTGAAATATTTATTTATCATTGAAATCCCAGACATTTGCATCCAGTGTAAGGGCAAGACAAATCTTATACATAACCTCCTAGAGAATTCAGTTAAAAGCAGTTTTGGATACCTGTAAGTGATTATGCTATCACATTCTCTAACGGATTTAATTTGGGCCAAGTAGCAACTACTGTATGTCCAAAAGATAATGAATTAAAGCAATGCTTTGGCATATCCCCTTTCTGAAATGTTAGCAGCCTCTCAAGTGACTTGAAAAATGGGCTTCAATAAATGGACAGGAAAATATATGCAATTAAATTCAATCAATAAAGCTGTCCTTGACCAAAGTCCAAACATTAAAAACAACTCCAATTGAATTATGAGAAATCCTTTTCTGATTTTAACTAGATTAGTTTAATCACATGTGCACCGAAGTTGCGTGCTGTTCCTCCGTAAGTTTATGGAAACAAAAAGCAATGTGCTACTCCCAGTCTCTCACTTCAGCCCAGCTCTGGTTTTTCCTTAGAGAAGAGCCATTCTAGAAGAGCCATTTTCTTATTGACAAGGTCACTCAGTCAGAGGAAAATGGCAGAGCAGGGTCCCAGGTGACAGCCCTAGTTACCAGCCTTCTCTTTCTCCTTCACTTCCACAAAACTCCTCATCCCCATAATTACACAGGCTCTTTTTTTCCCCTTGGTGAGGAATAGAATCCCAGAATCACAGAATCAACCAGGTTGGAAGAGACCTCAGGGATCATCGAGTCCAACCGTTGCCCTGACACCACCATGGCAACTAGACCATGGCACTAAGTGCCATGTCCAAAAATATTTGGAAATATTTCCAAAATCCTGAAAAGCTACTCAAAATGTGAAAACTCCTCCAAATCTCAAAGTAACTGGAAGGTTTCAAACCCCCCACCTTGACTTTTTTTCTACTGTACTGATCTAGCTAAGGATAAATACACTAACAAAATCAGAGGTGATCCAAATTATGGTGAGAATACACATAGGTACAAGCCACAGACATAAGCAAACCTGGGAACAGAAATCCTTCAGAAGGAAGAAAAAAAAAAGGCAATTTTTTTAATTTAATGTTTTTTACCAGAGGCTTCTGGAGATAAACTTTTTGCAACAATCAGCTATTGCAAAAGCCCTTACAAACAACAGAGTAAATATATATTCACATCCTCACGGAGAAGTCCAGCTTGATACATGCCAACCATAGCAAATTCAGGGATTTAAAACTGTGCTGAGGTACCTACCCCAGTTCCCCATTACCTCAGAGAGAGCAGAAGTTCACCCCTTCCCTTCCCCAGGGACCCAGGAGCAGCTGACAAATAACTTCACATAAGCCAAACAGCCATCAGCTGGGAATCACTACACAAGCCTGCTTGCCTGCAGGAGATCTGAACCAGCAACACCTGTGAGATAAACATTGCTCGGCTGGTTCTCCAAGCTGTCCTGTACAATGAAAGTATTCTCTTAAATTCAGAGAGAAAATAGAATATGAGGTCATTTTAGATCTGACCCTTCAGTCATGAAGCACTTAAGATATGAAATAGATGGATCTGGGGAAATAATTAACAAGTAGCAAAGCATTTGTTGAATTTTTACTCTATGGGGACTTGTGGTTTTTCTGCAATTCTTTCCAAAATCAAGGCTGAATTATGACAAAATGATTTGCCTCAGATAAGGGACAGTGGATCAGAAGCAAAGTTATTTCCTGCCCTATAACAAGAGAAGTAAAGCATTGCAACCAGAAAGAGAGAGTAAAAGTGTTCGTGGCAATGGCTGCAAGGTCCAAGACTTGTCCCAGTTTTCTTCCTCAGCTGCCTGCATGAGCTGGATGGAGAACAGCCATCCATGTAAGTGGCTGTGCTCACCCCTGATCTGTGACCTCGAGAGCTCTCACAAGGGTGTGACTTTGTGACTCATCTGCAGAAGTGACTTTCTCATGCTCAGTTCAACCCCCCCAATATTAAACTCCAAGCAGAGCTGGTTACAGAACATGGAAGTCTTTATATGGCTGTAGCAATTGCACTGAATTTCACAGTTGCTTGTTTGCTGGGTCTGCAGGAGGGCTTCCCATGAATGTATCCCCACAGAAGGTGTATCCAGATCTTTAGTGGGACACAGAGCCAAGCGTGACAAAACTTAACCATAGAATACTATGAAATATTCCAATAAGAATAACACCACAAATAAACCCTTGGCACTGCAGTTACGACATTGGGAAAACTTGTGCTCATTAAGTCTCCTACTGACTTCATTTCGACCACATTGACTGATACTTCAATTATGTGTCAGGAGATCAAGCTGAGCAGCAAGACACCTGGAAAAGGCAAATACCTTCCTGCTGACAGCAGAACCTCTGCCTTGGACAATCTTTAGCTGTTTGCACACATACTGTGAAGCCCAAGGAGCTCGTATTCCCTTAGCAACCAAAGTTGGCACCTGTGATATTTGTTTTCAGCGACTGACACCAAGAGTTTGAACTTACATCTGTTTTACTGAATTATGGTGAAACAGTATTTGTAACTGCAAAAAGCAGCTCTAATTTGGACAATACCGTCCAGATCATTTGCAGCTTGTACTGCCTGTAATTTCATTTCACATCCCACCCAGAAAACACAGGAATCTGCGTAGCAGAAGAACGTGACAAGTCTTATGCAGGCTGTGTCTTGACAGCTTGACCTATTCCCAGCTATAAAACTTGCTTATGTAGAAGTTTTCCTAATGTCTTTTATAGTTCACTCGTGAAGGATTGTCCACCTGGTGCCTTATCACAAACTGTGGAATGAGTCCAGGAGATGGCAACAACATGAACTGCTGTGGGGGATAACAAGGACTCTGTTATGACTGGGAACGTTTGCAGTACTATAAATAACTCTATCAATATTGTGATAATGGCACTTTAAAGAGGTCTGTTTTACAAGTGTTGAATGTAAGAGAGACCACAGCTGTGCTCATTAATTCTGAAGTATGCTCCTCTCTACGTACAATTTGCAGGTGTAACAATAGGAGTGTTGACTCAATGCAGGTCTAGCTAGTGGTTGGATTAAAAAAAAGGTCACAGTAGCATGATTAGTTCTTAACGAGTCGTTATTGTGTTTGGCAGAGGGAAAGCAAATGATGATAGTTTAATTGAAAACAATAAAAGTAAAATGGAACTTTGTTACAGAATTTTGCTATACGTAAATAGCTTCTCCCCCTGCAAAGAGCAAGTACCGTAATTGACAGCAGTAGATCTTTTGATAATTAATTGCAGTAAATTATCACTTGGCACAAAGAAGGCATAATTCTAATTAATTTGCAACCTTTCCAGCATAACACTGAATTGAAAATGGCACTGCTGTAATTTTTTTTCAAGCTAATATAGAACTGGAGTACAAACAGCATTGTGATGCTTTCTTGTGTTTTCCTTGTTTGGAGTTGAACTGGGGTGATTCGGTCCCTTCCACACAATTGCTGTACCAACAGGGATGACCCAAATGGGCAGGAGTTCCCTGCACAGTCAGAATTAATCTGCCACAGCATGGGATAATATAATTACGTACAGAGATCCAAGCAGAGAACTGGTTCAGCTGTGGGGCTTGTCTGGGACATCAGTGCCTTGATTTGAGGACAGTCAGGGCTGTTAAGTGTCCCTTTCATTCTCCTTTAAATCTAGATTTGATTGGAAAAGAAGATATGTGGTAATGTGGACAGGCCAGACTATTTAGGCAGAGCTAAGAACTACAATATCTGTCAAATTCATCAGCCTCCATCTTGTTAACAACTTACAAATGAATTTTCTTTACCTCTGGGAATGCAAATCCCTCTTGGCAACTGCAGGGCAGAGCGACATGGCAAGTCCTCCTGAGGAGGTGTGATGGAGGGAGATCTATCGAGGCAGCCAGCTAACAGCACAGATGGCTTTTAGCTCTGAGGACTGCCTGGATGCAATGGCCAACAAATCCATTTTTAGCAGGATGCTTCGTGAGTGATTATGGACGAGGTGCTGTTCCTCCCTTACCATAACTAGACTTCATGGTGGGGCTCCCCAGCCAATGCTTTGTTAATGGTATTAAGATCTGGGCCCTAGTCTGTGATTGCACACAGCCCACAACTCTTCTATGCCCCCAAACTTCTCTGTGTCCCTGGGAGATAATATTTACCTCCTGCACATCAGTGTTGTGAGAATAAATTAACTTTGGGAGAGTATGCTGAGCTCCTTGGAAAGCAGTTACTAAATAAGTGCACATATTATCATACATTAAATCAGATCAGCTATTAAAAACGAGAACAAGTCCTCAGATCCGTAACCCTCGCTACATCGGTTTCTCCCTCCTTTGCTGATTACTGTTAGCCTTGATAATAATGAACTCAAAGACGATATTAGCAGCCTAACCTATACTATGATTTAATCTTGATTGCCACAGATCAAGGTTTGATTTAATTGCTCTAGAATTAATTAGGAAGAGAAACGAGTTATAAAAAAGAATTTTTCGCTCTAAATAAAGAAACTGTTTACATTCAATTGGAGTTCATGTTAGAACAAATCATTAAGCTATAAAAGATTACATCTGGGCTAGAATTAAAGTCAAGCCGATTCATTAACCCAAATGGTAGCCCAGAGATTACCAACATGGTATTTCTGCTTTGGTGATCAAAGGATCAAGGGATACATGACCAGATGACCCTAATTGAAGCAATCTCCACTGAATTTTGTAAATGAACTTGAAACTACTAAGAAGATAGTCTCTAACTTCTGTCAACGCGGAGAATAAATTTGTCCCGGTAGCCTTACTTTATACACAAAGTAAGGAAAAGATAATGGCAATCCTTTATGTAGTACGTAAAGCAAGAATATTTGTCTTGAGTTATGGAGAAACCTTATCCAAATTGTTTATAGCTGTCTGTTATAGCTTTTGAAATATAGGGAATTCACAGTCAAAAACTTCATCGCTATTGCCCCATCAATGACCTCATCACACCTGACCTACAGGGAGTATCTTCTGTCGGGTTAACCTATAAATCAGCCTGCAGGCAGGGCCTTTCTCTCCAAAGCTTGCCAGTGGCGCTGAATTAGGTATGAGAGTTTTATTGTGTGAGCTACTGTTCACAAGGGACTGAGTAGAAACTGCTGACTGTATTTCACTTGAGAGTGCAGGATGAACTTGGGCCTTAGTCCCAATGGTGAAAGGCCAAGTCTGTACCTTGCTGAACCTCTGAACCTACAGACTCTTGACTCTGCATCGGTGAGAGCTGCAGATGCTCTATCAAGGTAATAGGCAGAAATATAAACTCAGTTTGTGTTTAAAGTTTTAAATAAGAAAAATGCACTTAAATGCTGGAAAATAATATGGGTGTGACTTCTTTGGAAAGCCTGGTATAGACATTAGTGAAATTCTACATATCCCTCTGTGGAAAATCAAGTGACTGAGCATAAGAACTTCCTGAAGACAGAGACTATAATTCTTGTTATGAAAGGGAAGGAATTGGATGTGATAACTAGTGATGGACAAACTTCAAAAGGTTCAGAGCTTGTGCTTGGTTTGGATAACCATCCAGGAGCTTTGATGCATATCCAAAGCTTATCTGGACCTCCTGGGCCTGTAAATACTGGGATGGAAATCTTGCAAGAACAGGCTCTCTCAAGAGGTTTTTCTTTTTTGGTATTTTGGGCAAGTATTTTCTTGTCATGCTGGAGATATAACAAAAATAGTAATGACAAGAAATAAGACCTGCTCTTAAAGAGTACTTCATCAAGTCTAAATCAAGAATAAATAAAAAAGCTTCTCTTAAAATGCTTTCCACCTCTCCAGACCTTCTTGGGGTTAAGAGGGGCAAACTTTTAAAGTAAATGGAGAGAAATATGTCCCAGTTCTTTCTGAAGCTCAGCTGTGCTACAGTCATTTTGAGTTGGGCCCTTTTTTAATTTTATTTATTTTGGTGCCATTGCTTCTATGTATAACATATATAAAAATGCTGTGCAGATTTTGGATAAACAAGATGTAGATCAAGGTAGCAAGAATACTGGCATCTTCTGAAATGGGGTTTGTGTATGTGGTAATTATATATATAAAGTGAACCCCAGCTTCCAAAGGCCAGACTTCCCATGAAACCTCACAAGTGTTTGAGGAAGTTTTTGTAAGTGTGTATACCCATGTAAATTTTCCTAGCTCTCCATAGGCGCAAAGTAGATTATAGCTGCTGAAACTGTTTCACTTGGTTTTGTAGTGGAGACCATTGGGTTTATTTTCCATAAAATGTAGTTATACAGAATGAAATTTCCTTGGATGATAAGCAGTGGGCTCCTGGAGCTGGTAGAGGGGTACGGCCTCTCTCCCAGGCTGGAGCGACAGAAAGCAGGTACACTTCTGAGAGCTGTTTTCAAGACTGGCTGGAGATGAATTAGTAGCTTCAGTTAGGTTTGTATTTGGAAAAGTGACCAAACTACTAAAGCCAGGGCTGAGCTTCCTATATATTTATTTTACCATCGGCAAACAGTTGAAGTACACGCCATGCCTGAAACACCAGCTTAGTCAATAGAGTTTCCTGTGACTGAATAACCTTGGAGGACATGGAAACTTGTCGTCTCGCCATGCCACACTGGGGCATGAGGCAGCATCTGCCCCTCCTCAGCATTCTGTGCTAATACTGAGCACTGAACCTGTGTTTAAAACCATACAGTATTTTTCTGATCTGCAGAGAAAGTTCAATAAAACAAATCTGTTGATTAGAAGCCCACCGCTGTTTCAGGTAAAGGTGTTATTTTTCCAGGTCTTGTGGGTTGTAGGGGAAGAGGTGTCCTCTGCCCTGCCTCTCAGAGGAACGGTAAAACCAGTAATACTTTGAATTTGGTAGTACAGGCTGGTGGGAGAGGCTAGAAGAGAAGGTAGCCCCCCATGGTGCCTGGGGCAGAGGAATTTAGCTTCACCAAGGGAGGTTCAGGTTGGACATTAGGAAGAATTTCTTTTCAGAAAGGGTTATTAGACATTGGAATGGGTTGCCTAGGGAGGTGGTGGAGTCACCATCTCTGGATGTGTTTAAGAAAAGACTGGACATGGCACTTAGTGCCCTGGTCCAGTTGCCATGGTGGTGTCAGGGCAACGGTTGGACTCGATGATCCCAGAGGTCTCTTCCAACCTGGTTGATTCTGTGATTCTGTAATTTGGTTCCTCCAGGTAAGACTTGCAGGGGCAGGTGCCCCAGGTGAAGTGCTGCCACTCCTTTTTCCTAAAGACCAATATGGAATAGTGATGAGGAGAGGCAAAGGTTGTAGGGCTTGAAAATTCTTGTTAACCTGTGTTCCACTTAGGTTGTGGAACAATAAATGTCAAGAGCAACCACTGGCTCAGCCCTCGTAGATAAGTCACAGCAGCACATGGCAACTAGCATGGTAGCAACTAGCAACCTAGGGGGACTTCCTTTGAAGACCAGACTGGTCAGGGCCAAACTGACTTTTTTCCACAGCAAGATAAAAAACCCTAGGGCATTGTGTGACTTTCTGTGGGTTGAGCTTTAAAGAGCTCTGATGAGGACCCCAGCAGGTGGGGTCCACAGCTGAGCAGGACCTGGGAGCTGGTCTACAACAAGATGAGGATTTGTGGCTCCTCAGTGCTGGGAAAGAGGCCAAAGTCCTTTGGATCCCATGGTTGACATCTAACCAGCATTAGTCCAGCATTATCCCTAAATGGATATGGTGTTGCTTAACTGTGGGTTAATAGTTTTAAATGTTTGTTAAGAAGTTGTAGTCTGCTATTTCCATCTACCTCACATGCTGAAGTCGTTGCTGCCTGCATGTCTGAGCCAGCGGACCTGGCCGTGTTCCTCTCCCATGGCAGCTGATGGCCTCATCCAGCTCCAAGTCAATGGGAGTGTCTCTGTTGACTTCAGTGGAGGCTGGCTGGGGTTCTGAGGAGCTGGCTAAGCACACAGAGAGCAGCACGCTGGGCTCTCCCAATGAGCATTGCAACTCTTGCATGCTGAGGAAGATGCTGTAAGCCCAGTAAGCACAGTTTGGCCTCCTCGTAGTAGCAACACCTAAACAGACTTGCAAATGAGTAGCATTAAACATCCTTGCTGTGTTAGCATGGGATGTCAAGTAAATGAGCACGTACAAACCCAGCCAATGCACACAGCAAAAATTACCATCTGTGTTCAGGAAGCAACAAATCAGGTCTCACGCCATTACCAGAAGTATTTAAATTGTCATTGGCCATGTCACCCTTTCTTTTTTTAGCTGCTCAGTAAGACACATTTTGGCATCTTTGTGCTCAGATGGATATATATTTTATCTTCAGTAGTGCATAGGATATCTAATGTATTAATGACTTGGGGAATAAATTTGCATCCAAGACTCCATTATTTTTATCTTGTTTTTCTGTTAAGTCATAAAAAATATACATTTTAATCTCCAAATATTCCAGAACAGTACAGCAGAATTAGGCGAATCAATTACATATTGGCATAACAGCACTAGGAATAGCGATCTCTCCAGAGCTTTGCAAAAGGACACTTTTCTACAGATGGAAAAGCTCAGACACAGAGTTAAAGTTAGCCCTGTAAAAAAAACATGAGAGGAAAACAAGTAGTTTGAGTGTCTGCTCATGCACTCAGTCTTGTTTCCTTGTTCGTTTTTTCCAGTGTTGGCCTTTGGCTGCCCCAAAGTTGCCAGAGCACTGATTAGACACTGCAGAAAAGGAAGCTGGTGGAGAGGTTAGAAGATAAACCTGGAAGGGTTTCAGACATTCAAGGGATAAGGCTGACTGAGGTGCTTAAATACTGGATATAACCAAAATACAACCGAGGCCTTTAATGAGATCAAGGTAACAGCTCATCAGTGGGAAGGCTTCAGTTTTGTGCCATCCAAGAAGAGTCATAGAACAGAAGACCACTCTTGTCCTCACAAACCCCCAAGCCCAGAGGTAGAATGAAGAAGACTTACAGAGCCTAAGTGACACATGATATCTGTTAATGGAGAGATTTTAGATTTGCATGAGTGAGCCTATTCCTTATCTCGTCTTCCCCCGAGGCAGCCTCACTTTCCGTGGGCTGCCTCAGGAGCCGAGGTCCTGAGGGAGCAGGGGCAGCAAGTGGGGTGAGCTGCTCGCTGCTGTTCTCCACTTCTATGCTAAATTACACTCCTCATTTTAGGTACTAAAAAGGCAATCTGAATGATGTTCATGTCTACTTACTTAGTGTCTCTGACCTGTTGGAGTTGCTGGAGTTCCTTTTGCAGAGGGGCGGGTAAAGCACCCACCAACTAATGAAGGGTGTCCAGTGAGAGCTGCCATCATTTTTTAAAGATAAACCTATTGGTAAATATATAGACAGCAGAGTCAGTGGGAGGGCAAAACCGTTCAATCCCTCCAGGGAACAGGTCTGTGGAGATGTTCTCTGTATGGAGGAGGATGGGTCAGTCCCAGTGCCTCTTCAGTTTTGGGCCCCTTGGAGAGCTGTGGTAGGGTTTTGTGAGGTGGGAGTCCCACCACCACGTTTCACACCAGCTGCTGACAGCTGTGAAATGTTGGCTGTGTCTTTCAAGGCAAGCTGGCGTACAGCTGGGCGGTATTCCTTACATCTTCCTCAAAAAAATCTGAAGTATCTTGGGAGAGGAATCTGTGTGCATAGCTATGCAGGCGGAGAGGCAGGGTCTGCTCTGCCTGTCCGCCCTCAGAGCAGCCATCTCACCCAGAGCCATCTTTCCATGCACAGCCGCCCTGTCCCAGCAGAGCTGGGGCTGCTCTGTGGCTTACAGGGTTGGGGGGCAACGTGACTATCTCTACTCCTGGGAAAATGTAAAGCTGGACAAAGAAACTTTCCTTTTGCCTTGGGAAAGCCAACCTGTGGCTGATCTCAACCAGAGCGTCTGGTGACTTTATTTTTCAAGGCATGGTATTTCCAGGCATGATAACTGATGAACCCATTTCCTAGAGAGTCAAGAGCTGAAGGCAGATGTGGGTTGGGAGTATTAGTAATGAAGAAAGTCCAGACTCAGAGTTTTGCAGCTGCAGGGCCTAGGATTTTGTACAATGTTAGTAACACATTTTGGGGAAAATTCATAGCTGAGAGAAACAGCAGGCTTCACTGTGTCTGAAGTGAGATGTGTACCAAATACACAGTCGCTACGATTGATTTTAGGAAGCAGGATTACAGGTTTTCCAAAGTACACGAGTTGTGTTTTTTTCAAATATTAAACATTTATTTTTAATCAACTTTTTGAAACACCAGTAAATCATTTATGATGATTTTGCTACATGGCCTCCAATGCTGCTAGGGAAAGAAATTTGTGCAGAGACCTAGAGGACAGATGGCAGGAATAAGGAATACGAGGTACCCAGGAACTCTGCAAAGAAACTCCTTTTAGAATTGAAGCAAAATAATTTTTAAAGGATTTTAATCAGAATTTAGAAAAAATTATCACGAGGAACTTGGAAAAATCAAGCTATGTACCTGCAGGAGCCTTTAGACCCTACATCTAAAAGACCTGGCCTTCGTTATGGATGAGTCAATGTATTTAATCTCAATGATGAATGAATGTATTTAATCTCTCATCAAAAGGTCACTCAACTGAATTCCAAAACACACATACTTTTTTTTTGATACACATGGAGTATTACCATAACTGTTACTCTTCTGCTCTGAATAGCATCAATTGTAACAGTGTAACAAATCTGCGGGGGTTGAGGTTTTGCAGCTGGCTGCCTGGTTTGAGCTACTTGGAGCCGCAGGCCTGCGGCAGAGCCAAGTCCAGGCTCTGCTGTTCGTGGAGGAAGATCTCCCTGAGGGCCCACCAGCGTGGGGACTGAGCCACCAGAGACGGTGTAACTGGGTGTGAGAGACAGTGATGGAAGTCTGCAGACAAATGTGGGTGTCCAAATAATAATAGTAATGATAATGCACCTGTTCTAAACTGATCGCTTCAGCCCTTGGAAGAAGGACAGAGAATGCCAAGGGAGCGATCCTGCCGTGGGCAAGATGAGTTGCACCCTGGAAGTGCCCCTCTCTTCCTTGACTGCCAAGGCAGCCTAATAGCTTTTTCAGAGTAGATATCTAGTTTTTACGCAGTAAAACGTAACAGAGGTGAATCCACACTTCATGCCCAGATATGAGACGTGCTGCTTTTGGTAGCTATGGTATGTTTCATGTCAAGACCTTGACAGAGATTTAGAAATGAAGTTGAAGCACAGACCAATACTTAAAGGGATCGCAGCTCCTAGGATCTGCGTGCCTTGTCCTGTGAACCTTGGAAAAATCACACTGGGCAGAGTTTTTAAAGACGTTTAGGTACGAAATCCTCTTGGTTTCAAGTGATTTGCCCAGCTTGTAGTCAATGAGAGATAGGCATCTAAACGCTGCTAGGATTCTTGCCCCTAAATCTCTCTCTCTGTTTCCTTGTTTGCAACAGGGATAATACCTACCTGCCAGGCAGGATTAATGTCTGCAGCGCTTTGAGATCTTTGGGTGGCTGACGCTGCCGGTGAAAAGTGCAAACTCAGCATGAATTTCAGATTGTCTTGCACATCGTGTACTGCAGACAGCACAGCCCCCGGGCCCCGCAGCGCTGAGCACCGCCGCAACCGACCTCAGATTTCTGTGACAAGATTCATAGCACAAACTGATCTGTGAGATCAGCTGCTCCCTTCCCCCTGGCTTCTTATTGACTTCTGGTGCTGCAGCTCAGAGGCCTTAGTGAGGAAGCAGCATCAAGGTAGGGAGTACTTATTCTGGTCTCTGTTGCACTAGCACTGAAACAGTTGCTATATTCCTTAAAATGCAGATGCTGAGGAGAAAAGCAGCCTGTTTTCCCTGGGTTGCTGGAGTCAGGCTCGGAGCACTGCAACAGGAGCAGGCACACAGATGTGAGTGGGAGCGTTTTCGCGCCGCTCGAGCCTCCCAGTCAGTTGCCCGTCTCTCCCAGTAGATGATGCTAAAGCGCGATTGTTTTGAGAAATTTTAAGGAAGTGGAAGATTTTATCGGGGGAAATCCGAGGTGGTAGGAAGGCTTCTGGGGCTCCATGCTGCAGGACGAACACACAGCAAATATCCTGAAAAACCTGGAGACCAATTTGCTCCTGTCTTGTATTTATTAACAGCTTGGAAAGTAACAGGATTAGAGCTTATGCAGGTTTTCAGGATTTTTAAGCAGACCATGACATGCCTAAGTTTATATGTGTAAGTGTTTCTGCAGTTCTTGCAGCTAAAGCACAATGCCAGCATCATACTGTCTTGTCATGTCATTTCTTGACTCTATTGCCATCAGAGAGCTCCTTACCTTCGCTTCCATACCACGTTACTAACTTCTGTTCAGTGCAGTCAAACCCATTCAGGGTAAATAATTTGGAATGAAATATTCAGCGAGAGTTGTAGCTTTCTGGTTGCTTTTGAAACGTGCGGTGACATTTATTACTAGAAACAGAGCAGCGTTTTGTCTGTAGGTGTTGCCAAAGTTCAGATATGTTCAAGCTCCGGCTGCTCTCTGGGGCCAGGAGAGGAAGCGGTTCTGGAGTGGGAAGTGTAGGCTCAGATATACATTTCCCTGGAATTTAGGAAAATTAGAGGGAGTTTGGCCTTGTCTTTACTTCCATTAGAACTTTTTTGAGGACTGCTAGTGCAGCCAATATAATTCACTCTGAAACGAAGTTTTAAAGTTCAAAGATTCATCTGGAAGTTATTAATAAACCCAAGAAAAATATAAACTTAAACTCAGTACTTTTTAGTGAGGAAAAACTGCCTACATTTTTTCAGTTGGATACTTTTTGTACTTCTATAGCTGATAAGTCTTTTTTCCCCTTTTAAGAAAAAAGACAAGTTATTAGTCTCTGTGAGACTTCTGGGGTCTGCTGTAAAGACACCCTTTGTTTCTCAGCATCCAAGCCATTAATCCTGGACTGTTGTGCATTAGGAAACATGCACAAGGTCCCTGTCCTCACAGACAATTTAGAACAAAGTGTATTTTGGGAAAAGAATGTACAAAAAGACAAAATGATTTCTCTGGATCCCGTGTCCGCTATGTGGAGGGGCTCAGGGGAGGAGTACTTGATTCCTCATCAGGTGCCTGGTCTGCTGGACCATTATTGCTTCTATGTTAATACAGTCATCAATTATACACTATGGCTGTATGATATAACACACATACCCTCCTTCCTAAATTTCTGTACGCAAACATAATACATGTTGTCAGAGATCCAGCGCTGATGTTGCCTTCTCCCTGACTGATATGCTTTCCTGGGTCAGAAGTATATCCCGGGACAGTCAAGAATGCATCAAGATATATGGATGGGTTTGTTTTCTTCAAAGCCCTTGGACTAGAATCAAATTGCCTGAAGGAAACTTTTAAGAGCCTTTTAGTCTCTTTTAAGAGAAGAGATTCTGCAAATCTTACTGTGCTTGCAGTTTTCTTGCCACTGACTATATTTGGTTTATTTGAATTCTCTCGAGATATTGTCTACTCAGTGCACACTGCAAGCAACCCCTGCAGAGGCTGTTTAATAACTGGAGGTGTTTTGTATCCCTTGCTCTCTGAAGATCATTCTCGCCAAGCTGTGCTTTCTTCTTCACCCACCTTGGAAAAAGGTTATCAATGGGAGTGGGACAGATGGAAGTTTTACAAATGGTAATGAATAGGATGAACTCAGTTCTATATGGGCTTTTGTGGTGATAGATGAGGTGGAGACCAAGCGAGGTGGCTGTGGAGCAGGAAGGTTTACTGACAGCACACTCTAGGATTGCTGGAAAATAGCCTGATGGGCTCTTGGATCAAATTCTGAACTAAATGAGCAGTATTATCCTCTCGGGATTTCGTCACTAGGCGGACAACAACCAGGTACGCATGGGCAGAATGGATGGTGAGATTTGTAGAGAAAGTCCAGGGGAAAGATCAATAATTGTATTAAGTGGAGATGAATGTAAAGTACAGCATGATAAATCTGACACTGCTGTGCTCTTTCCACCCAAAGTCAGGCAAAATATGAAATTCAGTATATAAGAGCAAAACGGGATTTTTCTCAGTTGTCAGTGACCTCCCAGTATGTTTTAAAGCGGAATTTTTGTTTTAAAAAGGATGGCAAGAGCTTACTTCACTTTGGACTTTTTCACTATTTGAGAGTACTTGGAAAAGAAGGATAAATATGGCTGATAAAGACTGTAAAGCAGCTAAAAGCAATTGCAGAAGGAATTACTTCAGAGTTGCGTGCTGTTATTAGAGTAAGTGTAAGGTGCTACCCTTTTAAAAACGGCCAAAGAAAATAAAATTGGAACCTCCAGGCAATAGTATTCTGACCTCACCAAATGCCTTTGTCTCATTTAGACTGCATTAGCAATTGTGTTCTTCACAAAATCCTGGGTAGAAGAGGGGAAGGATTTATAGATAGCATTATGTCCTAAAGGGATTCATACAATGAAATTATAAAATGCATTTAAAAATACATCATTAGCACTTCTCATCCATAAATTTCCAAAATGATATTTTTAAAAGGAGGACATTACTTAACTCCATGTGAACTAAATAACTTTAAATCAAATGAGACGATTTATGTGTTTGAAAGATGTTTATATTTGAAATAAGAGCGTCATTTAACATCTCTTCGCCTTTCTCCCGTGCTGATTTATCTCCCAGATTTCTGGAGGTCACTCTTATTGGTAGAAGTCAGCATTTGTTGTGTTTTGCAATGCAAAAATTCTTTTCATTCCCTAACACTAGAACAATATTTCATTGAATTGCTCTGGTTTATTAGACTAGTTGCACAGATGTCCTCTCTTCCTGAGCCAGATGTACAGAGCGCTGCTTCCAGCTTAGCCCAAACTGGAACATGTTGACAGAATAACATAACTGAGACCAGACATATTGCATTTTACACTAAAGGTCATGCAAAAAGCACAGGCTGCATACAGCATGGGCTGTTTTACATAAACACACATTTGGTTCAGCTTTGGTATAGGGATTACTGAAAGAATGCTTGGGGAGGACAAGCTATAAAGCAGTTGGAAAGATCTGACAGTTGTTGAACGAATTACCCCCAAACTGGTACATCTCTCTAAGAACAAGTGTGAAGGGCTCTCTGCAAAAGGAGGCGAGAGAAAACTCTCAGGGAAACATTTCTGCTCGAGATTCTTCCAGAGAGACAGAAGCTACTCTGCAAGTTTAACAGGAGATTTCCTGAGGACTTTTTCAGCACAGCTGGTTTGGTTCAGTGGTGTCCTTACCTTGCTAACACCTTTCACCCACATAAGAGGAGTAATTAGAGAAGAAGAAATCAGATTGCCTAACAAGGAAGTGAAATGAATGCAGGCAAGGCCAGACTGTTTCCAGGGGCTGCAGTATCTAGTTGGGGAAGAGCTTGAGAGAAGCATATATGGATCCAGATGTTACAGATGAGGAAGGATTGTCCTGCAGAACAGCTACAACTTCAAATGCTTAAATTTCACATTCACATGAGCTGAAGAAGCAGAGAAGGACCTGGAGCCAGATTAATTTTGGGATGAGGGTGCAAACCCAGATCAGGGCCAAAATTCCCAGTGTTTCTTTGTGAATCAGGTTGGTCTTGTGTGGCAGAAATCTTGCATAGTACACGCCGTGCTGTGTGAACAAAACCCTTCTGAATTTTGCAATTCACCTGTGACTTGCAGCAGGCTTTTTTTTCCCCAAGAAACTTAACCCCTCTCAGTTTTCTGATCTGAAAACCAGGTATAAACACTAAACTCCTAAGGATAATGTTCAGTTTAATTAATCAGTGTTCATTAAGTCCTTGAATTAAAAGACAGTACGGACTGTAAGTGCCAAGCATTACTGGTACTATGAACAAATGAACAACAGCAAACGAATATAAGCACACTGCAAAGGAGGAATGTCATTAAGGAGAGAGGTCCCATTTCAAGCTGCCAAATACAAAGAAGCGAATCATTTATTTTCAGTATGAAAAAACATTTCAATGTTCTTTAAGTGATTCTACTTATGATCATTACTCCTTAGCTAACTGCTATAAATATTTCGAAGTGGTGACACGGTCTCCTATTCCCACCTAGAAATGTAGAAAATGAGGAGTGGAAAACAGAAAAATAAAAATAGTAGAAAAAGGCATGTCTGGTGTGCCACACGCTGAATACAGCCGCCTTTGTCCTATGCAGAGCTTTGCCTTTTTGTCTCCTGAAGACTGTGTGGGGGACTGTACTGTCCCATGCTTTGTCATTACAGTCTGACCAAGATTTATGAGTTGATAACTGTCTAAACGTTGGATCACAGAGCATCATTTTTGTTCTCTGCTGACCTTAGCTGTGACCTCTGGGACTGCAGGCAGAGAGAAGTGTGTGATTTCGGTACAGTCAGGCAGGGTAACGCAATCTGCTGGCGCTGCTAAAGCACAGCTTCACGTTCCTGCGTTAGAGAGTACATTAAATTGGCCTGCAAAGGAGTTGCAAAGGGTGCAAGAGGTAGTAGGATTTTCTCTCTCAAACATTTCCAAGCAGTGCCCTGGCTCCCTTGGATATGCTCAGTACACCCAGTGACAAATGAGCAGTTTTTGAGTTAATTATCAGGTTAGTTTAACACACAATATTCTGACTATTTTTTGCAGTAGTTGTGATTTGAAATAAAATTGTAGAAATTTATGGTACTTGAGGTTTTGGAGCAAAATACATGTGTGGATATATATATACCTGCTTATTTTATTCCTTATATTGACTAGTGCATTTGCTGTCAATACTCTGTATAACAAGCTGCAGAGAACAGGCTGGTCTCTCCCCTCTGCGCTCTCTCCTGACTGCCAGACCACCCTCCCCTCCTGTACCACAAGGTCTTTTCTCACACGCTGCCTCGCCTAAACAGCAGCTCTGTCTGCTCCCTGCAACAGAAAGTCTTTTAATATCCCCTAGCACCTGACAAGCGTTGTTACCCCAACAGATCCTCCGTCTCAGTTAGGGTTTCCAGAAAGTGGTATAAGTGATGAGAAGTATATGAAGATGAACCCAAGTGCTCCTGCATGTCCAGTCCATTGCACAGCAAGAAGATTTTAAAAGTGCTAAGCATGTTCAAATGCAGATTTGCTGAGAATTTTGCCTGTATGAAGTCTCATTGGACAAAGAGCCTCAAATCCAGTGCAACACTGTGCCTTGAGGTACAGCAGGACCGTGTTACTTCAGATTTTCACTAACATAAGGTTATTGAGATGTTTTAACTCTCTGAAGAAGAATGTTCTTCCAAAGAAGTCAACAAAGAGACCTTGTTTAAAGCCAGAGTAACACAGTTGCAAATTGGACTCAGATCCTCAATAGCAGTTGTCTCTGTTCCCTCCTCCCTGGAGGGTTCCCACCCCTCTGGATGGTGCTGCATGAACTGGCTGAGACAGGATCGTTAGGAGAACATGAGTTTGCTGAGCTCTCTAAGTGACAGGGCTGTGTAACTCGTGTGGCATGTTCACCCAGCGGGCATCACTTTGATAGCAAAGAACATCTTTCCTGCTCTTAGAAAGACTGAGACTATGATCTTCTTTTTGGAAAAGAGAGGGCAGCACATGGCAGGGAAGTGGGGGCTCACAGAAGTGGAGGAAGCAGAAAATAAGATTTCAGGGCTTGCTTTCTGATTAAGTCTGTTATTTATTACATATATGACTTTACCAATCAGTAAAATTGGTAAAATACCCAACCTAGAGCACTGACTGCTCTTAATTTGAATTTAGCTATACAGATATCTACTGCTAGAAATTCAAAGTACTGTAGAAAAAGCCAAAGCACTTTTGATGGGATATGTGACCTTTTACCTTGCTGATTCCAGAGGAAAGCTGGCAGAGGTGATGAATTTTTCCCAACTGATGGTTGTTTAGAGAAGAGCAAGACTCAGGGCTCTAAGGAGATTCTTGCCTCTGCTCGTTTCAGACCTGTAATTCTGGTCCTGTCTGAAAGTGACAGAGGAGAAGCCAAAGACTAAATGAATCCTGCAGAGGATGAGCCCCTTGCAGCATGGGTGTCTTTTGGCAGGTATGAGGTAAAGATGATTGATGAGGTCAGTGTGGGATCCCTGCTCCATCTCTACTGACACCTTTAATGTATATAAAGAAGAGAAATTCTGTTCTCCAGCTCTGTCACTCAAAAGCTTCTTTGCAGAACTATGTTTATTACAAAGTAATTATAACTGCAAATTAGAAATGGGGGTGTTCTAGCACCTCCTTACATCTCATATGCATATAAAATAAAATTAGCATTGCGAAACTATTGTAACCTTCGTTACACGTTCAAGACAGAAATGAAACCGAGATGCTCGTTCGAGTTAGGCACAAACACGGTATGTGTTTGCTTTACTGCCCATTTGCTAATCCCAGCAAGCCTGTTTTCTGCACTAAACAGTCCAGTGTATCTGTAGCAACTTTCAATACATGTACAACTCAAATGAAGCACAGCTGATGTTATTTACACCAGGCTTTTGTAACACAACTTTTGGCCCTGTGGAGTACCACGGCCTCAGCTCCTCCTGATGGTGACGCTAGTCCTGAGAGAGGAGGACGTTCAGGGGTGACATCCACACAAATCGATGGACATTTTTCCATTGCCCTCTGTGGATAAGTTTGGTTCAGACCAATGTTTCTCAGGGATTGATGTGCAGACGGTAAGGAGACTACAGCAGAAGCATGCAAGCCAAAGTTGATTGAGTTGGGTGAGTCATGGTTATGTTTGCTAGCTCCAGGGTTTCTACTTTATCAATAATTTTGCTGCTGTGAGGACCTCTAATAACAGCAGGTTCTCAGATGAATATCTGGGGACAGCCAGAGCCTCATCTACTGAGCTAGCCTTCTCATACAGGCTGAAATTTCTTTCTGGAGAAATTATTTTCCAGAATTCAGTGGGCTTTGCTTTTATTTAAAGGTATTTCTTAGCAGCCTTTTTAAAAGACTGGTTCTCAAAGCTCTAAAATCTCCTTTTGGATGTTCAGCTAAGTTGTAAAAGTGAGGGTTTAAAATCAGCGCAACAAACTCTTCCCTAAAACAGTGCATAAGGCATTCTGAGTAATACCCGTATTATGGGGACACACTCAGGGCCCAGATCTATAATGCCTGGGTCAAGAGCAGAGCAGAGCCTAGCTGAGATCTTGAGATACCATTTAAACATATACAACAATCGTGATCGCCACATTTCTAATGACTGGAACCTTCAGCAAGGAAAGGGGTAAGCACTGAATGAAAAATATTACTGTCAGGGTATATTTTACTACCTGAAGTATTTTATTGACTGCTTCAAGGGAATCAATGCATTAAATAAGCATAACTGCATTAGGAAAAAAGAGAGATTGTTATATGCATTCCTATGTTTTAAGTTAATGCTGTATGTTTTATGTTACATGCAACTTGTTGAGCTGGATAGGGTTTAGGAAACTCTTGAGAAAGGAAATGATCTTGACATTTGCAATTTATTTGTAAAACAGATCCAGGAACTGAGGGGAAAAAAAAATAAATTTGTCTACGTATATGATGGCATAAAATTGGAGTAAAATACTAAATAAAGAATAGGGACATATATGGAAAATAAATATATTAAAACCAATTTAAAATTGTGAAGAATAATTCAAAAGGAGAAAGCAAATGCAAGACTAGGCAACACAATATATAGCATGCACGTGCCTGGGCTTTAAGTGTAGTCATGATGGTTATATATATCCGTGCTTCCCTGCAGAATTCATCAGGACAAGGACCTAATCACAAACCTTTTGCAGAGGTTTAAGCAGGGTACAAAAGGATTATGCTCTATGTGTTTTAGAAACCACACAGGTACCTATTGATGTTCCAGATATGTATTTATGTTCTGACTTCATTATTGCAAATAAACACATCTAAGGTTACTTATTTCACACCACTGCACAATCAGAATTTCACCTTCAGCTCCTTATATAACTGATGTCATCATTAGCCTAGCATTGTAGGTATCTCAGTGTAGATGTATATGTTTTAAGGACTTCTGGGTCATCATATGGTCAGCAATGTATTTCATCCCGTGGTTAATCCCTTGGATGCCATGCTATGTTTGCCTTGAGGCTTGTTTCAAGGTCTTGATTAACGCCACCGCTCCATGCCTAGTTAAGCTGGCAGAAGCCTGTTCTGCAACCAAAATGGGTTTCCTGTCCCCCCGTGCTCTCCAGATGGTTGTTCACGCTCCCTCCCCCTGTGTCGGCACAGGTGTTTCTGTGACCATGCAGTGAGAGATCAGAAAACTGATCTCAGTGAAAACTGACCTGGTTAAAAAAAGAAATGCCTGGTTTTCAGACAGGCCATTTCCTTGGCTGGGTTCACTGAATGTCTGCGAGGGGGAGTGATGGTGAAGTGGGAGCTGAGTGGGCAGCCGGGGTTGGGAGGAGGACGGGGCTCCTCCTCCGGTCAGCTTCTCTGAAAGTATGGGGAAGTGCAGTCTGAAAATATTTAAGCAGTATCCAGGTGCCAGTATCCAGCTGGACCTCCTTACAGACCTGCATAAGGAGAGCACTTCACCTACCACCAAGCTGCTCAAGCAGCAGCTCCCCTCTGAGAATATCAGCCATACGAGCAAATCCCTGAGGGATTTGCAGCCCTTGCTTGGTAGAAATTGCCTGTGCATATACTCTTCTCTCATGGTAAGGGAATTCTTTATAACTGAAATAAACCAAAATCCTGATGCTAAATACCTTCTAATTTTAGACATTTAAAATCTGAAAAGATTTTCTCACTGGTGAGATTATAAGCTACAACAATATATGATCAGTGGCATTAGGAACAACATGATACTTCCACACTAAGATCCTAAACTCAGTTTCCCTTAGGTTAGGAATAGTCAGTTTATCCCCTAAAGGCTGGATTAAGCCCACCAGAAAAGATCATCAAGTTTGAGAAGCAGCAGATGAATTTTTTGGTGGCACCAGCTTGCTTACACACACCATTTTGCATGAGCTCAAGTGATCTTCTCACCTTACGTCAGCAGAAGTGGCCACCACAAGACCGCAGTAGAGTCCCTCCCCATTACATGACAACGACGCAACTACCCACGTGATGGCATCACGCAGGAAAGTGGGGTTGTACAGACAGATGCTGATTGCATTTTCTGTTACACGACTGATTACATGACAGCAAGTAGAAACTACACATGGTCACCTAGCCTAACTTTTCACACTCATTCAAAAGGACAACTGTCATGTTATGCTGGACACAAGCATTTTAGTCAAATAATAGCTACAGCTTTGGTCAACTTTAAGAGGCAGGAGCCCTATGGACCTTGAGTGATGTCAAGAGCAGCCACTCTGCCTGCCCCAGCCAAAAGAAGAACTATCTTGTCCTGTTCTTCTCTAAAAGATGGTTGAGTAATAATGATCCTCTTCTATGCATTAACATATTTAGCAATAGGCGATGCCTTTGTGATATTACGCAGAATCCTGATTTTACTCTAAGTTGTGGCTTCTCTATGTGGGTGTGGTTCCCACACGTCCTTGTTGTGGTTTGCTACCTGAGTTAGGCTTCAGCAGGTTTTGTCTATGAGATCACATTTACTCTCAGAAGGTTTGGCACAATGCTTTACAAAATGAGATGGGTCTTGGGCAGGAAGCAGCAGCTCCCACATATGGAGTGGTACCAAAGCTATTACAGAATCACAGAATCAATCAATCAGGTTGGAAGAGCCCTCTGGGATCATCGAGTCCAACCATTGCCCTGACACCACCATGTCAACTAGACCATGGCACTAAGTGCCACGTCCAGTCTTTTCAATTCTATTCATATGACTGGCATTCCTTTTGAAATGAAGAGAGCTGAAGATGGGCTTCATCCAAATTATTGGGCTCATGGTTTGCATTTTAGCTGGGTCCTATCCCATCTCTAACAGTAAACTCTCTATCCTGACCCGAAGGGCGCCTAGTAAGTTTAACGAGGCTTTTAAGTGTGGGAAGCTTGGCTCCATGACATCAGGGATCAGTATTTCTTAAACACCATGCAGAGATGGTAGAGGAGAGGCTGGCAGCATGTTTTTGGACTCAGGTGTACTCCAAAGTACTCTTCTGATCCCTTTTACCCCCGTTTTTTTCTGTAGGTCCAAAATGACACAAGCTTCTGTTGTTGAAGCTGCTCCTATCCTTGGCAGCAAAGGAGCGTGGCACACAGAGGACATCCTCTGCAGCTCCTGCTGACAAGGAGCAAGACTTGGGCAACTGCGGTGTCCTTTGGGCAGAGCTCTCTGCTAGCCTTGCACTCATTCTGCCACGCAGAGATGCATCCCTGGTACCTGGAAATGATGCTGGTGTGGAAGGTGGTGGAGCCAGAATGCAGCCTGCCTTTCTTCTGATAAATTACCGTGAGATGCTTTGATGAGGTGTGTAACAGAGACCTCTGTGTATTTACTCACTAACACTATGTCTGAAACACACCGTCAGGACAGCCTCGCCCCCCACTTCCAAGGTGCTATACTTAATTAAACCTCACTTTTTTTTTCTTAAAACAAGTGAAACTGCAATAGAGAAAGAAAGTAAAGAAACAAAAAAATATAGAAATATATCATAAGATGGAATGGGCAATGGGCAGATTTTAACAAGTATTGAGGGAAAAATAAAACTCTAAAGTCTTCGAAAGAACTTTTACAAAAGAGAGTAAAGGCAAAATCAATCATCCAGACTACAATAACTAGCTTAATTTACAAGTTTTTATGGTAGATTTTTTTCATTCAAACAGCTATTTTGGAATTCAAATTCTATTTTTGCTCTTCTGTTTTACCTGCATTTGAGCTAAAGCATGAAACTTCCTCTAAATACCACCCCGTAGCAGTTCATCCTTAGGATAGTGTTTTAAACATAATTGAATGCTGGGGTACATTAAACATTGTAGTGTTTTGAGCAGGGGAAATAATTTAATGATGTGGTCTTTAAGCCAGTTAATTAGCCTGGCATGTATGAAAGTGTAACAAGAACACCACCTACTGTAAAAGTGAATGTTCTACACTCCCGAGCACTAATTCCTTGTAGCTTTACCCTGCATGGAAATCGTTAACCCCTTTTTTATCAAATGTTTTTAGGCAAAATTGTTGAATTTGGAGCTGGTGATCGCAGCTCTCACCAACATCAGCCAGAGGGAAAATCTGAGATGTAAAATAAATCACAATCGGTTTAAACATCAGGAGTGATCATTTCTGAAAAGATTATTCTGGGGTCTGATTTAAGTAATTTTCATAATGATGATGGATTTTTTAGCTGGAAATAGTAAGGATTTAAATAAAATTTCTGGTGATGTCAGCACGGTTTTTAGAAAATTGCTTGTGGTGACCCTGCTGCAATATTGTTATATTGCTGGCTTGATTTATCCGCAGTAAGAAGGACCGTAAACGATAACATCTAGCACTCTCTCTGTCGCCTTAGCAGAAGGTGGTGTAGGTCATGGTGCAGGGAAAATAGCGTGGTCCCTCCATCGCTCTTTATTTTTGAGAGCAGCAGGAGCGATCTGTGTCTCCTGTGCAGCCTGAGTTGGTGGGCAGCTCGGTCCCACTGACCCCCTCGGGGTCCGGGAGCTCTCAGCACCTCTCAGCGAACTGCCGGCACTTTGCAGGCAGCATCCACTTGTTGAAGTTTTGCTCAAAGCAAGGCAGGGCAGAGGCTTCTCAGAAAGGTCTGCAGGCTCGGGCTGCCCCGAGGCTTCAAAACACAATCAGCATCAAGCTTCGCCAGGGGAGGTTCAGGTTGGACATTAGGAAGAATTTCTTTTCAGAAAGGGTCATTAGACATTGGAATGGGCTGCCCAGGGAGGTGGTGGAGTCACCATCTCTGGAGGGGTTTAAGAAAAGACTGGACATGACACTTAGTGCCCTGGTCTAGTTGCCATGGTGGTGTCAGGGCAATGGTTGGACTCGATGATCCCAGAGGGCTCTTCCAACCTGGTTGATTCTGTGATTCTGTGAATCACCAGCTTTTATCAGAACTTACACAAAGTGTGGCATATCTTCATCTTGTAAGCTTTGCCTCTTTATCCCGCAGTAGCAAAGCCATTAGATTTAATGACTATAATAACAATCCAGGTTTGAAATCCCCATTCCTCAGAGATCTTTTGCCCCTCCTATCGAAGGCACCTACAAGTAGTTATAAAAGACCACAGAGCTGCTTATTTTCTGTATTACTGGGTCAGTTGTGAGACAGTTCAATGAGATGAGAACGTCTTCCACTAAAAAGATCAAAAGAGGAAAAAGAAATCTGATGGGGAGAAACAGTGAGGGAATTCCTCAGGGAACAAAGCATAGCGCTGGCCTCGTTGAAGGCAATAGAGATGTTGCTATTACTTCCAATAACCCCCAGTTTTACTCAAAGTCACTTTCTACTTTTATGTCTGCTGTTGAAAGTGTTTAGCACTGCAGAATTTTCTCTTCCAGTCAGAGAGCAGATTTCGTGTTTTGCAAGCGGCGTTCGGCGCTGGCAGGGACAGGAGCATTCCTGATTAAACAAACTCCCTAATAGACCAAGTCTTGCGCTGCTAAACTCGCATGCATTATTGCGCAGGAGGCCAAGCATATTTCAGCCACAATGATGGAGTGGGCAGCACTCTGTCAGATCAATTATGTACAAGGCCCATCTTCTCTATGATTCCCTCGATTTTTCCTCCTGACAGTTCACCTTGTGCCCAACCTTCTGTTCTCACGAAGAAAAACCTGCAGACAATAGAAAACCTAAGGCTGTTTTTCCTCGCCGCAAAATGACATAAAGTAACTCTTTCCTGTCCCTTTCATGCAAATTTATCTTGCCCAGTTTAGGGGATTTATAGCCTCTCTATTTCTGTCTTTCTTTCTTTCTTTCTGTTCTCTTTGGTAATGTTGCAAAAATAGTGAATGCACGCTAGTCTGCTGGTTCACAGCCATGGTCCCTCTACCTGCTAATAACATTGCAGCTGGTGGCAGGTACTCCAGCCTGCTCCGTCTTCAATGAGGAGCTTCTGTGCTTAGACACTGCCCGTTTCCCATCCCTGGGCAGGAGACCTGGTCCACATCCTGGCTGTGCAAATGGCACTGAGACTGGGCTTTAGCAGAACACGCTGCTGCCCAGGGGAGATGAGTCCTAGGAGAGACTGTTCAGTTCCCAGTCAATTAACTGATGCAAGTGGCCTCAACCATTTATAATCACTTCTGCCCTGGAGTATTTAATTTAAAGAATGAATTTGAATTTACTAAGTGAGGATGGGTATCGGCTCATACTGCCTGGACTAATCATATCATAGAATCACAGAATGGTTTGGGTTGGAAGGGACCTTAAAGACCATCTAGTTCCAACTCCCCTGCCATAGGCAGGGGCACCTTCCACTAGACCAGGTTGCTCCAAGCCTCATCCAACCTGGCCTTGAACACTGCCAGGGAGGGGGCAGTGACAACTTCTCTGGGCAACCTGGGCCAGTGTCTCACCACCCTCACAGTAAAGAATTTCTTCCTAATATCTCATCTCAATCTCCCCTCTTTCAGTTTAAAACAGTTCCCCTTGTCCTGTCACTACTTGCCCTTGTAAAAAGCCCCTCTCCCACTTTCCTGTAGCCCCTTCAGGTACGGGAAGGTGCTAGAAGGTCTCCCTGGAGCCTTTTCTTCTCCAGGCTGAAGAGCCCCAACTCTCTCAGCCTGTCTTCATAGGAGAGGTGCTCCAGCCCTCAGATCATCTTCGTGGCCCTAATTCAAAGCAGATTTCACAAGAGTGAGGTGCTGAGTAAAAATTAACTGAGTGGTGTGAGCTGGGGCAACTTCAGAGAAGTGAACTGGTCTGAAGCTGGTGCCTTGTCTTTCCCCATCCTGTAAGTCAAATTGTACACCTGGATCAGCAAAACGGGCTTTGGTGGTACCCAGGTTGAAGATAAGAGGGCAAACATATCAAGAGGGGTGTTGTTGAATGGCTCAGGCAAAGTTTCTTTTATTCATTCTGTGCAGAAGAAGGAGGTATTAGAGCACATGTTTAATTCCTATGAACTCCGTTGCGCGCTGAGTTCACACAAAAAAAAACAACACAAAGCACAATCAAGCACATTGTTATAGGTGGAGTTAGATTCCCCATATATCATAAATAAAAGTAGTACCAAACTGAAACAAAGCTCAGACAGATGTGTACGTACACATGCGAAACAGAAGTGATGGCTATCAGGGCCCTCCTGGAGTCCTTACAACACACTGGCGGTGGGAAGCTTGGGACCCTTCCTCTGCCTTTGGTGGAATTGTCTAAGCCACCCCTGCAGATGAAGCTTCAGATGAAGAGTTTTGTCTTAGCTAAATTGTTCAACACGGCCAGCATTTGTGATGTGTGTAGGGGGAGAGAGCCCCATGCCTCCCCACACAAGATAGGAGGTGCCTGGAAGCTGGCGCAAAGAACATTAAATGCAGCCGGAACAACTCGGGAGTGCTGACCGCAGCCCGTGCCCCAGGGAACTGAGACTGGAGAGAGCGCTCCAGCCAAGGATAAGAACACATTTTTTTGGTTCAGATTGATATCTTCTACAGAAGCCTTGTCTTCCTAAGAAACTAACTTCCTTTTCTAAGCTCCGTCTTCTCTTATCAAAAGACTGTTGTCTTTTGATAGGGCAGAAATTAAGCCGTTTTTCTACCTGTGTCACTTGAACCTGGGGAGAATTCAAGGTCCTGATAAGATGGGTTTTCCACATAGTCTTTTTTTCTTCTCACCATTTTCCCTTTTACTTTGATCTGACCAGTTCTGCTCTCACTTTCCAATCTCACTTGTCTCTCCCTCTGTAATGAGAATACTGATAGCAGATATATTATGTGATATATTGTGTCAAGCAGTCACAACACTCTCAGATCACTGTGTTATGGAATAAAGACTACACATGGCAAGTGGCAAGATTCATCCATGAAGAGTCATGACATTCTTTGATTGAGAAATAATACTCTCCAAGACAATCTTAGCATTTTTGGTCTCTGATACCCAAATTGATTTAAAAAGGAGATCATACATAATAAAAATTCAAGCTTCAGTAGCTAAGAAATCTGCAGTAAAATGTTTTCAAATGTACACAAGTGCCATTACATGGTATAAAATGGTTTTTGTAGCTAATTGCTTCTCTTATCAACAGCTGTAGCAGAACCTTTCTAAAAAAGTGTCCTGGAATGAGCAAGAGTACATCTTTAAAGATACCTCCTGTATCTTTAGCAACAAAGAACAACTCATCTTTTCTCAGTGGAAAGGGCCAGTCTCTGATACTTAGGGTTTTAATTAGAGTACAACTATGTAATGATGGTGCCTGATGGTTTCATGCTCTATGTGTTGTTAAGGCTGACTGCAGGCAGCCTAAGTCATTGAATCCGTTTACTTCCTACTTGGGCATGTTTCTAGCAAATACCTAGAAGTTTTGATCTATAGGTGAAGTTGTGACCTCTAACTGTGATCCAGCCCAGGGAAAACTGTGAAAAAACAAATCAGCTGGAAGCTGGTCCTGAAACAGAACATAGTTCACCTGAAAATTTTCCCTTTATCAGGCAGTGATTTGAGAAGATTTAACCCCATTGCAGAACCTTGTAATTCCAGCTCCTGACACTAGTGTGTTTCTGCTGGGTGCACTTTGGAAGGAAGGGGCCCAATAACCTAGATTACTAGCGAATATTTCAATCTGACAGCTCACTATCTATCTGACAGCAGTGCTGTGACAACACGTCTGGGTCAGATTCAACACTATTATGTAAACCACCAACCAAACCTTTTTTTGAATACATTAAAGGCTGCTTAAGTACAAAACCCGCCCATGCAAATCTTAAAATGCAGGGAAATATTTGGCTAAGGAGAGCTTTTGGACACCCCTTTGTGCCCACACGTTATAGCAAGCGATCACACTGAGAAACAGCCTCCACAAGAAACTCCTTTGCATTTCCAGCATCCAAGAAATGTAACACATGCCCAAATTCCTCTGGCAAGAGGAACAAACCTTAACTCTGACCTCAGCTGGAAGTTGGCAACGTCAGCTTCAGAATGGGAAGCTCTGACTGCCGGTACCTCTTGCGTGGAAGCAGGCAGAGGAGGGAAATAAGCTCTGGGAAAAAGTCTGCCTGGACAATGTGGGTTTTTTTTTCCAGTCTACAGCATAATATCCAACATTTCTTAAATCACTAGTTTGTATCCAGGACTGGAAATGCCATCTTTGGTTTCCGGGAAAGGGATGAAGGTGGTAGGACTCAAGGTGAGAGACCCCTGTCCCTTTTGGCAGGGCTCTGGTAGGTTTTGGCCAGTGGTACCAGACAGATGGTTGGTGTGATTGGAAGCTCAGCCATATCTTCTGGGTCGAAACCCTTTCTCAGTGCTTCTGGAGCCCTTCAGCTGCATTTCGTTTCTGACTCGACCATTTTGAGCTTGATTTAAATAGGGCACTCATAAGCAGAAGGAAAGGTGCTCACAAAGGACTTCGTAGCACTTTGAGTTGTTTTATATTAGCACCTCAGAGGCTATCTGTGCAGGCAGTGTGTCACAGCTCCTGAAACAACTTCTCATGTCACTGGTTGATCCTGTGCTACAGCCATTTATCCAAACCAGCCCTCAATCTGTCTTGGGCAGAAGTAGGGACACAGTGGAACTGGGAGGGAAACGGTGCTTGGAGGTGCCGCCTTCAGAGCTGTGGGGTATGGCAGTGGGACTGGATGCTCTGGTGTTTGAATGGCATGCAGCAGGGCTGGCTCCAGGCCAGGCACCAGGATGGCCTGAGAGACACGTCCCTGCTAGGGCAAGGGCTCTCAGCTCCCGATGCGATATCACTTATGAGGCATATTTCATGCCCTCAACGGTGGCCCCTCTCACCTGATTGTCATGTCAGTGTCACCGGTTCTTGCTGAATTTGGAACTCAGCAGCTCCCGGGAGCTGGAAGCATCTGCCTGGAGGCAGGATATTGCTTATCAGCATCTTGGTTCTTTAGGAGGCTGATTCTCCAAACTCCTGCTGAGCTGTTACCCAAAGGCTTTCATCTGAGACAGAAAGAAATACTTTGTGCCCCACTCCTAAAGGACTGCGGATTCTTAGGCCACCAACCAAGTAACCTAAACCGGCCTGCGACTCTGCCTGTCCTCCCTGGAGGCAATAGCAGAGCTCACAAGGTGCACGAGACAAGAAGACCGAGCAGAGAAATCTACTCTAGTAGGAAGCATGGGCAGGAGGGGACTTTACGCTAATGGAGTGGCCTTGGTACCATCCCATCGTCATTAACAGGATGATCGGCGCTGAAAGAAGATCAACCAAGTTCCTGTGATGTCAAAAGGATGCAGTGACAGGAGCCTCTCACAGAGGGCACAGATGGATGTGTCTGTGAATATTGTACCAATTCCTCACGTTGAAGCAGAATTTATTTACTAACAAGGTCTGTCCTTCCTTTCCTTAAAATGTGACATGGTGACAAATCTTGTGTAACATCATTAGGGTTAGTGGAGATACTTTGGATTTGCAGACTTTGCAAATCTAAGCAGACTTTGGCCCCTCTGCTTTTAAATGCTTCAGGAAACCTACACTCCTCAGGCAGAAAAAAAGCGGGCACAATACTAGATTTCATCATTTCCTCATCATTCAGTGTATAAGCAGGCAAAGAAAACACACATTGTGCTGTTTTAGAAAGGAATACTCTCTTTGGGGCCACCAAGTAGGAACATCATGTTTCATACATATGATATGCAAGGTATTTGATTATTTGTAAAAATCCCTGTGATTCAGCAGCACTGTGGGCTATGTGAATCAGAGGGTGATGTGAAGGGATGTTTATTTGAAAGTCTTGTCTCCCTTAGCAGCCCACATAATCTCTAATTCTCAGCAACCTGCTTCCTTTCTCCCAGAAACAAGGTCTTTCCTGCACAGCCTGGTTCCTGTACTCTGCCGACCTCCCTGCCTTGGATTTTGAGGTTTCCCATGGGTGTAGGTGAGATGTATGTTACCTAAGGAGTTAGGTTGAAGTACGAGTCCTCTGACAGGGGTGTAAATTATCTGAGGTAAGACTTACACATATGAAAATACTATTATTTGTGTTGTAAAACCAGCTACTGCTGCTGCTGGTTAAGAAAAACTTGCCCGTCACCTGTACCAAGTATCTGCAGTTATACCTGAATCAGACTGAGAAATGAAAGTCTTTCTGGAGACGTTCACAGAGCCATTGACTGTTACAGGAACAAACAGGACCAATGTCTGGTCTCCTGTATAACACATATGTCCACATTGATGCCTTTTTAACCTCAAGCTTATCTTTTACAGAATCATTCGCTCCTAGTATCAACCTAGATAGATGAGCTACTTGCAGGCATCTCATATCTCCCAATAGATCTGTGAGGGAAGGAGAGCTTGCCTCTGATTTTTAAATACATAGTCAGCTTTCATTTTTAAGGGACATCCAAATTCTTGTACTCTAAGCAAGGGGAACGGATAACAGTACAGAAAGAGGGAAAGATGGAAGAAAATAATTACATTTGTGTTACTTTAGTTTCAGTAATTTTATTAGTCATGGCCCCTGTGCAGTTACATACTGCTTTCTATTACCCACTTTCCTGTACTAGCTGCACTCCTAAGAGTAAGAGGCACAGTGGCCCATGACTGGGTAGGTCAGCATTTTTTATTTCCTTTCAGCTCACCCTAATGAAAAGCACATGCGTCCAGTAAATCTTGCCTTTTCCCTTATTAAACCAGTCGATGTTCATTACTGAGGTCTGTGCCTGGCTGGGTGGGAATCAATAAGATGATCCTTTTAATCGCCTTAGTAATCAACAAGCTATTTCTTATTTCAATCTCAGCCCAGTAGTCATTGAAATCCAATGATTTATCTGCATTACACACGCACTCACACACACACACTTACAGAGCAGGGAGGTTTTATGTGTGTACATGAGAGAGAGAGAGAAAGGCTACATTTTGCAATACACTTTAAATTATTGTGCCAGAGAAATACCCTCAATTTTATTATTTACTTCCTAGTAACCAGTACATGCATGCCTGAGATGAGTGAGTTGGCGTTAGATGATATGCCAGTGCCTGCAATGCAAAGGATGAAACTGCAGAAAAGAAAGGGATTTTAATGGAGGGAATGGCCAAGAAGATCATTACACCTGCCCTAAACCCACCTTCCTGATTTTTCCATCTTGTTTCTGTTTCTGTCTCATCTAGGCAGACAGCTGCCCGGAGCACACTGTGCTATTAGCTGGGTGAGTACGGCTCTGCTACGTAATCATGGGCAATTTTTGCCTCTCGGTGCCTCATCTTTCCCAACTGTAAAATGGAGACAGTTAGGCCGATTACATCCATAAAAACCTTCTAAGAAAATTATATAAGATCATTAGGTCTGCCACATAGTGTTGTGGATAACTGCACATTCACAGCTGGGTGAACCCTGTTTGCACTCTGCCTTATGTGTCCCTATGTTGAGAGCCTAAACATAAAAATATTTTAATCTCTCTTGGCTTTGCTCTGATTCATCTTGAACCTGTTGTGTGTGGAGAAGACAAGGGAAAGAGCTGCAAGACAGCAACAACGGGAACTGCAGTTTAAAATCTTCCACAAATGAGGGGTTGCTCACGCAAGGCTTTCTCACCTGAGAAGATCCCAAGATGTTACTAGGGCTGGTGGTCTGAGTAAGGATTGTTTGCACAAGTGAGCTAAGCTGAGCATTGCACTCTGGTGATGTTTCTGTCTGAAATTTAGTTTGACTGTCCAGTCAAAGTATTTGGTCAGGAATGGCAAAATCCTGACTGTGTTAAATAAACAGCAAGTGTTCAGTTTATTTTAGTGATTTTACCCCCTATTTTCTTACTGCTGAAAGATCATTATAGTATGAATTATGGAGTGTGTTAATAGATGGAAAATTGGACACAGGGACTTTTTCCTGCTAATTTATAAACTTTGTTTTTGGGAGAACAAAAAATGAGAGGAGAAGGAGAAAGGAAAGAAGTCAATGTGCGAGTGCATCAAGTGCGGGCGTCGGAGCATCTTTCAGCTGTGCCTCCTACGTAAGGCTGGGCTGTGTTTGGGCTGCAACCTGACACTGCCCCTTTCTCCCCCAAACAGAGCTTTTTCTCATAAAATTCACTCAGGCACTTCTTCTCAAGTTCTTCATACACTTTTCGCAAGAAAAAAGAAATCATTCATATCTCTCAAAGAGAGTCTCGGATTCTTCAGATATTTTCCATTATAAGCTTTTGGCACCATTATTACCCACAGATCGAGTTACTTTTCTGATCCCCCTTCTTTCATCTAGTAAAAATGGATTATTTCATTATTAGCCTGGAACCGTTACTGTTCACAGAGATCAGGTCTGTATATGAACAATGCCTTCCCCAGTATATTACTGAAAATCCTGTGGCTGTTGTAAGGTTTCCTTTAAACACTAGAACTCTATTTTTTTGTGAGATCAGCACGGCCGCACAGCCTCTGAAAGGACATTCCTTCTCTCTGAATTGTACAAAAGCTAGATACCGTCGTTTTCAATAGCTTATGGAAGATCTTAACTGGTGTTAATCCTCTTGCTAGTATGTTTGTGTATACAACATATATATGTACGTGTGTATATATATTTCCAATGTCTAGGCTAACATTTATTGCCATCTGACTATATTTTAATTGTTTAATTAACTGTAATTTAATGTTGCTGTTACATCAAATCTGTCAATCTATGAAAAGAAGTCCAGTGAAAAATGGCCAGCCCGAGTCACTCTAAAATTTCCTATTTGAATGGTTCAAACAATGGGAAAGAAATTTGGCTGTTGTGTTCCCAGTTTCTATTTTTCCTGTTCCTTCTCTTCCATTGGAAGTGTGGCCATCCACATGTGGATCTCAATTTGAGAAGCAGGGAACTCTCTGTAAAGAAAATGCAGACCCACATCATGAACTGAAAAGGGAATGTTTTCAGATCAGTGTTAGGAAATGGTCCTGCTCTCCTGTTTTCTGCCCCATTTGCTGGTTTCTATGGTGAAAACCACCCCCAGCATCAGAGATCTCACGATTGCAGAAATCTGTGAAATGGGGCAGAAATCTTGGTCTTGCAGGTCCCAGGACAGTGCTCTCAACCGCACGACTATTCCGTCTTCTCCCTCCGACTCCTTGATGCAGACAGCAGCAGTTGTAAACTCCGATCCTGCTGCCTGCACCTCTGCTCCATCTTCTCAAAGCAAATCATCCTCTTGTGCCCTCAAAACATTTTCCTGCTGGAGAGCCCCTGTCCTCTGAGAAGTGGGCTAAATCCCATCCATTAATTTTAGCAAGGAGCACCAATAATCCTGAGCCTGTGACAACTTCTAGATGCCAGCAACACGGACAGAGGCAGAACAGATGGAACGACAGGTAGAGCGCTCACTTCCCATCCCCACTCCTCTGAGAGAGCTTGAATTCTTTATGTCCTCCATGTGCCTGCTAATTAAAGTGTCTTATCTGTTTAGACTCCATCAGAACCTGTTTTCTACTTAATATGAGACAAATGGTTTACATAAGTAGAGTTCTGAGTTAGACACTCAGTTCCTACGTGAGCAGGGGTGATTCCAACATTTTTAGGATTTATTGTATAACGACCCGTTTCCTTCTGTGTTTAGTTTAACTAGTTTAATTGAGCACATTGCTTCTTTCTACTTTCTCGGTACCTCCTTTCTGTGAGTGCCATTTCCATCCTCATTCAAACTCATGCCAGTGAGGCAAGAAAAAATCCCAACCCACCATCGATTGCAGTTGCCTGGGTTTGATTCTGAATCTGGAATTTAGCAGGAATCCTCCGTTACGCTGAATTATCGCACAGAAGCCAGCGTAACATCTTTGTGGGATGTAGGCTCTTCCAGACTCTTTGTCCTCCATGGTAATGTCCCAATCACACTGAAGTGCTCCCAAATGTGCGAGGACTATTTAAGCTTTGTAAATGCCGTCCTCCAAAAATCACTCCACATAAATGTTTCATGTCTCTCCTCTGTGATGCACAGGCCCCAAACATTCAGCTGTGAGGGTGTTTATATTTGTGGAACTCTCTTGAACATTTGCTGTGGATTTCAAACAGCTGCTACACTGAAGCACTGGGAATAGTAAGATCATGAATATTCAGGTGAAGCCACTGGAATGAACAGCCGTTAATAGAATAAATGCCTAAACAGTTGTGTAAGGCTTATTAAGACCTATTGGGGCTGAGATAATAAATTCCCTCTTTGACATGTTGCAACTACTGTAGTTTAAACATTTTGGACCACCTCTTCAGAACTGAAAGAAAAAATTGTGTTAGTTCTGTGTGATAACACAATGAAACACCTGGAAGGCTTGGCGCTTGTATTAGGTTTGGCAGAGAGATTTTAACATGCTAGCTCATCCTCACTTAAAATCAGGGCACTGTTTATTGTGTTAGTTGTCAAGGTTATCCGAATTACACACAGTCCGGACCGGGCACAGTTATCTTGCTAGAGAATATATTTTTTTCCTATGTTCCCTTCAAGTTTGGAAATAATAATATTATACTTTTGCAATGGAGAAGTAATGTGGACAAAACTCTATCGCACAAAAAGAGAAACTAAACAGAACATTAAGAAAAGGAAAAAAACGCATTCAAAGTTGTCTTATCCAATGTGGAAAGCCAATGAAGTTCAGGAAACCTGCACCAATGGTCTGGGTCTCTGCATTCAAAAAAGATGGGCATTTCTGCAGTTGACGTGCCTGCTACGAGGACACCTTGGTGGTTGCAGTAAGCACAAAGCGCTGGATTTGTGTAGCCGCTCGGAGTATCAAGAGTGGTTAATTGTTGCAGGAGAACCAGCTTTTCCTTTGAATTTAGCTGTCACGTTGCATTATGCTGTGCTGTATCGCCTGGTTCTGGCACACTCTGTCACGAAACATAAAATCTGACAGGATGCAGCGTAACTCCTGCGGGTTAAAATTTAAAGGCAAACTCAGTAATATTTGATCAGTTACCTGCTGTCAGTTCAGGTGAAGAGCATTTGATCTATGCTAGCAGGGCTAGTGTGTTCGAAGCGAACTTGCACATGGCAACGCCGTGCTGCATTCAGCTCTGCAGCAGCTGTGAACTGGTGAGCCTTAGCAAGGCAGCTCAGCTCAGGTGCACTTTGAACTTAAAAATTAACCTGTTTGACTCTTTCTTAATGTTTTAAGAAAATGATCAAACTATACCCCTATTTACTAGTCTCTGTGGGTGATAAGCAGGTTCTGGCTAGTTGTTTCAATAGGAAAATCACAGGTTACCTCAAATATCTAAAAGAGTGACTTCATTCCACTGAAATCTGTACAAAACCCTGTTTTAACACATTGCGCTTTCTGAGGCCTTTCTGCAAGCAATGATGATCTTTTCTGATCTGGTTTCCTGAGTGATCTCAGATGTGTTTGTTGACTGCCCTCATGTACACAGCATACTGCATAAATCAGCCATCTGCATGAAAGAGTCAGAAGCTGGTCAGGATGAAATAAAAGTTAAAACCCCAACATTTCCATTCATTGCTTTCCCTGCACTCCCGTTTTTCCACGACCTGTTTATCAATACGAGAACCAAAGCTGTTTCGGAAACTTCTGTGTCATGGTTACATTTTGGGTGGAAGGAACAGATGGAATAGATTAATTAGTCAAACTATGTTTAAGTAGAAAGGCATTTCTTTCCATGAGTAGCCAAAGGCTAGAAAGAACATATAAGGAACAAGGAGAAGCGCCTCAGGACTTTTTGCTTGCTGGAACAGCTTCCCAGTTTAAGACTTTCAGCAGCATAAAGGGCCTTTGATTTCAGCTTCTATTAAGAAGTAGGTCAGGAGGTGCCTGATTTGCAGGAAGGCAACTGCTCCCTCCCACTTGTTAAGAGCAGCCACTCCAAAACATTTAACGCCTGTTATTTTTGTAGGGACTCTGGTATATCATGATTCCAACGGGCTAGTCCTGCAATATGAAAGGAAGCAAGTGTCCCCGCTGCTAGCATCCATCAGTGCATGCTCCTGCTCATCAGCAAGTGCCAGCCTAATACAATGCACCATCGTCTGTCTCCAGTTTTCCAGAGCCTCAGGCGAATACTCATTTCAACACCTCCCCATTTTTCCTGCTTGGAACAGAAGCCTTGCCACCAGCTGCAACAAAGCTAGGCCAGACACGCTACTGCTTTAGAAACTTAGCATGACTTTGTTTAACGTCAGTATTGATCTTTGGTGATACCACCCTAGGTGAAAAAAAAAAGCCCACAGTAGCAACTGGTTTAGAAATCCTGTTTCAGTAGTTAAGCACAGCTAACTCAAGCCTGGTATCACACGCTGGGCGTTAGCTGCAAGGCTTTTGGCTTGGATTCAGTCATCCTACCTAAGAGTAAATACTTAAGCAAGACACCTGCATGAGGGTTGTGGTCATAGTAATATCCCTTGCTAGCCGATAGAGAGAAACATGCCCATCTTGAATGTAATTTAGCTTACTTTATGGGCCTGCTTTTTGCCACGGACTGTAAAGGAGGTCACTGACGGACTTGACTTAGGTACTTGTCAGCTGAGCACCAGGCAGAAGAATTCAGGCCCTTCCTCTTGCTGGGTTGGTTTCGAAGGAACAATTCCCACAAATAATCATACGTACTAACTAAAACGTGTCATTCCACCTCTGACAACGTTTAGAGAATGTGTTTTAGTGCTGTTTCTATTTTTATTTTCTGTCATGGACAGGAGGGAAGATGGGCAGGAGTCTGGGATGGAAACAGTTATTTCAAATAACTGAGTCAGGAAACATTTTGGCCAAGAGGAAGATTTAAATCTAACCCAGATGTAGCTCAGTGGTGTCTGGAATAGGAGAGATGGTCCCAATCACAGAGTAGCACCCAAGGCTGGCTCAGGAAGCAAAGGGATGTCTGTCGGTTGAGGAGAAAACTGTTTGCGTAGCCCCCAGCCAAAGGAAATGTCCTGGGACTGCAGCTGGGCAGTGCGGGATCAGGGAAAGGACGGAGCTTTGAAAGCAAATCCTGCTGGCTGCTTTTCTTGTTGGCAAAGGAGCAGGGTCGATGTAAGTAATAGCAGGGTCTCAGGAGGAGGAAGAAAGGCTTTTACTTATTGCATGGTATCTGAGCGGCGGTCTCTGTGCCCGGGAACGAGCAGGCACAGTGTGCCCTCCCTCCCCGGGACAGGCGGGTGGATGGACGCGGTGCCCTGGGCTGAGCTGGCATGGTGTCACGCCGCTGCCACAGCCCAGAATGAAACTGGTGCCATCCCCTGCCTCACCATCTCCATCGGCCTGAAACAAGGAGGCAGTTGTGTATCAGAGAGGAGTCACCAAATGCCAGAGGCTGTTTCTGAGGTGGCAGGTATGCATGTGGCTATACATCCAGGTATATACGTACAGAACTGCTCACGTGGAGCTCTGGCCAGTGCTGGAAGCTAAGCAACAAGGCCACAAAAACTAAACTCTGAACGAAGCTTAGTTCTCCTGATCATTGATGGGCAAGTTGACAAATGGCAGCACAAGCCAGCAGGTGAGAGAAAACAGAAACGATGGTACGGAGGACTTTCTGCAGGCTGGCCTTTTTTTTACAAGCAGCTTTCTGAGATTGGCTTAAAAAAAATCCCTTTATATTCACCGTATTTGTCATGTCTTAGCTACAGTTATGAGGAGAGAGAAGGTGGGAAAGCAAGAAAAGAAGCAAGAAAGCGGTTGCTTTCCTGGTTATCTTGCAGTAACTCTGGGCCCTAAGATCTGGAATAAATCTCATGGTACAGAAAACACTATGTTTACTGAAAAAATGCACACTTTGTGGGTTTTAGTCTCAGCAAGACAGATGGAAAAAAAAAGAATAATCACCAGAGGTCTGTTTAGTAAAGCAATATACGAAAGATCAAAGAAACAACATGTAGATTGTAATGATCATTGTTAGATAATAAATAATAAACGATTTTTTTCAAATAGTGCTAAAGTGTTGAGAAAACCTGGCTCGCAGCTCCCCCTTATCCCATTCTAGTCACCTACTTTTTAAGAAAGTTAAAGTCATATTGTTCAAATCGCTTGGCTCCAATAGTAACATCTCATCAACAAGGTGATATATAGCAACCAGGGCCCTGCTGATTTGTAGTTTACGCTGCAAAAATTTTAACCTGGACTCCGAACATCTCAAAGCCTTTGGATGGCAGGGCTGAGGTGTGGGCACGATCTCATTACAAAATACAGGTTAACACCACCACGCTCTGTATTTATGTAATAATCCAGCTTGAATTCAGATCTTTCATAGAGCTGGAAAAGGGATTTTAGTCTTTTCTTACTTTGACAACCTCCATTGGAGGTGCACATCCATGCACAGGGAATTTAAGCCCGTGGAGAGTAGGTTTGCTTTACTAGTGGCCTTTCATGGCCTTGTTAGGAATGGTCGGTGAACCCTTGTGAGCTTTCATCCTGGAGACTGTAAACCGTGGCTGTATCATTCCAGGATGGGTGTGTGGTTAGTGGATTCCTAACAGCGTTCACTCACTTCCTATTGGGTTTTTCTTTCAAGGGAGGAATTAATGGAAGCAGGATTATTTTCAGAAGGGGGTTCTTTGGATGATAGCAAGTATGTGCTTGCTGGTGAGAGGGTTGTCGAGAGTGGGGACACGGGGTCAGGATCCCAGGGGATGCAGGAGTAACATCCCGGCAGGAAAGAAATGGAGCTCTTCTAAGTGAAAAATGCTGCTTGTTTGGGAAAGAAGAGTGTAATGACCTGGGTATAAAGTTCAGGGAATAAAAATGCTATTACATACATGCTCCTAACTTCAGTACTGCCTCTGCACATGCTTCTTTCCGGGGAAGGAGTGAGTGTAAACCTTTGCATGGTATGAAACACCCTGGGAAATGCCTTGGTTTACACGACATCCCCACTGGTGATGTCCCTGGGTACTGCATGTCTCTGCTGAGCAGGGTCAGCTAAACGCCGTGGTGACTGAGGGGTCTGCAAAAGATATTGCACAGCCTACTACAGCCACTCCAGAAGGTACTGCCACTTTGGGAAACCACTGTAACCATCAGTAATCACTGATTTTAACTCTTTGCTACCACTGATGTCTCCCCAGCACCTATTCCAAATGTGGCGAGTCTCTAGTGCAGTTGTTAGCTAGCACAAAGCTGGCATCAAGAAACCCCATAGCTGAAAAACCTGCATGATTAAAATACATAAATAAATAAATGTATTTCAAATATACTTCAATAATCACATAAGCCTGGCTGTTTTGCCTTTCCTTAGTAAAGGGGTATCCTTGCTCGTGATCTGGGCTCCATGGATACCATGAGCAACTCCAACTTTGTGCCTTTAATGCTTGCACTGTAAAAAACGCTGTTTAAATATTCATGCTGACCTCAGAACGCTATCCACTCGGCCATCTGGAGGACTCCCATACCCCGTCCAGGAGTATTTTATTTTGAAGGATATATTCTGATCACACCGGCTAAGCTAAATAGACCATTGGTCCATTTGTTTTGTAACTGCCATTTAGCTACCCCTCAGGATGTCAGCTCAATTTATTTGGGTGGTGGTGAACGAATTCTTCAATAAAACTATAGATAAATATGACCAAGCGCTGCGGATTGTTAGGAGGTTACTCATTCCCACTGTCGCTGCTGTGAAGTGACCTTGTCTGTAACTATCTAACCTTGCACCTTGTGATTCACATGAAAATTCAAAGCAAAACCCTGTCAGGTCAGAGTGAGAACCCAGCCTTGTGTTCAAGAAAAAAAGAGATTTCCTTGTTAAGGCAGTGTTGGGGCCGTGTACCGTACAGGGACACACAGTGCACGATGCCCTGGGCTAGCGGGAGAGTGAATGGAGAGGGAAGACACTTATTTAATTTGAAGTGGGAAGGAAAATGAGCAAGTGACATCAGAGAGGGCCAGGAAGAGGAGAAAATCCTGTGCAGAGCAGAGGACCAAAGGCAGAGGTGTCGTGATCCTGCACCTGGTCTTGCAAGGAAGGGCCAGTTCTTTGGGGCTGCCTGCCTGCGCTGGCTGAGATGGGAATAGAAAAGGGCCCCAGTTTTGTTCCCCAAATTCATCCCCCCAAAAAGGCACTATTTGGAGTAAATGAAGGATCATGGCCATCATGGTTTTCCAAGGGCAATTCCACTTTCCAGGGATCTGCAAAGTCACCCGAAACACATGCACTAGCCATTTGCTATACACTGTCTTGTCCCTGAGATGCTCCACTAGTGTCACTAACGTGAAGTTAGATGAATTGTTCAGGATTAACAATGTTTATTTTGGCCTTCTCTCCAGTTTGAGTGTGGGGGCAGTGGCAATGGTGCTATTTGGCTGATTTATTTATGTTAGGAAGGAGGGTGGAGGAAGGGGGCGTATATCCATGGTCACGCTGACTTTTTCAAGCTGCTTTGGAAGAAAGTGCATGCTTAATTTGCATTCAGACTGCATCTCTGGTTCCTATCTCTCAGCAATGCTTGAATAGATTGTGGTGTGTACAAACCTGGCAATAACTCCAAGCTGGACTGACAAGAGTTAGGAAACACTGCTTAATTCTTCTATTTCATTTTATTTTTTCGTCTTGCAGAGAATTTTATTCTTTGCTGCTTGATCATTTTCCCTGTGATTCATGTCCTTTCAGGAAACAGTAATTGATAAAAATAAAGCACTTTGGTTGTGAGCTCCAGCTAAATTCACACAGGCCCGCTTAAGAATCTATGCCCTCCATGCTGCATTTGTTTTAAGCTTCCAGCCTCCTCTAGACAGATTTTTTTTTTCCCCTGTGCAGGCACAAAAGCACTTTAGTCAGCACAAATTTGGAGGTAGAACAAAAAGCCTGTAATAGCATATCTCATGCTGCTATCAATTTTCCACCGGCGGAGCACTCCGGTACATGAAGTCCTTTGTCTATATTCAGAAGCCAGCTTCGGTGACATTACATGACCAACTACAACATTATAGCGTGTTCCGCACTGTTTTGAATTGTAACTTAAAAAAAAAAAAAAAAAAAAAAGAATAAAATAAAGAAAGGATGTCTTGGAATGTGGCCAGGGCATAATGATTTCAATTCTGAAGAAATCCGACAACCAATTACACTAAATTCAACATTTTCATGTACTATAAGTTTAAAATCTCCTCTAATCAAATAGGGAAGCCCTTTTTCCCCATTAAGCTATGGTTTTAGTTACCGGTAGGCCTCTAAAAATCTGTTTCTGCTTAAAAAGAAACCCTGAAAGGTTATATTTACTATATGTATAAAAAAGGGTTGAATCATACAATTATATATTTTAGAATACTAAAGCGATGTAAAAGAGGCTAATCATGATCCCAAATTCAATTTTCAAACCTTTAATTGATCCCATCCCAAAAGTAACATTCTATCTTAATTGCCATACTGAAATGGTTGCAATTACGTAAAATAAAACTATTCATTGGTAACTGGAAAAAGTCTTCTCATTAAGCACATGACGGCCAGCCTTGAAATAGTTGATTGCAAAAGGATGCAACCACTTTGCTTATGTTTCCTTTTCTGGTTAAACTCTCCTTCGCATATGTTGAGTTGGTTCCAAAAAACCACACACACACGACAGCAAATTGAAGATAGTACCACGACGCGTGTCTGGGCTCCCTGCACCTTCTTCAGGCAAAGCTGCTGCCTTGTAGGAGGGAAGAAAGGGATAGAAGGCAAAGTGTCCCCAGTGCTGACCTGCTCTCCTGGCAGACGCTGGGGAGTGGAGCACTCTGTGTTGTGTACAAGGTGCTCCGCGAGAGGGGAGCTCCTCTGGAGATGCTTTAAACCCTGCTCTGAACAAACTCAGGAAATAATAAGGGAGAACTTAATCCCCAGTTAAAACTGGAAGTGGTGCTATGGAGTACACCTAGGCAGTCCTGCTTCTATAACTGTCACGCAAGGCAGGACTAGGAAAGTTTGGTGTCTTTTCTGTTTGCTTGTTTGGAAACCAAAGTAAAAGCAAAGGAAACTTCTGGTTTTCTGGAAGTTACAGTAGCTGTTGGTGAAGCAAGAAGACTGGCAGCTTTTTTATTATTGCCAGGAGAGACTGAGCCACTCTCAATTTGACATCAACACCTGCGTCACTTGGAACGCTGCCTCACTGGATGCACATACCATGTCAATAGTTATGAGGTGCTTATTCATTACTAATACTCTTATTATTCAACTTTCGTAAGATATAACTGTCTAGCAGAGAGAAGCATGTCCATAAGAGTTCACTAGAATTAGGAACAAGGCACAAGACATTCAGCTGCGATGGCAGCAGATCACTGGGACAAACTATTGCAGAGATGAGAAGAACATCTCTCTCTTTATTTCTAATGCCTGTAGACTAGCGTCTACAGTCTGTGGCATACAGGAGGTCAGACTAGATGATCAAAAGCTATGGCCTTAAAAACTTAACAGAAACATCTTCCAAGTAACTCTCCAAGTAAATCCATCAAGTGGAGTATTGAAAATAATCCCCTTCTACAACATGGAGTTTCCACAGTGAGTGCCATCATCTCTCTGTTTGGGTGCAGGTTTGGACCTCTGTTGTACTTGGGACTGTATAAATGCAGTGAAAGGACAGTCCCTACCCCAAAGAGCTCATGTCTGAGTGGAAGATGAGATACAGAGTAGATACAAACAGATGGGGAAGCACAAGGTAAGATTGAAATGATTATGTGTTTAATAAGCATCAACTGCAGCACGCCAGCTGTAGTTTCTCGGTCAAATTCTTGTATATACGGATTAAATAAGTACTCTAGTTCTATACTAGCAAATCTCAGAATGCAGAACAGGTCACTGGACATGTCCATCCCTTAACCTGATATGCGTACATCTATCCATGCTACATATGCTTATATGATCACAGAAAATAGATCCTTTAAACATCTAGGAGATATAATTAAAGTGATATAGGTGTCTGAAAGTTAGCTATCAGAACCTAGCTTTCTGTTTCCCTTTAACAAGAGGACTTAGACATCCAATGGTACTTAGCTGTCCAAGTCATTTAGGCATGCCAGTGCAAGCCAAATATTGCCTATATGTATCTTTAAACATCTGAGCCTTTGAATTGCAGTGCTATGTGGTGATGCATAAATGCCTACTTGGACATAGAACAAAGATACTTGAGTAGCTGAATAGGCAGCATTTGGATTGTACAGAGTACACAGATACTCTGCCTAATGAATGGCTGTTTGCTCGCTTGATCAATAGAAAAAAAATTGCTCTTTCTCTTTCTGAGCACACAGTACTTGCAGTAAGGAGGACATGTATATAGAACCAAAAATCTATTTCACAAGCACTTGAGCAGACTTGTGAAAATAGAACCAGTGCATCCTTTTGCTGATGAAATCTTAAGTAGTGATTATCACTAGTCCTGCAGACGTTTGGGATCTGCACTAGTCCTGAAGCGTGCAGGCTGGTAAAGCAGGATTCTGAGCCTGACCTACTTTTGTCCCTACCTCGTTCCATCAGACCTAAATCCTGGTCCTGCACTCAGTCTGGAAAACTGTTGTGAATACAAATGATTGCAGGCATTGCTGATAGACTCAGGAGACTGAGTTATGTATTTACTTGAACTCAGCGCCCTTGGGATATTCAGGGACTTTAAGGTCATGCAAAATTGTTCCTCTAGCAATATCAATGCACTTTTGTGCACATCAGCTTTGGAACAGCTTCAGGCTTCTGTGGAGGATTACTCTTCACTCAAAGAGGTGGTAAAACTCAGCACAAAAATTAGTATCTGAAACTTTCCCAAACTTTACTAAAATAGAAATAAGAGGCCATATCCTTAGCTAGCATAATCTGGTGCAGATCAGCTATATGACGAAAGGTCAGCAAGGCTTGCGTTTATTTAGCTGGCTGACCCACCTCTCCTATTGATCATTTTTGCAGCTGAAATCATCACGATATAGTTTTGTCTGATGTAAAAGGAAAGCAAATGAAATGTCATCAACTTTAAATACAACAAAAACACAGATCATTATTCAGTTTGGCTTCAGAGCACTTCTAACAAATCCCTGAGCTGTGAACGTCTTGCGATTTCAACATCATTTCAGCTTTGCATTTCTGCTCTAGCACAGGGAAGACTTCCTTTGGATAGTGTGGGGAAGTCTTCTCTATCAGTGCCCTTGGTCCTAATGTCGCTTACGGATGAGACAGCTGAGCCAGCGCCAAAGCAGGATCGATTGAAGATGTAACCTTGTGAAGAGGTAGGGGCTGCCTAAACTACTGCTTTTGATGCCTGACTCTAACTGGTCTAATTTGGGTCCCCAGTAATACACTTGCCTTCTCTGCCAGGTAGATGTTTGCTGTATCATTTTCCTTAGGTATGGACTTTTATGAGGGTTTGTCACCTGATATCAACTGCAACAAAAATGTGCAAAGCTCAGCCTGAGCAAAAGAGAGGGAGAACAGGGAATGCAGGTTGCTCATGGAGCAAGGTGCTTGGCTTCATTTCTGTTCAAGTCAGGATTTGGTAGGCAGTGTCTAATTAATGGGGACCTGCAAAGAGACCAGTTGCTGTCTTGTGATAGAGAAAGGACTTTGTTCTTCATTTCAGTCCACTGGTAAAAATGCCTAAACTAGAACGCTTGCAATTTGAGTTTTTGTCACCTGACTGAGGTTTTGGTGAGTTTAGTCACTCATACTTAGGGTTGTGTTTGGCTACTTTCATCCTTCACCAGTTCTGTCCTTCTCCAGCTGTCACTAACAGAAATACAGGGGGTAAAAATACAACCAAGAAAGACAGAGGAGAGATGGTGGTTCAGATTTGCTGAGTAGCCTCAGATGTAGCAGTGCAGAACTGGCAGAGCAGGCCTGCTGTGCAGATGCAGCCATAAAAAAAAGGACGATGAGTGAAACCGCTGCTGCACTATACTTCTACGAAACGTTTGCCCACAAACATTATGAATCCCAGGTAAATCGAAGAGGGTCGGAAGCAACAAGTGCCTTGCTCACAGTAGTGGTGGGCAGTAAAGCAGAGGACTGTACCGCTTACCAGGGGCAGGTAGGAAGTGAGCAGAGAGCTGGGGCTGGCCCCCGGCTGCTCTAATTCTCACCTTCCTTGTCTAACTGCTGTGCAACGCCGAGTCTTTCATCTTAAACCCTCCTCAATTGTCTTGAAAGCGCAATCTGATAACACTGCCATGGAAACTTCAGACCCATATGGGGTCATTGCATTAAACCCCACATAATAAAGGAGATATTTATGTCCTTTCAGTACAAATACAGTTAATAATCACCGTTAGAAACACCAAGAAAGGAGAGCACACAAAGCAGAGTTAGCTCCACTTGGAGTGTAGATTGCATAGTACTCCAAGATGAACGCATGTTGTATTCTTTCAATGGGTATATTTAAATCTGTGTTTTCTTTAATTTAAATCTGCACTATAAAGATCTCAGCAATTTGAAACAAAAGTATCCTTTAAAAAAAGAAAAAAAAAATGACATGATAGCATCCTTCATGCCAGGCTGGCCCTGTTGTGATTTTACATTGAGGGTGCATTTTAATTGATGAAATGTGCTACACAGCACAACTTGAAAAAGTAACAACCTTTAGTTACCATTTGGAAATGTGATGGAGGTGCCAGAAGTTAAACTCTTAGGACTAAATGAAATAACAGAAGCTCCCTATCCTTTCTTGAAGACGCTCATTAGTTTTCACTTTCTCACATTCTGTTTGCCATGGATTTCATCCAAGAATGACGGATGTAGAGTTATTAAGCAAGTGATAGTTTCAAAACTCCAAGTGTCAGTGCTCAATGTGGAAGCTCAGTTACCTTGCAGAGGACAAGAGGCTTAAGTACCAGTACCCCAGAGCTGGCATCGTCGCAGAGGGAATGATCACATGGAAAGGTACAGTCAGCACAGCCTGAGAGACGCAAGTCAGTTATAGGAATGGATGAATAAAAAATGAAGAATGTTTGAGGAATAATCTGGTAAGTCAGTTATAGGAACAGACAAATAAACAAATGAGGAATGTTTGAGGAATAATCTGGTATTTAAGTGCTTCAGCACATGCAGGGAACTGAAAAAAAAAAGGGAAAAAAAAAGAGAAGAGGCAGTAGTATTAATACGCAGAAAGCAATGAGTAAGTACCTTTTCGTACATTCAGTCCAGGGCTCGGATGCAGGGATATCTCAAATACTATAAGGCCTCTTTGAGGGAAGAGGCAAATCACTAATGTTTCTGCTTATCGGCTTAGAAGAGAAATCTGCATGTACAGGTCGCTCTTTTGACTCCTGTGGGCCTGCTGACCAGTCATGGGCCATGGGACGCACTCCATGGATGAGGTACAAAAGGCTCCACTAAATGAACCTGCTGGAGTACTCAGAGAGCAAAGCAGTACCTCAAAGCACGGCCTTCTCCGACTGGGAAGCAGAAAAGCAAAAAGTCCATGTGATCTCTCCCCATTTTACCTTCCAAGTGACAACACTGCCACAACTCCCTCCTTTTCCAAAGATTTATCCCTCCCCAGCCCGAGATGGACATTTCATCTGGCCCTCTTTGCTTGTATTTCCTGCCGCATGCTGACACTCTGAACAAGTCAAGCCCATGTGTCAAGCTAGACTCAACCCAGTCCCGTTTGCTTTTTTTAATTGCTTTTCCTCATGCTTTTGCCCTTGATGATTTTGCTCATAAACTAAAGCGGAAACAAAAAATAACACTGGAAAAAGCTGGTTATGTAGGTTTTTTCTGTCCTAGATGCAGTAAAACCTAACAGGGGTCTAAGTGAAAAGCCTGTTCAGCAGTTTCTTATTTGATTTCCAGGCTCAAGTGATTTGATGTGTGTCAGCTTGAATGAGACCCTGCAGCTCTGGAAGTCTACCTAGTCCTGGCAGTGGTTTAGACCGGCAGAACCCTTTCAGAGCAGTGGCTCAGTAACAGGTTTCTGTTGTCAGCTACAGAAAGGCTTGCAAGGATTTGGCTACCTGCAAGCTGAGCCTGTTTTTCAGTTTGTTTCAGCCAAACAGCTCAATTTAAACCTCTGTCCACAGCACCCATACACCATTTCTTTCATCTCCTTCTAATTCTGCTTTATGAAAATAAGTTGCTCCTGAATTTCTTACATTCAAGCATTCCTTTTCCAGGACAGCTAAGTGGTGACAATCTATTTTTGCAACATTGCCTTCTGAGGAATGAGTTTTAGGCACCATAATTCAAGGGATGATAGAGATTAATTCGAGATAGGTCAGGGCAAAACAAGAAGAATGATTGGAGTGGGAGATAACATGACCTGGTTGTGGATGGGAGAAGGGTTTATTTCTTTCCTCTCTGTAGCTTCCTTTTTTCACATTTGCAGGCCTTTTCCCTGTTTCCTGCAGAACACCCCTTTTCGAGATCCTAGTGTCCAGTGTGGATGAGAAGCAATGGGTGCTGCAAGGAGACTTTGGAGTTTGAACATCTTCTGTAAAGCACTAAAACTGGTTGTCTTGAGAGGTCACAGATTATTCATCACTGGAGGTCTTGACAGCATCAGAAAGCTGACCATGCTTTTGGATACTGAATGTACTAGGTGACCTCTTGGGCTTTTTTCCAGCAAAATTAATGGCAAATGCAGAGGAATGTTTTTCCCCACGAAACTAGAATCCTGTGACATTTGCCACCAGGCTGAGTAAAGGACCCTTTCAGGGGTCTTTTCTCGAGGGGAAAAAAAATTATTTAAGCCTTTTCCATGGTGTCTTGCATGTGAGTTAGTAGCTAGTCCCTATTCCCACTCACTGGTGATTTTAAAGCCCTGTTGCAGCAGCTACTCTGATCTGGCAGTTCTCAGCCTTGGCTTTTGTTGCGGCTTTCCCACTCCCCCTGATCCTGTCTTCTTGATCTGCTCTTCTGGGCACCAATTGCTAGGCCTTTTCTCTGGTTTGGATTCATGCCTGCATCTCAAACTCATCACTATCCTTTCCCATGGGTTTACTGTCAGATCCTTTGTGTACACAGTCATCTTTCATTGGGGGCTTCAGACTGTCTCAATTTGTCTCGTGTTCTCTAGCATATTTTGGGCAGCCCTGACGGTATTCTCCAAATACGTATTTTGCTGGAAGTCCACACGTTTATTCTTCACCGGTTTTAGTCTCCCTGTAACCTTAATTAGAAATGTAATTAGATGATGGTGGCTATTCCTTAGGAGCTCCCAAGCATGCACTAATTTATAGCCCACCATTACTCAGTACGAGTCATAGAAAAATCCATTTGCTGTAACAGCTGTTGCAGGGCATGGATGGGAAACAAGGTGGCAGGCCATTTCTAGAAAGGTCCAGAAGAAAATGAGTGTGATTGAATGGTTTGAATGTAATAGAATGCCTTCAGAAATGGACGAGGGCTGATTTATCTCCGCTCTACCATTTATACCATTATAATTCTTGCCAATAAGAATTTTTAACATACGGTTTGCTGATGGGTTCATGAAAACAGGGCTGGTCTGGACCCTGAGAAATCCCCTGTGAGATCCTCTGTCCAAAAGCAGGCTTGTTTCTGGCAGAGGTTTGTCTAGCATATTCTTTAACATGCTCTGCTACTGCATCCTGGGTATGTCCTAAGGAGATATTTTCTGAATGAAAGAAAGACAGCAAGGTCTGGAACAAGAACAGGAGCAGCAATAACATCCTACTGAGAGTCAAAGCATCTGAGAGCTTCCAGTGGGATGTTCCTGATAGTCCTAAGAGTTGGTGCAGAGTAGTAAGAGTGGGTCTGCACCAGAGTTTTGAAAACAGTCGTGGAAGAGAGAATTTCTGTCCCAAAGAGCTTACAGAAATGATAAGCAAGCTTTGTATCCATTTCAGCTTGAGGCTTTTTTTAGGCTTTGTGATTTGATTTTATTTAACCCAAATCAGATTGTCCATCTTTAATATTATTCAGGATTGTAGGAAGGAAATGCTTTACAATGGCAGATTTTATTGAAAATTGCTAAATGTGGGCTGCAGAGTAATGCACTGCTCCTCCTTGGTCCATGATAGGATCATGCCTGCCAGTTTAGTATGATTCTGGGCTAACACAGATACCTTCAGCCTGAATGTAGACTCAGATTCAGCTCTAACTGTATTGTCATGCCCAGCTTCTATAGATGAAACCCGTCATCCCATGGTTAGCATTAAGATAATATACATTTCAAAACAGCCCGCCAACATCTTCACTACCAGTATAATTTCCACTGTACAGGTGAGACAGGGTGAACGGAAGGATCTCTTTTGACTGACGTTGAAATACATGGAAAAACTCACACTGACTTCATAAGAAGTTAGATCAAGTTCCAAGGCTGCACGTCAACATTTTACTGAGTGGTCCTGGCTCTGCACAGGGGCCCCTACATCATGTTACATTTCTTTGCAGAAAAAAGGATGTGGGAATTTTTTACCCTTCCACAGACAACTCTCTTTGGAAATCACATTTGTTTTCTCTGTAAATGCCAGAAAGAAACGGATGTGAAAAGCTCAACAGTCAACTCTAAACTGCCTTTTGTGCTGGCATCATTTTTTGGAGGGGGAGGAAGGGAGTGTGCATGCACATGCACTCACAGCTCAGGTCTTAATTCTATCTCCAGATGCTGTGCATAATCTAGAGGTTTATCTTAATGAATTATTTCTGTTATTACTGCAGGCAAAGTGAGATTTAATTTGATGTGTGATATATCCCTGGATTAACTACCCTTTGGTTTTATTTGCTCCATAATGGTGAATTTTTGTTTATAGACCCATTTTGTAATTACATCCCTGAGCTCAGAAGGGCTACAGCAATGCTGCTCCATCCTATAGGAAATCAGGATCCAATTCCCTTCTCCCAGTCCTGTTGTCAGCTGTGGCTAAAACAGAAGCTGCACAATATGATGTTCACCATTTTGTCTTGCTTAATAGCAGCTTTACAGGACAAAGTACATCATTGAATTGAGGGACTCTCCTTGCCTGAAAAGACTGCAATTACCACTTGAGAGGCATATGCAAAATGGCAGAGAAGCTTCACCTTGAGAAGTGACAACAATGTGTGTTTTAATGGGTGCCAGGAACAATCAGTTGGATCCTTCGTGATACCAGTACGCTGGAAGTGTCACAATACCACAGAGGCTCCAAGGTGATAGAGGGAACTGTGGGCCGTGGGAGCGTGTGGAGCAGAGGTTCATTAATTCCTTGTTTCCCAGCTGATCTCTCAGTGGGAAGCTAAGCCTTCACCCCATGCTGAAAGATGTGTTGCAGGCTGGTGGTCATGGCACTGGGAAACTCTTCTCCCTTCCTCCCCCATCCAGTCCAGCCCAATCCCTTCCCACCTCTTCTACCCAGGAGGTTTAGGACCAACATGCCTCTGCTGCTCATATTCACATCTCTAGCACTTTCTTGCAATACCTCCAGTTATGAGAAGAGAAAGAGGAGCCTGCCCCAAATCCAGCTCATCTACTGCCCTGGTGTTGGCGTGGCAAAGCCATGGGGGTATCCCATCCCCGGTATGAGGGGGGAGAGGGGCCGAGGCACAGAGGGCTGAGATCCCACTGCAGCTCTGTAGAGAGCAGGACATGGTGGTGCGGTTGCAGAGGCTGCAACAGCACCCGTACCTAATCCCCTGGTAACATATGGTATTGCATGCACGCAGAATCGTGTTTCATTGCAATCACAGTGATCTTAATTAGTACTACTTATAACAACAGAAGTCAGTGTAAGTACCAGGAAAAGTAAGTGGAAGCAAACAAACCCATCTGGGTATTGGTATGCCCCTTGGAAAGGGTGGGGGTTTTCTTGACTTTTGACTCAAAGCAGCATTGCCTCGTCATGCGCTCCAGCTTGACCCTTCTCTCATGAGCACGCACTCAGCTTGCTGGGAGCACGGACTGATCCCCTCCCTCCCAGGGTGACCCACGCCGGAGCAGCAGAGCTTTGCTCCTGCTGGAGCCCTACATGATGGAGCACTTTGTGAGTGCCCTGGAGTGGGGACCTCCACGGGACAAGCCACTGTGAAGTTCAAGCAGAAGGTCATGATTTTCAGGGAGGGAAGTGCTGGGTGCAATCCCTATTCAAAGAGAGTCACGCTAAAAAATATGCATATTTTCTAGGTATACATCACACTGAAGACAAAATGTTTTTTTTACTGGCAGACAAGAATGTCTGAGGCCATTAAATTGCACCGAGCCAAAGCCTCCAGTTCGTAAAGAGCGCCTGCAGATTTACGTTACACGACATGTAGTTGTTATTGCTCCTGACGTGTCAGTTCTCATACACTTCCATTAAAAGTTTATATCTGCTTTTTTTTTTTCCAGTTAATAAAATTAAATGTTGGAAAGCCAAAGTGAAAAAATAAAATATGTCAGTCTTGCTTGGACCAGTACAAGATGGGATATTCAGAGCTGACACCAAAGCTGTCTTCAAAATCACCTACTGTTCAGAGCGCAGTGTACTAAAACTCAGCTTCCTGCCTTTTCCCAGTTAAAACCAAGCCTGGAGTGTTGTTTTACTGCCTTGGGAGTGTGAATTTCAAATGGCCCTTAAGGGTGGAAAGTGATTTAAAAATATTTTTCTAAGAAATCCCAAAACACAAGCAGCATTTTTATGAGAGAAAAGCTAGGAGTATGCGTGAACATTTGCAAACATATCTGAGGGATGCAAGGAACATAAATCCAAGGACTTTAAAGTTGTCAGGAGGCCAAATTCTTGTTTCCTTTACCCATATGAGTAGTGTTGCTCAAGTCAATGGCTTGAAACAGTTTCTGTAAATAAAATGAGTATGACTTAGCCTGAAGTCTACAGAAAATAATATGAATAATCTTTCTTCCCCCCCAGGAGGAGAAGCCAAGCATTCCTTGGCTTGGCCTGTCCCCGCACAGCCCGTGGGGCAGGATCCACCGTGCCGCTGCCCCACGTACCGGGTGCCCTCATCCCCGCTCTCCACACGCCTGGCTCCCTGCATCACGCGGGTGCTGCGGGGTTTTGTGGCCGTTCCCAGCTGCCTGGCCCTGTGCGCAGGCACAGTGTCCAGGGCTCTGCCCCTTCTCTGCCCCTTCCCAGTGGCTTTGCTGGATGAGGGAGGCAGCACTGGGATCCTCCACCTATTCCTGCTCCAGGGCTTAAGTGGAGTGAAGAGGACCGTGGACCAGAGGGGAGGAAAGAGGACAGAGGCTTTCCACACTTCACCTTTCTCTGCACGTTCAGATTAGGGCTGGGGACAGTCAAGCCCTTTCAGCATTGGCTTTGATTTTCAAGGCCAGAAAGGACCATTATGATAATCCAGTTTGACCTCATCCACTACTGAAAGGGACTGAGTACCCAATAACGTGCTCAAGAAGTTAAACGGAGCTTGCCTAGATTTTAAAAGCTACCATAGAGAATTTATGCTGATAATTATAGCTCTGCTACAAATTTCTGGAGAAAAAATGTTGTGTGTTGTTTTTTCCCAAGGAATGGATGCTTGGTCCGCTACTCGCCTTCTGCTGTAGCAGGTCATTTACTGATCCTTTTTTCTATGCTAATAAGGTATAATAAATTTAACACCACTAAAGAAACTATAAAGACTTGAAGACCATTATTACAGATTTTGTATGTGCAGTGAAAGGCAAATTGTTTGCCACTATTATTGATCGGGAAAGGCTGAGTTAATGTAATTGCAGACCATAAAAGGAGGAAATATAATAACAAAATAAAATTAACATACCAGTCACAGAATCTGAACTCAAAAAGCCAATAAAAGACGTGTAATAAAGCACTCCAGAGAAATGAAACTATGTCACAGTGAATATCAAGCTATTTACCAAAAAGTGCAAATACCAACTAAGGCGTTCCTCACCCCTCAGGCACTCCGTTATGTCCTGTCTACACTCACTGATTTACAAAATTAGTAACTGCAGCTAAAACCACGTGTCACCAATTGCAAAGCCTCAGCAAGGTCTTCACCTGCCCTGCCGTGGAAGCACGTCTTTGGAGTCTTACTCTGGGGTGCAGAGTAAGGAATCGGAAAGGAGTTGGTCCAGAAGGAAAATGCTGGTGTCATCAGCTACAGAGAGAACAGCTAAAAACGGAACGTTTCGCAGGGAGCTGGGCTCCAGTTACACGGGGATACAGGATGTCCTCCAATAAAAGTGCCTGTTTAACCAGTACCCTGTTGGGAGAACAACGGTGTTCTTGGTGTCAAAAATCATGAGTCAGACCCCACAAAAATCATGACATTGACTAGAGAATCAGGAGACTGAACATCAGCAGTTGAATCTATGTCCTTCGTATTTGCAATACGACTTCTTTGGACTTCCCAGAGTTTGGCTTTTCAAGCTTTGCTCTGTCTCCGTGAAGACTTGGATTGTATTTTATTTTGTGCCAAAGCTGAGGTTAGTGACATGTTCAGCCTCTGGCAGTTCTGGCCTTTGAGGAGAAAAGCCTGTTATAACGAGTACGTGCTTGCAGCAGGGGCAGAACCAGAGGTTTGTGGCAAATCAGCTAAAAGCAAGAAAATGCTCTTATTTCTCAAGATGTGCAGGTTAATGTACTTCAGCAACTGATACACTTGAATCTATATTTTAGCTTATAGGTTTTGTTAAATATTATATGAAGGGAAACAATGGTTTCTCCCTAAATCCTTGGGCAGGCTGGATTTCAGCAACTGCTCTGGAGGATGCTCTGGCCTCCAGAGCAGGCTGAAGGTGCACGCCTTATTAGCAGTAAAAAAGGAAAGCACTCACATTTTCTTCATGTACAACAGGATTTTCTTAGCACTTTCAGTCCAGAATGGGAAGTAAGAATATCCTTTTAATGTGTCCATCCAAAAAGAGGTAAAATATAGATCTTTCATGGGCTATATATTTAAAAAAGAAATGGTGCTTTTAAAATGGGATGTCCAATATCTGGTGACTAATGGATGACAAAGAGGTTGCGGGGTACTTTATTAAATGTCTCTGGAGACAAAGAAGTCGATTGCTACTCACCAAGCTGATTTACAATGATTAAAGATTTCTATTTGTAGGAACCGCTCTGGCTTCAGTCACCTCCTCTTGCGGCTCAGGGCACGTAAGAGATAGAAAGCTTGGCTTTTTCAAAAGGAAGGAATTTCTCTCTGAGCTCGGACCGACTGTATTTTTCTGGTTATCATGACAATCCTATCAGACTAATGGGCTGACGGCCCCAGAACAGCTCAGCTATCTAGGAAGGGAATGATGCGACCTCGAAGAATCATTATGTCATATTTGGTAGGAGCTTCGTTGTTTTATTGGTACCATTCCCTGTGCTGAAACCATTCGAAAATGAAATAAAATGTTTCTCTGCATTTATCAGTTGTGAGAGGGAGGAATGTACAGTTCCACCTGGATTGCTGCCAATGGAGGAGAGAAACGAAGCCAGGACAGAGACTGGGGAGTGCAAAGGAAATGCTCCGGAGTCACTGGCAAGCCTGGGTCAGGGGTCGCAGCGTGGCTGCGTAGGAGATCAGAAGGCCCAGCTGGCCCAGGCAGAGATAAAGTCTAATTTCTGCGACACTACTTGCTCTGCTTGAGCTTTGCTTTCTCTTCATATTTTTTGGTGGCACAACCTACTTTACAGCCCTAATTCTCAGCCTGCACTTAGGACACGAGCTCCCATTTGTTCTGCTCTGTCCTGAACTCTCTGTTAAGTGGAGATCGGGAGAGAAACGCCATAAGTGAATCTCCTCCTTCCCTAAACCTGACATTATTACCACCATGGTACTGGAGGGAGGCTGGGAGTGTACTGAAGATAAATTTGTAATAATCAAGGTCAGAACTAGAACAACAACAGATAAGAGACCAGAAATACCATTGCTGGTTTGCAAAGCCCTGTTGCTCCACTGCCTTGCGGCGTGCTAGCAGCTAAGATTGCAGAGCGATGTATTTGCTGATGCAATACCGAAGGTGGACAAAACAACTGCACTGGGGGAAGGCTAAATAAAGGGGAGCTGCAGCTTCAATGAAAAATACTCACAACTTGAAACTTGTGATGGGCTTGTGAGTGTGACAGAAGCCCTGGGGTTTCCTACAGGACACCCACTGATGTGAATAGCAAGGTCACAATGGATCCCAAGGATCCATCAATCACTGGAGCACGGACCGCAGGCACGGCATAGCTGGAGTGACACAGTCACTTCCATAGTACTGGCTGAGCTGGGCTGCTTGCGCTCTCGTGCCTTTAAATGAAAGCAGATTATTACAAAAGGAGCTCAGAAATGTTCTAGCATGACAAAGGTGTGTTATAGCTCACCACACCAGGTCTTGCATGTGCTTCTTCCTACAAAAACACAGGAATTGGTGAAGCAGCTGACTCGTCACTTCTTTGCCCTAAAGACAGATCGCAATTTAACAAGAGGAGGTACTTTAAGGCCATAATTTTATAGGATGAAGGTATCAATTCTCTGTCTTTCCGTGGATAATCCTGTTATGGGATAACGTGATTTTAGGACAGTCCATTCAAAGGACAATCTTTTCAGCCTTGTCTGACTGAAGTCTCTAGGTCCTTCATAACTCATGCAAAGAAAATGGGAAACTCTTAACTTTGTATTAATTACAACTGTTGAGCTGCATTTCAGCTGGTTTCACTAACATGTTGCACAGCATCTATACAATTTATTGACATTCCCAATTTAACTGAATTATGCAAATATAGTGAAAGGGTCGTTACCCAAAGCAGCATGCCACATTTGCATACTGCTGTAAAACATACCCATGCACACCAGCCAGAGGTGGACCTGCTCACACCACTGTATTTACCTGCTGCTCTTCCCGCTGGCTTTACCTTCACAGCATCCTTACAGAGCAGCGATGTGTTCCCTCTGATGTTTTAAATGTGGGTAAAGTGAGGAACAGACAGACTAAAGGAGTTCCCCAGAGCCGCTGTGAAAGGTAAGAACTGAACTCCCATGAACCAGAGCAGTGACAAAAACATCACTTTCTCCCCAGTTTGCCCTCTGTTCATTTTCACTAATAATCCCCATGGAAGGTGTTCATTGAAGAGAAGGTTTTACACTTCTAACTTCCTAGCTAGTCCCCAGGCATTAATTTTTGGCTCACTGTATGGAACACTAGCGCACTAACAATGAAAGGAATTTCACTTTCTGCCAAAAATTAACTGAGATCTTACACATCAATGGGGTTCTCCAGAAGCAGACTGTCACTTGATTTGCTTTCTAGCAATAAAAACTTGGTTCTTTAAATCCAGACAAGTCCAGTTCTTTCCTCAGCAAGAGGAAATATTTCTGCAACTGATGCTGAAATTTAGTGATGTTATTTGTATTTACTGCAACAGCATTTAGGAGCCTGAAGAATGGACCAGAAGCCTCCTGTGATAGGTGCTGTACAAATAGAGTATAAAGAAGAGTCCCTGACATTAGTAATGCTGGTTAGGGAGAAAAAGGTGTGTGCAGCAAGCACTGAAACATCCCAAAATTCAAGAATGAGTATATTTTCACATAGTAAATGATAATGAGCTGCAACAGAAACATTGTTTATAAAATACACTATGGTATCTCAATACTGACAACTCCCTGCTCATTCTCACTATCATCTTTCAAAACACACTTCTTGGTTGCTCACAAAGCATTTTCCCCCACCCTGAAAAAACTCCTGATTATTTTTTTCCATTTCTGTGAACAAATGGTTCACTGTAGATTCTGCACTCCAGCAAGATCAAAATCTATGTGTGCAAATGATTTTAACTCAATGATAACATATTAACATCCTGTCTGGGGAATATCACTGATATTTTCTGCAATAAAGTGGGAAGTGAATTTTTCTGCTTCAGTTTATGTTTCAAACTATTCCCTTCTATTTCAATGTTCCTTCAAAGGAGAGACAGCTCATTTCCGTGAGAAACTGTATCCACCCACCGAATGTTGTTTCTCACTGTACATGAGTAATAGGACATTTCCTACTTTTTGCCCACTTCTACCCCATAGATTTAATATGTAAACTGGGACCATGCAGAATATATTGCTTGGCACAAGTCAGCGAAGTTTCACCTGTGAGAACACAGTATGAATTCAACCTTTGGCTGCTTCTACTAAACCACAGGGAGAATCTACACTTGAGTGATGTAAAGTTCAGAGATTAGACACAACCCCAAACCCACGGAGCAGCGTTTAGGCTTGCAGAGCTCACCGACCCTCTGACTCCATCTCGTTTGAGTCATTACGGAATGAGAGGCTTGTCCCAAGGCAAATGCAAAGGGAGCGCAGTGCTCTCCCCTTGTTATGAGGCGCTCCTGGTGCTTGGGGGAGGACGCCGAGGCACAAACCCCTTATCAAAAGACTGAATGGGAAAGGAAAATATGATCTATTTCGTGAAGAAGGCAGAGAAAAAGTGATTGATTGATGCTCTGGAAGTGAGTGTGTGGTGCATGAGGAGAGCATACTCATTTTCACATTTTGCAGTTAAACTTCCTTTTGTGTTCCAGAGTTACATTTAAATGTTCATTTAACCTTAATGCACAAAGCACCTGATATTCCTTGCTATCCTCTGCAATGAATCCCCAGGATTCATTTCCGTAACCTCAGCATATCACTGATCTCAGCACCACAACAGGTGAGCGAAATTTATACCACGGTTTGCCCTTTCGATTTCACACGTTTCTGTGTGAACCCTGAGAGGTGGGAGGAGAATTGTGATTCTCACATGTGATTTCGATTTTCTTCTCTTGTTTTTTAGTCCATGGATTTGTTTGTGTGGATCAGTTTAGGTTCCAGATGATCCAGATCTTAAGCTGTTATTTTCTCTTTGTCACAGGTCAACTTTTATCTTACTTCATTTTAAAAGTGAGGTGAGCTCTATTGCTCTGAACGTGGAAACGCAGCTCCAAAAAACCTCTGCTAGGAGCAGAGCGACAGCCAAAGTTCTGATTAACTTCACCTCTTCTGTGGGCTTCTGCAATGAACGCAAACGGCTGTGAAATCTTTTCCAGCAGGGTAATGGAGGGAGGAAAAGAGTTGGCTGTAAGTTTGAGAATTATTATTCCTATAAACCCATTCACACACCTATCACTTGGGACAAGTGAAGGGCCAAAGACATGCCAAGCAATTACACAGCTACATAGGTCCGTGCACAAGATATTCCGCATCACGTTGGCTGTAATTTGCGCTTGCTACGTTGGCACTAGCTCCACCTGTGTCAGATGGCAGCAGAGAAAACAAGTTTTCTGGGAGACTAAATCCATCTCAGCTGTGGCCAAGCCATGTCCTTGTTTTAGAAAGTGTGATCAGGAACAGCAGCACCTTTCAATTTGAAGTGGAAAAAAGGTTTACAAAACTCCTTAGTCGCTGATTATCACCAACTCCCAGCACTTCCATGGAGTATCAAGATGCTCAGAGCCTGTTAGTGACACCAACGTAACAGGCCACAGCTTCCAGGGGGTTTATGAGATAATGTTCAGTCCTAGTTCTGACCTTAGCCAGCTCTTTGTGTCTTGATGAGAAATGATTTCTAAACAGGTTTATATTTTCCCTTGCTACTTATTTGAGTTGAGAGAAACCAGATGAATCTGTTTCCTAGTTCAGGTACAAAGACAGAAGAACCACCTTTCTCAAATCACTGAAGTTCATGACACGAAGGATCTTGGCAATGTAGGAAGAGAAGTCAAGATTGTCATTCATCTTTTACATGTTTGCAGATGCTTAAGGGTCTACAAAAGGGTTGATGTGGTGATGGAATAAGCCTTGGCCGCGATGGAGTGAGCCTGGCCGTGTACAGGCTAGTGTTCAATACTGAACAAATCAATGAACCCCTTTTGCTCTGTTGGTAAACTGAAGACTGCTGTTCCCTGCCAAGCAGAAGTGTCTCACTTCATTATTTCTCCCAGTATATTTTAAAGTCTTCCTTCATTCAGTGTTGTGCAGACCCAAAGCCCATTGTTGCTGTAAAACAGACCACAGAAAATGACACAGCAAGACAGATGGACCTATTTGGAAGGGTTCCTGAAGTCTAAAAAATGCAACACTGACAACTAGATAGGTAAGGATTTGTTGGAACACCTCGATTTTGACCCAGGATTTTTTTAACAATAAGAAGAAAAATACAGTCAGTTACCTTGGTGTGACTTGTGTGTTGACTTGACTCACCAGAAGCCAAGAGACCAAGTCAGAAGTGGTAAAGGTGTCTGTGTTTTCTTGAGAAGCATGTCTCTCCAGCTGCAGTGACTGCCTGCTGTCCACAGTATTAAAAGATCCAAGGGATTTTAAAGAGTATCGCTGTGCTCCTAAAGACTTATCTGTTATTCTATTAACTGTTCTCAGGCAGGACAGAAAACTTCAACTGCAGGATGTCCAAAGACTGTAACTCTTGTACAAAGATTTCAATCTTGGACTCTTGGAGCTTTGCCCTTGAAAATCGAGTCTCTTGTTGGACACGGCTGCAAAGACTGAGTCGCATGAACAAGGCTGTTCTAAAAATTAGTTATTGTAACCACATCGTCCCACAGGACTGGTTTGGCACAGCGCTGTAGCTGCTTTCTGCTATTTGCTTGCCCCAAGAGGACAGAGAGTTCAGAATCGCTCCCCCAGTAATACCGTGTTTTGTGCTGCTGCTCCTGCTTTGCCGTGTATCTGCCAAATGCTGCAGGTGCTGAAAAACAAAGGTGAAAGCACCCATATGGTGCTTTCGGATCACAAAACCGACTCACAGAATCAAAAGCCCCAAAAGACCTGTTTTTTTTTTTCCCTCATCGGAAAACCTAACAGGGAATCTATGGAGTCACATCCAAGTGCGAAGGCCTATGAAAGGATTTATTGTGAATGTCTTTTACAAGATTCCTTCCTGGTTGGAGATAGGTCCTTTGGGATTCCCCTTCATGATATTGCTAATCCCATCTATTCAAAATTTATGACGCGTGTTCCCTAGAATACCAAGATGACTTTAAACACGCAGTGTAGATTGGGGGTTTTTGCTAGTTCTATTGCAATTTTCTTTTTTCAGATTCCAGAACACAGGCATTTACTGTACTCACAGGCTTCCTTCTGCAAACACGAGAGCTGGAGACTCACTTTAATTTGTATGCGACATTGTGTTCAGTACAAATGTTTACTAATATTCTTGTATAGATCTGGGGTCCGGGTCTTTTCCTGGAATCAGTCATGCCAGGACTCAGAATCAGATGGTAAAAGTAATTTTATGTAAGGGGTGGGTGCGTGCAAGTATGTGTGCTCTCACGTGTGGTTTTTTAATGCCTGCTCCTTCAGTCACTGGTTTAGGAATTAAAATTATTTTGAAAATATTTTTTTTCCTTTCCACACACACAAAAAGTAACTGCAGATATAGTTTCTCTCTAGTGTTTTAAAATCTTTCTAATAATCTTTCTCTGTGTTTGTGAACTCCAAGTACCTGGAGACTAACTCTGGAGCTACTCTGCAGTTCCCTGCTGCGTACAGGTAGGAGGAAGAGACAAGGATGCAGCCTTGCTGCCCAGAATGTCCTGCCCTGGGAATAAATAGCTTCATTTCATACGTGCCAATTCCCTGGCCTCTGACAGCCTTACTATTCACAGCGATAATATACATAGGGCTTCCAAACACGTACCTGACTGAGGCAAAAATGACAGGTCAGGGAGAGACAAGCTTTCCGTTTTAGGCGATGCTTTAACTCCAACAAAAAACACATACTGGGAGCTTTCATTTTAAAATGTCATATTATGGTTTTCCCTGCCCTTTTCCTGGATGAGTTTAATTTGATTTGGTGTAATTAAGAAATAATCCCAAGCAACATACAAGTTACATGATGCCTTTTTTACGTCAGATTAGTGAAAATCATTTTTTTACGAGGTTACCTTCAAAAAATTACAAGTATATTTAAAAACTAGCATTTTTTCTCCGTTCTATTTGCCACCTTCTTAGAAGAAAAATGCTTTCTCTATGGAACATGGTCTCATTTTTACTTGAAAACACAGATTTACATCTCATCTCTGAGTCTCTGTGGTGCCTCCTGAGCACAGCAAGGACTAGTTCACAGGACGGTTCCAAACCAGCATTTTAGAAATATAAAGCCGACCCCAACCCTTCTGATAAATAATCCATTCAATCCCTGGGAATATCAGGAAAGACGGAAAAATGATCGCACTAATAATAATAACAAGAGCTGCCATTATTAATAGAGGAGATATACAAAGTGCACATTAAATGAAGCTCATTTCAACATGCTCTGGTTTAATTAGATTTAGTTTAGCCACCTAAAATAATTGCAGCAGAACTCGTGGTGGGGCTTCCACGGCTGCTCCCCGCTGGGAGCCCACCTGTTCCTGCAGCCTCGCTGCCCTGGCACTCCCCACAGCCCTGGGTCGGCTCCGCGGGCCCGGGCAGGTCGCAGGGACAGGCTTCCAGACTGCCTCGTCGCGACGGTTGGGGGAAAAAGTTTTTTGAGTGAAAAACTAGTCTCACCCAAGATTTACCGTGCTAAGAAAACAGAGGAATAAATACTGCGAAGCATCTAACTTTTTTTTCAAACAGTGGAGGGAACAGACCTGCCATTTCAAGCAGTTTTTCATACTCTGCACAAAATCTATTAAAAAAGCTACACTGTTTTAACACAAGCCCTCCCCTCAATATAATAATCTTTTATATATATATTTAAAAAAACATACACAGATACAGCGTCTCTATGTTTTTGGCCGTATACTTGGATGCAGGAAAATTCTCCTCCTTGGAATAGTTTCCTTCCCGGGGAGCGCTCGGAGCCTGACCCGAATCCCAGGGAAGCAGCGTTCTCAGGAACCACCTTTGGTAGCATGGACCAGGCAGGGAGGAGGCTCCCACGAGCCACAGGTGGGGAGTGACGGGGACTATTTCTATATAAACAAGCCCAGGATCAGCTAAAGTTGCTGTTCACTGGCAAAGGAAAATAAAGAGACAATTCAGAATCAAAGGTGAGTCAAAGAAAAAATATGTCCAATAAGAGGAGGCAGCCCAGACAATCAGTCAGATGCCAAAACATGTGACAGACCCAGAGGCAACTCCAAAACAACCAAACCAACTGCCTGTGGAGTCTGCCAAGGAGCCAGATGCTCCTGCTTAAAAATATCTTCCGCTGCCTTGGCATCTGCATTTTCTGCCTGCCGTCAAAAGAGGAGGGAGGGGAAAACGGGAGAGAGATGCGGGAGAAGGGGGGGGGGGGGCAGCAACTAATAATATTTTTGCCATTTTAATTCTAAATACTTCTGATTATTCATTTGCAGTTTGTCATCATGTCACCGGAGAGCAAAACAAAACCCCAGCCTGGCATAGGCTGGGAAGGGAAAAACAGGCAAAGCCGTCTACGGAGAAGGAAAAAAAAGATGAGAAAGAGCTAGTAATTCCACATTGCTGCGGGTGGCACGTTCCTGTTAAGGTGATAAAAAGCCATAAGCTGCTGGAGTTGGCAGTTCACCACCCAAGAAAGTGCCCATGTGCTGGACCCAGATCCCTGTCTGGTGGCAGCAGGGCCCTGGGGATGGAGCCGGGCACGGGATGCTCCAGCTCCGGTGTGAAGCAGCCCCAGAGCCGCTCTGGGCACGTACGGGGGCATCACTGCATGCACACAGCCAGGGTGTCCCCGAGGTGCCCTGGGGACAAAGGGTGTCGGACGAAGGACGAAACTGTGCTGAATGAAATTGTTGCTGCTATTAATTGTAACAGCAGGTTTTGGTTCACAGAGGCTGCAGCTGCTCAACAGAGGCTTAAAACACACTTTTGTATTATTAACTTATTGAATGAAGACGCAGATTCTTTGTTACTGTAGTTGATTAAAACCATTAAATAAAAGATGCGTTCTGGAAACATTTGATTATTCAATGGGAAAAGGTCAAAGAAAAGCACAGTCAAAAAGGAGAGGATCTGCGCAATTTCTGCTATAGGAGAAACCGTAGTGCCAAAAGTATTATCAACATTTCATTTTTATTGAAGGTCTTAATCTCTTGCATGAAAGTTTTCATAGGTGAATTTGTCCCTTCAGAAATTTAATTGCAAAACACTTTTGTTTGTGTTTCTTGATTCTTTAAATGGGAATCGGGAATCCCACGTGTGGTCTCTGCACGCACAAACCCTCCGTGCTTCTCCACGTCGGATGTGTCCCTCACTGCCCCATCCCAAGCAGAGCTGTGCTTCCAGAGCCAGCGCTGTTGGAGCAGCAGGTACCCAACAAGGCTCAGAATACAACACTCTCTGTTGGAGAGTGATTTTGCCTGAAAAGAGTGTTTGTTTTTGTAAGATAGTAATCAGAACTTTATCTTTCTTCTGAGCTGCCCAGGTTGGGTTATTAGTCAGGAAGGTTTGGGACACTGAGTGCGCTGGGAGTGCCTCGATCGACACGCTTCAAAGCAGGAAACCCGGTACTAAACGAGAGACATATCAGAGACCATCGCTGCCTTTTAGCAAGCAAACAGCACTGAAAGTCAGGTCGAGCAGCGCTGGGGTAAAATTGCGCCCCAACCCCAAGCTCTCGTAAAGAACAGAAAGATCCTTTTGTGATGTTTCACTTATTTTCCCACTCGGATGCGTGCTGAGGGCCTGGCTCTGCGGTGTTTGTTTCAGGGCAAAGTTTCACAACGGCTGGTTGCCGGTGGAGAGGGCGAGCTCTGGGCTCGCAGCTTCTCTCTCAGCCCCCCAAGCAATCTGGCACCTGCGGGACTGCCATCACCTTTTCTGCACCGAAGGGTTGAACTCCTTGCTGAAAATCTGCGCTACACCTTGTAGACTACGTTTTGCATACAGAGCTCATGTGCAGCGAAATGCAATCGCAGGAACTAAATAAGTAACGGGAGCCAAAGCGGCAGCGTGGGGAATCGGCAAGCTTGCTTCAAATAAATTGAAAGAACTTGTGGTGAGGAACATTTCGTGCGAGGCTGGTACTGCGGTTGTAAGAATTTTGCATGTCTACATAAACTGACTGATAGCAAAGGAGTTTCTAGTCCCCCTCATGGCACACACAAATGTCTGTTAAAGACATAAATATTTAAAAACAACAGCCAGACTAAGAGGGTTAGCTTTCATTTCATCTAATTTGGCAAGCATTAGATACACCCACCAGAAATCATTTTATTTTGTGTAATTTAATAGCAGATCTATTGTAGCATCGCAGTTTCTGACATACCGAAACAAATCAATGTAGCCTTTTTTTTAAGTTCAGAATTAATATACGGGTGTATTTCAAATGTTAGATGGAAATCAATAAAGACTAAAGCCTTTCTGTGTTATTCGCTTGTTTTCATCCTCTGCTGCAAAGTTTATTTGCCTTCCTGCACGTAATACAGAGACTTTGATCCTTGTTCAAATATCTCTGATTCTTTACTTCCCTCATGTTTGATCTGGTTCTCAGGTGAGAAATATTGGCAAAACTTGTTAGAATTACACCTGCCAATGGTAGCATCCAGGGTAGCAACATGAAATTATATAAACTGCACTATGCATGCCCTTTGGGTTCTTACACATCAGAATAATGTTCCCATAGAAATCAATCTGAGATTCTAATTTATTAAACCCTCTCTCTTCCTGCCCCCCCTCCCTTAAAGGGATAGATGGAGATACGGAGGAAGAAGTGAGATAATATCAAATAAACCAGGTTTAGAATGGGCATGGATGACCTTCACAATATGCATTTTGCAATTTTGGGTGGATTAGAGGAAACTAATGATGGCTTTGAAATGAGCTTTTGGATAAAGCTTGGGAAACTCTAATCATTACAAATCCACTACTTAAGGGAACAATCCTGTGTAGCACACTGCAGCTTTAAAGCGTACATGTCTTGTTTGCTCTCCTCCTCTCAACAAGCTTATTTTGCTTCCACTTATTCTGGTTTTATAGGAGCCCAGTGACTGTTCTCATTTTCTGCCCTGCCTTTTAATTTAAGGCAGCCTATTGTTTTTTGCCATTGCATTGCCCTTACATTGCCTTTTGCATCGAGTTTAGGACTCATAGAGTTAACAGGCTGGGGAAGAGAGAGAGGGGGGAAAAAAAAAACCCACTTGCATTAAGCCTGAAGCCTGTCACCTTTTCTTGGCAATTACACTGCTAATGGCTGGGTCCCAAGCAAAGTGGCAAAGAATATCTCTTCTCACGTTCCCAACTCACAGTGCATTCCCAAATACCAGATGGTGTTTTTGGAATCTGTTTCACTATGTTTGATATGACAATACTTTTGTATAATGTTAAATTATATATAACTATTTCAAATAGCTGATATCAGAACAGGGCAAGAAAAGGAATATTAGACGCAAGGAGGAAAGAGAGAAACTGAAGACTGAAGGTTCTCATCTCCTCCTGTTGTATCTTATGTCTCTCAGATTTTTGTGTAATTTGGACAAAAGATGAAATAAAAGTGTTCAACAGACTAGCTCTCGCAGTGGTATTATACAGAAAAGGTGGTGTTTCCTTCCCAGAACTCGGTGCACACCTTAGGACGCCTGCCAGCTCTACAGGAGGCAAGTGCAAGATCATAAATAGTGCTGAGAAAGAGGGAAAAAAGAAAAGGGGAAAAAAAAAGAGTCATGAGTAAACAAACCGCACCATTTGCTTTACAGATTTTTCCTTGAAATCTTGGGAAAAACAAGGCCCAGAAAATTCAGGAGGGGTAAATTGGTACATCTCCATGAACTTCAGTGGAGCTATGCTAGTTGACAGGAGCTAAACGTTTGTCCCAGAACAGTTAAGTTGAAGTAACATGGATCTATGTAGTAAGTCATCCTACATCATACCGAAGGTGAATCCAATCTCGCTTGCCCCAGATTAGCTATTTCAGTTCTGTGTTAACACTGATGGACTTACAGGAGTTGGAAAATATCCACTGGAATCAGGCCTGCAGATTTAGTTGCAATACAATTCATCACGCCTGAACTGAAGAAAAGTAGCTTGGCCATTCCTCAGGAGACAACCAGGACCTCAGCTTTAGGAAGGACAAAGATTTTCCTTTTGTTGGACACACTACAAACAATTTCTTAAGAACAGGAAGAAAATGCACTACCAAGGGGAAAAAAGTATTCAAGATACTCAGTGTCCCGTCAGTCTGCCAGTGATGCCGCTTTCATTATCAGAATCCTGTCATTTCAACACCAGTTAATTTCATGATTTCTAAACTGAAATTGTTTATTTTAGTGTAGCCAGAACTTTGTTTTCTTCCTTCTCAGTTGCAGCTCAAGGCACATTTTAACAACCAGCAAGCTTTCAGGATAAATGCTTACCAACAAAAACACTTCCCAAGCTTAACTGTAACATGAATATTGAAACTATAAGGACACAACTTCACAAGTAATTTGTCTAGTCCAATCAGGTTTTTTCCTGCATATACCACAAACCGGTGGCATACATAATCCACATGAAGGTTTCATTCATATTGCTATGCATGAGCAATTTACCACATCGTTACTTACTTTTTACACAACAAAAATACTGGTTTTCCCTCTTGATGACTTAGAAAGCCAGCATACAGTAAAGATTATCAACCCCTAGAAGGATCATACAGATCCAGTGACTACTACATAATTAACAATAACTTGTAGTAATGCAATTTAAGAGTCTCTTTAATGGGCATAGATGGCAGAATGTATAGCCCATCTTTCTTTGTCATCCTAGAAAAGGGGCCCCATGCAGAGCTGCTGGTTGCTGAGTGATGCTTTGTAGTCTGTACCAGACAGTTGCACAGTACCAGCTGCATTGGCAGGTAGCCGAAGTGCAAAGAGATAGCTGCCAAGCTATGCTATACAAAGGAAGCAGTGCCAGAGAGAAAGGGACCTTTGCATGAAGTCACCTTTGACCCTGAAGCCAGCATGGATCCCATATTCATCAATTCCAGACAATTGCATCTTTCATTCCACCACAAACTATGATTAGAAAGGGCCCATTTGTGATAGCGATTGTTAGTTTACAGTTCCCAGAGATTGGATTATTTAATCTTTAGTTCTGTTGGCAGCAATATTTTCCCTAACATTTTGTAACGGTCTGCCAGCGATAATCTAACATATGTATATGGGGAGATGTACATACCCATAGGCGCAGGTGCCTGCCTTGCCCACCAAAACTGAGTGAAGAGAGAAAGACGCAAAGAAAAGGGAAAAGCCGCAGCACACAAAATTCACGTCGTTTGGCAAACACCGTGCTGATGGAAACCTTCAGAACTCAGTCCAGAAAGGGCAGTGCACTCCGTGTGCAGCAGTATCTCAACTTCTGGCCACAGACCTGACTTCCCTTCAGTTTTTTTCCATTTGATAGGAAAGATTTTGCTTCAGAGAATTGAGATAGATCAGAAGCATTATTTTCAGACAACTGCAGATTACTCTTTTTTTTTTATTTCTATAAATATTGACTGCTTGTATTATGTGCAAAAAGAGGAGGAACATTACACAGATTTTAAATAGACTCATGAGAAAACCACCAATGACACTCTCTGAGGGGTGTGGGGGGGAGACAGTGCACAGAGCAAAAGCAGCAGGGAAGCGTCTAGGCCTGGTTCCTGCCACTGCCCTCCTCCGTGTCTAGCTTTGATATTGTGAGTCCTATTGAAATCAATGGCAGAGCTCACAAGGTGCGTGTGCGTGTCAGCATTTGCAAGTTTGGGATCTTAGTAAATGGGTCTTCAATAGCAAACTGCCCCCATATCCCCCCCCCCAAACTTCACACCGCACTTCCTTGAGCAACGAAGCAAGTCGCTGGCACAATCAACAAGTAGGTAAAGAACGTAAGATGTCTGAGAATATAACTCTTAGCACTGACTTTCCATAGTGTTCAGGAGAAAAAGGGGTAACCCCCCCCCCTCCCAGAATAAAATGAAGAACTAACATTTGCAATTGGAAGTGGAGAGAAAAGTGGGGGAAAAAACAGGATGGGAGTCTATAAAACTTTAATGAATATCTTTTTTGATCTGATGCTTTGGTCTTATCTCAGAGATGTTGGCTGAAGGGAAAAAATCCCTCTACCTGAAGGCTGGCCGTATTGTGCTGCACCTGACTTCTGGCTCACATGCGAGACCGTCTGTTCTTTATTTTCACTCTGTATGAAGCTAATGGAATTTGCAGTTGATTAACCTCAAATCTGGAGTAATGATCCAGCCTGGGACTGCAGCTGGCAGTGCTGGGGCTATTTGTACTTCTTAACTGAGTAAGACAGCAACAAGTATAATGGCACAAAGGTAAAGATCCTGGATAGATGGGTAAATGTCAGAGGTGCGTTAAAGGAGTTGAGAACACGACCTGAGAGTGCACACAGTGTTCCCCCTCTCCACGAAGAGGTGGGAGCACCAGTTCTTAGAAGAATTAATCACAAGATAATATAATAAAAAGTATATGGCTCCACTTATTCAATTATATTCTACAGGGGACACTCAAACCACAAGATTTACCCTTTCTGCACACCGACTCTATGCATTAGAAAAAGGTCATCTATTGAGGAACAGCCTCTGTGGAAAATTTAGGAGACGCGGGGTCCTAAAACTTCTCACAAAGTCTTCCTCAGACCGGCACCACAAAGTGAAATCCAGAGCAGAATTACACGGTATTATTTGTATTTATTTATTTGTGCCGACTAATTATTCTGTCTGAAATATGAAAAATGGCAGCTGAATTGCTGCAGATAAATACCACCAGAAAGCAATTCAAGTCCTTTTTTCTTAATAGATGTGTTTCTGTTTTTTCCTTCACAATTGTTCAAAGCTTCAATGAACAGAATTACACAAACGTACACCAAACCTCGGAACTAATTTAGTTTAGCAAGTGCTTCACACATCTTCGTTTACTGAACAATGTTACTTTCAAATCATGACAACATTCTTCCTTCCTTGCCTCATGACTAATACAGCGTTATTCAAGCTGCTCCTCTTCAGACACTTCAGATCTTTAGAAATCTTTTCCCCAGCTTTACTACCTGATTTCTAATTAAAATCAAACTGAGAAAGTTCCTTCCACTGGTGTAAAGCCCGTAACCCCAGGCCAGTGACAGGCGCTGCTGAAAAAGGCATTGAGTGCTTTCCCTTCCACAGCATCGTTGGGAAGAGAAACTTCTCCAAAGAGAGAGATAAAATGAGCAGAGAGCTGGGATGAACTGTGCTTGGTCTTGACCTCCTATACTGCTTATTGGATAAATAAGCCTTAATGTGATGTAGTGAAAACAATTTTTCAGTCTGAGGAAGATCATTCTTTCCATCCTACATAAGACTTGTCAAATTAATGACTACCAGTGGACTTTACTAGCGCTACATTACTGTCTGCATTTTATTTATATATCGTGCATGTAAATATACATGTGCACACGCGCACGCACACACACACTGTGTGTACTATATGTCAACAACTAATCAAAAATTGTTTGCCCACAAGCATATGTGAAAAATTCATCTAAATAATTGTACATTTAATTTTTAATGAAATCCCAGGAATCCGCTCAATTTACCAAACTCCTACTTACTATGAAACGGTGGCGTGCACAGAGATCTCTGTGTCCTACGCAGTGTGAGCATACGTACCACTTCAGGCAGCCTCAGTCAAGTTTTATTATGATATTATCTTCATTTTGAGATCACTGCTTTTACTTCTGTGCAGAGTGAAGGAGCATATGCTATATGAGTAACCCATAGTGTTTGGCTTAAAGGCAAAATAAAAGTCAGCAATAAATAAACAGTAAAAAACAGACTGCTGGTAGATGGAAAGACTCCACAGCTTATTAAGTCTTTACCATCTTTAGCTTCCCTAATTCTGCAAAAGATTGTATTCATAAGTAACTTTTAAATAAAATAATGTACTGCAATTATAGCATCTGTCTTCAAATAATGTTGGAAACTCATTAATTAACATCTAACACCCTTTTTGAGGTAAGTGAGTTTTATTATTCTACTCCATAGATGGGGAGGGTGAGACATAAAGAAATTAAAGTGATAGATTTGGCAGACCTCTAAAGAAACCAAGGGAAACACATTGCATATCTGCTTGTAAGAACACACAGTTAAGCAGGCACCTGCATTTTGCAGGTGCAAACACCTAGAGCACACAAATAATAATTCTCCGCCGTGCTCGTGCACACCCGTCCTTGAGCGTGCACCCAGAAATCCTGGTTAGAACAAAGAAATTTGCAAGTATGAACACATACACGGAAGTGCAGGTGTTTGATTATTTCAATCCAAAGCACATGAACAGATGTTTGCATCAAATTGAAATTGTCACCATCCTCAAAACTCTGCAGCTCTGTCATTCCACCCTTATCGGTCTGTTTATTTCTCATATTCCAGGAGGCCTCGTCTCACACCGTTTTCCAGGGTAAAACTTCCACTCATTTTGTCTCCAGCCCCTTATTCTGTTGAAAGGGAAAATAAAAATTCCCAGCCCATCCATCTTTCTGTTCTTAGGCAACCAATCATTCACTTTTTGACTAGATAAACATTTTCTAGTTAAGGTTGTGAGCTCCTCCCCAGTGTCTCTGAAATCACCAAGACTGCAAATATCTTGGGTTTTATGCAGGATCAGTTCCATGATCATAGAGCAGATCTGAAAACAGATGTGTTAGGACAAGTGAGGTGGACTGCACCATTCAAAGATGGGACCAACTGATTCCACAAGGGCATGTGGCTCCGGAGGTTAATGTGCTGCGAAACCACAGACTTTATCAAGCTGCAAGTGGGAGACACCAGGACGCAAGGCTGTGGTTCATGATGAACAACGGAAACAACGGAGCATTAGACTTTTCTGAATCCGGTGCCACGGGGACACTTTGTCAGCCTGGCCTTTGCTCTTTTTTCTTGTTTTCCTTTTCTCAGTTTTCACTAGAATTTACAGCATAGTCCCCTAAAATATTCCCTGAAACTTTGGAACTGAGCAGATGCAATCAAGAGTGGCTGCACTGCTGATCATGGGGAACATCTCATGGAGCTGGCACAGAGCCTTGTTTTTTTCGGCCACTGCTGTTGTCCTGTGGCTCTTTGGCTTCCTGCTGTGGAGTTGCCTCAATGCAGAAGAGTTTGGGCAAATGAACTACTAATCTGCAATTCAAACCTTGCCTCTGCATCTGAGGAGAGGAAAATAAACTCACAAAGTTATTTGTTTGTGCAGTGGTCCAGTTACTGGAGGACCAGAGCAGTTGGTAGCCCATATGTTACTGAATGGGATTTTAAGGAAGGAAAAAGAAAGAGCTTCAAAGAGAGGTTTGGAGGAGGGGGGACAAAAAAAAAAAATCTTGTGATTCACTGCCTCTGCTCAGGTATGGTCTCTTGGCCACCGCTCTCCATAATGCCAGAAAATGTATTCTCATATCAAAGCGTGCCCTCCTTCCTCTCTTCTTTACAGTGCTTGTGCTGAACACCCATGCTTTGGTCAGTCCTTTCCTTTCTATTCTTTAGACTTTCTCTCCTCGACACAAACTTATATTACAGATTAGCAAATGTTGTTGCTTGCCAGGAGCCAGGCCTTCTCCAAGGACTTCCCACCATTTTAGGCTGATGTCCTCTTCCTACATGCCCACATACTTCTGTGGAAGGTATTTCCCCCATTTCTCTGTGGAAGACTCTTAGAAAACTTCATTAAGAATGAGAAGAATGGGTGTCCATAGAAATATAATAAATTTCAACAACTCTACATAACTCCGCAGTGAAAAAGTTGTGTCCTACAAAATCAGGTGAGACAGTTATAATCTGTAAGAAAGTTACTATTGTCTTTTAACTTGTTTAAGAATTATTCATCGATTTTTGAACATGAGGGAATTCCTTGGGTGTGTTAAATAATGTCTTATGCTACAGTTTCCTTCATTGCGCATGGCAGACAGACAGCTGATCTTTTAAGCCTCATTTCCTTAGGAAATCAAGATAAAAGGAGAGGAAGCAACAAGTCCTAATGCAATGCTTATATGCATTGCAATTTGTCTAAACTGTAAGTCCTCATTAGCAGCAGATCACAAGTAAATTTGAATTTTACTTGTGTTTGCTTATAATCCTAGAAAACTTGTTCTGTTTGCATTCTTGTAAAAACGTTGGTGATTCACTTTTCAGCCACTGCTCTAACCCATGTTTAATCCATTCTTCTTAACCTGTTCTTTCAAATAACATCACAAAAGAAAACTTATAGTAAAAAAAATACTGGCAAGCAGCAGTGCACATGCATGTCATTTCTGTTTGTTCCCAAGAACAAACATAAATACTGATGAATGAACAATCAAATGGGAGAGGTTTTTCTCCTTTCTTATTGAACATAAAAGGTTAATTTGGGTCACTTTGGAATACTCTTTGTATTTCCTTGATGCACACCAATAAGGCACGCTCTACTTTCCATTTCCTTTACTAAAGATGACTGCTTATGAGTATCAGCATATTTCCATGCAGAATCATGTCCATTTTTTCCAGCCTAACTGAATTCTGGATTTTAAAAAAATATGGAAAACCTCCCCTCTAATTTACTCTCAAACTCAGTTATGGCAGTACTCGGTTAGTGGCCACGTACACGCTCTTTCTTTTGAGTTAGTCACGTTTAAAGCAGAAAGGCCTATTTGAGAGCAGTATTTGCACTCTTAATTTCTGCACTGCTCCTATTGACAACCTCAATCCGTGTGTGCGATTCCAATTGGGTTGTGAAATTAATACGGCTGTTTGCGTACATCAAGGGCAACCTGCACTCCTTTGAAAGCAAGGGCATTGCAATTATTGGTAGTAAAAGTCTACAAAGCTTATAGTGCCATCTGTACTATCCAACACTTCCACCCATTCCTAGTTGTATTGCTAACTTTGCGTTTCACAGCCTCTGAAAAAAAAAAACCCATCGAAGAACAACAGACACGCTTATAGAAGCAAAATATTTTGAATCTCACTCCATTAGCCAACACATCTATTTCATCTGTTCTAATGATTTTTATCTTATTGAGAACTACTCTTCAATAATCTACTCTATGGAAAATAGATTGTAAGATCTTCATCACAGTGAACATAAATTCTAAAACCTTTGTGCAAAAGAGCTATTGATGGCTTGTACAGCGCCTGCTCCGAAAGCACCTCAATCGGGCCAGCTCCTGCTGCTCTGAGATCAGTCGGATTTCTTGGGAGTGTGGCAGGGCCTCTGCTTTTTGTGGGTGGATGAAGTGTAAGTGTATTGCATACATAAAGTGTGTGCATATACATGTACAAAGAGCTGCAGCCTTTGCAATGAATTCTGTAATTATTACCTGCAGTACTTGTGAAAGAGAAGTTCCTAGTGACATTAAAGGAAATAACAGATATTATCAATCCAAAACATGCTATTATGAACTAGCATATTTGCCTTCAAATATCAAGAAAGAAGCAACTTGATTCATCCTAAAATCAGCTTTAAATATTAATCAGTGTCAGTGACCACAGCTGAGGGAGAGGAATGAAGCATGGTTCTTTTCTAGCAGCACAGCGAGATTCTTTTCACGCTGGGATTAAAACACGAAGAAACTTTCAATAAACCACAACCGTTATCTTTTTCCTTTCATATGAAGGTAGGGAAAGCAAATATTTACTTCCTTACTTATAAAATGCTTCATATTGGTTTTTTGTTCATATGGAAACTACTGGCACTTTGCCTGCAAAAAGTTTCAGAATATTCTTTTATTTTCACCCCCATTTTCAATTACTCCCAGTATTAGTGGAGGGCTTGCCTAATATAGCAGGATCAGAGTGCCAGAAACCATCACAAGCATCCTGATCAATTTAAAGGTCCAGTCCCAGTGTTTAAACTGGAGTATATGATTAGTCTCACAGCCTTTGGATTCAGATCAAGGTGTTAGACCTTTCAGGCAGTATCTATCTTTTTCAGATTTCTTGCATGGTCTGGTACTCAATACAGTCTTGACACCTTCACATCTCAATCCAGTGTGTAAAATTAAACGATAGTGAATGGTCAGTGGTAGCTCAGGGACACCGTAGGTATAGCACGGACTGAGGTTAGAAGTCCTCCTATTTATCCTTCACAGGATAGGTCTTCCAGATCGTACTATTACTTGCTCTTCCTGACTGTCACAATGATTTCATAACCAGGGGCCATGACGAGCTCTGGAAATAATACATGGGCGTCAACAGTGAGATTGAGCTGTCCCTTAAGTGTACAAAGCTGTACTCTTCATTCTCCTCCTGGTTAGACAGCTATCTACACAACGTCCTTCTCCCCCCGTAAACGCTGGCTGAGGACGTCAGATCTCCGGCTCCTGGTTCAGAGGGCGGCACTGGGAGTCCAGACAAAGTTTTTTGGATAAATTGGCTTTTCTCTCTAGCCCTTCCTCAGGGTGTCCTATGGCTACACCATTGTGTTACAACAAATGTGAAAGCTTCTGAGGGGAAGAGGGTTGAACAAGGGTTAACATGGCACATTCTCCTCTTACTAAAATGATGTCATTTCCCTCCTCCTCCCTGAAAGTATCTGTTGCTTTTTTGTTTACATGTTAAAGTTAATTTAAAATATATATTGTAGACCTGCGTGGTCTAAAATGTAATGAATTCTCATATCTGAAGACATTTATACAAATTTAATTTAAATCTACAGTGCTCCCGTGTTATTGAAAAGTATTGGTTTTTAGCCACTAACTACCCATTTTCCTTGTTTTCCGTATTTTCTCCAGAAAAATAAAGACTAAGAAAACAGAAGTACTGATACATCGTAGAAATTGTCCCAATGAGTTTATAATCCAGTGTGAGTTACACAGTACTGATAAGTAAAGGAAGTTCAACCAGACAGTTTAATCCTCCAATTTCCTGTCTTCTAATCAGCCACTGATTCCTCTGGCTTTAAATTAGAAACATTCATGGCAATATTCAGGACAGGTGAAGGAAAAAGAGTAGAAAACAACTGGGGAAAAGGAGACCACATATATAAATGAAGATACTATAAACTATGTAAAATGATTCACTGAATACATGTGTTTAAGTTGTATATGGAATTTAGCAACTCTAACAGAGAAGGAATAATTTTATTAAAAACATCTACACAGCAGCTGAGCTGTGTGTGAACATATGAGAGTTACTGGATAAAACAAAGAAAATCCGTGCTGCAATGTTACAGTTTGTTCACACTTTGTTGTTTTTATAGAGGCAGGAGCAGGATAATTATTAATAACGTGTATGCTTTTTGATATACAGTAAATTATAAGTAGGAAGCACAAATCAGCAAAGCCATGTATCATTCAACAGCATGTGGGGATTACAATGATAAACTTAGATGAGAGTATGTATATGCACGTATGTATAGGTATGCTCAGCGATTTACACGAGAAATACTACTTTGGAGTGTTTCATGCTTCTGGACTTTTTTAGCTTCGGTAGTAACAATTAACTTTCCATATGATGAAATTAAATGTTTATTAGATGCGCCATTTTTTTTAATCTCATTTGCAATGAGATTTATAGTGAGGATTCTATTAATTCTTAATGGATGGAAATGCTAGTAACATTTTGAAATTTTTTTTTTCCTGCATAAATTACCTGAGCAATTTCGACTATTCCTCTGAAAAAATGGAGCACAGAGGTGTGAAAGAAAAGTATTTACCAAGAGCTTCATTGAAAAAATGATGTTGAGTTAAAAACCCTTAAAGTAAGAAAATGACCGTTTCAAGTTCAGTCCTACTATCTTTAATAAATTCTCTTTTAACTTATGGCATGTAAAGAAAATAAAGGTACATACATTGAACTGGATCGATAGCTGGATAATAAAACTAGAAGAGAGTTATTTCAGAAAATGACTGGAAGATCTGCTTTAACTGTCATAGTCAATAACAGCAGTTTGCACGCTAACTCATACATGGAGTCATTTGAAATGGCTCCTTATTTATTAATGAGGCTTTTTTTCTTCAGATATTTCACAAAGGAGAACAGTTTAAGGTTTGAAACTCTTTGGACTGAGATAACTGAAATTATGGGTCAAAGTTGGCTCTCAGTCACTCAGGTGAGTAAACCTGGAGCCGCTCCACTCCTCTTAATGCAGCGACTCCAGGCTGCTGGCAGTGTAAACCTTGAGCAGAATTTAGCCCAGGGTCTTCAGTTTTGTATTGTCATTGAGAATTTTTCCTCCGGTATATACCTTTGCTGCGCATGTATTTCAATAACCCCGTGCAAAGGAATTTTGCAGACAATCCCTTATTAAATGTATATAATAGTCACATCATATTGGCTTGCTAGAGCAAATAATTTAAAAAAATAATCAGCTTGAAATAAATGTTTATAAAAGTAGCACAGCTGCACATATTTGTTACAAATGCAAGACAGAGTACTGAAACTTTTCTATGACTAACCCTTTAGAGTCTCTATGACAGCATCAAATTTAAATAAAAAGTGCCCATGGTTACAATATAATGATAATTTTTCCAACAAACTAATTTATCTCTTATCTTCAGGTTGCTCTACCGGTTACAGTATTTGCTATTACAAATATATTAAAAAATATATAATTCCTCCTTTCACAAATTTACAGCATTTTGGGGGAAACGTTCTGCTAAAATGCCACATTACAGTATAGCCAAAATAACAACTGTTTCTGCATTTACTTGATTAAAGCATAAGAAAAAATAGATTAGATGTCAAAAGATTGCCTTAAAACTGCGGCGACAAATGCAATTATTGCTAAGCTGCACAAATCTTGTGGGTTCCATTGAAATAGTTTGAAACATGTATAACTGTCTACAAGAAAGAAAAATAATATTTTTCTTTTACTTTGACCTCTTGCTATTTTGGCAAGTAAGATAAAATATATTAGCCATTCCATCAGATGGCTGGAGAGAAAAAACTAGCTGCGATGAGGAAAAACGAATTAAAGGAGCATTAATAAAGATTATCTATGAAAGAAAATAAGGTCAAAATTAGAACTCTGCATTTTAAAGCCACCTTTCAAAAATGCAAGCTGCTTTGCCCAATGCTAAAATCCATTCATTTTACTAATCATGCAATCAACCAATCTCCATTATCTCCAGCTAGCTAGCTATAAACATGCTATAGACTGGAGTGAAAGAGGGAGAGTGTGAGGTTGAGAGACAGAGAGAGAGAAAGAAAGAAAGAAAGAGAGAGAGAGAGAGATTACTACACCCAGCCTTTTATAAAGCAGTTTCTTTCATTATAACAGGTCTTTTCATCAAAATGACACAGAACCTTTAAATTTGGGCATAATACTCCAGTACAGTACACAGCTATAGCTTAAAACGGATTTAGAACCTGCTCCAGAAAGAAAACAAACTCCCTCGTTTGACACACAAATTGTTTACGATTCATTAAAAAGCAAAATTGCATATCACAGTGCTGGCAGCTGAGTCCATATGGGTGCAAGGGGTATTCACTCATCTCTTTGTATGCTGGCAGTACCAAACCGAAGTTTAGCACTGTGCAGCTGAGATTTTGTGCAGCCAGATGATGCATGAGGTAATTTTAAAAGCTTTATTTGTCTTTAAAACATTAAAATCTGCTCTCTAGCTTACTTTTGATTAAAAGAATGTGGCAAATGCGATGAGGTTTGGGGGTAAAAAAAATAAGATATCTACTTTTTGTTGTACGTTTTAGCTTCACAGACTGTATGAAAAACTGCTTATTACTCCATCAATAATTGAAACTTTGTACGAAAATTATTTGCAATTAACACATCTATTGTAAAGATCTTGAATTATTAATTTCAGTTAAAAATAACATCTCTTTCATCTAGCAAAACTTCTACTAAAAAAGAGGCTATTTTAGTGATTTTTTTTTTCCGTTCTCTTAGAAAATAAGTGGTGTGATGTTCAAGTTTAAGGAGAACTTTCTGCAATGTTTAATCTAAACAACAGCATGTGTGGTTATAAAACTGTTTATTTTTAGGCAAGTGCATTACTAAACGTTTCCAGCATTTTTGCATATTATATTCACAGTACTACAACATCTGTGAAATAAATGTGACTGAAATGAAACTTCCTCGGACACTTTCTACAGGGTGATAATAACTGCCTAATAAGATTTGAGGATACTTATTAAATAATAAACATTGACGTACCTCATCATAAAAGCAGCCGATAGACAATAAAAGAGGAGTGGTAATAAAATATACAAATGGCTTAGAATAAGGCAAAAATCACAGCATGTATAAATCGTGTGGTTAAAACAGGCACTTGAAAACTTTGCTTTGAAAATGATAACTAAGAATCAATAGACTTATTTACAGGGGTTTAACAAGCTAAAAAAAAAAAAGTCACATGAATAGTCAACAGTTTATGTGCATGCAAATACCCCTTCCCCCTCCAACTTCCCCTGGCAGAAAGTCTAATTGGAAAATCAGTACTATAAGTAAAGTGGTTAGCCTTCCCCATTCCCATTAACCGAAAGCTGCATCTTACATTTCACTGGCAACCACTGGCAAACCTCTAATAGACGGTTAAAAAATTAAGAGTTTAGACAAAACAAAACGGAAAAACCCGAGACCAAACACCTTTAAATACAAGCCACATGATATACACAATGGCCACCACCAAGCTGCAGAATAAAAACCTTCCGGATCTCACTTTTAAAAGTCTTTCAAGTCCTCAGAGGTCTTAAACTTTCCAAAAGATACCAAAATTGGTCCGGGGCGGCGAGGGGGAGGGAAAGCCTCCGACTTGTTTCAGCGTATCATACAATGAAAGTGATCATGCCTTGTTTTGTAATTCCACTCGCCAGTCCTTTTTTAACTGATATCTATGTGAAATGAGCTGAGGTTCACGGTCCAGTTAGGAGCGGATAATACATTCATTGTCCTGGCCAGCAAACTTTTCCTCTCACTGGAAGAATTCACGCTTGCCACAAGAATAATAATTACAGAAAACTAAAAATGCGCTGCTAACGAATTAATCCCTAACGGACAACACGCTAACGAGGGCAGTAATGATTTGAGGACTCTCTTCCTCACAACAGGACTTGCATCTTCTGCCACAATGGGCTATTGTGCATCCTCCTAACTCACTATACCTCTTATAGATTCAAGATGTCAAAGGTTGTCTGGCCCGGCTGACCATGACATGCTAGTTAACTCGTTCTACGGAGCACGTTGGGACTTTATTGAAACTTTAATTGCGCCCAAAAGCAGCTAGAGCCAGACTATGTGGGATCTGTAACACATGGCTCCAGGTCAGCACAGCCCGGTAACCTGTTCTAACGTAAACAAGCGGAGGGAAAAGTTAGATCGGGGTCTCCGATGAAAGGCAGCACCTCGCAAAACGCGCTCCTCTCACACGTGATGATTTTACACCACGACACTCCCGCACCGTTCCAGGCTTTTACAGTGAGCGGCTTGCTTTGTAACGGACTGAACTTTCCACCTCCCCTCTTTACAAAATATTGCATGATAAAAAGCGCACACGCACACGGACGCTTGAAAGCAGCAGATAAAGTAAAACAAACTGAGCATTAGGCAGCCGACTGAGACAAGTTACTCTGCACAAGGCTTTTTCAAACTACTTCTTTACATACTCTTTTTTTTTTTTCCCCCCTTAAGGAGAATTGAAAAAGCTTCCCTGTGGAAACTGTAGTGCACATTAACGGTCTCCTGTTACACAGGGGAGAGCACACAAGTGGGACAAGTGTGAGGCTGCTCTACTGAAGAGTGTGAAAAAAATCAAATGTTAATTTGATAAATGTGAGGTCTGGGACATTTTGTCAAAGAGGGAGGGAAAGTAGAAAAAGGGAGAAAAAAAAAAGCAGCCCTGCTGCCAACTCACCATCCACCAAGTTCTGGCCGAGATGTCGTAGCAGAGCTGCCATTTGATGGAGCCGTCGGAGGTTTTCCCTGCCATTATGCTGTCAGCAAGCTTCATCTGATGCTAACTCACGGGAGATAAGACACCTAATTGAGAAAACATTTGCACTGGCATGTTGGGCAACATGTAGCCCGGTCCATACCATATGGAATCATGGGTAAAAAAAAAAAAATCTCCTTGACAATGAACCAATCTCTCACAGACCCAGTGGCAAGGTGAAGTGGAGATGAAAAGTCATCTGCTCCTAGCAGTGTCTTCTCCTCTCTCTCTCCCTCTCTCTCCCCCTCTCCCTCTCTCTCACTCACTCCTTTTTTTTTAAATAAGAACCCACTGCTCAACATCAAAGAGAGGCGGTCAAAATTAGGGCTTCATCACTCAGATGATTTCGGTCTGCAAGGTTTTTCTTTCCTTTCCTCTTTTTTTCTTTTTGGAGAAGAATAAAGAGATTTAATAGGACAAAGGCAGGTAGTGGACTGCGGAGGGAGATCGCCACAGGCTATTAGCCTAAAATTTCTGCTTGACAGATGGAACTGCTTAGAGACTATCATGCAATGTTTTGGGTGTGTGTTTTTTTTTTTTTTTTAAAGACTTCAGTCTGATTCAGTATCTGTTTATCGCAGCTACTTTTCTCATGTACGTGACCGGGGGGGCGGCAGAGGGGGGGCGAACAGCAAAAAAAGAAAAAGATTGCATCTTTCTTTTTTCTTTCTTTCATAATTCTGCATATAATCATTTAAGCAGTGAAAGGCAAAACAAAAGTATAAACTGCTGAAGTTTATTTCTCAATTCAGTGACAGAAGCTTTCTGAAGGAATCAAATGCTCTTTCATTTTTTTGAGACATTAAAGTTTTGGCTTTTTGTTCCTTCTTGATTTTAGATACCAGATCTTATTGTTTAAATGAATGACTTTTCACATGAAGGTTCAAATGGCTAAAGTGCTCCCTAAGAACTGAACAATTCCCTTTTTATCTTCTTTTTTTTTTTTTTGCAATACATTTTTGTGACCATATTTTTTAAAACTGGTTTTTAATGTTACACTTCCTAATACCATCAGGTGATAACCACCAAAGCCACACAGAGGTTTGTTTCTCCCTCCTGCAAAACTTCTCTGCAACGTTCAAAATTTACATAAGGAATTGATGGATAACTTGGAAAATGACAACTCCAAACCAAAGAGTTTTGAAAAGTTATAAAATCCTCATATTGTCCAATATTAAAATCCTTTCCTAGAACACAAAGTAAAATATAATCATACGTTTCGCCATCTCTGTTTCCCACTTCTTCTGGTGCACTGTACAACCAACAGAAGTATTACTTTTATGACAGCTGACTATTAAACAGGCAGTGAATGCTTTCCATTTAAATCACCCCCTTGTATCACACGGAGCGACGGTTGCTCAGCTATGACCACCACCACTTAATAACAGGGCACTTCAGTCTGTACAGTAGAGCCCTTCCTCCAGAGCTTGAAAAAATGAACTTCTGAACTGGCAAACAGACTCACGCCAGGAGTATATCTTAGGTCTGTAGAGCTATGGCTGATAGAAGTTACTCACTCAGAAACAGCTACACTGCAAATCTTTTCACAATTTAGACACAAGAGGAAAATGTATTCAAAATATCCACTCTATTTTAAACAATATCCATTTCTGTTTGTATCAAAAAGGGGAGCTCATGGGTGCACAATCCTTCGTTTGATTGTTTTGTGTACTAACAATTGTTTAACTATTTGGCTACAGCAAAATTATAATTTCAGGCTGCATAGATTACAAAACGGTCATTCAGTACAGGACAGAACTAACTTTCATTGAGTTTCCATAATACCTTCAGATTTCTGTGATGTGCGAGATGATAAGCAAATGATTTAGAGTGAGCCCAAACTGCTAATGTAACGTGCAGGGGTTAGTCTTTGGTTTTGTCCCAGCCTTAACAATCTGTTTGGACTGCACAAAAAATACGTTAGTGCATGATCTGTGCAACTACTTAGCATCCCGGTTTGCTTTTTTGCTCCAGATAGCAGGTACAACCCCACTGCCATTTGCAGGAAAGGGTCTGACTAGCATGGGAAGTGTTAAGTTTTAGTGCGAGTTCAGGAAAAAAAAAAAATGGACACTGTGCCAGGAAGTGTCCTTGCACTGGCTGGCCAAAGCATTTATCGTCTTCTGTTACTGCAGGTTCGTTAACGCTACCCGTCCTTTCCGGGGCTTGCTGCTTATTGAAAAAACCTCCCTCCAAATAATCATGCAAAATATAAAGTGAGATGCTTAAGTAACAATCAGCCTTTGAATCAGTGTTAGATTCAATTTTATGCTGCTTTCTTTGCTCCTACCTCTCAAACCAAACAGCTTCCCCACCCTGCTTATTATTTATTTAGTATGTCATACCCAGTTGTGCTGCATGTCATTCCAGTCAAGTTCTGATAAATCCCAGTTCGGTCTATATGGTTTTCCGTCACCTAATGTAGTTACAGATCTACTGACAAACTTTCTCTTGACTGCTGTGTTAACCACTGCCTCAAGAGTACTTAGGTGTTTCTATGCCAATATATGACTTTACTTCCCAATATTAATTATGAACACACTGAATAAACATTTTTTTAGAAGAGCGTACACTTTTCAGCTTATGAATGACAGAAGCATGAAACCATTTCCTTCCTGACAGTATAGCAGTTATGTGCAAAAAAAATGAGGAGTGCTTTTGGTTAACAGCGTTTTAAATTCAGAACAATTAGGTGCAGTTAACTTTGCCATTGTTCTTTCTGATGCCGGGGATGTTGGGTTCTTACCCGTAGAGCAATTATTCCTTTCATAAGCGGCTGTTGTTAATAGCATTAAAACAAGATTAAATACAACATGTTAAATATTGCAATTATTGTGGAAAATAAAATTATTTGGTGAGCATAATGGGGAGCAAATCAAGCATTTAACATGATCCAGGAAATGCTACTCCAAACAATTGCATTTGTTTTATGCAATTTTTCCCCTTTGATTGCTGACAGATGCCGTTTTGGAAACAAACATCTAAGTAGTTTTCCTTCAATCAGGAAAAAAACCACACACCAGAAAATGGCTACATGTTTTGAATTTAACTCTTGTCAATCAGCATTCTGCACAACACTCTCTGTGAATAGTACTGGGACAAAACGATGCCTTCCAAAGACTAATAAGCCACAAAGATGTTTGCTTCTAAATCAGACTGTTCCGAAGAAAGAAAAAGCCTTCGTGCGGCATAGACATTTGTGCAGACACAGCTGCAAAATAAAAATGCTTGTGACATATGAGCGATATTTCAAGTTGGAAATAAGTTAGGTGTATGTGTTTGTGGGCTACGGGAGAAGAGATTTGTTTTCCGACAGCTTTAGGCCCCGAGCAATGAATTGAAGTACTTGCCAGTTGCTTTCTGACTTCCTACTGGAGAAGTGGCCAACTACCCACAAATAATTTGCTTAATTGTTGAGCGGAGTTACCTGCAGCAGCACAAACAGCGCGAGCGTGCCCCTCTATCTCCCCTCGGCAGCACATTCGGATGAGGTCATTGTTGCTATCGAGTGTACGAAACCAGGAATGAATGCTAAAAAAGGCTAATAAAGTATATTAATTCAGATGACTATATCAAGCTGGCATTTTACAGTCTACTGGAAACCGAATGCATGAGAGCATTAGAAATGTTGGCATAGCGGGTGGTTTCTCCAAATGTTGGCTTCTACTATTCACGTCGGTAAAAGAAACGCGGCAGAACTGCGCGCAGCTCCCAGTGCTAGACACATCTTTAGCATCTTAGAACTCTTTACTAGATTATTAATTGCATGGTATCTACTGCTCATTAACCCTTTCTTTATTCCCTTTACCTCCCCCTATTTCTTCAGTTGCAATTGCTCAGAACCTTTTCAACTAATGGCAACAGTGTGGTTTTAGATCTGTTCCTAATTTGGGAGGAGTTTTCCTTGGGAAGCCTGAACTTAGATGAATTACGAAGAGGATTTCCTTATCTCGAACAGTGACAATTAGTTCAAGTGCCACGTGAGAGCAGGCAGTTGATTTTTGGACAGCCTCTGATCTTATGCAAAGTTGCTGACAACGAGTGTGTGTTCTAGCTTTTGGAAATCCTATAATCCTGGCTTCAATCAAGAGGATCTGCTGTTGCTGAAGGCGTAAACAAGGAGAGAAGCAGCATGTGACCACTGCTCCTGCACCTTCAAGGACTCCTGAGGCAAAATGACTTCAACAGTAAAGCTTCTACTGAATACTCAAGGTGATACACACATTTTGGATGATCTTATTGAACCCAGGGAAAGAAGTCCTTTCCCCTCCGCAGGAAAGTTGTCTTTGGACTCTGCGTTTTTCCCCTGTTGTAGCTCTGTTGGGTGTATTTCTCCCCGCTCCCCTCTCACTCCTCTGATTTTCTTCTTGCCATCTGTATTCCCCTTTTGCCTCATCTGAAACAAGCATCAAGATCTTGTTTCTGACAGAACGGTCTGTCAATATGGAAACACACTGACATCACAGACAGTGCTGTGACTTTATGTCTGAAAGAAACAGGAGGAACAGATGAAAGGAGTGAAGGGGAAGAAATGACACATACAAACATTTTTAAAAGATAAGTAAAAATTCTTCTCTATCAACTCAAAATGTAAAGGAACATAAACCAGATTTATTTTTAAGTCTAAATATAACCCACTCTTTCCTAATCTGTGACCGTAACTCAGCACAACATTTCAACGTCTCTTCATCCGAGGGAGGTACCTGTCCCCTAGGAGCACGCACTTTGCTGGCTCAAGGCCTGTGTGACAGCCAACACGACCTCTTGAGAAGGACTAAACAGGGACTAATCTGGAAAAAGGCTAATATCAAGCATAATGCTCATACCTGGGAGAAGTCTTTAGAGGGAAGTAAGGGCGCCTGCCCTGGACCAAGCTAAAACATCTAAGTAAAAGCAAATTCATAGAATTAAAAATAAAAGTACTCATCAAAATCACAAACTCAATTTTGATGCAGCAGGATCAAAGGTAGCATTATCCCACTGAGGTTGGGATACAAGAAGTTCCAAGAAAATATTCTTATTGAGTAAACAAGGGTGGAACATGACCTTACTATTATTTTCTTTTTTTCTTCCTAGAATGAAATATTAACAGAAGTGTCTAACCATTAGTTCTATTACTAGCTTTTTTTGTATAAGAGTCTGGGAAGAGTTTGAAGCCCCACATTTCCTTTACTATTTGAAATATTTATTTTAGCTCTAACATTAGAGGGCATCCAGAAGATATTGCTTTCCTGCCGTCTCCGGAGCCAGTGCAAAACTCTAATAAGGAGATTCATAACTAGTAGGAGAGGAGCTCAAGAAAACTAAAAGGTTAATATATTCTAACTAGATGTTGGGTATAGAATGTCAGATCTGTCAAATTTCATTACAGTTTGCTGCTCAATGAAAAAGATTTGATTTCTTTTGCCACTGTCCTACTATGTTCAAGTCACACAGTGCCAGCAGCAACCAGCCAACGACCACAGGCTGGCACTGAGCGGGCCCGAGTGGGAAGCCAGCCGCAAGGACCATCTGTTTCCGATTTCTAGCGAAGCCAAGATGTGCAGTGAAGTGCATTCCATTCACCCAGCCAGCCTTCTCCCTGCTCAAGTTATTAGTGTTACAAGTGAAATTATCTTTTCCAAACAGCGGGGGAGCTATAATCCTTATGGAACAAGATTTTAAAAAAGGAAAAAAAGAGGGGGAAAAAAAAAGGACAGAAAAAAGGGTCCCCAACACCCCCCCATTCAAACATCTTTTGTTAAAGTTGTCAATGACGCTGCTTGTAAATTTAATTGCCATGTTCACAGGTTTTATAATTTTAAAGGATGTTTTATTAAGAACTGTGTCCTCTAAGGGAAGAACGTGTACACCAGTTCATGGGATCTAATGGAATAAACCATTCAAATATATTTAGAGTGTTATTTATGAATAAAGTTAAAAATGACGAGATGAATGCTCATTTAAGTCTTTCTAACATTAAGCGCCTTGAAAAACTTCATAGGTTTTAAAGTATAACTTAAAGTGAGAATGCACAAACAACGCTAATTACGTGCTACTTACATTGTTGCAATATGTAATGCATATGTTTAACCTCTCAGAGAAAGGATTGGTCTTGGCACAGCAATGGTGGGGATTTAAGGGTGTGCTAAACTGCTAACTGTAGAATGAGCTCTGACATAGGATATTGGTCTCCTACTGTTACCTAAATGCCAGGTGAAACCAAAGGATTTCTAGAAGGGAGGGTGGAAAGGGGGGAAAAAAAAAAAAGGCAACACAATGAGGTGAAACTGAGAAGTTTATTTTCAAAGGGGGAAACATTTATCCTTTGACACCATTCCATTCCAGTGACTTTATTTCTAATATACCATGAGATTAATGATGTGGCTACTGTCACTTGTCTGATGAACACTGGCAGAGCTGTGGAACAGTTGCTCCCTCTACTATTATTGGACATATTTGTAAATTGGCATATATAAGACAAACTTGTTCCTTGTGCCAGCCAATTGAAAAAAAATTCTTATTCAGGAGGGCAGAATTTTTGTTTTGCTATTGAATTCTATATAATACACAGTTGGTTTAAGATTGGCTGATTAGAAACGTGTTTAAATTAACAATGTTTGACAGTTTTCATGTCATATAATAATGTCAATATGACTCTTATGCAAATCAATTGCAGATAATTAAGGAAGTAAATTATCATCATGAAGCAGATTCCTGACACACCAGAGGCAAGTCAATATTTAAGCCTTTGCTCAGGGAGGGCACAATTCCTGAATGTAGCCATAATCATTCACTATCCTATCCCCAAATGATTTATTCTTTCAAAAGTAACGCTGTCACAGAAGAAAATACATAATAGCTTGTTCCGTTAGTTCTCTCAGTCCCTTTCAATCTGTTTTTTTTTTTACAAGTCTGAAACTATTGTCATGAGTGGCTGGTATCACAAATTAAGATAACTGTTGAGTCACCTGAAACCTAATTACTAGATGAAGCCTTTTCTTGAGGTTTTATCTTCTCTCAGTGTCTTCAGAGGTACAACTGAACACTGATTGTCATTGCTGGAGGAGATTGTTTGAGCTATAGCTCATATTAACACAAATCATAACCTCACCCTAAATTTTCCATCTGTGTATTCAGAAACATCTGCTATAGCTGCATACATTGGCTGTTTTTAAGATGTCCTGTTCTGCCATAAGTAAAATATATTTCAGGTTCTCTGGTGCTGTAAGAAACAACCTTCTGGCTCTCTCCATGTAAGCTTGCTCCCACATAGGTGAAGTAGGAAGAGGGGTGCAGAAGGGTCCAGAGACCGCAAGTGGGAACTGGAGGATTACTCCACACAGTTTCAATACTGGAGGCCTACAGGGTATGGGAAGAGAGAGAGACCAGCAGGTAAAAATCATGGAGGTCTGCACACTTCTATCATTACCTTGATCAGACACTAGAGACTGAGTACCAGCGCTTACTGTGTACATGACTAGGGTAGACTATTTATTCATATAGGCATAGGCAAGTCTCATACCCCTCCTCTTTCTGAGTTTGTAGGTAATGGCACAGAACTGAGGACTACTTTTGGATGCAAAGATTGCAGTGTTGCATGCCATACGAAACTAATCTCAGAAACTGGAAGAATAAGTAAAAATCAAAAACATAGATCCAGAGAAGGATTTGCTGAAAGTGGCTCACAGTGGAAAAAAAGATTTTGCTATTAATCAGGAGGGAGTCTCCCTGGAAATGGCTTTCTTGCATAGACCTACCGAACCCAACAGTGCTGGTGAACTTTCGGGCAGCAGTGCTAAATTGGTGCTGTTTACCATCTATAGCTGCATAAAAGACTGCGACTACTCCTTCCTAATGAGAGACTTCTGTAATGCTCTCTGCTTAGGGCTATTCTTGAGGAATAAGGAATCCAAGACAGATGTGGCAGTGACCATCGTATTAATCTCAAAGACCAAATCCCTCAAAGCAAAGGAAATATGAACAATTAAAACAATAAATACACTGAATCATATGAATTTCCAGTGCCCTCAGTACTAACTCCTGTTCCACACATTAATTTGTAATTCCTGAGCCATGAATAAGTAAATCCTGCTTTGTTTAGAGAACAAGATTTAAATGCTAGTAATATTAAAACCACTACTGTTTGCTGGCTCATACATGTATTTAAATACCTGCCTATTCTTTGCTTCACCTCTTGAGTGTCAAACTTGTCTTCTTGATAATACCAGCCGAATAACATCCAGCAGGCTTAACACCGTAGGTAAATACCTAGAGAAGTGCTTTGGGAAGAGCTGAGCTGCATGTAAGCAAATTTTACAAGCAAGTCCAGTATAATCCATTGAAGTAGCTCTGGATTATTGAACGTTTTACAGCAAGATAATACTTTGGTGACTCTAAGATATATTTACACTCTTAATCCATGCCACTGGATGTTGCATCATTGAAGAGAAATCTCTTAACGTAGTTTATTCAAAACTCATCCCTATAAACATCCTTTTTTCAGTTAGCTGGTCATACAGACACAGGAACTTCAGAGGTAGAGTCTGTATCACTTGTCTCTTCTTGTGAGGTTCCTTTTGATTTTTCAAAACAGATTTTAAAAATCTGGGAGAGTCCTAGCTGATCTAAAAAAACCCAACCCACCATAAAAGGAAAAAAGTTTCAACTAATCAAATTGATAGCTTTTCATAATGAAAATCTATTACTTCAGACTTTGAAAATCAAATCTAATTCAAAATGTGGTGTACTGCTAGCAAAGAGGAGGTTATACAGAAATTCTAACTTCTATATTTTTTCTTGTATTTACTGGACATTTCTATTAAAATAGGACAATATGCCCATAACTAACTAAATTCTTTATTGCCTTAATTCTGAAGATCTGACTTCTTCCTTGTGCTAAGGGTCTTCCTTTTGCAAAGGATAACTGACAGATATGAAAGCACTGGTCAGCACTCCTGGACGCAGATTAAAAGATGTTGATGCAGGGAGGTAACAGAGTGTGCCTCAATGCATTGCAGTCTTTTCCTGACACAGGGATCCACCATTAAGAAGATGATACATTCTGTCTGTGAAGGCTCCTTTAGAGGGGGGCAGGGCCAGGAACGTTCCTGGAGTTGCTAAGGAATAACTTGCACCCTCTGTTCAGCCTAATTATGACCCCTTTCTGGCCAGCACTGACAACTTTTCAAAGCTGACTTGCCATGTTGAATGCCCATGAGTTTGAATGCTACAGAGGTGGTGGCCCTTATGCTGCCACATCACCTGTCCCTCATGGACTTCCTCGCAGCTCTGCGTTGGCAGGAGTGTGTATGAACCTAGGAATCAGTCCAGGTGCTGGGCTTTTATCTTCATAGCTGTCAAGTGAAAAAATAACTGTGAACTCGTCTCCATGGTTGGGATCAGACGTGCTCAGTGCTGAAAAGCTCAGGAATACTTTCAAAATGTACTTTGAAGCCTACTTGGTAGGAACAGCCAGAATGTATGTCTGCATTACCAGCAAGCTGCTCTGATAGTGTGAGCAAAAACACACGCTGAGTCACAGTTGATGACAATACTGCTGGCAAAACGTTTTAAACTGCAAACTAAAACAACAATGGGATTATTTATGGACTGCAACTCTTATTTCAATGTCAATAAATGTACTGGATAAATTCCCCTTCATTAGCTGGAAACCTCAGAAGGAAACAGAAATATTCTGGTAAACCACAAGCTTGTTCTTAGCAAATACATGGCTACATTTCCACTGCAGAGGCATATCCAGACTGTTTCTTCACTGGGACAATAAATCTCTGGGAGTGAAAAACAGAGTCTATAAAAGCAAGACCTACAAAGTAAGGGTGTGTGACGCATGGCCCTCAAGGCTCCAGAAGATGACACTGGAAAGTATTGAGTAGGTTTTTTTTTCTTTTTATGAATGGAAAACGTGTTTTCTAAGATTTACCATTCATCTCAAACCAAACAGCTGGAATGAGTCCCCTTCACTATGGGAGGTGTTCGCTCTCTTATCTACTGGGCTGCAGACACCCCAGAGAGCACAAGTTGGTTTGACTGCTGTGTGCAGCAAAAAACAAGAAAAAAAAAACCAGGAAAAACACAGAAATAGTGTGTTACACCTCCCTATTTCCTGAGATGAAGGAGCAAGTCTTTCCTTGTAATAGGTGGCTCCACAGATATTATGCATCAGTCCACATGACACACTGAATGCGGGGCACTCTAGTCCTTCCCCATTCTGCCTCCTGACATCTCACTACTGCTGGAGGCTTCATGGAGAGGAAGAGAAGACCCACATTTGCCACTGGGGCTCTCCTATCATGGGAGAAACTCCAGCAGATCAGCTGTGGTCAGCTTCTGATTCCTTGAGACTGATTTTCAAAGGCAGAGGGAACAAGGCACAACATCTTGCCAAATAATACTGATGTCTCCTCACGTTTCTAGAGGGAATAGTTTCATCTCAGGATGGAAAATCCCGACATCATGGTCAGAGATTGCTTTTTCCTTCTGCTCCTCAGCACTAATTTTTCTTTACTTTTCCTTTCTAAATCTGTGGTTCTATATCTTATCCTGCACCTAATGGCTTGCAAGCTATTTCCAGAATTGAAAATGTGGTACTCTCTTATCTGTGTAGCATTTTGTTTATTTATAGCACGACACTAATGACACTTTGAATTTGCTTCATATTTTTTTCTTATTGTAAAGACAAGACACACAAACAATTGTGTCTGGGTCTAAGTACCTTCTTAACCCCATTCAATTTATTTCAGATGCCGAGTCCTCAGGAAGGTGGGACCAATAACCTATAAATCAGGTGTTTCTTCCTTCAGAATAAGTCACCAACTGGGATCAATAAGAAGAAGAAAAAAGTTCTCTTGTTTGCATGAGATAATGCAGACAAATATCTTCATGGAACAAGTAAGAGCATATTTCAAGCTCTACACTTAGCATACAGGCTAAGCTTATCAAGAATAGCTTGTTGTATTTGAGCAAGACTAGAAGATTATTTGCTAAGAAGGGAATACATGGATAAGAACATGGCTTACACCAGAAGGTAAAACGGAGAATACAAGTCCTTCCTCATCAGCTTTCTGTCAAGCCTCCTGGTCAAGATCCACATAGCATTATTCTCATGTCAGAAATCCCAGACTTCTTGTAATCTAACAACTATGAACCAGATGCTCAGCTAAGCAGGGACCAGAGCAGATTTCTGGGGATGGTGCTGGAGATTTGGTATCCCTGCCTGTTAGTGCTGGCTTGTATGGGACACACTGTCCTGTCTGGGCAACCTTCCCTTTTTCCCCAACATGAGCCAGGACATTGCTGTGTCCTCAACCATGTCAAGGCAACAGAAAACCTGTCACAACACCAGTTTATCTTCCGCTGGATAAAAATTATTCTCAAAGTCTCTGTGGATAAGCAGATATTAAAGAAGCCCTGCACAGAACATAAAGAACTACAAGTATACTTGTAAGTAAGTGTTCACACAAAATGTTCTTCCAATAACAATTTTAGAAAATAAGTCTCAGTAAAAGCGAGACAAACCTGACTGTTAGTTAGCTGTGGACAAGTCGACTGGGATCACGCTTCCTTTCACAGAATCAATCAAGTTGGAAGAGCCCTCTGGGATCATTGAGTCCAACCATGGCCCTGACACCACCATGTCAACTAGACCAGGGCACTAAGTGCCATGTCCAGGCTTTTCTTAAACACATCCAGAGATGGTGACTCCACCACCTCCCTGGGCAGCCCCTTCTAATGGCTAATGACCCTTGCTGAGAAGGGCAAGCCTGGCAAAGCTTGAGACTATGTCCTCTTGTCCTGTCGCTAGTTGCCTGGGAGAAGAGGCCAACTCCCACTACACTTTCCCCACCTTTCTTCCCACAAAATCTCACCTAGACTGTTGACTAAAACCTGTTTTTCACTCAGTTTTGCAAATTTGCCTACACATTGGCTAGACAGTCTTGCTTCTGGGTACTTATCAGGACCAGAGCTTTTACCAGCATAATATGAGCATTCAATGCAAATAGTTGGCACAACATTAGGTTAAGATGTAACATAAAGCAATGAGATGCCTACAAATTACAGATACTTTTCAATAACAGGACAAATCCTGACTCTTGAAAGTGAAACAGTCATTACAGGAAGCAGAAGGAGAATTGTTTATCAAAGGATAGGAAAAAGCAACTAAGATTTTTAATCTTCATGAACTATTTTTAAGGTTCACAAACTAGTGCAAGTTCACGGGTTTCTCTGGTGTAACCTAAATAACAATTACATTTTTATAATTAAAGAGAAGCAAGTACTGCAATAAGACCATTCCTTCCAAGGCCACCCTGTCACAAACATGCTGCTGATACATGGCACACATTATATATATTTGCTTGCACACATTATATATATTTGCTTTCACACATAAACATGCAGGCACACATCCCACGGTCTTTATTCAGAAGTTTACATAAACCTCATACTGAGTCAGGCTTCCAAACCTACAGTACCTGGATATGTTCCAAATGAGGCAGAATGAGGTATTTTGCCCCTCATTCTGTCTTTGTACAAAAGTACAGTCAGGAACGGATATTATTTTGCCTAGAGCACCTCATTTTGTCTTCAAAATAAACAAAATCAGGTTCCTTCTTGTAATTGCTTCACCTGAGAATACAGTGATCACCTTTCTAAAGGGAAACAGCATTAAATAGAGCTTGTTTGTGCTCGAAGACCAGGGCCCCAGTGGATAATCCAAGAGATTATTCCACAGTGGATTAACCCAGACAATTCTTATCAAAAATGTCACACCACAAATATGAGCCAAGACTACCTGATTGGGAAAACTGCCTGGACCAATGTAAAATTAGAGAAAATGGGAAAGTATTACGTATCAAACAATGCAAAACACTTGCATAGTCTGTGAACATATGTTGCTATAACTGCCTTTATATAAAATTAAACCAAGCAAAAATATGAAGAAAACTAAACCCTGTCCCCCTCCAGTATCTCATCAGATTGCATTATATTGACAGCTCCACAAGACCTCAGCAGGTCTGGACTCTCATATTCTCCACTCATACTTTTGCCAATATCTCACTGACAGCAGTAGCAGGTTGCCATCCTCCCTGGGGATGAAAAATGTTCCATCCTTTCATCTTCAAGTCCTGTCCTCTCACCTCCATACATCCCCTTGTCCTACCCTTTCTGCACTTCATTATTTCTCAGACCTGCAGCCATCAGTTTCCCTAAGTCCAGACCACCTTGCTCATCAGTCTTAGCTGCACTCAGTAGCAACACAAACTTGTCCCATAGGTATTCCCATCTCTCCACATATCCAAGATTCTGCTCAAGCTTCCCTGGCTCCACGAGTCTGGCCTCCTTGCATTCTTAATGTATTTCTGTTTTCTTTCTCCTCCCACTTCATTTTGTTACTCCCTTGCCCTGTCCCACTCTAGTCCTCTGGTCATCCCCTGCCTAGCTCCCATGACCCCCAATCCAAACCAGTTAGCTTTCTCCTTGTGTTGCTTCCAGGCCCACTCCCAAAGGGGCAGAATGGAAATATATGGTAAAAGCCACTGCTGCTGTATGCAGGGATGAAGTTCACTGAAAGGGAAACTCTGAGTGTATATTAAAAGAGCCTTTGAGAACACAGTAATTCACCTCAGGCTTTAGTTCCATCCTGCCTCACACCTGTCAGAAAAGTCACTTACACCCTCAGTTTTCAAACCCACCTCTGTGACGATCTGCAAGTCAGAAAAATGCTTGATTCATCCCACTTAACTGGGACAATATAATACAAAGGTATATAGAGACATATATAGAAAGCTGGATGTTATTCGGGGTAGGGATCTTATTAACTTTATACTGCACCTAACACAAAAGGGCTATGAATGTGGATTTGGTTTCTGAAGAATTTCATACTGTAAAATAAATGTTATGCTAACTAAATACCTACAGAAAAGGTACTGGTCAAACCTGTCGTATTCTAAGATTTAATAACAACTGTACTATTTGGTGCATAATAGGCAATTCATTTTGCTTTGCATTTACTCTAAAACATAAAGCACTTAAGGATATTTGGAGTATGCAAGACACTATTATAAAATCAATTTCTATTCTGGTTTATAACCCAACCACTTAAAGTCTTAATTTGCTACAATTCACTTTCTTACATTCCGATTCGTTAAAAGTGGGACCAGCTACCTCGTGAACTCTGATCGTATGCTTCTCAGAGCTAAAATATTTCATTATTGTCTACCACATCCGCTGTCTCCACTTGCTTATTGCCTGCATTTATGCATTTACAGCATCAGTTCAGGTGGTTTGCACTTGCTTGAGAACCTGCTGCCTCTTTTTCTGAGGCTTGAAGGAGGGAGACTTTGGTTTCACTGAGTGATATCCCATTACGCTTTACAAATAAACAAACAGGAGAGGAACTGGCAGGAAGTCATGCCCCTTCGGCGAGCAGGGCTCCATCTCAGCGGAGGGCAAACAAGGCAGCATCATTTTCACTCCAGCACAAAGTGTCTATTCTTGACTACTTGACCAAAGGAAGCAAAAGCAGAGGGACGACTAGCAAAGCACATCTGCAGTGCTGTATTTCACAGGAAGTAATGCAGCTCCTCTGCAGATAAGTTTCACTGAAGAACAAAGACTGAGTTTGTTCAGCGCGTCAAGAATGCTGCGTTGAACCTGCACCTAGCTTCTCAAGCCCTGAAAACAAGGCTTAGAGAGTGAAACCTAATTTTTCCCTCACCCTTGTTAAAATTTGCTGCATGATTTTCAAATTAGCCCTATACTTACCATATGAAGAAAGCTTAAAAAACACCTACTAATTTCCAACTAAGTTTACGTGTTCTATTTATTGATTTTTGCAGACTACACACAAGTTAGTGCATCCGAGATAAACGTCAGAGCAACGATAGCTAAACCAGTTACACAAAACTTACCCTCCAACACTGAGCTGCCTTAAAGCTTTAGAAGCAAAATATTCATGACTAAGAACAAGACAAATGGTGTAATAATACATTAGCAGGCAGTATTGTCACTGATTGCAAACATAGTTTGAGCTTACATCTTTCCTGCATATCATAACCTCAGAGACATACTACCCACTACAGCTGGTTTTCCAGCAGCTCAGTATTTAACATGAGATAATGAGGTGTGTTTTTGAGTGATACAAGCAGCATCAGATGTAGTGAGAGCCAAAAACATGATCATATTAAAAGCAAATAGCAGAGCAAAGATTACCTCTTGCCCTCTCTTTTAGCTTGAGCAGCATATTCCAATAAATGCAGAAGAGACGCTGTCAAGTACTTCTTTATAGTTTAATTTTCTTTTTATAATCTCCATTGCTTGCAGTGCCCTTGCCCTCTTTAAAAGCTACAGAATAAAATTCCTTTCTCTGTCAATTTTGTACTTTCTCTCTCAGCTGAGGATTAAAAAAAAAAGCTCAACACTTCAGCCCCTCTCCAAGAGAAGAATTAGAGATAAAGGTCAAAGATAAGAAGTTTTTATCAAAATGTAAAGGAATCGATAAGTTCAGAGGAAGGTCATCTGTCCTACTCCTAATTATTGCTCATTTCCACTGTGCCCAGCTCTGTAAAAATAGTGGAGCATTTTATAGCAAACTATAGCTACCAGTAAGTGCAGCCTTGGAAATACTTGCTCTTTAAGGAGGACAGTAGGGTCTTTTCTCAAAATATTTTTTTGGCATTTTGGGTGCAGAAGTTGTGAAACGTGATGAGAACAAGGTAAGAGCGGTCTGGGGGAGGTCCCTGGATCCAAGCAATATCGCTACAGCAGCTCGGTGATGCGTAGTCTAAGAATTCCCCTTGGTGGCTGCCTGATCTGGAGTCGGACTGTGACTGGAAGGCAAAGGCTGTTTGTACTGGCTCGGGACTCAGGGGCTGGGAGCCACGCGGGGCAGATGCGGTCACTGGGAAGGTAGGCTGAAGGCTGCGTGTTTACTCTGGCTTGGCAGTCCAGACCTGGAAGCCGTCTTGGTGAAGGAGACAATATCCAGAGCCCCTGAATTTATAGATTGGCAGCCTCTATTTTTTTTTCCTAACTACAGTGGAGAAACTGTCTCTTGGTGGTTATTGATAGGCATTTTCCTTCAGTTTCAAGACTGATAAGATTTTTTTTTTAACTTAAAATCATATTTCTGCAGACCGTTATTAGAACATTTTACGCTTGGTATGTGCTGTATATCACATATAGGAGTGCTCCTTGTGCTTTAGTCAGCATATTGGTTAAACATCACATTCACAATCTTGTACATTTCTGTATATAACCTATAATTATATAACCTAATTTATAATTATATAACCTAATATATAATTATATAACCTATAAAGCTGTGGGTAGAAATTTGATTTAATCACTTTCTCTCCTCATGTATTACAACTCTGTAAAAGAAACAGTAACATGAGGAAAAAAGATCTCATCTCCCTAGCACCCTTCCCAACCTTCCAGTTGGTACAAGCGATTCAAGAGTTAATTGGATGGCACCACATCTAACCATTACTCTCTAATAATATGTGGTTACACCCTTTTGTTACAGTAGGCTTTGGGGTCAGCAGATGTCACAGTGGCAGTGAGAAAAGTTTTGCCTGCATCTTTTCTAGCCTTCCCTGTAAACTTCAAACTTTCCTCTTTTATCCTTTTCCGTAGGGTTCCACAGGGAAGCAGCTCAGCTCTCCAATACACTGAACATCACCAAACCTTAGGCTGATTTCTCCAGCCCAGCATTCGATTTACTTAAAATGAATCATGAAAGAATCAGAGACTAATTCACAGTATAGCTAACAACTCCATTACAACAGACAAACCTCAGCTGGCAACTGAAGTTATTCGTCTGCCAAAGGAACAGACAACCATTACTCACCTAAAGTTAGCACATCACCTGGAGAAAACCGTTTCATAAAGCAATATGTTTCAACCTCTGGGTCATGGCTCACAAGAAGTTCTTCAGTTGCTATGTTTTTTGCTGCCTGCTTCTATCTGTAATGAATCTACCACACAAATCTGAAACTCAGGCATCCATTCCTAGTGTGCAAGCAAATGAAATAAGGAAACAGACATAATTAGCCGTCTTCCAAAGGTTGGTCTCCTTTTCGGTTGGTCGCAGCAAGCAGAGATGGCAGCACTGGTAAGATGGTCTTGGAAGAAAGATCAAATGCTTCTTCACTTAAAAAGGGTAAGAAATACTCAAAAAAGAATTTGAAGATTGAAAGAGACTAAAGCAGAAGATGTAGATCAAGCTGACTGGATTTCCAGATGGGACATGCTCAGTGGAGAAAGGCTCACCACCGAGTATTTAGTACGGCAACAACTTCAGTGTATTTTTCCTGTGGTATTTCCAGACAGAGTGTCTGAGATGGGACCTGTCTGTGGGAAGTTAAAGCAGGGAGAGATTTGGATTTTGATGGGGCTGGGGGTCTGCACATCTGCCACAGCATCAGCTGATACATGGGTGTAGTGTGTGCTATGGTGCCAGCTGATGCTGCTGAAAGCAGAGGCCAAGCACCATGACAAGGTGTGTCCTCTGTGGGGACATCCTTCTATATTACTCTGCTTGTGGCCTCCCGCTCCTTTTCCACCCTTCTTTCCTCCCTGGAACACAAAGGGGGAGGGGAAGGGAATAGCAACTGGCTGTCAACTGATTCTGAAGGGACATTAGGTGGAGAATCTCATCTGAGATGGTACTTTTTCATCCCCTCTCTGATCAGTGCAGTGTCCTAAGCAAAGCCACCACCTCCTGCTTCCCCCTCTCCCCCTCTGAAATCCCCTGGCAGCCATACTGCTACAGATGTGCCAATAGTCCAGCAGCAGCAGGAGCTGCTGAAGCCAGGAGGTGAACAAAATGACTCCCACTAGCTACAGAAGATTCAGTTGTGAGAGGACAAGTGCTTTTGGACAGGGAGCTGCTATGAAATGCACTGGGGGCAACTGGGGATGGATCCTTTCCTCTCCCCAGGTATCTCCCAAACAGTCCAAAAGTTTGCTGGTTGAGAAGATATGCAAAGCAGACTGTGTGTAAGTTATTGTGTCCAGCAATAAACAAAATATTAAGTGCATTTTTAATGCTGTAAAACCTTTTAAAAGACTTTTAAACCTTTCACTGTGGGACATAATTAAACTTGTTTTGCTATCTGCAACAGGTCTGGCCTCCAAACACATAATTAAGCAGTCACAAATTGCAAAATTGGTTTGTTTGGTTCCCACACTATACAAATACTGATAAAAGCTTTCTCATTTGTCAGTTATTGCACTGTAGTTGACAGGCGATGGGCAACACAATTATGTGAGTTTGGAGCTTGAAGACCACATCCACATCTTCCCATGATTTCCCAACATAGAATGTTTTCCTTGGTGTGTTCTCTATGGTTTCAGTGGCTGCATGCACTCAGGTAACATAGCGGCAACAACATGAAATGGAAGATTTAAACCTTGTTAAGCCTAAAGGATCTTTTTCTTGATGAGGCAGAGGGTTATGCTTTCCTGTAGCTAATTATACCATCTCTAACCACTGGAAGGATTCATAAGCATATGCAGAATGACTGGCTACATTTTGTAGCTCAGTTCTTATGGACACGGATACGTGTCCTGGAGACCAGAAAGACCATATGCTCTAGGAAGCAAGTGCTGGTGCTTCTGCACTGTCTCACGTACTTCTCCTATTCCTCAGACTACCCCGTGCACTGAATATCCAAAGCTTTTACACATAAGCAAGAAGTATGCTGTTGTGCATACCTTGTACCCATGAGAATTTTTATTCAATGATAATGTGTAAGCTTTTAAAAAAAATGCAGGAGACAGTGTATAAATCATTTAAGCAAGTTAACTTCAAGATTTCTAGTAGGAGATTTTTGGCACTACCGATCAGTCAGAGTATTTCCAGCACAATTGTTATTGCTGGAACTTCTATTCTTCGTGGAAAAAACCTAGATTACAAAGATGAAAACAGAACTGCATCAGAATTATCTAAGAATTGAAGGAGACTGACATTCTCTCACAGGTTTTCCAAACTATTATCTAGCAGCACTTTGATGCTTAAGGTCCCATAGAACAGTTTAAAATACACTGAAAGATTATTACTTGCCGTGAAACATACCAGCTAAACCGAGGCTTTTGAATCCCAACTCTGAACAAGGGTCTATGTAAAACATAAAATCCTTGGAGGATCACCAGAAAGAACATAAGGAAGATACAATACTTCTATGTGCTTTTATGGGTGATAGGGGGAACCACAGTCTGCTCTCACGAGAGTAGAGAGACTGTTCATAATCTGGATTTGTACCTATTTTCCAGCAGGGATTCCTATGTGCCAAAGACCGAAGGTCCAGACTAACTAATGTCTGGAAAGAGGAAACATCTCAGCTTTGAATATACTGTGCCAGAATGTTTCGCCAGCATTTAGCTCATGAAGTTTAAAGAAAAAGGAGAATTCGGGGCAGCAAATGAAATTGCTTGAGGAAGCAAGTTGTGGGACTCCACGCTGCAGGGTACTCCAGATGCTACAAGTTTGATTAGTTCAGAAGCTTACTGAGGATAGTATTTGCTAATACTTGCTCTTCAGAGTCAGGCTCCCCTCAATCTCCTTTTTCCTTTTTCCCTGTGCATTGCCTGTCTACGTTAAGGTAGGTAGGCAGCCTTCCATACTTAGTTGCAAATTAAATAGCTTTACTATTAAAAGGCTGAAGTCACCACTCTGTTTCCATCTCTATGGATACAAGGTTGCACTTTCAAAAGCAGATAAAATAAGACAGTCATTTTATATAGGTATAACCAAAGTCTAATGAGAGGTGCTTCGAATTTGCGCTAGTATAATCTAAATTTAGCCCCTGGAGTTGATGTTTCAGGGGTTTTAATGAAGTGATAATTTTATATGGCTTAAAATAGAATCAGAAAACACTAACAACCTTCTACCCATTTTTTTTTCTAATCTGTAGGTGTCTCCGTTTAGCCTGTGTCCAGGGCTAAACAATAACCAGTTGCTCTATCACCCAAGACCCCTCCCCAACTGAGAAAGGAAAAGGAGGGAGACTTGTGGGTTGAAACTTAAACAGATTTAATAAAATAAGAAAATCAATATCGATACTAATGCTAATACAAAAAATACAAAGTTGTACTCAGCCCATACAGTGATGGCAAGTCCCTCCAGGGATGGTAACCATTGAGAAGGAGAGAGAGGAGAGCAGAGCAAAGAGCCATCCCCAGCAAAATTTCCAAGTTACAGTGAACATGACATTTATGGTATAGAACACACCTGTGGGCCAGCTTGGCTAAGATGCCCCGGCTTTCGCTCCTCATAGCTTTAGCACCTGGCTAACTCAAAACTGCCAACGGCCTTGATCACCATGGAAGCCTGCATACCATGGCTGGCCATGAACTAAACCAAAGTGTAACAGAAAATTGATTCTATGATTTTATCCCAGCAAAACCAAGACAGTAGGTTAGTGTAAGTGCTTGTTCCTTCAGTTACTTTGTGCTTTAAATTATTGGCATTTGACTTCTGTGGTTTTGGCAGCCATAGTCAGCTTCATCTAGTTAATAAAGAATGATGAAGGACTTCTGTGCATTTAAATACAAATCAATACAGAAAACATACCAGCTTCATCTGCTGAGAAATGCAGACAACTTGTTTGCATCCAGGCTGACTGCTGCAAACTCATTGCTCAATGCGGTGTAGTCATGACACCTTTGCTAAACCCACGGTATTAGTTCAACTGAGTTACAGCACACTGGAGCTAAAAACTGATCATAAAGCCCAAACAAGATTGTCAAGGTGCTCTTGGCAGAGCACAACTGAATCTGTGTCGCAGCCGAGCAAGTGTTCTGCTACCATACCTAACATTGCAACAGCACTTCCATGTAAGCTCTTATTTTCAGGCCACCACATCGACTTGGGTGAAGAAATTCACTCCTCAGTCAATGCTGGCATTTGGAGTTATGCAGTTTGTCTGCATACAAACAGAAACACCTTCACATCTGAGCATATAACTACACATTTGAGCATACAACTATTGCACTATTACATGCGGTTCTCAGAAGCTACAAACCACATGCCACTTGCTAATCACAAGTAAGAGGTCACTCTAGCCTTTTACTGACATCATTATTTTAAAATAACTAAATTAAGTGGTTTTACAGGTTCTGGATCTAGTCAAGGCTGTTAACAGAAGCCCCAAATGTCTGACAATTAAAAAAGGTTTAAGGCCTTGCTCTGCCACTGCTTAGTACTTGCAAGTCTGTGTGCAATCAAATAGCATCTTGGCTGCCTATATCAGCATTTACAGGACCTTGAAACCAGCATGTCTCTGCCTCCAAACATTCCTCATAGAGCAAGAGTCCTGGAATCCCACAAGGATCCTCTTTTAAACACTGTTGTTTTGTCCAGCTTCACTTTTATTGTGGAGAGTCATGGAGGGCACACGTAGGCTTTTTTTGTCTCTGAGCAAAAGCTAAATGCTGCAGGAGAACACGGCTGGGCTGCTCTGCCTGCCTCCTTCCTGCCACTACAGCGTATAGGAACTGGACCGTGGGCAATGCACTCTGCAGGTAACGTCAATCTTTGCTCTCCCTGTCAGCCCCAGCTCATCTTTTTAATGCTCTGTGGTTGTGAGCAAGGTGGGAGGCACAGGGTGGGGACCGCTGGTGCAGAGGCACTCCCACTCTGCTGCAGAGGATAATTCCCTGCTTCTGGGCACTTTGCCCCCTTCAATCACTGCTGACCTGGGGGGTTGGCTATGCTTCAGCTCACCTCTGAATGAAGTTTCGGAGGAGGATCCAGGTGATTTGGATGGTGTGGGATGGATGTCAGGGAGCTGGGCCCTCAGTAATTAATGGTTCATAAAGATTTCTGGTATCCGAAATGAGCCTGGTTATGTGAGTGCATCAATCTGTTCCAGGGGATGATCAGAGGCAGGTGAGAGGAATAGCTCTGTGCAATCACTCTCAAGGCTGTGCCTGGGGAAGGGTGGTGGCCAGGCTTCTTCCAGGTCTTCTGTTATTAACCATAACATCCCCTTCGTGCTCGGACAGTCAGTGTAAGTGGCCCTAAAAATCAGAGGCCTGCTAAGGACAGCAAAGGTCAGGTATCTTAGAGACATACTCCTTAGGCTCATGTCAACTATTCCTCTCCTGTGCTGAAGAAGCATTGTTAGACTAAAGTAATAATGAAAAAAGGGGCAGGGTTTCATTGAAGTAAGGTAATTTTCATGGTGGTGTTTGCCTAAAGTAGGAATTACCAAATCACCAAAAAACCCCTAAATCCTGCTTAGGAGTTTTTCAATGCACTTTACCAGTTTAACCAAAGAATGGGATGTACACAGGCATTCCAACTACTTTGTCTGGAAAAGAAATAACAGAACACTGACATATTTTCAACCACTAACTAACAGTCAAACAGTGACTAGAGCAGCAAGAGCTGGGTGTGGAAGAAATGCTATCTTTGGTCAAGAAGTACTGGAGTTTGTGGGAACAAACTTCAGAACTGAACCTCATTTTGCTTTGTTCAGAATTCTACCCTCACCCTTTTTTTTTTTCCAAGCAGTGTATGAATTTATTGTTTAAGAAAAAAATTTAAAATATCTCCTGACCCTTGGAAGATGCTTTATTTCTAAAAAGGATCCTTTTCAAAAAAGCTTTGATTAAATGAAGAAAAAGGAAAGAATAGATGGCTAAATATCCTCTAATAAGAAAATAAGGAAATGGTTCTAATATTTCTTTCTCTAATAATGGTTCCATTGTTTTGATTTTAGAGGCATAAGTGAAGCATACATTCAAGCAATGCATTCCCATGACTAAATCACCTGTAAGATTGCATTTTGCATTTGAAAGCTCTTTGACAATATCTTTCCCAGGGTGGATGCCCCTGCTTCTTTGATGCGGTTAAGCAATTTTGCACAATCATGTAATAGATTAAATTAGACTTAGTCTTCCTTGAACATTTTTATGCTAAGTCTGGGTTATAGATGGAGCTCAACAACATCAATTCTCATTGAAGCAGCATACTTGAGGGCACTTAGCACTTTGCAGGAAGGGCTTAACTTGAAGAATCAAAAATCAGAACATAAACCTCTACCTGTACAGAACAAATATGCTCCACTGACAGTGACCTTACTCTTTTTTTTTGCCCTACCACCTAGGAGCCAAAATATCAAGTTGTGCCATTTTCTACTATTCCATAAAACCCTTTTGAAGGCGAGAAAACAAACAAACTCCACTACACTTAATACCCCAATGTACTACCCCATTAAAGGGATACAGGCTTTGAGTAAAAATGAAAAGGTTGCAAGTTCTTTTGTGTGGCCAATAACAAACTACCCATTCACATCACTGATGAAGCATGGAGCCAGTAGCAGGAAAAATGAACACTAAATAGTTGCTTTCATCTTTAAAATTTAAATAGTATTTAATGAAGTCATTAATCAGCAAAAGAAATGTTTTGTGGGTATTTGCCATGACGTACAATAGATTTGGGAAGTTCATTTGAGGGAAAAAATACCCTTGATCAGGCAGTCTGCATTTAATAACATAGCAGAAGACACAAGCATTTAATAAGAAATAAATGTAATAATCAGGCCTGACTTTCTACTACCTGGCTTGTATTTAAAGGCCTGGTTCAAGGTGCAAATGGAAAGTTTCTCTTTGATTTCATGGGGCTTTGGCTGTGTGTTGCTTAATAACAGCTTTGCTAATGAAGTGTCTGTTGGTTACTGAATGCCTCACTCATTTCCTGGCATTTAAAAACTTTCCTAAATATATGGAAAATGTCTACACTTGGATTTTCTTAAGAATGAGAAAAAAAAAAGCAGCAGCTGACACTAGCTTAGCCAACAGAAATTAAAATACTTTTCTGCTCATAATGTATGCCGAGATAAATACTTTTTTAAACACTGAAAAGGGGGATTTTGGCACCTACCCCTGATAATGACTGTGTGAAGGGCCTCCCTTTACTCCTACACTACCAACCTGCTTGGGCTGCATCACCATTCACGTCCCCTTTCCTTCAAGTTACTGTTTGCTTTGTTTTGCTCTGAATGAAACCAAAGAATCTTAAAGTGAAAGTTACTTGGGTGGAAACTGTAAACCACATGAAAGCCCTGATACAACTTATGCTTGTGGTTTTTTCTAAGCTTAGTCAGAATTCTAGCCAAATTGGCAAACACGATCAGAGCTTCAGGTTGGTGTGTGTGAAACAAAAATCCCCCTCAAAATCTGAAAAACAAGTCACTTCTGCCTTATTTTAGGGATTTCTGTGGAGAACATTAAACAGCCCTGTGTAACGGGATTAAAATAAATTTACCTTCCAGGGTCTGAAATTTCTTCCTCTGGGCTTAATGACAGTTTTATTAACATAAGCTGATGCAGGATTAGACCGTAAATATTTAAATCCCAACACTTCCTGGAATTAATCTAGAAAGAGGAAAATTGCAGACTGTTCCTTACCTAAAATAATCTGTTCCACTGATGTGCTTACATGGTCCACTCTAACAGGCGATTTAGGAAGTGGGGTACTGAGTCACTAGTTAATTTACTTTCGGCGTAATTTGCCCAGGATACTTCTGAACAATTAGCACTCTGGTCTGTCAAAGTAATTTTGTCCTTCAAAGTCGTGCCTATGGGCTACTCTATGATGTGTTCAGAGTCTGAGATTTTTGGGACACGTCTGGAATCGACAGTGACTCAGTACATAAGAATATCCTTTCGTATTCATTTGCACGGTAACCTCACTTTTGTTGGCACAGGAATATGTTGTCTTTTAACCTGACTTAAGAAGCTGGCCCTAGAATTAGTCTTCGTCATATTGGGTAGCAAGTTGGAATCAAGATTATTTTGACAGATGGCATCTAGCCTGTCTGATATGCATTTTACCTGCTCCATAAATATTGATGACTTTAATACATTTGTGTTCTGCCATATGCTTCTTAAAGGTACACTTCCAAAACTTGACTTGGCTGCGTGATTTAGATAGAATTAATCTCCATTTTGTAGTACTGCAAATGAGATCAGAATCGCATGCATTGTGTCTGATGTTGGAAGACTAAAAACAGGGGTGTGAGGGTGAGGGCACAGGGTGATAACTCCAGCAGATTCACATCCCAGTTCCACTCTCATAGTCCCGAGGTCACGGATGTTACAGAGGGACACTGTACAGGTGGAAAGAGTCTTCATAATATAAACCTTTTTACAAAGAAAGGAGTTCTGGGCAAAGGGAACCCCCTGCCTCATGAGGTCCTGCCACTTGAACAACATTTGAAACAATTTCTCCCCCTCCGTTTTGAAACCCTTCAGCTCTGTCAACTCCTGTAACTGCCATACCAAATGCCTCCAAGAAAAAAAGATTTGGAAAGAAGATGCTCATGTTAGATACCAACAGAATCAGGTTTTTTTTTTGGACCCGCAACTGTATGAGCATCTCTTCACAGGCAATATATATATATATATAGATATATGACATACCATACAGATATTCCTCTGCCTAAGCACTCTTTCCTACACCCTGCCATTTAAAGGATGTACTGCTGCATGCTTTCTGGAGAAGAGCTATTTGCTTTACGTAAGGACAGTTTCTTTGAACTCTACCATTTCCAAGGCAGATGGTGGGGTAGAGTGACAATTAGCCCTCTTATTATTAACACCTCTTTCCTGCTTCTCCACCAAGGTCACAGACCCATTCACAGTGCTATAACTGAAATGGGAGCGTGGCCAGGGCTGCTGGCAGGCAAAGGGGAGATGTGGGCTAGCAAAAGTCCAAGAACCATTCCCCCAGGCTCCAGTAGCCTTGAAAAAAGCAGCACTGCTTCCAGCGGGAGCAGCCTCGTGCCCCACGGCTAGGAGAAGTTGGCTTTGACTTCCAGCAGTTTTCCCTCTGTTGAATTTGCCACCTTGTCTCATCAAGGAAAAGAGGCAGCCTTATTGTTGCCCCATTTCACATTATACTTCTGCTGCTTCCTTTTCCCACTCTAATTAGAAATTCTTCAGATAATGCCTGGGACATGCTCTGTGCATATATTTTTCAAGTTATTCTATGACATGGCTGAATAGAGCAACACACAAAGAATATGGCACGTCCTTCATAGTAAACTGTAGGAAATCAGAACAATACTACAAAATTTCATAAAATACAAAATAATGTACTTAGGTGTTTGCAACAGTTAGAAATGCTACAAAGATACCATTTTTACAAAGAAAAAAATATTTTCAATCAGCATTTTTGTGTGTTCATAGTGAAAAGCATTTTCCTCAAAAATAAAAATTATTAAAAACCTATAAAACAGGACTACTTAATATAATTGCATTTTCTCAAAGTAGAAAACTATTTATTTCACTGATTTTTTTGTCAGGTGCACAATTTTCTCTAGCTACTTTCAGAAAAATGAGAGATTACAACTTAAAAAAATAGATAGGACTATAATATTAGCATATACTAGTATTTTCCACATTTTTAAACAGTTCTTTTGCTTTTTTTGTAAAGTATCTGGTATTATTTACTACTCTCTACAAGGGGGAAGATAGTACACCATAGCTTGTCAGCAAAAGAAGGAAAATAGAACTAGAAAGCCTGCTGAGAATATTTGCAGCGTGCTTTGCTTGATAAATAATAACCACTTCAGGGCTGAGCATGTAAAAGGAGAGGTTAATGGTCTTGCTGATGCATGGGTACATTAGTAATGGCACAGGCTCGGTTTGTTGGCACCGACATCAGGCAAGAGCCCGTATACAGCACAGTACTTGCAATAGAGATACAGGCAGCCAAGTGCTTTAACTTTGCTACTCGAAGTATATTACAAAATGACTCCAAGCACCATGCAAAACTGTCAGGAAGGTTTCTTTGCAAAGTGTATTTATGTAAACTCTCTTCAAACCAAATAAATCGTTTCCTAGTCTTTCTTTTTTTACAGCCAAATTGTAAAAGGCTTGGTCTTTGTCTGCTCTTGCTCGTTTAACTGGGCTTTCAACTACGTCTGTGTGTAGGGCTATGAACAGAAGCAAGAGGCTTGCTAGAAGGATTTACATGGTCGGAGTCAGGATTTATCACTGTGCACTAAGGCACTACGTAGCAGCAGCCACGCAGGTTGGTATTTATCAAACTTAACACCAGGGTGACAACACTGTCTGGAAATGCATGCTACTTGCTGTAGAGGGGCTGGGCCACGAAGGATGTTTTGCATAAGATTTGGTTTTGCCTGAAGAGACTTAAACTGGCTATGCAAATGTAGACGTGATATAAGCCATGCCCACTCACAGAAGCAAATGATATTCTGTACCGATGGAAATGCAGCATACTTTTTATACGTTCTACACACGTTTGCAACGTAAGTTAAAGCTTGGAAAAGGTTCACCTGACCGTACTACAAAAAAAAAAAAAGATATATGATTTGGAAGAAAGCCAACAACACAGGCATGTGAGTGGTTCAAAGACAGGTCAGATCCTTATTCGACGTAAATCAGCAAAGCATCACTGGCTTTTGCGTATTCAAATTAATTTTCACCAGCTAGGAATACATCTTTGCTCCAGTTGGATGAGACACAAAGGAAATCCAGATACCACAAGAAGAGCTGGCATTTCTGAAGCCAACAGTAATTTCTGTTTTAGCCCATAATAAGAGCTTTAGAGATGTCCAGGAGTCAGTACTCAGCTGGAGCAGAGGATGCTAATTTGTGCAGGTGCTAAAACACAGTAGCTTGGCAGCTGTGAATGGGAAAAAGAAAATGAGTGCTACTCCATCTTTCAGTTGTGAATTGACATCTCTAAATGCAGGCAAAGGCTAAGTCAGTTTAGAAGCCTGGTTTGACCAAACATCCAAGAAGGAATATATAAAATAAGGCAGAAACACAATGAGAAACGGCTTTCCTGGAGTGACTTCTAGGTAGACCAAAACTGCAATGGGAAAAACCTCTCTCAGAGCTGTTTTATTTACTTATTTTTGCCACTGCCACTCAAGAACTAGTTCTGGAAATGCCATGGCAAATTACAATTACTGTGACAGTAGAGGTGGACCAAGCATCTGTAACCCTCAGAAGAGATGAAGCCTATTCCTTTTCACTCTTGGGTGAAGCTTCTGGTTTTGTTCTTGTTACTTTGTTATTTGTATTTTTGCAAGGATTTAGCTGTTATTTCAATGGCACTGGAACTGCTGTAAGTCAACAACCCTGCCTGCTGTACACTGGCACCACGTTAAACCATCACTTATGAATTGCATCGAGGCTTACAACAGCCCTGTCCTCAAAAACACTCAAGCAAGAGAACAGTTCACTGCATTCAGAGTAGGGCCTGCACTGGGCATGACAACATAAACTTGTTCCTTGCTTCGCCCTCAGTTCCTAGCAATGTTTGCACTTTTGTGGTGCAAATTAACAAAAAGAACAGTTACACAAAGGTATCCAAAACAGTTCCAAAAAAATCCATTTCAGAGTGATAATAGACAAGTTAGATCCAATCATTCCGTGTAGCAGCTCAGTTTCCCTTGACATGCATTACTTTGCACTTATTAACCTGGATTTTCAGGTGCCATTTTCTCACATATTCACTCAATTTTGTGATTTTTTTTTTTTTTTGGTTTGCTCTTTCTTTACTAGTTATGAAACCAGGACAAGACCTTCTGTTTACCTTTTGGAAAGTTAAGTTTCTTTACCAGTTATACTGTATTGACTGAATAATTATATTGAAGAAGTTCTGAAGGTGTATTCTTGAAGGACACCTGTGGCCCACAAAGTAGTGGGCTATTTAATTTCTCCAATTCTTCATTTACTAAACTTTAAGTAACTGCATTGCATATTCATTTTTTTTCTATGGTTCTTTGCCTGATGTCCCAGCAGTCCCTGAATGTCACGGTTTAAAGCTGTGCTGGCTATTAAACCTGTGGCAGATGCTCTCTTTTAACCCTTCCCCCCACCCCGAAGGGAAAGGGAAAGGGAAAAGGGAGAGAGACTTCCGGGTTGGAAAGTTAAAACAGTTTTAATAAACTATAATAATGAAAAAGAATATAATAATAATAATAGAAATAATCAAATATATACAAATATATACAAATACATATACAAAACCAAGATTGAGCTCCCCTGAAGTCAGCCACGTCACCACCGGCACTGCAGGGCAGGCTCCGGGAAGGCCCAGGCTGGGCCTAGCGACGGTCGAGAGCTGGATTCAGGGATGCACGGATCGGGAGCAGCAGGAAAACGGACAGAGTCCTCTTTGGACACCGGCCATAGCAGAAAGAGAGTGAGACCCTCGTGATCCCCCCACTTTATATCGAGAATGATGTGTATGGGATAGATACCTTCATTGGTCAATTTTGGGTCACCTGCCCTGTCCGGTCCTCCCTGCAGCTGCGACCCCCCCTTCGGCTCTTCACTCGTAAGCAGTGAGGAATTTAGCAGTGACCTTGGTTTCTCTAAGAAAAGTACAGCAAGAGCCTTACTGCACAACATCCCTACCGGTGCCTCAGCGATAACTACAAACTTTGAGCGTTAGCAGTGCTGGAAGCAGACACTGTCTGCAAAACACGCAGTTAGTTTCAGAAAGTGCAGTTACTTAGAGGAGACTTAGCTGAAAGTAAAAATCACTGAAAGGAAAATTGGCCTGGTTTAGGCCAAACCAGGACACTGAATGATCCTATTCATGCATATTCTCTGAGATAAGTCCTTTTATAACTCATTTTGCTAGAATACCAGAGAATAAAACTAGCAATCCCAAAACATTATCTGAAAGATTTCTTAACAGAAAAAAATGTGTTTATAGGCAAGAGAAACTATTCACTTGTGAATCAAAATTCTCTCAGGCCTTACAAGACAGCAAGGGTCACAGTCCCTATCTTTAAGGCTCATGCTAATAGTCTAAGAGATGGCTAAAGCAACAGGTTTCTGTCTTCAGAATAGAAAAGATGATAAAATTTTTGAAGATGTTAGAGGAAAGAGCTAGCCTGAGGGAAGAGAAAGGGTTACTCAGGTAACACCTACTCAGGTGTGAGGAGAACATAAAGTAAGTTCTGAGAAAACATTATATTTATTGAGACACACTCAAAAAAATTGACCTTAAATGGAAAGTTATATAAGTCAGGTCTTCATGGTTACATGTCATCAAAACAAATGCGTTTGTTGCTTCTGCTTTCAAGGTGGTTTGACTTGACATGTTTAGAGTGCCTCCTGTTTAGTGAAACAGTAACACAGATAACAAAGTAGGAACATATCCCTCAAGAGCTCTCAACAACTTTTTAAGAGAAAGGGGACTCTGCAGATGACTGACGAGTCCAAGAGCCCTTCAACCAATTTTCTTCAATCTGACTGTAATTAACTATTGTAGCCAGACAATCAGCTATTCAACACAGAAACGAGTTCAGTTTTGGGCTCAAGTTGAGGAAATTCTCAACTTGGTGAGTAAGAAGTCCCACTGACATTACTCTGCATTTCCTATCACAGCACCTCTCTAAGGAAAGCAGATACTGCAGCTCTGATTCAGGAAGGACACATGTACCATTTTAGACAGCTGTGTTACCTCACAGTGTCAGTGACTATAATAGAGAAGCCAAAGTCACAACTCTGTCTCTGATATGCTTAAATAATTAGGAAGCTGGGACAGTGAAAGCACAAAACAAACGTGTTCATAATTCCTGGGCTGCTGAAGTCTGGAAACAAGTTTTATTTCCATGATTTCTTTTTCCTGATATGTACACAATTCACTTCCAAAGTCATATGTACTGTGTACTCTGTAACAGAGCTCAGGAGCTTCTTTTATTGTCTGAGGCTTGGATTTGTAGTGTTAATGTATCACAGAATGCCCCCAGAGGAATAACCTTTTGCCCCATTGGTTAGTTTACTGTAGCATTTCTTGGTTTAATAAATGAGGTAGCTAACATGAAAACTTTCACTTGTTCCTAAGGTTTTGTTATTGTTATTTAACATTATTTCATTACTTGAGGACTTATTTCAAATCCCTACCACATCTTTCTTTTGTTCATGCCACCATAACTTATAAGAAATAACAGTAAGGCCTTTTTCTTGATTACCTTCCCCTCAATCTCATTACTTCATGTTTCTTTATGTTGAATTGGATAAGTCACTCAAGTTTCTAGACTATTCCAAACCACTCAAATTTAAATTACATGTTTCAGACCATCAGCAAGTAACATCTTCTAATAAAGGTATTTTTTGGTGGGAAGAAGCATAATTTAAGTCCCACCAATACTGACAGTCCTCCTCAGTTTTAGTCTTTGCTGCAGTTCTCATTTTCAGTATGCAGAATACTCTATTAAGTAATACACAACTCTCTGGAGATTTACATATATATTATTTATGGAGGAACCCCTATCATCATGTAATCCTAACAACCTTGTTGACTGAGTAGTTCCACCCAAAGAAGCATTTTGTCTTGTCTCAAGAACATTTCCTAATAATGACACTACAGTGGCTTTCTTGCTGTCTACTTCAACAAGTAACAGTTCCATTTTCAGCATCCCTTCAAGAGTTGTTTTATACTCTTCTTTATCAAAGGGTTAATTTCCCACCATAGAAAGAGCTTTTAAGGCCTCTGCAAACTCATCAGCCTTTATTTACTCAGTCTCGTGTAGTGGTTAATGTACAGTTAGATTCAGGGAGCAGAAGAACAATTTTGTATTCTTCGTTCTTCTGCCGATACACTACATGACCTAGTCAAATGAAACAGTATTTCTGAGCCTAAGGTTCTCTATTTAGAAAGTGGAAATAATAACCCATATACAAATGTAAAGAAATATACAGGATTTTAGATTTAAAAAGGTCTTACAAATCTTATAATACATTTATTATTCCATATACACTGGAATAATTTCTAGTACAAAGGAGTTTTAACCTTCAGTACAGTCATTGTTTAATTTCTCATGTTAAATCTTTTCTGGTTGAGTACAAAACCAGTGACCTTCACTGAATTATGAGAGCTATTGGGAACACTTTATGCTTCAGTCTCTGCTTCTTACTCATGCATTTGCTGACTGATAAAGACAGGAGGTGAAGACTTAAGTCCGCTGCTGATGTGGGGAAGATAGACTACTGACTTCTGCAAAAGGAAGTTGTGCCTTGTATTAATCAAAAAACAAAGCAAAACATAACCCCAAAACCAAAGCAAATGCTCTTGGTCTGTTCCTTGGCTATGTAGTATCTTGGCTTCTATTTTCGCTTGAGATTATGTCAAAAGTTGTGAATATTAAGAAAACACGTTCTACAAAACATGGGTACGTCTGGTTCCTTGACTACATTGTTAATTCTGGTAAGGAAAGAGATAAATATTGATGTCAATAGGACGAGCATTTTAACCAAAATATATATATGATTAAATTGATAGCATTGTCAAATGCCTTTTATGTTGGGAATTGAACACTATCATTAATTTTCTGAGCACAGCAACAGCAGGAAGACTACTCATTAAATTAAATCAGAATCACCTTGTGAATGGATGCAGTGTTAGAAATAAACACCGTTACCATTTATTTCGATATAAATGAAGACTCACAACAGTTTCCCCCCACTGCCTCTTCCTCCATTACTTTTTTTTGATTCAGTTGCTCCCTCTGGGCTGCACAGGTGTACGTGCTACAGAAATTTGGCTTAATGCACATTTACCTATTGCATCCAAACACAAGACTTCTTGGGAAGCTCTTAGCTTCCACTTACAGAAGAAAAAAAAAAATCACATTATGTAAATAGCAAATCAAAATTCAGCATTAGTAATTGCTGAAAATTGTCTTAGAACCTGCATGGTTAGTGGCAGTGGCATCCCAGAACTTCACAGCTCTCCCCCTCTGCTCCCGTATGGTGCAGTTCTGCAACAGAAACCTGTACCAACAACTGAAACTGGTGTCAGCCAGAGCCAGAGGGAACAGCATGAGAGGCTGATTTGTGAATATCACTGAACCACTCTGAAGCGGGCTCATTTCTGGCTTTGCCTTAAGCATCATTTGAAGGGCTAATTCTGTTTCATTTCCCTCTGTTTTCAGCTATTTAGCATAATTAATTTGATCAGCCCAGCAAAAAAGAGTGCTGCTTTCTCTTATGCTGCAGTGTTGTAATTTTTTGACCCCTATTTCTACCTTTTAGATATAAGAGGTTTACACAGTTAGAAATGGTGACTGTTGCATTGTTAGCAGGTATATTGCCAGAATAATTACTTCAACAGGTGAAAACACATGTGTATTTATTTCTAAAATGGCGAAATTTCAGATTGGCTCAAAGTTATGTGCATTGTACACCTTCTGTCATGTTGCTCCAGTTAAATACCTTTTCAAGCAACCAAATTTATGCAACTTTTGGAAAACATGGGAAGTGTGACATACTGTAGTGCTCCATAATATGGAAATATCACCTTTTATGAAAAGGTGATTTACACATACAGTATTAGCAGTTCAGCAGTTAACTATTAATGGGAAACCCAGCTCTGATTAAATCCAAACTTTTGGCCAAACTTAAAGCTAGCTTAATCTTAAAAGTTTCAATAGCGTGAAAGGCCCAATAGACCTGCAAGAAAAATACTATTGTACCCCGAAATTCAATCAATCTTAAAAAAAAAAAAATTAATGGTAATAGCTATTATTTCTGTTACTACAACTCCGATTCATCAAAGCTCTTAAGCACATGCTTCCTTTAAGAAGCTGACAATGAAATCAACGTCTACTCAAAATCTGCTCCCCGTGAAAACACTATTGCTGATTGCTGGCATGCACTCTCTCTGTTCTGGGTTAGCTGTACTCACAACACATAGCACAAGGAGATGTTCTTTGGATAGCAGGTAGTATTCTGGCCCATTTTCCTCCATTCATTTATCACCCTTATTCTTTTAAAACCTACGTTGATTCTCTAGGGTCTTCAGCAGCAAAGACTACAGCAGGTATGGGATTTACCAGGGTTGCTTCCACCACAGGCCTGTATTAGTATTTCTTCATACAGAACATTCAAAGCAGTTTTGTGGGCTATAAATTTATAAGCAACAAGGCAGATGATGGTCTGATAGATCACAGTGTAATATATTAATAGCACAATGTCATGCTCTCAATTGATATGTATACAATGTCCCAGATGCAGTCATTATGGCTTGGGCACATGAACATCCACTTCAGTTTCACTCTAACTCAATCATCCTCTTCTCTCTCTTTTTTTTTTTTATAGACCTGCTATGGTAATAATTGGGTTTTTGTTCAAAGCAGTCATTCTGTAAGACATGATACTCAAGGTAATACTTTTATTTTTATTTTATGGGCTCTTGTTTCTTTTTGTTTACAATTATCAGTGCCTGCTGTGGGTTGTCTAGAGAGCTTTTCTTCCGAAGCAGGTGCATTTTCAGCTCGTATAATGGATTTACAGATATTTGGCCATAAATAGATAGTGTTAAACGCTGCTGTAAAAATGAGATAAATGTTTATTACCCAAAAGGTTAATAAAAAAATCCACCTGGGACCTTCTAGAAAAGAACTAATCCCTTTAAGACTGTATTGAACCAGTGACAGTTGTGCAAGATTCAAAAGCAAATTGCATCCCTAAAACACCCTAAAAGCAGAAAAAAAAATCCCAGACTGCACACCATGCTAAATGGAGTGAGAGGCATTCATGAGATAGGTACCATTTATTATCTAATTTAAGCACTTAGTAGCGGCATCTGTTTACAAATAATCACTTTCAGCATTAGATAAGTCCCATGTTAGGTTACTGTTCCTCCCCAACTTCATTATCAAACAGTATGATTTTATCAGAGTAACACAGAAAATCTCAGCTGAAAGAGAATGAGTTTTAAAATAGTCAACAAATAATCCAAAATGACAGCAGGGAGAGGAAACAGCACTTGCCAGGCACAAGGCTCTTAATGTATATACAATGTTTTCACTGAATTGCATAGGTTCTCAAATGCACTTGACATTTTACTCCCCTTACACCTTGCTGAATACAGAAATGACATGTAGTAGTCTGGATGGAAAAAAGAATTGATTTTCATAGGAGTACAGACGATATCATAACCATCAGACCCGACAGTTAGCCATAACTAAGCGGACCTAGTATGATCTGTTTATACAATACACAGTCCTTTAATGCAAACTCTTCCATCTCACCACCCTTCCTAGCTTCCCTTGGGGGCAGGCAGAACTTAGGTTCTCCCAAAGTCAGCTTCCTTGTGGCCTCCCAATATTTTCAAGTGTCCTCTTTCCTTATTTCCACTCATACTTCAATTCTGCTAGTTACGTCTACTTTTTTTTCCCCCAGCAATAGAATGGATAGCAAAAGCTATTTATTCTTGCTAGATGTGATTAGTGGAGTTAAGAGTCATTTGGCCCTCTAGGTTTTAAACAACCTGGCTGTCATCTCCCCCTTCTGGCTGGCTGCTAGAATGATGCAATAAATCTAAGTTTGCTTCCCCAAAGGAATCCAGCTACTACCAGGGATGGTGGACTTAGGATAGCTAAGATAGCGAGATGGTTTCTGCACCATTTGGCAGGTGATACCCCATACACTCTACTCTCATTCTCCTTATTTTTCCAAATGGCTGACGGATTCTGTCTGGATAAGGACAGTCTTCTTCAAGGAAGGATGAAAAGTTGACGGTGCATAATAATCTGCGTTTATCTAAATGACTACTTGAAGCACGCACTAGAGATGAACCTGAGTTAAAAGGTGCTGACTGAGATCTGGACTTTCCTAGGGCTGCCAGCATGCTTTTGGGAGCAGGTAGTTATTTATCTCAACTGAAAAAATCTGAACTGTACCTCAACAACAGATATTTAAGCCACTGAGTTCAGCTCCTGAAGTTTTCAAACTCTGGATGGAACAACAAGGCTAGTATGCATCTTCAATGTGTTTTGGTGAAAAAAGAATTGCATAATATCAAAACATGAGTTTCGGCATTCTGAAACTGTGCGCGGTGCAAACTAGCAAGTTTTAAAGGACCTTTTGCCAGCTAAACACAAGATACTTCTTTCTCTGACTCGTAGAGTGAAAGTTACTGGAGCATTTACACAGTTGTACTTATTTTTTAGAAGGTTGGCACGGGATAGAGGGATTGCAGGCTCTAAATCCATAGTAGGTGCAACAGTCTTTGGCACATACTTTTGTGCTTCCCTTTGTGTATAAATAGAGCTAGCAACGCCTCCTTATAAAGGCATGAAAAACACTGTCTGAGAGGTAGTCGGGGTCTCACAACTAAAAAGTTTGAACAAAACTTTGAAGCAAAATTTGGCCAGTTGCTGTTGCATCATTTTCCAGGCCACTGTATTCAAACTGTTTTTATACACGTTTTCTCCAAAAGTCATGTACTTACTTTATACCGTCTTCCCTATTCCATTTATTAACACTGATACCTTTCCCAACACTACAGAGTTTTTAGGAAGTCTACCCCTTTATCCTCCCAACCACTAAAACTCTAAAAGATTTTTTTCTTTTACTAGATACAAAATGCTTTAAGATACAACAGTTCCTTTAGGCACTTCTTTGGTAGCGTGTGAGGGAATTTCGAGACTCTGGTTTCTTTTATACTACAATGATGTTTGCTAGGAATACATCCCGAAGTTAATGAAGTATCACAGCATATCAGAAGTTTATGCCAGATGCTTCAATCCCCCCCAAACTTTGTGATATTTTAAGCTAGTGCATAGCTTCAAAATCCCGTCTTTGTGTATCCTCGAGTTTGGAGTCCTGCACTGATGAAATAGACTAACTCCATCCTGATATTGTCAAGTTAGTAATTAGGACAGCAAGCCTGTCACAACCTTTAAGTCTCACCAGCACTTCCACTAGTTCCTTGGAGAGATGTATTGTCACCTACTATTGTGATTAAGCTTCTCATTTCCAAAATATAAGCCTCAGTCACAGCAGTAGACTGAAAGTGACTCTATTAGTATTTTTGAAGCCCATTGGCCTGCATGTCTTCCTTTTGATTTTAGGGGTGAAGTCTCAGACCATTGAAAACAATGGGAGTTTTGCCACGGACTTCACTAGGGCCAGAATTTCACTCTACGTATTCTACAGGGAATCCTGAGAGAAAGAATTTGATTAACTAAATAGGTTATCAAGTGCAGTGGAACAAAAACAGCCTTAAAATATCCTCAGTTGTCTCAATAATGGAGATAGTGACTTGGATAACTTAGAGCGGGGCCTAATCTACATAATCTTACCATATTGGCTGAGAAAGCAGCAACTGATGCTCTAAACTCTGATAAACTAATAGTGAATCCTTGTTGTAGGAGAATGCTCAAAGCACTTGGAAAAAACCCACCAGTTAACAATGCTGTTGGACTCCAAGAAAGTAAAGGGAAGCTTTTACAAAGGATGACTGGAGGGTGACATTCTTGGTACTCCCTGTAAGCTGAACTCTTGCCTTGACACAAAGGCATTGGGAGAGCGCACAGGATTTGGACTCAACAAGAGCTGTATGTTTTCATATTACTGTCTGCATTGTATTACTTAGTATTCTTTAATGAGGCCATTAGCATACAGTGACGGCGATCATACACAGCATGAGCTAGCCTCTGTTGGTAGCAATTGCAGATTCTGTTTAATTTTCAGTTGCATTGTTTTTACCTTCCACCAGTTCAGAGAGCCAGCAGAGTATATATAGTATATATAGTGTCAGGACAAAAAGAACAAGAAAAGAGAATTTTACAGGAAAACATGCACACTAGATTTTTGATGAGAGTATTATATCCCATTAGAAACATTCACATTTACTATCAGGTACCCTGAAGAAGAGCCACAGTGCTAAAATGTTAGTGCTTTTGCAGCTCTACTAGTTAAGAGACAGCTGCTTTTGTTGGATTAGATTCACAAGAAAAGCTCTAGCCAACGCCATGTAGGTCACCATGTGGGGTTCTAGCACTTGCCACGCTGCAAAAACATTATTTAAGACCAAGTTTTGTGAAGGAGCCAAGGGCCCTCTGTAGCATCTGGGTGTGCTGGTTTCTAGTTCATTGCTCAGAGAAAAATACATGGTTTCAAGACAGAAAATGGAAAGAATAATAGATAGTTTTTTTGTACAATGCAGCGCAATGCCCAGTCTCAGATTTTAGTTTTCTATGTATTTATCAAAGTCATCAATGTATAGCTTTACAGTCACTGTTTTCAAAACATCCATAGGCCTATAGACATCACGTAGAATTAACACAACTACAGCACATAGAAAAGCAACACCCCTGAGAATGCACATCTAATTGAACCCAGCCTGTATAATACCAATTTTCACAGTAAACTTATAGTCAGTCATAATAACTAAAAAAAAAAACCCTACCTTTTCCTTCTTACCCCTTTCTAGTCAGTCTTTTTCAAAACACCTCCAAATTAATACTATTTAACTGCTGGTTTTGTGCATGAAAGGACTTAGTTACCTTAGATTAAGTTTCCAGTGAGTAAGAGTCAACATTGCAGACTTATGCATGACCAAATTAACACACCCTGGCTATCACACTGAGGTCTCTGGGACTGCTCCAGTACAGAGGCTACACAAAAGCACTGTCCCATTCTTGGGACAGTTCAAGTCTAGGTCATTTTGGCAATAGATGTGAAAGCAAAGCAGTGCTGTTCACAGTTGTGCTGGAAAAATAGAAGTCCAGCTTCAGTCAGTCCAGATCCATGAGAAGGGCAAGACTCTCATCTAAATTTTAATTAACTCTTTGCTCTTCTTTACACAGTGTTAGGCATGTTAGATGCTAACCCACACTAACACAATCCAGATACACATAATTCTGACTAAATCTAATAAAACACGTGAGTAACTGGCTGATAACTAGTGGCCAACAGTATCACATTCAGAAGAAGCTGCAGAAACACTCAGAGAAAGGTCTTTCCTGAGAGGCACACAAGAAACTTCTATCACCATTTTTTTCAAGTTTCCCATCAAAATGTACTTTAAAAAGATAAAGAACAATATTTCTTTCCTACCTATTCCATTTACAGTCCTGCTTCTGCCAAGAGGGTCACAGAAAGCTCTCCTTCATCACACACCACCAGAAGCGAAAGCTCTTCTGCCACCGAGATGATGCCCTCAGAAACCTTAAAAAGGTGCACCTGGGTATCGTTAGATTCACCACGCCCTGCCTTCACCTACAGGATCTTTATTCCTAATAATGCTGTGTACAAAAGATTGAGCTCAAAACAGCTTTCAGGTTAAGAAACTAATCAAATGCAGAGACTCAGGTTGTCCCCATAAGCATGAAATGGCAAAATGCCTTTTTTTTTTTTTTTTTTAACAGAGTCCTTTTCCAGGGTGGATTTATATCCTGCAGTGTTCACAAGGCCTGTGTTTTCACAGCATTTAAGGCAAACAAAATGCTCTTGATGAAATACCAGCTCTTTCTGTGTGCAGAATATGGCATTAAATTTATGGAGCAAAGGAAGAAGTGCTTTACTTGCCTTGAGGGGAATTAAGAAGTGACAGTAGGCACTTAACAGCAAGTTCCAATTACAGCATTTAAATATAATTGCACACTCTGTTAATCTATGTCAGGGTGGCATCATTTTAATATGATTGTCACAGATTCTTTCTAATATTATGAGTGATGTGAGTGAAGCTGAACCTACTGAAAAAGTTCAGTTCCAGGTCTTAATATACACTCTAATTCTGTCCATCAATTATGCTACAGCAGAGTTCAAATAAAGGTCTGGGGATCTAGAGGATGTAGCTACCTTTATTAAAGTACTTCTATTGTAAATACGTGTATGGGTCAGGAGACAGTTATAATTTGGTTTTGTTATTTTTTATGAGCCTATTACTATTAGAATAGACTCTTGTGTATAATGGTTTAGATATGTCATAGCTGCTTATTTCAAATGGAAACCATAAAGTGGAATAACAAAAATTATAGTTTGACCTCTACAAAAATGTTCATTTATGCACTTCCATTTTGTGCATTATAGAGAGTATTACAGGTGACAATTATAATCCAAGGATTTAAGCACTCTGTATATCTGTTATAAACTCCAAACTCCTAATTACATAATGGAAACTTAGGTATACAAAGAATGGAGATTCATGTTTAGTAGTTAAACTTCAAAACTTAACACAGGCATTACTCTTATGGTAATGGTAAAACTGTGCGGCAGACTGTTTCTTCTGGTGTAAAGACCACTTGAAGGTGTTCCTGCCTTCTTGCTCCGCAATATCTAGGCCCGCATCGGGATTTACTGCCTTAGAGTTGTGCTAAAGAAACCAGTTGTATGGCTGCACTTCAAACTTGATCAGAACTTATCTGAGTTAAAAAATATCCTCTTTTGGAGAATTTTTTAGTCCAAGTCAGCTCATTGATCTGGTTTAGAAAGCAGCCCACACAGTTGCATCAACACAAATATTACAGTAATGCACTGCAGCTCAGGGGCTGGAATGAATGACTGTGGTAGGGAAGGGAGAGAAATTGTATCACAGGACTGTATAAAGAGCTTCCCAAATGACTGTCTTTTGCTAGAGAGTATTTGAAATGTCTTTATACAGGTACAAACTTCTGATTTTACACTTCATCAAATGCTGTAGATGTTTCATGGGCCCTGTATGTAAACAGAATTTACTACAGAAATGCAGCCACCTCCTTGGAAGAATCCATTAGTTTTACTGTAGTGATGACTATGATCAGCCAACAGAATAAAACAAGAAGAAAGGCCCATATAACGGAAAGCAGAAGGCAGAATTTCAAGCCAGTAATTATCGAAACTTTCTTACTTCCGTGCAAATCGTCACTAGATCTTTAGAGAAGTTTACATCTCATATTAAAACATCACTGCCACCAACAAAACTATCCCCTAGCACCATGCTGGCACTTGGGTTGCTGTAATCGTGCAGGAAGAATGCCACTTATTGAATCACTGGATTTTCCTTGGCAGTTTCCCATCCAACACTACAGGGCTTGGCTGCGTCTAACTCTCAAGATCAGGCAGGATCTCAGCCAAAGTTGCATGGCCACATATTTTCTTAACCCTCCGACCAGCTGCCATGTTAAAAAGACAAGTTGCAAATGCCTATCTACCTAATTCTTTAAATTTAAGATGCTCTCTTCTAGCATTTTATTATTGCATTTAGTCTCTGAAAAATTGTTTCTGGCCAGTTACCTATATTTAGCAGTCACCCTGTTTTCTCTGTAGTCATTTGTGGGAGCAGAATAATTTCAAAGTAGATTTTCTTTCATGGAAAGAACCACAAAGCTTCAAAATATGGACTTTGTTCTAAAACGACCCCTGTTGAAGCAATGCCTAACCTGGGGGCTTATGAGAAAAGACAAAAAAAAGAGATGTGCATTTTAGAAATCAGTGAAGCAAGCAAATGATTGTCCTACGAGCTCTTGGACAACACTGCACAGAACTACCATATGCTTCCTAGTGCTCCCCTAACTGCCAGCTGTCTCCACCTTGCTCCTTCCAAATGGCAGAGTGGGCAGCCGAATTGCCAAAATTGATGTTTTGACCTGCAGTCATAGGCAGAGAAGAGGCTTGGGGTCAGTTTGATGAGAATATAAGCTACATATAAGTAGAGCAAGGACGAAAGAGGGTCACATTGTTCCGCTGCTATCACGCAAGGGGAACTCAGGAAAAAGAAGAGTGTAGAGGCATTTCTGCTAAACTAGTGTGAGATCAAAAGCAAGCCCAGATTCTGAGCTATTTTACAGTCATTTTTTCCTTTCCTTAGCAGAAAAGGCAAATGTTAAACAAAGTACCAGGGAACTGAAAATCAGATCCACTGCCCTTTGAATTCATGTCGTGATCTGAATACAGACAAGCCTAAAACAAATAAATTGTCGACAAATGTTCAGGCTGGGGCATCTATATTACAATCACCATATCATAAGCTCCTTTCTCAGAATGACCCAATTAGCTTTCCTCCATCTCTCCTTGTCCTCCCTTCCACTATTTCTGGCCATTTCAATGGAGAACCATCACGATAAGAAGTCTTATTAGTTTGGGCTCCATACCACACTGTGCCTCATCTCTAAACGTTGGTACTCCTCAGTGGTGAGACGCACCCCAGTGAGTGGCACCCATCATACAGAAATGGCATGTCCTCTCTACCTGCTGCACTTGGAACTTGTTCTAACACAGACCTACTGACACACAAGGAATGAGTGTGCCTGTGTGTGTGCTTCTAAAATTGATGAGGATGTTAGATGAAAGCCCTTAGACTAAGAGGAGAAAATCCACCATTCTCCTAAATTAAAGTGATTGCTCCCTGTCACATCGCTAAGGATAGTATAGAAACCCCTGAGAAACCTAGTGTAAGATACCAGCATCGTTAACATTGTTTTAATGATTATTTTTGTCAATGCATTATTACGGTGCTGTATCTGGTGTTTTTTTTACTATACCAGCTGGAATCCTAAAGCTTCCTTTTTATGAAACATTAAATTGGATAGGTTATGACTGCCTGATTTCAGTTCCTCTCTAAGGTATGCATCTCATGGGAGATTTTACGAATAAAAGCTTTTAATAATGAAACACATAATAGGCAGGTGTGAGGTAGAATGTAGGAATACATCCTTGTCTCAGTTATAAAATGGAAGCTTGGGAGAAATGCTAATAAACTGTTAAAAGCCTTTAATTTAGTGTGGTCCAAATAAATTATGTGCTGTTTGGGTGTGAACTTAGAGATCATAAAACCTCAAAAACTCTTATGAATTTGGGCCCATGACAGCCTGGAGACACTGAACATGCCACAGGCCCCAGGAAGGGCAAAAGACAGTGCAATTACTTTGGCAGTCTTCATCGCCCCAATATCTTCCTGAGGGTTTCATGACCACCAGAACAAAGAGCGCCAGGATTCACATGTTACAGCCAGGCCACCTACCAACTGGGCAAAACTAGACAGCAAAGTGCAAAAAAATGCTTACCTTACTTTTAACTGCCCTTCATACAGAAGCAAGACCTGCAGAACCAGGCTCCTGAGGGGACAGGTTTTAGGTGGGGCATACTATCTGTCCGCATCCTGTCCTTTAATACTTTTTGAATTTCAAATGTGTCTTAAGGACAGACAGCCTAGCTTCTCCAGGTTGAGTAAAAATTAGTATTTGTTTAGAAGAGAAAGACCCACTGAGCGAACCTATACATACTCTAAGGAAGCATTTATCGCACAAGCTGACAGTATTAGATGTCAGAGAATCCTCAGAGGATTGCTCCTTCCTAGCATCCCAAAAGCCTCAGTTTGAGCTTGTATCACCAAAGACAGCTACCCCAAGACATAAATTCATAGAGTTATCCAGTCTTCATTAGCTCTAATTCCCATAGAACTGGTTGTTTCAACTCACTTGTCTTGAGGCTACCCAAAGGCAGTTCTAGCTGGATGCCATAAACTTCAAGGGGCTGTTCAGCAGTCATAGATCATGATGGCATCAGGTGAATGTCTTCATCCCTGGAAGACAACCAGGAGTGAGGTGTAAGGCTGATTTGCTGAACTGACTCTTCACCAAATAGGAATTTTCTCCACCCTCGAGTTTCTTTGCATTGCCAAGCGGAACTGACTTTGTGCTTGGTGTATTTGTATATGTGTATACAGTGTATATGAACACTGGCACAGGCTGCCCAGAGAGGTTGTGGAGTCTCCTTCTCTGGAGACATTCAAAACCCGCCTGGACGCGTTCCTGTGTGATATGATCTAGGTAATCCTGCTCCGGCAGGGGGATTGGACTAGATGATCTTTCAAGGTCCCTTCCAATCCCTGACATTCTGTGATTCTGTGATTCTGTATTTGTTCTTGTATCCTCCAGAATGTTCTGCACTTCCAAGAGCTCCTTGGTACAGAACAGTACAAACAGCAAATCAAGCTCAAGTAACTAAATAAGACAGTACTCCCTGTATCTGTACTGAACACAGACACACGCGTGCTCATTATTTAAAACACCCTTCTTCTCCCATCCATATGTTGTTGCTTTTCCCTAATGGTGCTTCCACTTGCCAGTGTCTCCTTCTGAACAGGAGATGCACAACAGCTGGTGAAACAGTACAAAGTCAGGGGAGAGCAGCTATTAGAGGAGTTAACTGGTGAAGCCTGGACACCACTAGGAGACATTTTCCATGTCACCGTGCATTCAGCATGGAATCTGTGTCATCACATGGTGCAGCAGTCTTGGCAAATCTGTTCCAAAGCTGAGTCTGCTGGCACTTTACAACTACCATCATCCCTGCTGTCGTTGCGCTTTGGCTGCCTTACTGCACATGCTATTCTCTTGTCACCTCTGCTGCCACTCAGACATACAGAGATAAGTTCAGTTCTACGTAGTCTGTCACCAGGCTGAATGGTATTATTCTGGACCCCCTTTTAGATGGTATTTGTCCATAATAGGCATCCTGTAAAAACAGGGATATAATTATTTTCTGCTTTTATCCAGGAGTAGAGGGAATAGGGGAGGAATTCCTGATTCTCTTCGGACATAACTGTGTTCAAGTCAGCTCAGTTCAGATGTTATTTTTGCACTGAAGATCATTCATCAGATAAGGAATCCCTGAAGTTCAGGCATTAAACCTGAATTCTTTAAAGGGACGGCAGACCTTACTGGGAACTGTAGTTTCTCTTGTGTGTAAATCAGCATAGGAGCAGGTAAAAAGCTATGCTGGTGTTAAGATAATTTTGTATCTGTCAGAGGCAGTTCCTTCTATATAAAACTGTATTCACTGTGGGTATGCAGTTATAAAAATGGAAAGGCATCAGGACACAGCATCTCCTGGCTCATTTGTCAAATGTTGGGAGTATATCATGCTCCCGACTGTACTAGACAAACTTGTTTTCCCTACTGTGCTGGGCCTTTCCTGCATTTCACCCCTTTCATGCATCCAATTAAACTGTTCATTTTTTTTAATGAATTTTGAGGAATCCTTCAAGGCAGTTACTCTGCTCCGATGCAAACTTTGTACAGGAAGTAGGATATTACTATCATTCCATTCTGCTGCTCTCATTTACCATGGAGAGGACACACTTGTTGTTCACTGACCGCTCTGGATTGCAGGCAGCAAATGTTAAAGGCATTTGCCCTATATCCACGCTGTGCTAACATGTACTTAAACACACCTTGAGGATTTTTGCTTGTTTTTTTTTTCCTATAACTGCATGCAGACAAAGCTTTGGGCAAGTCTCAAGGAGGATGGATTCCCACTTTAGAAAGAAACTGGCTTGAATGTTCTGGGGGCTCACAGTAGTGGGCCACTTCGTACAGCCAGCACGTTGGCATGGGTCTACAAGCCTTTTGGAAAAACAAGATTTAATGGTGGGGTTTGTTATCCACACGCCACATTACTGTGCTAGAACACAAAAACTGTGAGAATAACAACCCCACACTGAGGTATCGTCAGAGAAGTAGAACTGCAAGGTTGCTACCTTCTGCCAGCTCCTGCATAAAAGGGAAACAATAATATCTGTACAACCTCTGCTTCTTTGAGGAAATTACCTGTCTCTGAAAGGTTTCGTAGAATCTTTCATTAACCTGCTATTATGTATCCAGTGCATGCTTATTTGAGGGGAAAAAGTTCAATCTTTTGATATAGAAAATGAAACGTTGTTCTTTAAAGTTCTTATTATTTGAGCAATTATAGTTTCAGGGTCCAGCTTTCTCTCCTCTGCCTTTCTCTACAATTGACAAAACTTTCAGGTTCATTTTTGCTGGCTTTGACATATTTTTAGACCTCTTGTCTGTGCATTTCACTCCCCTTCTCCTCCTACCTACTCTGTTGCAAGAGGGAACCTGTGGCATTTAAGGATAATGCAATTTTTCGGAAACCTTGCCCACAGCAGAGGGACCAAAGGGACAAAGTCCATTTGTTCTACTTGTCCCAGATAAACCAGAATCACACAATACGTAGACATGCATAAGCCTCATGGGACGTTCATATAGACAAAAGCTGTGCTGGTGTTGGCTAACAAACTCCCCTCAAGCATTTTCTTCTCAAGCAACCAGAAGACTTCCCTGAGACCAATATCAAGTAATTTTCATATAGCGTGTTTGGACTAACCTAATCAACTTGATATGACTATATATTTTAAATGGTACAGGAGGACAACTAGAACAGCACAGCACGACTTGGAGCAATTTTTACTCTAAACTTTACCAGACATTGTCTGGTTTAGTTTATCTTTATGGCTGGTTCCTTAGCTTCTGGCAAGGCAAGTATTTAAAAAATGAACATATGTTGCATAAAATGACAATGCATGTAAATTAATTATTTTACTCTGACATACATTTCTAGCATAGCTCTGTCTGCAGAGCAATCTCCATTGCTAACAATTCTGGTCATGTTCTATGAAGTCTGTGTGGCCACATCTGTTAAAATGCAGCTGCATTTCACAAGTCATTCATTACCTGTAAATGCAGGCAAGCAACCTATATGAAGTAAAGATGAACTTTCAAATAATTGATCTAACGAGGACGGGGAATACTATAGTAATTACTGCTTCGGGAGCAGCCGTTAGGGTTCATAAGCTCTTTCTGTGGATAACATTGGTTTATGGAATGTCTGATTCCTGTATTCAAGTTACTTACGTGCAATGCAGGTGCTATTTACTCATCTGCCTTGTAGATGAGTTGTAGGCAATTTTTTTTAAAAAGTAATGGCAAGGAAATACAAAGCATTGTGGTTAATAGCTTGACAGAATGCTAATCATAATCATACTTTTTTGCTTACTGCTCCCCAAATAACCTTCGTGACTGGATTTTTGCTCTTAAAAACTGAAACTGAATGAGAGAAAACAGAATCAGAACTGCCTGAAATGTCAAATCTTAGGAGCACAGCTTGGAGAGCAGACAGATGGACCTAGCAAAAAGCAACTGCATATAAAAGTGCTATAATCCGTTGGAGCAGCATGTTAGTTGAGAACAATCAGATTCAAAATTGTTCCTCTGAAATTTTCTCGCTGGCAACCAAACATTGTGACTTTTGTCATCGTGCTATGAGGATGAATCAGATGGGTGACAAGAGCCAGGGACTGGAGAGAAAGCAGCAGATGTGAAGACAGAAAAGTGAAGCCAGCACAAAATGCCGCTATCGCTTACGAGGGGAGGTAGTGATTATGGCATTAATCAACATTCCATAATCAATGGCAAAAACTCTGAGGAGTGCCAATATCTATTCATCTTTATTTATGCATATGCCAATCCTTCTCTATAATGTTGTCCCTGGGAGTAGTTTCTAGGTTATAAAGATTGTTGCCATGAAAAGAGATAATTGTAGTTCATGACCTGGAGGCCAAGGTGGTGCATAATAACGCTATTGTGCCCTGGGATGTACAGAGAGCTCTATAATGAGGGTGGAATGTAACCAAATACGGCATTCCAGTGTAAAGTCAACAATGCATTTTAAACAGAAAATTCTAGCTGTGCTATTAGAAATATGCTTTTGCCAGGATGTAATTACACAGAAAACCAAATTATATCACAAAAGTGATAGCATTCCTGACATCAACAGCCAAAAAGGCACTTTACCCCAGGAGCTTACCAGACCTGTGCACAATGGGAAGTTGTGTTGGAGGGCTGTTAGCCTGGGACTGAATCCTACCTTTGAGTGCATAATGCTTAACCCTTTCCTTGCCTCTTGTGCAATGTTTTTTGGCTTGCTCAACCCGTAATTACATCCAATATCTCCCATATTTGAGACTGAGAACTATTTCCCTGTATGGTACTAAAATGTCCTAGTTATAAGGCTTAAAATTATCTAAGAGAGACTCTGGCTTAACAACCTTTGAGCCTGCTGTTTCCAGAAGGCTTCGGCTCAGCACATCGGATAAGGAGGCCTCAGGGATGCTTTGCTGGTTTTGGCAAGGGCCATACTAAAAACCTAAACCAATTCTGAATTCTCTCTTTACTGATTGCAATTTCATTTTCAGCATACTTTTAGAAGAATACCAGAATGCCTTTTTTATACTCAGATATAGAGATAATAAGTTGCATCACACTAAGTTGGAGGCTCACATGCTTTTTTGAAAGAGTGGAGTGTTAAAAGTTTATGGGAAGTTTGACTTAAAACTATAGCCTATACCACGCTCCCCAGGGAAAAAGACAAGGCTCGTTTAAAGCTTGGAATGATGCTCCATTTGCATTGTATGGTATCTGAATATACTGGATTAAGTTGCCTTATGTGATGTTATGTGACTGAATGTAACGAAGTATAACCATATGGTCCATAAAGTAACTTGTGAAATAGACTTGCCTTACCCTGGGAATAGATGTTGCTCATTTACAAACCCCAAAATATTCTGTTTGAATCTCTTGCAAGTAGTACAAGGGAGCTGGGCTGTATTTTGAGGCCAGTGCAGCAGCCAGATAGAATCCCGACACCAGTTCAGCTATAAAATGTACTTGTAGGTCAAAGATACAGAACAATCGGTATCATGCTGATTGCTGTCTTCAGTGCTTCCCAGTAGATCTGTTCAAATATAAGAAGCCCAAATTACTGTTCCTGGTTATGTTAAACTGAATGCTATAAAGACTATCACATTATTCTGGTTAGTTCTCCAAGGAAAAGAATAATCTCAGAATCCAGTTCTCCTACACATCTACCTCGAGGATAAAATAATGTTTGAAGTGATCCCAATTCGTTTCTCTGTAGCCTTAGTCCCTGTTTGCTATCTTTGAAAGTTAATTCTTTCCCATTCTTTAGGTGTGTAGTTTAATCACGTAAAACTACACCAACACTTCTCAAATATTTCAAATGCCCATTATCTCTGGTTTGTCTCTTGTAATAATGATTTGTAAATCCTAGAAGATTTCCTGACAAACCTTGAAAGACTCTATTAGTATTTCCATGTTTGTCATTTATAGTAGCACTTGGATGTTATGAAGTCACTGGATGTTACTAAGATGGACCATAATTACAAAGTTAAGACTCAGATCACAGTTACTTCAATATCTTGGATTAACTGAATTTGGAGCCTGGGACTAGGCTGTGACAAAAAGATGCAGAAGTTTGAAACAGGGTCTTCCCCAGGGTAAGAAAGGCTTGCATCTAGAATTTTCATTTGAACCTTTTGCTGACATCTAAATTTTTTTATTTCGAAGAATGGCTGGGCATAGCTGAATACTAACAACATGCTCCTGTGAGAACAGAATTGAAGCACAATGAGCAGTTGACAGTCAGCTGAGTCTCTTTTCTTTGTTCTTCATTGTCAATAACACCCATGAAATTCATATTTTAAAATAAATAAAAGGACAGAGAAGAAAGAATAAATAATTTAATCAGTGGATTAATCTAATAATCTTATGGTAATATTGGCAATAACCATTGTTGTTTTAAAGCATGAGGAACAGTGCTTTTTGATTAAAGCTGCCTGGAAAAAATGCATGCTCTACTTTTTAAATATCTAATGAAAATAGTTTTACTATCAATCAAATACATCTTTTCCCTGTTGCCTTTGAATTAAGTAATACTAGCTAGAAACCAATGGCTAGGCAAGTAAATCAAAAGGAGTTATTTCTGATGAATGTCCAGAGGCAGTTCTATGTATTACATGTGTTAACCCTATAATTAAAAAGTGTAGTCTAAATTCAAGTATTGCATCAACTACCTGTTGACTTTATTAGATCAGTACTTCTTTATTACCTATTACATTTTTGGGAGTCATCCATAAATATCTAAACCCCTGCTAAGAGTATAAATCTGGAGGTGATGAACTCTATTTCATTACAGAGATTTATGCCTTTAACAAAAAAAGAGAATATTTGATATTAATAATAAAGATCTTTGCAAATTTACTTGACTATATCATCTTGTGCAAGTTACTCTATTCATAACCACTTTTGTGTGCTTTTTAAAGACTGAACATCCATCTTTTCTATTGTGCTAAATAAGAGAGATTTTGGAAGTCATATAACATATCTCTCTGCAGATTTGTGCTCACATGTGAATGTGCATGTATGTGTAAGAAAGTTTCTCTGTACTTTGCACTTAGTGAAGTGCCAAACCAATCCACATACAGCTCTGTTTTCTCGTTTTTTTTCCAGTCAGAGTGTTCCCATGGATGTCAGTGGTAGATGTATCAAGCCCTGCTCATGAATGTTGGATCAAAAGAGATAGATATTGCCTTCCCCACTGCTCAAGGAACTCATTTTTGAGACCTATTTCACCTCCAGAAGGAGCTGAGTGCCTGAACTATTTAGACTTAAATTATAGTGATGGGGACCAAATACAATTGTCTTACCAGATATTGAATTCTTATCCACATCGGGCACTAACATGCAGTGATGAAATATGCAGGAAAAAGAGGAATTAGGGGTAAAGAAATGTAGGAATGGATATTCATTCTTAGAGGTATGCATCGAAGCACTGAGTATTACGTCCTTTTCACGATATTTTCCACTGTCCCTCATTTCCTTCCTAAAATATAGTTTGAGCAGGTGGCCAGAAAACAAAGCAAACAAACTTGTGAGCAATTTTAAAAAAACTTTGATCTTGTTATTTCATATATGAAAGTCCAATAGTAAGACAATAAATGTGGAAAAAAAAGGAAATAAAGTTTTTTTGACCTTTGTCCTTTGGACATCAGCTAGATCTTTCTTCCCTGCTGTGACTGATAAGCATGGCTAAAAGGGAATGAAGATGCGTCAAGCATGTCCAAGTTCTTTATTTGCAAGCTTACTGTTTCCTTCCTAGAAAGGGAGAAACCTCTGCATACTACATTATTAAGCTACAACTAACAAAAATGGTGTCTCCTTCCTGTCACACTTTACAGCAGACTGAGGATATGCAAATCATGAGACTACAGATTTATTTTCCCTTATTTCATTAAATATGTATCTGTGAGGGAAACAGGCACAGCCCGGATTATTCCCATAGAACAGTTTCATAAATTACATGTGTTCTGCACAGACTTTTAGGCACAGACTAAACATTCATCACTCACTCCTTCCTTAGATTTTTTCCTCAGGTCTTTTGTTTTATTTTTCTCTCCCCTCTGGCTTGTTAAAAGTTGAACCATTTCCTCCATAAAATAATCATGTTCCTAAAAGAAGAAAATGGAAGGTTCTGACAACTGTATATCATTATGGTATTCAAGCTACATAAAATAATCCCAACATCTGTTTCTCTGTCAATTTTCCAAACCCTAACCTACTAATAATATGCTAGACGGATGGTAAAACCAACTATCACGCTATCTGGATCCTTCTGATTAAATAAATGCAATAGGATGTGTGGCAGCTTTTTGTGACAACATGAAATGGAAAAAAAAACAGATGCAAAAAGAATCACAACAAAAAAGGAGCATATGCCATCAATAAGCAAACATTAAAAGTAAACTCCAGAAAAATAATTTTAAGACCGGTAGTTTATCAGAACAGATTTGAGACATTCTGTTTTTACAGTTACCTCCCTTACAAGACAGTTTCTTGCCGTTTTTGAAATCATGGCTGACCAATGAGGTATCAGCTTGGTGTAATTCTCTTTTTCTGAGTGTGTCTAATGCTTGGAAAGATGTTCTTTTGATTGACCTTGACATGTCACCCTGGATACTCGCATCCTGGGACTGCTTTTTATCAGTGGGCAATCATTTTAGTGTTAGGAAGTCTTCAGTGAATGCTGTTGTCATCTAGTCATGCAAGAGCATTAAGAATGTTCTATTGCATACAACTGTGGCCTTGGTTAACGTTTAGGAAGCAACAGTTGGATTTGATAAAATAGTTTTCCCTAACTATGTTGTGACCATGGATGAGACAATAGGGAAAAAGAGCCTGTCATGACATCCATTTCTATGCCAGACTTGAAAAAGATTCTCCTGCTTGGTACATGTAACGTGACTAATCACTGTAAGTACCTAAGAATGGCAAACCGAATTAAACTGGAGACCCTGCTACTTTAATATCTTATCTCCAATAACAGTGAGCAGCTGAAAGAAGCATATAAGAATAGAACAAGTAGACAGGTAGACAGTGATACCTTCTCATAGGTTCTGACAACCTGCATTGTGTGACTTCCCAAAGTCAGAGATGGTGTCCACATCTTTGTGTTGAACAGTCTTTGCTGGACTTTGCTTCTCTCAGTTTTTAATAATCAGTTTTTGAATTGCCTTTTCCTTGTGGTCTCCACAACAGTCTGGATGCTGCAACTTGGAAGAATTCATGTTATTACCTCCTCATCCTTTGTGTGCTATTTAGTATGAAAAGTGAAAGTCATCTACAGCTGCCTCATTCCTCTTCATCGACTCTGCATCTAACTTCCAACTAATTTTAAATTGCACATTCCCCTATAACCTTAATACCTCCCTTTGTCTGTAACTGGCTTTATGAATGAAGGTGCAGTGATTAAATTACAGTGATGACATGCCTGCATTGACTTCTTTGAGGTATATGACAGGGTTTGTTATCTAAAGCCTCACATGATATTAGTTGTCTGAAATAATCTTGCAAAAAAAAAGTTCAATTTTTAATGACAGAATTCTAAGCATCAAAATGTAGCTAAGAATGGAAAAAAATGGAACGAAATAGCAAACTTCTATGATAGAGCACCTTCTAATTACAATAAAGCACTCCAGGGCTCAAATTATCAAATGATAATTTACACCTAGGTGATTTGACAGCACTCGGCCTTTGGCCTTCTGCCTAACAACACAATAGGCGTAAATCATTACCAAGTGATTCACACCCTGTCATGTCTTATTGCTTAATTAATTTGTCTAAAAGGCTTTCCATGAGAACTTATAGCAAATGCCTTTGTTGTACATCTTTTAGTGTGGGGGTCAGTACCTGTCCTCTCTGTCATTCTCAGCTCTCATTTCAGCCTCCTGTGTTTTAAAAGAGTCCAGCAAATTTTTACTTTTATCACGCAGTCATTTAAATTTATGCTTGCATTTTATGCTCTCTTCTTTTAGGTAAATTCCTCTGTTGTTCTATGGCTGCTGTGTCTGTGGACCCATGGATGGAGATTAAACTCATGCTAAGCTTTAGAGTGCAGAAAGCCTAGAACAACTGATCTCGTGGGTCACTGGAAAATTGCACTCAAGCAGTTAAGATGCTATTTTTGTTAACTAGTAACTGTATGCTTACTCAAGCAGGAATATCAACCTAATACATAATCTTAGAACAAATAAAGCTATATTGTTGTGGTAGACATTAAATATTTTGAATATAAATAATGTAGAGTGTACTCTTGCAATGATCCAATCCTAAGCCCCATCAGTGTTCTGAAGAATAATAAATCTGCTAATACAAAAAAGCAGTTAAGCAAATTCATGGAGAATATAACTGCTGATAGCCATTAGATAGGATGACCCAGCTGCATCCTCAAGTCCTTAAACTACTGATTGTTGAAAACCAGAATGATTATACAAAGGGAAGGTCACTCCAGTGCTGCTTTTATACTCTACCCTTAGAATTCACTTCTGACTCCTTTAGTAGGGAGGATGCTAGGTTAGATGGATCAAACATGCAGAAAGGCTTATTTTATGTTCTTATGGCATTGATAACCAGTATTTCCCAAGGACTGTTTTCAGCTAGAAAAGACAAAGAAATTACAAGAAATATTCCATAAGCCTTTGCAATGGCAGTATTTTTTCTAGGTCTTTATTCAGGACATGCAAACCCTACCCAATCCCCCCAAAATGCTTCCTTTACCAAAATAATTTCCTCCTCATACAGGCTGCCTCTCCTGGGAACAAGGAAACAATATGTGACTAGTCCTTGCATCCAGAATAGTCACTGTTGGAAGATGCCCAGGATCTGGAACGATGAGCCTAGCACAAAACTGAAGGTAGGAGCCATAAACAAGTGACAATCAAGGCAAGGGAGAAGCTGGAGATCTGAATTACATCCTTGAGTGAGCAATGGTCTCCTAAGGACAAGCACTTCTACGGTAATTTTTCTTCTAAATTCCCCTTGTTCTAAATGTTGGGTTTTTTTAATAAAATCATTGCTCTTGTAAATTAAAAAAAAATTAAATCACTTTTAGTGACTGAAATGGCTCTGACTCAAAAGCTGAAGTCCTTTAGCTACTCTTGCAACAGCAGGCACAGTGGGAGGGCCAGCAAGCCACCAGTGTGCCTCCAGCACTTCTTACAGGGCAAATAATGATGAGCTGACTTCATGCCTATTCAAATACTTGGTCTTTCTTGCTTTGACTGTCACTCAGAACCAAGCAAACGTTTAATGATAACTTGCTTGTTTTGATTTTATTTTATGGATTGTAATTTTTCCATTCTGAGATCATGATTTCTCTCAGACTTCATCTCCTGGCTGAATAGTAACTGGGCTGGAAAGTGTCCTTAAACTATCCCCCGTCATGGAATAGTCGTTTTTAGCCATATGGAGGTTTTTAATGTCTGTGTAGGTGAATGCAGAATCAAGTTTCTGTCCAAGTAGCATTTGTTTTCTTGGATACATCTGCAATTCTTGTTAGAAATTATATTTTGGGAAATCATCAATCTAAGGAAACTCCACTGCCAGGTTATTGCAGACAAAAGAAAGGACACAACTTGAGGAAAACAGAAATCAGCTAAATAGCTGAATAGTCATATAAATCTATGAAATTTTCACTTCTGTCTTCAGATGGGATACGCTCCCAGCTACACAGAGCAGCAGTGAAACACCTGTCCCTAAGGCACTAAATCAAGACAATTCGTGTATACCACAGAGATCACTTAAGAGCTTTGAGATGGTTAAAACTTGCAGGGTTTGACCCAGCAAGTGGTGACTGAAAGTCTTTTAATCTCAAAGCGATCCCAGAGCTCTTCCTTGATTGTTAATGTTATTAATACAAGTAACAAAGCAGTGCTAGGAATGCAAAAAATAGGTACAAGACTATATTTAACTTCCAAGAATCTTATTTTTCCTTATTGAATTTTTCCCTTTGAAAGCGAAAGTTCACTGCCTGCAACCTGTCTTATCTCAAAATAAACACCCGCAAACTACAGAAATTTACCTCACTTCTTTAACAACTAAAGAAGGAACATCTGGGAAATGCAATCCAAAATCTGGGCAGTTGGGAATTTATTGCAAGAGAATAGAAATTGTTTCCTTAAATACAGTTTCCAAATTAAGACTGAGAATACCCCTTATCAAAGGTACTTTCTTTCTAATACTTAAAAATGCAACTATTTCTTAACTCAAATTTCAAATGAACAAGTTCCAACAAACACATACACATTTTTTCTTGATCGTGTTGATTTGCCCTGTCAATATCAAACAGAGCTTTCACCTTTCCACTTATCTGAGATGATTGAGTTTCCCGATAAGACCATGTTTTTATATGCATTTGTGTAATTGTAAAATCAAGATGATGATGTCAGAATTTGGCTCTCCCTGTTCACAAGTGTGTTGACACTATTTGTGTAAGGGTGACTGGGACATACATGTTTTCATTCAATACTGATGATGAAACTCATAGAATGGCTATAATTTTTCAAGCAGTTAAGGAATATATACCATGCAGGCTGTGCATAATGCAGACATGCTCAGCACTGCTAGAGGACGGTTTGTTTGTCTAGACCTAACCACAGTGATGCATGGATGAAAGCCATTAAAGTAATTTCAGGTTGTGAAGTGCATGTTTCTGGTGTTTAACTGTCCACCGAAAAAAACAAAGAGCTAATAACTGTATTTTCTATTTATTTTCATATAATTTCTGCAGTAGGATCTTGATTTTATTTCCCTGATGTTATACCACCTGCTTTGCATCATGGGTACCAAGTGAGGGTATGAATACACTACCACAGTGGTCCCTCTACACACAACTTCTTTCAGCAGAAGCTGGGCTAAAGGAAGTCACAGTCTGACTCCTGCAGCCCATCCCTGCTGTCTTGCTACTGTGTGGTGATGTAGCTGCTCTTGGGAGACCTCCCTTACACACATCAGTTCAAAGGTGGTGGGTTTATCTGAAGAAGGTCAACCATCCAGCTCATTTTGTCTCTGATAGATAAGGAAGGTCATTCTATAAAGGAATTCCAAAACAGGTCTTTGGAAAGGGAAGATCTGTTGAAGGAGTGATGATCAGTAATGGGGGGCAGCAGACCTTATTAGATGGTACAGCTGTGCCATAAAGAGGAGAAAACAACAGGCTCAGAACTAGAGCAGTCATGAAACCAAAGTTCTCCTAGGTTTGGGATAACTTTTCCAAGAAAGGAATGTCAGTAAAATACATCATTAATATTTTGAAGGAACAGTAGGAAAAATTCCCTCTTGATTCTGAAGATTTCTTGTTTACAGCTTTGGCAAATATTTGGCTTGTTTGGGGACCTTGTATATAAGATAGCCAATTCAACCAATGGCTTTAGCAATTGTCACCTAATAGTTTTGTATCATGTGGTTCCTACAGTGCAGGAGAACAGGACTTGAAGATGGCAGATGACTACTCTTTTTAAGCAGCCAGGTGAATAGGACACATATTTTACCACTGTTAAATATCTTTGCATTTAGCAGTGACCTTCCTGAACGTGAGCCAGCCCAAATGATCTGCTGTGCTCAAGTGAGGCATCCCAGGTTACCAAGATCGGCTGTTTAGCCCAAAGGAGGTCCAGACCATGCAAATACATAATATTGCGTAGAATATGCAGACAAGCCTAATAGTGATGATTTCAAAGGCAGTTGTATAGAGATCTAGCTGCTCCTTTAATTCCTTTTATTTTAAAAAAAGAAATTAATTCAGTATCATTTCATCCCCTACAACTGTTGGAAAAGTACACGAGTCTGGCTATCAAGTTAAAAAGAAACTTTACGAGGACCACCCAGAATCTGTCCTTGGTTATCCAGGGCAACAGAGCCTTAATGAAAGATTTTCTTTTTCCCTTGTTTTTGTCTTAAACTTTAAAAGGCAAAGAGAGCCCTTTAAGCACTTACACAGCTGCTCAGACACTAGCTTGCTCTGTCAGTCAGCTTGGCCAACACTCTCTGGCTTCCCTTGTCTTAATGCTGAGCTCTTCAGTAGTAATGCTGAGTTCTCAAACCATAAGCCACTTTTGATCTTTTTATTAAAAAAAATAGCAGGTCTGGGTGGTTGGATTTTGAAAACGCATATATCTCCTGTTCCTGGTTTACTTATTCTTGACCATAATAAAGGCATTGAAAGGTATTGCTAACTGCAGGAACTTGTTTATTTCTTTGACTTCTGAAACCCTGGTTCTTGCATGGGTCAGGCTCATTTCTGCTCACTTCACAGAATGCTCTGAACATAAAGCAATAAATGCAGCTTTACCAAGTAAAAGAAGCATCTCTACTATTTGCCAACACTGTCTCTAAAACAACCACAGAGTGGCAGTTTTCTTTACCCTGTTTCTGAGTTCAGATGATCCCTATTTTGCAAGGGTACTGACTCAACCAAAAAAAAGGGAATTAAAACAAAGCAGTCTATATGGAAAACTGGAAGGTGACAATCTATTTAGGGAGACTCTCCTTTTGATTTTTATTTGAGTACAAGGCTAAGCATCTACTCTTTAGACCAAATTTTACTGTCATTACACCTGGGAAGGTAATGAAAGGCAGTCACTATAGAACAGCAATTGAATTTCACAAGAGTGACATCGTATAGTCAGAAAGATTAACTTGTAAATCCTCTGTAAAGACTATATGTAAGACAGAGAAAAAATGCTTTTAACAATATCAAAATAGAATGCAATGTTTGAGCTATAAGAGGGTCTCCATCATTTTTTTCAGTTTGAATAGAAATTCTGGATTAGAAGTGCCCTTTAAGAGTCATCAAATCTTTGAGGCTCATTTCCTACATTAGGACCCAGGATACTCCACAGCTTACAAGCAAGTTTTGCAAAAGAGAAGATTCATGCAGCATGATCCAAATGTGACATGAGAGCTCAACTTCACCTCTGAGTTGTGTCCCAGTCTCTATCACCACGAATGCCCTCACTCTGGCCACTTTTCATTAGGACATTTATCCGAAGGTTTATGATAAATATTTTCCCTGCCTTTTCATTCTATTCTTTCTCATTGTAATTAATATCATCATAGAAATAGAAGCTGAAAAGAGTTCATTTGAAGCAAATGCTTTACAAGCACCTCTAAATTGTGATCATACCAAATTTGCATGCCTGACATCTGCACATAAAAACCTCGTCTTTGCTCCAGTGAAGCTAACTTGCTGATTTGTACATCCCTGCACCGTTGCACGGTTGTTTGTGTAAACACGGACAATAGGAATAGCAGCAGCTGAGCATGTCCATCTGAGGGCAGAATGCACCCTTAATCTTTAATTATAATTGTGGCAATATGTAACATTTAAATCAGCCTTCTCATCTTCAAAGTCCTCTGCAGGCACACATATTCACCCTACGTCTCTCTGTTGTGGATATTATTATCATCATTTTACAGAAATAATTAGGGGACAAAGAAGAACAATGCGATTTGCCCAGGGTCAATTGTGGGATCACTAGCAGAGAGATTATTATGAATTGGCGTTACCTGGAAACTTCATTTAGAGTCCATCTAAAAGAATAACATGGGAACACATGTTCAAAGAACCACAAAGAGAGCCGACGCTGTTTGTGTGATGCGGTTCTTTCCTAAGAATTTACAGGGGTATATCCCAAGCATTAACCTCTCTAACAAGAGAAAAAGAGAGAATTTTTAACTGGTGAAAGTCATCCGAAATTCTCCTGTTGGCAGTTCAGGGTGTCGCTCAGTGCATTGTGATGTAGATTAGAACGATTTGTTGCAGAGAAGTGCAGCATGCTGCAGTGGAAGTGAAATAGCACCTGGGTTTTGCTCCACTGCACATTGATTTAAATCACATTGACTTGAACTGCAACAATCTAGATGCTTCAGATCAAGCCACTCTCCTATAAATATGACCAATCTTTTTATTTTTAAGGGATCCCATTTTCATAGGAGCAAATTCCCCTGCAAAGACTGAAATGCGAAAGAGTATCAAAACTGTATTGCAGTAGCTGAAATAGTAATGCACTGCATGCTGGATTGTACCTCTCTCAGAAACATGACAAGTTTTTGATCTAAGCTTTGGGGAATAATGTGGACAAAAAGCCTTTTCAAAAGCAGAGAATAAAAATGGTCTTATTTGAAATCTGAGTATTACAGCTGGAAAAAGTGCCACCCTCATCTTTATTAGCCTGCTATTCAATCCACATGAAGTGAAGACATCATAACACTGCTATTATCACCCCACTGGACATAGAGTGGTAATAAATGGAAAGAAACACATTACATACTATCTGAGAGACCTGATCCTAAAGTGCACTGAGCTGCTTATTCCAAGCTGGGAGTTCTTTTAACTCTCCTTGACTTCAGAGAGAAATTTGGGCTCTTCAAACTCTGGGATAGGTGTATTGAAAAATACCTTTAAAAGAAACATTTGCAAAATATATTTACCCGCTTGGTTATTGTTGTTCTTACATCTCATCTTAACATAGTACATGTGGCAACATAAAGGTATGGCAACTGAACACTACGTGAAAAATAAAAATTATGTCTGTTTTGTCTGGGATATATAAATTGCATAAGGTTAAAGATATTCTGTGGGAGAGAAGTACATTATCCTTCCAGAAGTGTATTTGCACTTATATTCTGATGTAAAAATGTCATTAACACACTCTTCTAAGTTCCTAATGTTAATAAATACAGAGCAGACACATATTACTCCAGCAGTATGATATTGACTGGAAAAACGTGTGGTTTTTTTTTTTCCTAAGGAACTACAGCTAATGCTAGAAATCTTACCATTCAGAGTGCTGTTGATTATTCTCTTGTTCTTTATTTATAGGAGACAGCTATAGGCATACCACTCACTCCCTAATATTCCTACAGAAATGGGAACCATCTGCATGGTGGGGTGGGTACACTGAGCCCTAGGGTGCCTTTAGCCAGTTCACTTGAAATCTCGAGTCTGTCCTGTCCTATCACCCAGCAGCAATGGAACATTTGTTCCCCGAAGGGCCGGCACGCTGCCAGCAGCAGGTGTTAGGCTGTCCTCTGGGATGAAGGCAGCAGGCATGAGCACTGATGTGTGCCTATGACAAGATGTTGCAAATCTGCTCTCATAGCGACGGTGACAGCATCTGGGACAGTGTTGTGAGTCACCATTCTGTAACCATTAAAAACCAGTTGCCATTCCTTTCATAATAATAAATTAAAATATCATTCCAAAGAGTGCTGGTCTCAGGAAGAAAATTAAAGAATGCGTGTACGGATAAACGCATGCGTGTGCACCCACATGCACACAGCTTTACAGCATGTATTATAAAACCATGTTCAAGTGATTGTATCTTGAATTAACAGGTATAGTTGATTGATGGGATAAATTTGTGGCTACTATTAAGATTGCATTTTTAGATTTTCTTAAAGGAAATACAATCAAGTAGAAAATGTTTAAGATTCAGTAAAAAACTTACAAACACTATTAGGAACATATGTCCTTTTGAATTAATGATTTTATAATTAATAGATAATTCTAACACAGTTACCCCTATTAAGTCCAGATCCCTAAACCATTTAAGTTTTAGATTTTATTTACATAGGCTGAAGTTGTGCTGCTTCTGCCTATTTTCAAAGCTAAGCAGGGTATATGGCATTTTACAAGAAGAGGATTTATATAAATGTCTGCATGGAAACAATAATAGATTAGCTGTAGCTGTCTGTTTCCAAAATGTCTGCTTTGAAAATGCTTGCATAGATCTGTAGGCAGGTGCACAGATATTGTTTCCATGACCTCTTCCCACGAAGATCATATTCTTCTACTTCAGTTTATATTGGATTTGAATATGGATAAAGCACATTTTAAAAATTCTCAAACAAGTCATAGAGCAAATATCCAAATAATGCTGTCCCTTGATTTCTCTGGAGTCTTGTTTCAGCCTGGCATGCTTATCTTCCTAGCAATCTAAATCCGAGACCTTCCATCTTACTGACCTTTGTTGAATATAACACATGGGATTGACGAACTCAATGACTGGGCCTCCCTTTGACTAGCAGTCTTTTGTCAGCAAGGCTGCTGCTTTAATTTGGGCTGATCCTGACCCGGTTCAGATCAACGGCAGAACTGTTAATGATGTCAGCAGAGCCAGGATTTCACCCTTGCCCTCAACACTTACAATGGTTAGCATTATCATGACGGAGTATTACAAGCAGTGCTTATCAATATGAGGGGCTTCAGAAAGAGAGACCTCATATGGGGGTTGATACCTCAAGTCACATTAAATCCAATGCAGTTTATCTCAAGTAGTTTTATCGTCCTTAGTGCTTCCCTTCCACTCATGCTCAGTCTCCACTTGGCTTAACAATCTGGGTGGTTGTTCACTGCTTTTCGTCTACCAAATAAGTCATTTGCTCACCCACTTCCCTTTACATTTTCCTGCAAGCCCCATTTTTGCAGGTTTGCCTAGTAATATCCCATGCACTGCTGAAGACCAGATAGCTTGGCCTTGCCATATTTCACCACATCTTAGTGAAAAAGTATTTCTCCAAAGACAGATGAGAAGTTGGTTTCAAATTGTCCATCTTCTGGAAATACATTTTACTTTTTGCCTTCTCTCTCTTTTACTTTCCTGTTTTTAAATTAAAATTTATTCTATCTTTTTTTCCCCTCACAAATGAAATGTGCAAAATAGAACCAGGCTTTCATTTTGACAGATTTGAAGAAACCAAACAACCATTTATTAGTAGAACAGTTTCAGTCAGTAAATTGGTAAAAAAAAATGCAGAAAATATTGTAAACAGCAAAACTATTTTTTCTAGTCCTTTTCAAAATAAAAATGTCTGATTTCAGGAATGCTGATACTTTTTGGTTAAGAATACTTTAGAATTTTCCCTCAGAAGCAAGTATTTTTAGTTTAAAATTTGATGAAACCTACAAGAAGACAAGAGTCTCCAGAAATTTTAAGTGATATAAAAAGGAAACAGAAGAATTCATTTAAATTTGAATGACAAATTCAGGGATGACTCAGAGCAAATTTTTAAATTTTTTTTTTTTGTGATGGAATTGAAAAATCCAGTGATCACTCAGCTATTTTTTGCAATGTATGGCAAACAGAAAACCGGAGAGCTGACTATGGTGGTAAGATCAAACAACACCCCCCACCCAAATTATTCTTACCATACACTATGCTAATCAGTTACCTACAATACTACTACCGACTTTAAATCTAAGTCAGACATGTCAACATTTCTCAATAGTCGTTACAGTGTCTTCAGCATAAACACCTAGTAATACAGTCAGAAAAGAAACTTCCATATGAAAGGGAAAAGAGAGAGAAAACCAGACAAAAATATTAAATGCAGCTTTGAACCTCTAATTTTTTTTTAGGATTAGCTGCTTGGTATGTGTTCAGCTACATAGCTACTTCAAATCCAAAAGGTGCCAATTACCAGTCATCCCCTTGACCTCTACTACAGCTTGGTGACAGGCACCTCCAAGGTCCCAGTTCTGTTGGCGTTTTTAGATAAAGACTAAAGTTTTCCTTCAGTTTCCCCCATCATTCACTCACCTGCGGTGTGTTTAAGATCAGATTTTTGAAGCCAGGCACGTGCATTTGTGCATTTACATCTGCATGCATCAACATTTGAAAATCCAGCCCATGGTTCAAATGAAAAACAAACCCAAACCCACAATCTTATTCCAATGTGAATTCTACAAATACCCCTGAGAAAGCTGAATGATTTATTGAAATGTTTGACAAAGAAACCACATACTGCGTCGTTTTGATGCATTAGATGTGGGTCTGCTTTTTTGAAGAAAAAAGCCTTTGCTGTAAATCAGCAGCATGAAGAATTAAAACATGAAAACAAAAGCATATTATTTAAAGAACAGCCTGTTCCCTAAACTGTTACTGTGCTTGGTGCCAAACCACATTTTGTGATATATCATGTACAACCTCCTCTTGCACGTTTTACTGCTATGCTTTCTATGAGTGAGAAAACCCTGATGGTTCTGTCTTAGACTTACCACTGCCATCAAAGACAGGTCCACTCGTAGATCTGGATCACAACATGACAACTTCCTCCAAGGTTGATGACTTTAAAAGAGGTGGAAAAGTGTTTGTTTACTTGGCAATGTTTATGAAAAAAAATCTGAGTTAACTAGAAATGTGAATTTACAGTAGATCTGTTACCCTTCATAAAACACTTGGTGGACGCAGACTGACAATGACCTTGCTTGCAAAGTTCAACACATACAAAGTAGGGCCACTTCATTCTCATACAGGCCTAGAAATAAATGATGGTGACTTAATCCTGAATGTGAATTTACAGCATATCAACTATGATTGCTGCCCCTACACAAGCAAGTCTGCAGAGGTGAATGTGCAATAGTTTATTATTTCACACAGGGCTATGTTATATTTCATTTACGATGGAGTAACGAGAAGCACACAGTAAACTACTGCAGAGTAGCTCATGTCCACCAACTTCACGCTTGAATCTATGCTGGAATGTTTTGTTTATGTGTCCCCTCCATCGCTACATTTACACAATCCATTTTTGAAATTCCTCCTGATTATTTTTCCAAGACATACCTGAGAAGACAAGACTAACTTCCTGTACTGTGGCAGAGAGAAGGGTTCAGCAATGTCTTATACATCTTGTTTCTAGTCTCTCACTGAACAAACCCTACCTCAAAGACACTCACAGGTTAGAAAAAAACAGGTCTGACAAGTTAGCAAGGAAAAAAAGGACTGGAGCTGTTTGTGCTAAGGGTGGTGCAGACAATCAGAAGAAGGTATTTCAAGGGTAAATCTTTCTTTGCCTTTTAATAAAAAGGATTATATGAAAGTGAAATAGAAAGTTAGGAATGCTCATTCATTCATCCCTATTGCCTAAAAACTTTCCCTTTTGAGAACGGCCTCATGTCCTGCCCAAGCTCAAAGTACAGAAAAATACATGAGCCTGTCTCATGTAAAGCCACTGGGGCAAAGAGCCTGAAGGAGTCATAGCCTAGAGCTGAAGACTGGTGGGTGAAATAATGAAACTGAGATTCGAGGTGTGGGGAGACTGAATAAAGAGATGAGAAATGAAGCCAAGGACCAAAAAAGACTGAGTTCTGATACAGAGAGGAGGCAGACTGAAGGAGGATCTGGGACTAAATACAGGAGAGAGCACCACTAGGTGGAAAGAAGGAAAGAAGGAAAAGGCTGGCTATGGAAAGGATGTAAGAGGAGCAAACTGCAAATGGAAGCCAATGCAGAAAGCACTTGTAAAAGCTGCCAGTGCTGTTAGTTGCTCCATTAGGTTAGATAGAGAGGTTCATGCTATGGTACACAAGGTCCCAGACTCAGAAGTGACCCACAGGGATGTCAGTGTAATGCAAGATCTGGTTTACATTTTATTTATAAGCCTTTTAGGAAGATGACAGGCAGGAACTATACTGAAATTATACATATTTCAATGCCAAGCACTCATGGGAAAACAGATTACAGAATCAATGTTACTCCTTCGGTTGAAATTGAACTCTCCCTGTTCACATGCATCATATCTTTAATAACATAATCATGTGCTAGTTTTTTGTACAAGTCTCTTACCTTGCGTAGTTCTGACGTACTTTGGGATGAATCAGGGTTGTGTAGTGAAGTAGACTCTTCTGGATCTCCACATACTGAGCAACTGAAAGTAGTATGTCACCCAGGTGATCCAATTGCTCCAGATTTTTACCTTGCCGCATTTTAAGAAAATAATGGTCATAAGAACCCATTTTCTGTAGTTAACCCTAAATTAGTGTATTAATATGAAGATGTAATGGTAAGTATTCTAAAATAATTATAATCTTACATTAGGATGTTTTTATTTTTTTCTTTCTGTACCTCATTTCCCTTCACCTTCTAGTGGTATAACAAAAATAAATTAAATCTTGTTTGTCACATATATAAATGTTACTGTAAAAACTGCTGTAAAAGACCTGAAGAGGAAATTAATAACTCTGGGCAGTAAACAAGGCCTGGGACCACACACTGAACTGTGAGGAAAAACAGAAGTGTGTCTGTACCATCTACCTTGTATGAGTATTAAAAACCATGCAGTCAAGTAAATGTAGCATAATGCATACACAGAAGTTGTGCAATCTTAATGCCAGCTTTCTAATGTTTCAATTTTTGAAGTCCCCCCTTTTAACATTCCTTAAATGTTATTTCACTGTAATTACCATGTTTGCAATGAGGCAGTTTTTTTTTCCCAAATGGAGTTACTCACTACCAGAGCAGAGTGGGAAGAGAGAGGCTCTGGGAAGAAGGGAAAAGCTGCAGGATTGTAGCTCACCTGTTCAAATCTCTTGCACACACAGCAGATAAGTCTGACCAAACTGGGAGATTTTTCCTCAAAAATGTTCATTCCAGAAGAAAGAGGTCTTCACCTGGAGGAAATCATAGCAAAAAGCTGTTGTAACAGTTTATTCTGAGTAACTGCATGTGCTGTCCAGTCCATAACCTGGGTAGGGCCATGGTGGAGGCACACCCAGCTCAAGAGGGAGGCAAGTGTGCATTGCACAAGGGTGAAAACTGGTAGATGAGGAAAACCTTATCATTCACCAGACAGCTTTGGTGAACTGTGTTTATATTATGGCTGGGTGAAGGTGCAGGGTTTATGCTTTTTTTTTTTTTTTTTCCCCCAAAAAAGGAAAAACCACAGAAACTGAAATGAAAAGGAAACATATAAACAAATGTGGTTTTATAGAAACTGAGGGACAATTTCTCCTCAGCACAGCAAGCAAAAACTTGGAAAACATTTGGAAAAGTCAGAAAACAAGTTAAAGTTGGTTGGCAGACTCTGACAGAGCTGACAGCTAAAACTACCCCTGGCATGTTGACAACAGTGTGGCATCAATCTGTGTGTAACAACCTATCCTTGAAAAACTCCATCCTGGATTTAAGCTAGCACTTTCTAACCTTTTCCCTACCCAGCCTCCAAACTGCAGAGCAAAAAAAGTTTTCAGACATGACTTTCAACTCACTTATGAGCAGGGACCAGGACCACCCCCCCTCATGGCCATCATGGCGGCAGGCTCCAGCTGCACTCCCTCAGGGGCCTGGTTCCCTCCCTCCCACCTCACCAGCTGGCGGAGGCCTCCCCTCCCCTCCCCAGCTCCCCACTCACCTCCTCACCTGAGGTCTCACACCTATTCCATGTTCCCGCTTTTGTTCTTCTGGACATGTTTCTGTCCCTTAAAGCAAGGCTGTGGCAGGAAGACGAGGAGCATCGTGACAAAATGGCTTCCCCTGCTGTAACCCAACACGCTGTGGGCCACGTGCTGCCAGAGGGTACCCTGAGCACCCTTTACCCACAAGGTTAGTAGTGCTGTAGGGTTATTATACATAATAACTGTAGGGTTATTATACATTATTATACATTAGTTGTTCACACAAAGGCCGGTGCTTGAAACCTGTGTCTGCCGGTTCCTGCCCTGTGTGGGAGGAGGAAGCAGCCACAGTGTGTTTAAAATGGCTGCTGGGGCAGGGATGGGGTTGTCACACTGGGTAAGCCTGAAAGCCCTTCCTGTCCTTAAAAGCCATAAATGTGATTCTCAGGGGGTCCCCTATAGTTTTCTGGCAACGTAAAGGATCTTGAGTGGGTCTGACATGGGAAGTGGAGAGAGGTCACAAGAAAGCTTAAGCTTAGGCCCAGTAGCAGCCATTTCTGAGTTTTATGGCAGTTTGAGACACATACCTCCACACCATGTTACATTGCTGTATGTTGTTGCATGAAGATATGTAAATGAATGCCATGACACCACTTTCTGTGAAATTTCCAGTTGCATCCACTGTTTGCTGGTAATAGCCAAGGCATCCCTATCTCTGTACAGTTGTAAGGTCTTGCTCTGCCTCTTAGGAAATTATTGACCATTAGATATCACCTGAGGTGCAGTGGTAGCAATAAACATAATCAGCCTTTACCACCTGCAGGTGCAGACTCAAGAAAAGTGGGTTTATAAGGTTGGTTTCATGCAATGATCTCACATATTGCCATATAAGATGCCATGGAAGTTATTCTTTCTGTACTGTTACTACACCTTAAAAATAGTCTTCTGTTTTGAGACCCTTCAGTGTTCTCAGATTATCTGTATTTATACAGTTCTTGTGGTCCTAAGATCCCTATGTGTTTAGCTGGATGATACACAGATAGCCTGAGTTGTCAGTCACTCTCTCCATCTCTCCTATCCATCGCTTGAGAGGCTCACCTCACTTCTATATACTTCTTCATGTAATATCCCCAAGTGATCCAGATCAAACACCTCAAATACATTAAAGACATCCATATGTAAAATGTCAGCTTCTATGAGGATACAGCCAAAGGTTGCACTGCACAGCTCATATGCATGCTATAATGACCATGCTATTTTGATTACAAAAGAAAGCTGTGCTTTCTCAGTTGTGGTATGCCTAGCTATCATTTGCTGCTGCATGCCACGTTGAGGTTGATACTTAGCAACTGATGGGGGGAAAATGAATTGCTAACATCTGTTTTATCATTTTTTGATGAATGAAAAACCAAATAGAGACCTTATCTGTGCCTGGATCATTCAAAATGATGAAATTTTCACAGACTGATGTAATCATGCGTTGCATTTCTAGCAGAGTTATCTGTGCTTACCAAATGATTTTAGAGATATTGCTATAAAGTAAAAAAAAAAAATCTCACATATACTGCCATACAGACAACCTGTCATCCAGCCCAGCAGATTGCAGCCTTTGGACACTTGGCTGTTGTGTCACTGGTCATGTATTACACATGTTGAGGCATCTATCAGAAAAAATGAAGATTACTTTTCTTTCCAGTTTCTCATGTGCTAGAGCCATGTGAATAGTGGGTCTGTTTGGTTCCCAACTGCAAAAACAAATAAAAATTCCATCTTTAACACTTAGGAAACTGTCTATTTTTAGTTTGGTTTCCTATGGAAACAAGGCATCTGTGATCAGGCTGTCTCTGTGCCAGTATCTGTCCTTGTGTACCCCCTAATAATTTTTGAATCCAGTGGCCTTTTCCAACCAAGTGTGACAAAATGACAGAAGTTTCAACGTAACTGGGTTCTAATACATTTCATGAAAATAAGCAGCCAGATAGATGAACAAAAGCATTTGATGTTGCCCAGCTGAGGGAAGGCTGCAGCATGAACTTACATCTTATGAGGCTCCAGAGACTCCATGGAAGTGAGAATTGCATTAAATAACACCACTACACAGAAAAGCTGAAGTCCAAGGTCACACTTCTATGCACCTCAAATTCATAAGAAACCAGGTTTAATTCATTCCACTGCTCACACAACTATTTGTTTAGTACTTGCATTGGGGCCCTCCTCACTCCTCAGTCAAAAGATTAGAGTCAATTCTCCCCTTTCCCCACAACCAACAAAGAATCTAGTCCCAGATGTTTTCAAATTTGACCTGTCATTTGGGTCAGAGAATCAGGATCATGAGATACTAGTCTATGAAATTAAAGCTCCCAAAATGGTATAGACTTCTGCATCAGAAAGCTTCAGGGAATGCCTGGAAGAAAGATGTCTTTGGGAATTAACCAGTGAGCCCTGCAAGGAGAAGAAAATAATGTAGGACTCAGGTCTCCTATTTAAGCTGGCAACTAAAATACGTGAGCATATTAAGAAATAAATGTTAGAGATGTGTTGGTTTTGGTTATTGAGGAATCAAGAGGAGAAAAGGAAACATTAGCAAGGCATGATGCTGAATAGACCTTGGTATGGAAGGTTTGCCAGCTTAGATTATCTTGTTCCTTCCTAGCTGAATCCATCTCTTGCTATGTCTTCAGTCTTCTCAATATTTTCCAGAGCTGGAAAAAAAGCACCCAAAAGAACAGACTTTTGGGGTGAGGAAACTGGAACAGAACATAGAGTAGTTAATAGTACATGTGTAAAGTTTACTTAGATTGCAGATTAGAGATGTTCCAGTTCACTTTGTGCAGGCTAACACTAGAACTGGAATCACTGAGGCAGAAGGTAAAGACACTCCTCTCTCTCTCTCTCTGTCTCTGAACTGGATCTCAATCTGTACAGCTACAGTTCTGCAATTTTACATCCAAATTAATAAGCTCCATCCCCAAGGCAGAGCTGTTTCTGGATCTGTTTTGTGTAAGTACTGTGTAGAGACTTACTGGCCTTGCACCTTGCTGATGCGTGCTTGGGGCTCTTTGCACTGGACTCTATTGTGCAATGAAACACATACAAGACGTATGAAGAGCTGTGACTGTAGATGGTGTGTTACTAGGGGAGATAGCAAGCATAGCAAGCTGGGGAGAACTGCAGCTTTCACTTACCCTGGAGACCAAATATTTTTCAAAACCTGCTAAGGTCTGCAGAGAAATCTCAGTAGCTCTTTTCCACTTTCTAGGCTTATAAGAACTCAACATCCTGGGAGACAAATAAGCCTTTCAGTATGGAAATGGTCTTCGTAACAATAAAACATCCTGGCTATAGAGATGCTTCCCTACAGCTCTGACAGCTGCCTTGCCTCTCTCTTTGTGCTGATCACAGAACCTTAGATGGATGGAGAAGATGAGGATATTTATCTTCACCACAGTGTGCTGAGGAGGAATTCCTGTGAAGTAAAGATGTTGGATTTTCCCCAGATTAATAATATGGTTGCCATTTCTGTCATGTAGCAGTCTGTTATTTCATCCTGTTCTGCATAATGTGCTAGTAAAATCAGTTACACTGCTTATTTGCTATTGTATGGACATCACATTTAGTGGTCTCCTAATTTCTGATCTTTTATATGGAACAATAATGGAAATATTTGAAAAATAAAAATAGGCAGACATATTTCTGAAACCTGACACTGAGAGGCAATATCTTTTAGTTGCATAGGTTTTTTTTTTCCAATTTCCACAACAACACTTACCGTAATTCATTTAAAAAAAGAGTTTAGAAAGCAGTGGATATAATTAATGTATTGATCTAGTTTTCCATTATGTTATCACAGGTGAAAAATGTGTTTTTGATGAAATTGTTGATTAAAACTACCAAAAAATCCATTATATCTAGCTTACTTTTCCTTACCTAATGAAGCAGACGGATATAAAATGAAGGAATGCCATATTGACCTTTAGTAGAAATATATATGGTATATAACTTGATGCCTATAAGATAATTAATATTAATCTGACCTTTTTAGTTTCTGGGCTGGAGTTCAGTTTACTAATAACAGCTACATAATGTGTTGTATGTTTTCACCGAACAGGTCACACACCGGCTAAGAGAAGGAAAACGTGGATTAGCTGGGGCTGTTCTCAGCATCTTCGAGACTCAGGACAGGGAGGAGGAGCAATCCCATCTTCCTTCCCAACCATCTCATATACCCTGGTAGGTCAGAAATATGCAGAGTGCCTGTTCTGTGTGCAATATGTTTTAAACGAGGAACACCAGACTGGTGACCAGCATGAGAAATTGGAGAAACAGTTAAAACAGGGTATTGGATGGTTTCAGCAAGACAGTCCCAGTCCTGTGCTCATCACTCCCCCTGAGCAGGACCATTAGTACACTTGGTTTGCCCTGCATCTAACATGATAACACAGCAATGTTATTTTATGTGATAAGGTAGTGGGGGCTATGTAAGTATGTGATTATGGCTTGCCTAGCATGGAATTACTCAAAAATGGCTTTTGCTTTCAAAGTTCACCTCAACCCTAGGTCAAATTAACTTGAAGTACAGAAAAGTCTTAAAACTAATACAGGGAGCTCTAATAGGCTTTTAAGAAATGTTCTATTCATAAGAACATTCATAAGCATTTTTTCTAACTATTGAGACAGTGATTGGCCTTTTCTAAGATTTGAAAAAGATACGGATGTTTGCTGCATTATTTAGCAGCAGCTGTCCTTCATATTGGCATAACAATATGGCTTGTGCCTCAGTTTCTCCTTGCTCATTTGTTTAACGTTAGCATTTTGATCCCCAGCAGAAATTAGAATTTATTTTTTTCAGGCAAAACAAAAAAATCCAAAGCAAAATCCCATACTCTGGCTTGGGTCAAGTGCAGATCTTTACAGTCAAGCCAGCGTGCCTAGTGCTGTCTCTGTGTTCACATCTCTTAAAGCTCGTGAACTTTTAGAGGGCCTTTGTATTGCTCACCTTCAGTCAAAGGTGCTCTCTGAGAGCAAGCTCACAAGGATGTGTGGAAAAATGTTTCATCCGCATTGGACGTTTCTAGTTATTAGCTGAAGCAGTTCTGTTACTACATATCCCCACAGCAAAATAATCTCTAAATGTCAAGTAAAGGGGTGAAGATGCAGACAAACCCTTATCCTCTCCTTGTTCAAAGTGTGTCCAGCTTTCCCAGTCATCTGAGCGCTGCCTATTTATTCTGCTTGGTTTTCCCCTGGCATCACTCCCCTCCATGCTGTGAGTGCCACAAGGCTGACCCCAGGCACTGCTGTACATACAGTATGCTGCATAATAACACAAGAAGGCTTCACATTTCCAAAACTAAATGTATTCTTTATCAGGAGCACTGGTTAGCGCTAAGCTGTGACTGCAGCTGGCGCTCCAGCCATTCTCATTCAGGCTGAATCCTTGGGTGCCTTCACTCGTGCAACCCCTGCTCCTCCCTTCAAATTCTAGACAGGCTGTTATCAGCAGTTGTCTGCCTGCTATATAGACCAAATGGAAAGGCTCTCCTTTCTCGGGATCATCACCTATAACAAGTTTCTCAGCTTCGAATTCCTTCCCTATTTCTTACTTGACTGTACTTCAGTGAAGTGCCCTATGTTCCTTTCCAGGGTCTATGACTTCTCCCTCTAATCCTATTAAATTCTCCCTTTTCTCCCACTCCCTTCACTGTCTTATGGACACTTACACCATAGACTCTTCCCCAGTCACATTTTCTTGCTTATTATCATCTGCCTGTTTCATACTTTGCCTGGCTTTCATCCTACAGCATTTTGATCCCCTCAGGATTAATAACTGCCCTTCTCTAGTTCTTCTGGGCATATTTATATATACATAAGTATACATATATATCTATTCCCAAGACTACATTGTTATGCAAACTGTGTATGTTCAATCCGTAAATAAAATATTTTGAGAATATTTTTATATTTCTGTCTGTTTACAGTCAGCAACATAGCTATGTCTTCTTTTAAAGATGCTTGCTACTCTTTTTCTGGCTAATAAAAACAATGTAAATAATTCATGTATTTAGTAATGATAAATATTCATATTTCATTTAAACCAGACAGTGGTGGTCTAGATTAAATTAAACTGCTTTGGATTCAACAGCTGGCAATCTCCCCATGCCAAATAAGGGATTTTAGTCATGCTTTATTTAAAGTATATAACTACTAGAAACGGGAGGTGAGTGGGGAAAGGAAATGGACTCTCTTACCCAAACATGTAATACATCTGTCTATTGACTGTACTTTCTTCAGACTTCGCTACAAGCAAATATATTTATTTCTGGAACAGACTAAATGGGCGCTGAAAGGAAGAATATAGTTTGCATACTTTATGAGCGTAGATAGCTATGTCAGAGTCTCTTACCATTTTTGGAGTTCAATTCTTCGTGAGTTGTATCTCTTGCCTGAGGAAGCTTGGTAATTTTGGGGGCCATTTGAAAAAAAAAACAAAAACAAACACGAAAACACCGTAAAAAAAGAATAATGAAATAGAAGTCTTCTCCTCAAAGTAACCAAGATCTTTTCCTTATATTATTAACCTTTTAAGCTGCATTTTCATTTGTCCATAATTTTCATCATTAAGGAGAAACAGGAGCTTCGTAAGCATGGAGCAGAAGTGAATTTTAACTGTGGGAGAAATTTAGGGATTCTGCTTTGAACGTTGGGAGAAATGGTGGTTTCCTTCCTACCTGTTCCCATCAATCATGCAAATACAGGGCCAGAGTAGGAGGAAAAGTGCTCATGTTTTCTTTCTGTGTTTCCTTGGTGTTCGTCTACCTTCCTAAATATGTAAAATAGGCTACTGGGCAGGAGGACTGGGAGTTGACGTACGTTTTCTTGCTCAGGAAGTTGGAGTGCACATGGCTGTAACTGTTCTGAGCACTCTATATAAATCAGAAAAATTCAGAAGTCAAAAGCAAACCTTGCTTCCTGACCAGATGAGGTAGAACCACCAGCCTTTAACAAAACTCAGGCAACAAGTTCTGTGGAACAAGATAGAGAGATTTCTCCAAACAATTGCTTAAATGCTGCATATAGCTTCATGGGGAAAAAGATGTGGGTTTTAAGCCAGTCTGAGCTAAACCATGCTAAAATCCTGCTGAAGACAAAGCAGTTGTATTTTAACACGTATTATCTAGTTGAGGTTAATAACGAGCTTATTCCTAGGAGTTCCTTAGCTAGACAGCATGAATTGAATCTATATGTACTGCATTATGGCACTGGTTCTTGGGCTAAAGATACAGTGTGTGTCTTTCTGTTCAGATCAGGCTATTCTGGACTGGGCCTGTAAAATATGAATGTAATTTCAAAGGTAGGTGGTTTAGGGAGTCAAATTATTTCATGAGTTTTTCCTGATTTCCAAAAGAGTTGGGGATGAGGATAATGGGATGCTTGGGGTCAGAATATGGGGGGAATGGAGTGGGAAGAGCTTCAGGTCAGTGGGTTCCCGAGAGGCTTCCCCAGTTTGCTGGCAGCAGCCTCATAAGTCACAGAGACGTTAATAAATCCTTTGTGCTGTTATTTTTGCTTGCTTCTGTGTTCTTTCCAGTATTCGGCAGGATTTAGGGCAAGTAGGATGTGCCAGTAATGGGAAGCAAACAGTGAGATGGCCAATGGAAATATTCTTCTTCTTATGCATGCTCACCATAAAACATTTGCAGGTGGGCCGTCTGGAATCACAGCCATGACTCTGCCTGGTGTTATTTCCTCATTTGTTGTTTTCTCCATCTGCTCATTTATTTTCCTGGTTATGGTCTTCTTCTCTCTGTCTCCATTTCCCCCTGCTCATTTGTATAAGTAGAAATATCCTTCCCTCTGGCAACTGTGTAATATGCTTTCTCTTTTATGTATATATTTGGCTTGCAAATAGGTAGCTTAAAAAGCTGGGACAAGACAAAGAAGCCATCATAAAATTCCAGCAGATTCTTCACTTATTTAGGCTATATTCCTGCAGATTTTCTTATCTTTTCCGGAGAAATATTTTTGGCCATGGCATATCACAATTTAAACACACAGTAATGAAGTTTTATTCAGGACAGGTTATGTGGGAGATGAGACTAAAGCAGAGAACACAACGCACAGTAACTGCAGGCTCAGTTACCACCTCGCTTGTGCACAGCTGAGATGGGGAATGACTGGGTTTGCTGAGCAAAAGGTGCTTTGCAAAACGTACGGCTTCTGCCTTGCTGCTGAAAAACAGCGGATGTATTTGTTTGCGATCAATGCCAGTTGTGGGGTATTTCTCTTCTATTTATGCTTTGCCAAGGAGAATTGCAAAGAAACTGAAATCTAACCTACCATTCTTTCCTGGTTTGTGAAGATATTGGGTCTGACTTCTCAGATGGCGTAAATCAGGAGCAAATTAATGGATTACAAAGGAGTACAGGGAGACTGTACATGTGGGCTACCATGCTCTCAGTTCCCTGCTAAATCTGCCCTTTCACAGAAGTGTATGAATGTGATATTACAATATGTTATTGTTATTTTCAGCTGCCTATTCTTTCTGGAAGTGAATTTTGATATGCAGCAGTGGGGAGCTGCTGGAGCCTGGTGGTGGACTGAGCTGTTTTCTCCGCTAAAACATATGGGTTTTGACAATGATTTCAGGATTTTCCCCCACAAAAGGATTTTCAGCTTTTCCACGGACCCACTGTCTGACCTCTGGCCAACTCAGTCACCTTTCCACGCCTCTCTCTCATCTGCCGTATCTGTTTGGACTTTAAGCTCTTGAGAGCAGCCATTGTCTCTTAAAGTGTATTTATTTCGTACAGTACCTAGCACCGTGAGGCTCCTGCCTCAGTTGGAACCACTGGGTGTGACTGTAATGTAAATACTGAGTAATAATAATAGCATATGTGGGGGTGTAGAAACATGGAGAGAGAGAAAAATATTTTCCCCATTCTTGTCTGCTTTTTGTTGTTGTTCTATTTCCTATTCACAGAAAGCATACAATACTGATTAATGAAAAATTTCTGGCTCCAGTTCAGTATCTGGCTTCAGTACATTTGCTATTTGATATCTGAGATATGTACAACATGTTCACAGTGAATTCTCCAACTGAAAACAGTAGAGTTCAAACCAAGTCAATTAATTCACAGAGTGAATGGATTCAAGCCCAGATTCTCGTGCCTTGTGGAGGCCTCTTTGAGTCTCCTGCCAAAAGATATCTGTTTATAAATGCAGTAAACGTAACTATTTGATACTTATAGCTCTTACAGCCTTATGTGATTTTTTCCTTGTTATGGCTGATCTCTGATAATTGAGTTACATTTTGCAGACATTTCAGGCATTCTCTGCCTCTCTGCGCTTTCTTCCCCCCCTGGCGCTACAGCTCAGCCAGTGCTTTGGACGGTTTCATGTTTCTTTTCTCTTTGTTGCCTTGGATATTCTGCTGAAGTAAGGCATAACAAAACTGTATCCAAAATCCATACGTACTTCCAGCCAGGCTCTGTTTTGAACCTGCTTTGTGGCTCTTGCCTGTGAGAAACCTTACCATTTCTGCGGAAGGAGAGGAGAGATAAAACCTTAAAATGAAAACGACTGTTGTGTTCTGCATTGATGATCCAAGAACATTAATAATGGATCTTTGTGGAGCGGTATCTCTCATCCTTAACGTTCATGCATTTAATCAACTGATGTATGTAGTACAGTAGGCATTTTTGAAAAACATTCATCACTTATGTGGAGTATAACAGGTAACATTATAAAACCAAATAGAAGAAATAATATACGGGGAATATCTTTATCCGTGTGAAAAATTAAGTTAGAACAATGGAGAGTGGAAATTTGGGCAGGATATATGGGCTAGCATTTCTTTTCTAACAGGAAATGTTCTGCATCTCTTTCTTTTGTTCTTTAAATCTTGGTTTTGTTTATTTTTTGTCTCTTTATTGTGCCCTCTCCTTTCTTTCTCCCTCCAAGTAAGGTGCCCCAGGGCTCTCTTAATTGTGTTCTCCTCTCTTCATACCCTCTGCCCATTTTCTAATCCAGCCACTCAGCACATTCACCTGCCATCTTTACACCCGCTATCCTCTGACCTTCTGCTTCTGAACTGGTTCAAGTCATCCATCTCAGCGCATGGACATGTCTTCCTGGCTATTTTGCTACAACTGAAATGCTTTATAGACAGAAGTTAGCTCCTGACATACCCTTAATATTTCTCTTACCCTGTTTGTTCTTTATGATCCTTGGCTGCACCGCTCTTCCCTTGCTGCTCAGGTCTGCAGCCTGCGATGATCAGGTTTGATTCATTCTAGTCTTTGGCCCAGAAAACAAGGAATTAATTCCTTTCCGTCTCATGAACTTCTCATCCATCTGGTCCAGAGGAATGACACTAGTATAGATTATTTTCCTTGCCCATTCCTCTGACAAATTCTTTTAATTACTCGTCCTATTTTAGCTCATTTTCCACATTATTTCCTCTAATCTTTTGGATTCTTCCTTACCTTAGACCTTACTATGTTCTTGTGTCTTTCACTGCAGTAGCCATCCACCCCTGCTCCACTCTGGCACCTGAACAAGTTGCTCATGGACCAGTATCTCATACAAACAGCTCTGGTTTTTATATTATTTCTCATCATGCATAGGGCACTGAGTGCCATTGTCTCCTTTTGGTTTTCCAGTTTCACCTCTATGATAATAACAAAATAAAATCAGTCAGTCAAAGAGACCTGGAGAGGCAGGAAAGATTAATAATATCCATATTTTAAAGGTACATTAAAAATGCATACACCATTATATTGCTCTCCTCGCCCCCCACCAAGTTCTGTGTACAATTTCTATTCTGAATGGCAGGAGCTGTTTCTTTCTATGTATTTCTGCAACACCCAGTGCAATGGAGTCCCATTCTGCTATATTATTGTAAATACTGCTGAGAAGCAGCTGTAACAGATGAGTATTCCCTAGCACTATGTTGAAGCATTAGAATGTTTTATTTAGCCACCTAAAGAGAGGTAACATAAAGCTGGTAAAATATCAAGTGAATACATATTGTCCTCAATATTCTTAGACCGGGAACTAGAAGATATTTTGTGTCTGCTAGAAGTTCTGGAACGGCCTCACCAAAAGGATAGTGTTTCAAGATCAACTTAATGATTTAATGAGAGATCGTAAACCAGGATAATGGCAATCTTGAAACCACTGTCTTTGATCATGAAGGTAGGGGTGTTTGATTTGTTGATTTGTTATCTGCAAAAGGGTGGTGGCAAGAGATTTGATCAGTGAACATGAATTGTGTTGTATTTGTGTGGTATTTAACTAATTCCATGTTTTAGGGCTTTTACTTTCCTCTGTAGCACAAGAAACTGGCTAGATACGAGATGTAGTATGTAGTAGACTAGATGCAGTATCTCCAAGTCTAGTATCTAAAGATGTTTTCCGGTTTGTAATGGTGCTTCTTAATTGCTTGGGTGACTGGGGGGTTTAGCTGCATATGTTCAGCTCACAGGATCTGGAGTTAGTCTTGCTCCCTCCTGCTCCCCTTCAATGGCACACAGCTTTCCATTATTTTGCAGCAAAGACCCAAAACTTGCTCGTGGTCTTTGGGAGACATTTCGTGTCACGTGAAATGGGTGACCTGTGGTCCATTCTGGCTTCAGCATCTGTGCTGGGGTTATCTGCAGCTGCAGGGGCACAGAAGCATTTCCACTCACAGGCTTCCCCAGCAGCTCCCATCGCCGTTCACCAGGCATCTCCTGCCCGTGTACGAAGGCAGTTGGGCTGCGCTTAGCAGATGCTGCTCTGCTAATGGGATCCCTGCAAAGGGTGCTATAACCTTCGGCAGGCAGCAGCACTGCTGTCAGCACTAGCGCTCTGAGCTGTTATTTGTGGTATACCTCGATAAGGAAAGATAGCTGAGGAAATAAGTGTCAAAACTTAAATCATTTCACATTGTAAACTGTCGAACTGCTTTAATCCTACAATAGTTCTGCTTCTTTCAGATTATTTAAGTTCAGTCACAGCTAGAAAATCAGCTCCTCAGTATTTTTGCAACTGCAAGTAAACCTTGCCAGTAGTAAGAAAGAGGGGAAAAGGTGAAAGGTTGAAACAGTAAAACCTAGAAAATAATGAAATGTCAGCATTACTGTGCTGGTAGTAGATCCCTTGCAAACCAGCAAAGAGGAAAAACGATCACATTAAACAGTCAGGAATAGCAAATCTAAGAAAGTTATTTGGACCCTGGGACAGTACTTCATCGCAAGCAATTCCCAAGAAGGTTCAGGAAGGCTTTTGTTAGAAATTCAGAGAAGTTAAGGGCAAGCCTTTCTTCCATTTCTCTCCTCAGAGCATTTATTAAGGTTATTCTCGATTTGCCTCTCCTCGTCTTGAGGAATTCTCCTGAATGTTTTCGTAAGATAAAACCGTACGTGTACTAATTTAAAAAAGGCATCCAGCATATTCTTCACTGCTCTTACCTTGCATATATATAGGTAGAATTTCACTTCAGCCCTGCTCAAGTGTAGTAGAAAGTGCTTGCATAGCAAGCTATGATTTCCTTCCTCCTGCTTAGGAAAGCATCAGTATCACATGGTTGGGGCATCCCATCACATACCAGGGACACTGTCTAATTGAAAACATGTGAAACCAAATATCTGGTCATCAACCTCTAACTGAAATGGATTTTCAGAAAACTTTTCAGCAATTTCAAATAAACAATGTGTGTTGATAGACAAGTTCTGAGCAGGAGGGAGAAAGTCTAAATTAATCCATTTTAAGCTGTGAATTAATCATAACTTCAGAAACGGCTTCTGTCATGCCACAGGTTTGATGTCTCCCTCCCCAAATTTTACTCATACCTTCCTTTCCTTTCATCCTGATGATTAGACCTTCCCTTGGGATGTCTGCTCCAAGACATGCATATCCAAACAACCACATTTATTCCAGTTTCTCACAGATCCTCTTTCCCCTTCAACCTAGAGCTCCAAAATGCTATTGCTTTAAAATGTCTCCATAAAACACCTCTGTCCAGCTGTCTCCTAGACAACTCACCCTCTTCCATGTCTTGCTCATCTCTTTCCAACCCTTTACTCAACGTTTCTTTTGTCCATCATTGTATTTAAAAAAGTCTATCTCTCTTTTTTATGTATTAGTGGCTTCTGTCATGTTTATAGTCAGGTGATTTTTGCTCCTCTTTGCTCTACTTTCTTCAGTAGTTTTAGGTAGATGATGGTTCATAAAAGTATGCAGTAATGTAAAAAAGAAAAAGTGAAATGAAAGTGTCAAATAAAGCTAAGAGTGAGGCTGAGACCTATTCACAGATGTTCAATAAAGTCAAAAAGAAGCTGATTTGAGGGGATAAATTATTCATAGCTAATTATTTGCTCTCTTTAATGCTAAATATCCTACATTTCAGCCTCCTGCAGGCAACTCAAGCAGCAATTCCTGAGGTTTTTTAACAGCAACAACCACACAGAGTTTTTGAAGTGTTTTTGGTCCCTCCGGGTTGACAGGTGCTACATAAAAAGCAGACAGGATATTGTTATTAAGACTCTTGAGAGTTTGAAGCATAAAGTCCTGTAGAATGAGCTGAGATTGTATCTTCAAAACACACATATTACAGCTTCAATGTACTCATAGGCTCCAGGCTGTTCTTTCGACACAGGCTTGAGCAAAGAGCAGTGTGTCAGTTGCTCTGCCCTGGAGACTTGGTGACTCCTTCTCGGGACTGAATTGTAGTTCGTCATCTGCATCTACGGTGCTGTGAGGAGAGAAGACAAGAATGTATCATTTGCCTGCACTGCACCAAGAGTTGCTGGTTCTCCGATGCTCATGCTGACTTTGCTGTTTGCCCAGAGAGCAGCAGCTGAACTCAGGTTTCTGATCTTTCTCCTTGCTTTCCACCTGCCTCAGAGGAGGAAGCAATTGGGCACAAAGCTCCATTTTCTCATATGAAGTGCAAGATGCATCTTGCCTGGTTCGAGCTGCAACATTTTTCTCCATACCCAGTGTTCAAGTCTCAAGCTGAACATCCATAGGCTGTTTGGCTATGGACATGCTGTTCACTGGACTGTTTTATTCAAGGAAAGTGCTACCTCCTTGTTAGCCATGTAATTCAGATTATTCCAAGTCTGGAATATAGTTATCCATCACTGAACTAAGACATATATATGTAATACACACTTTCAGTCCATTATAGCTGTAAATCCGATGTAAAGATTATAGTGGAAAAAGACTTGCTTTCCTTTCCTTTCTTTCCTTTTCTTTTTTTTTTTCTTCTTTTTTTTCCCCAAACTGGAGATGCTTGTGTTATTTAAATGAACACAGACAGCCCAAGTCAGTCCTTTGACAACCTAAGCCCTTTGGTAGTTGGTTCTGACTGGCACACAGCCACTCACTTCTGCACTTGCCCATAATGGAATCCATTCAAACATATCAGCTCCCTGAGAATGATGTGCCTCGATCTAAGATTACCGTGAAGGAACTTACAAAACAGGCAGCTACAAAGCAAGAACTATTTATATGCATCATTTTATTTGCATTCTAAAAGGCTTTTTCAACACACAATGAGTTCCAAGTTGTCTGCGATAAGTTCCAGGCTGGCTACTGGCGTGCACTGTACATTTTGTATATGTATTTATATGTAGATATATATGTATATACTGTTAGAAGGATATTAGCTCAGCAACTTCACAGTCGTGTCAGGCTATGAGAGGAAGTCAGTGTGTTTACACAGACACTGAGTAGTATGTTAAAGGGCTTGTTTTTTGGAAATAAAAGCTTAATTTCATTATCATAATGATGATAACATACAGCTTTGAATGGTGTTAGTTCCTGTTTACATTACTCATGGTGTTGGTCTAAGCTGCATTTGCTATCTAGACATAATTACTATTTTATTATTATTTTTTTCACAGTTAAGTGGAGCATTTTAGCACAGCTGAATTGCTGCAAGCCTTGGTGGAACAAATCTATTAGTGGTATGGCTTGAAACAATACACAAAAGAGCCCTGTGTGTGGTCTGCTCTACATGCTTTTCACTTCCTTATGTTAAACAATAAATCTCTGAGTCAGCTAGAACTCAGAGACTAACATCCAACGAGAGCCGCATTTTATCTTTTATTCATTGGCAGGAACATAGCTGTAGGAGGTATTCAAATCACACTTTTATTTAAACAAACACAGCTGGATCACAGCCTCTTAATATAGCAATTCTCTAATGAAAAATAACAACATAGTATTTATCTCTTTTCTTTTGTGCAGCTCTCAATTTGCTAAAATTAGGCAGACTTCAATCCCATACAAAATTGGCATGTTTTCATGACCAGAGCTCATAGCAACTAACTGCAAAATTATAATGGGAATGTAATTATAGTAGGGCATGTGAAATACACATCCTTTTGCTGCTGTAAGCTATATGGGGTTATACAATTATCCTGTAATAACATCATTTATCTTAAAGAAGTCAGACAGCTGATTTCATTTACTTAACTTGAGTTCTCCAGTTATGTGCTATGTCAGGTTAACATTAATGTATTGCACAAAGTAATGCGGTGCAAGAAGTCAGGGCTTCCCCAAGATGCATTGTTCCCTTGTTTGCACAAGTTTATTTTCTTCTTTATCCCTGTGAGTATTTGGAGACGACCAGCCTGAGTTTCTAGCTCTTTGGGAGTCTTGTAAAACATGTTTTTCTATCTTTGTGGCTGCGCTGCTTGTTTCTTCCTGTGGTTGTGACTTGGGGCCAACGATTTGTAATTAACTGCAGAAGGATGTAACTGAATAAAATAGCTGAGTCACCTGGCCACATGCTGAGTGAGAGTTTGAACATAATCACCTTGCCATTTATGCAGTGTAATAATTAATGCTGGCCAAATTCTGCACTCATCCTAGGCAAAACTATCACACTGAAATCAACAGGACTTTTGTAAGTCAGTCTTATCTTTAATCTCCTCAGGATTAAGTAGAATACCCAGAATATCATATTTCTATAAGAGCTGCAGTATTTAGTGATAATTTTCAAGATTATTCCAGCCAGTTATAATATACTGGGAATAGTGTCTTAGAGAGAGTTGCTCTGCAGGAATGGGGCACTAGAAGGATACTAATAAATGGTCAGGGAGGGCTGCGAGGTGCTGTATTCCACTCAGGTGTCCTGGGAAGCTGTGTGACTCTCAGCACAGAAAGGATGTATGGGGTAGGGAGAACATAATCTGAGAAACGCCTCTTCTTTGGGAGAGAGACTTTGATCAGATAGCAAGTGCCGCTGATAGCTATTTGTGTTTTATTATAATAAATAACTACAGTAATTATTATTGCTGTTCACTGGGACAATGCAGGCACAAGCCATAATTAATTTCACATCTCTGGAAGTATTTTACCAAGCACTGAGACATGTATTCCTTTCAACTCCTGTTCTGTAGCTTGGGATCACTACACGATCCTAACGCTATGTTTCCCTTTGCCTCTTCCTCATCGAGCGTTCGTAATAAATGGACACACAGTGACAAGTTTTCATTTCAGTCTGAGCTCTCCATGTTCTTAGGGTATTAAATACACCTATTGTGGCCCAACAAAATATGCTGTTATTGATGAGCAATTTTGGCCTTCCTCAGCAGCCATCAGTTCACTGTACAAATGTAGCTCCTGATGTAGACGGGACTAAACAAACTCTCCATTCATTTCAGAAAGCTGGATTTTGAAAGGAGTTCAGCCTGTTTAAAACAACAGCCATATGGTTTTCAATATTGGAGGGCTGGCCAGAATGTGAATGGATATGACATGCAATGTCAATAAAAAGTCATTTTACCACTAAGCACACACCTGTAATTTTAAGGACAGTTTTGGATCAAAGTCCACATTTGTTCAAATGTATGAGGCATGGATATCTCATGTGGGGTGGAATTTTTACATTGTTATTTTGGATTACAAGCTCCATTTCCCAGTGAAAATAACAAATTTTTTTTGATCAAATATTTTGGGTTTTTGAACAAGATTTTTTGTATTTGTACCTAACTTATTGTGTTGCTTACTCTTTTTTTCTTTTTTGAGGTTTTCTTCTTCTGCCACTGTAGACATGTCTACGATATAATATCTGAACTATGCTATCCTCCAGAAGTTGTTGGTCAATCTTCATTAAGTCCTATGAGCATGAATGAGGACTAGAAGGTCAAAAAAATCCCCAAACACTGACTGGTCTCGAATTGCTAAACTGGAGCCTCAGAAAATAGAATTTTACTAATAGGGACCTTTGCTTTTTACTTTTTGCCATGAAATGCACTGTGTGTTCAAAGTGCAGCCAATGTTTCTACACTCTAACTTCCCTTAAATAAGTGTGGCTTTATAATATTCACTTTTCTTCTCTGTTTCAGAAATTGTTGGAGCTGAGGTTGTTCATCATGGTATTACTGAGAGCCAAAAATTTCTGTGTAAATGGTTCTTTAAGAAAGGCTTGTTGCCAAAGGTACAGTTGCAGCTGGCTATTATATGCCCATGAACACATCTTTGGACCTTGGAAGCTAAAGCAAAAATATGGTGAAGAGTTACTTACAAAAATAGAGTGAAGAGTTCCTGAAACCTCTTTTTAGGTAAGACAGAATTTGATCATACAACAGGCTATAAATTACAACATGGGGCCTCAAGATTGTATCAAATAGAAAGCTTAGAAAGTCTGAAAGATGAGGGAACCTCACGAAATTTCACCAATATCTGTGCAGACTCTCAAACAGTGAGCTATCTCCTCCCATCACAAAAGAAACCATGGAGAAAGGCTAAATATTTTGCCTTTATCACAGAGAGCAATTCTTGAAAGGAAAGAGGACTTTCCTCTTCAGTCAATATGTGATCCTACATTCTGAACAAAATGGTGCTGTTTTGGTTTTAGTTGTTTAATTTTCTTTCTCGTTTCCCATCTCTACAGTTAGCATTTCTCTCTAACATGGTATCTACCATTTCTTAGTATCTTTCTAGTATCACAGGTCACTGACATTTAGCTATCACAGTTTTCACTATTACAAATCCTGGAAAATTCAGCCAGGAGCCACTTGAGTGGAGTAAAACCTTGAGAACAAACTGAGCTTATGAACGCAGCCTACGTTCCTGGAGATGTTTGGGAAGGTGTGGAATAAAAGAGTAGCCAGTGAGCAAATGCTCCCAGAAACACATTTGGCAAACACTACTACTCTTCCAGGGACTGTCCACCCCCAACTCAAAGTGAAAAACAAATAAATTAACCTTGGCATTGTCCTTGAGGAGCAAAGCTCGGTCAAAATGATTTCTTTCTGTGGATGCCTTGCAGATCATTGTAATGACAAGTAACTTGTCTGGGCACTGTGACAATTTGTGGATTTTGTCTATGGATGTGAAGTTTCACTGAACACAGCGTTCATGAATGCAGATAAATTCCTTTTGGATCTAATTCCACTATGGTCCACTCCACTATTAGAGATGGGTGTCAAACATTAACATGGAATAAAGCACTCAGCTGTTCCAGATGTTTATTCAAAATCATTTGGATAAACTGATCTGAGGTAGAGCTGACTCAGGAGAACAAGCTCTCTCACAAGATGTTTGAGACTTCCTGATTCTGCTTTTACAAACCCTAAATATTTCTAAATCTGTTTCAGCTTTTGTTCTTCTATTCTTGATTAAAGCCAGGAAATATGGCATTATAGTGGGGAGGTAATGAAATCGAGGGAGGGAAATCAAGCCACTTCTTGATACTTTACAAGCATCCTAGTTCAGGTTCTTGGAGAAGTGAGTGGTTCTCCCATTCCCAATATGCAGAGCTTAAGAAAAGAAGCAGCGCTACCAAGTCACAGGTTCGGCAGTGTAAGCCAGAGTGACATAACTGAAAGAGTATTTATTCCCCCAAATGAAGTGTGGTTATAGAGTTACAAAGTCAGCATGACTGTGTACAGTAGCAGTTGGTTAGTGGTTCTTTCATTATTCTGCATAAGGCACTAAAACAAGCAGGGCTTCAAACATAAATGTAAACAAAATGAACAGGGAACCAGTGCTGATTTCTAAGCACTGCCATTCTGTGCAGCTGCTACATTTTCAGTGATCATCAGGAACGCCAGCACTGGAGCCTGCTGATATAATTTCACCTTTAAGGTGCAAAGTTCTGAGTGTCCCTAGGAGAGAGACATTTTTGTATGTGCGTATGAGAGAGCACACAGAGTTTGCACTAAATGCAGACTGGAAAAAGCACAACTTTGGCCATTTGGAAGTCTGTCCAAATGTGCAACCCATGTATCCTTTCTTGCAGGGAGCTCTAGCCTGTCCATTCTGGTTTATGGTGACACTGGGAAAGGGTGTCTTGTGTATTTTCCTTAATCACATACTTCAGGAGGCACTTTTGTTTGCTTTTATGAATGAACATAGAGTTCATCTGCCAGTAGATCATCAGCAGACACAGCCTCACTCTGTCTGTGTTCCAGTTTGTCCCAATTCCATGCGGCTGCATCAACACAGCACCAAGCCCAAGTTAATATATTTAGTCACTGGCAGGGCTTTCCCATTCAGGCTTGGCATGATGTTAACCACAAGGCTTTGACCACCTTGGAAAGTGGACAGATTGAGCTCGTGTCTGTTCAGAGTATGTCATGTAAGTCCCTGGAACCACTGGAGTACTGGGGCCACTTCCACTTGGAACACTTTTTTCATATAGTTGCTTATTTTCTTAATGCATGGTATTCAGCTGTCTTCCCTCCTCGTTCCTTTCAGTAGCATCAAGCACAAGGCTAATTTTGATATAAAGCCTGGGGCAACTTGTCAAAAAGTTTAAAATCAGATTTTTGATGTATTATATCATCATGCAGAAGACTTCAAATACATTTTATCAGATGTTTTTGCTGAATTGTTAAACTATTAGCTGTGTTTTCCCTCCAAAACTGGGTGGAATGGAGTACTTGTGTTAATGACATACATGAGCCCCTACAACAACATGGTACTTTTTTTTATGGGTTACACTTCTATTAAGCAGTGGTACCTAAGGCAGAGAATATTATTATGGTAGGCAAAGTTTTGAACATGGAGTGCTAAGCAAGTATCCTGTTAGAAATAGCCACAGAGCTAGTTCAAAGTGTAGATTAAGGTATCAGCCCTTTCACACGGTTGCAGAATGCCTGAGCTGGTTGCTCCTGAGAAGAGGTAGAAAGTTTTTTCTAGCCACTATCAATAATTTCTATTCCACCTTTCACTGTCAAAAGCAGCAGTTAGATTATCTTGCCCTGTTCCCATCCCTTTTCCCATCTGGCTTTGTCCCCAACACCACCTAGGTCCCTAACCTGTCCATAGGAAGAGGAATGGAGAAGAAAGGATCTGAGTTCTGGGAAGTGGTGAGTATGTAGGTTATGTATTGCAACTGATTAGTTGCAGCCACAGTACAAATAGAAAAACTGAGTAAAAACTGATTTTAAAAATACTTTTAGATGCTTTGCATTAAATCACTTAAATCTCACTTTTGAAGACTTCTCTCTGTTAGTCACTTTTCACAAACAGCAAAATTCCATAAAGCCCCATGTGAGGCAGAGCTTTTTATTTTAATAATCCTTCTCGAATTGATTTCTCCTGTGAGGCACTAGGCCAGGAGTGTGTGCAAAGCAAGGACAGAAAAAGACAGCAAAGCAAGACATCAGTCAGCCAGACAAGCAGCATACACGTACTGCTTAGTTCTCTTCCACACTACCAGCATGCAGGAGGCTCTACCTGCAAACACATACTGAGTGCTACCTTATAGATCCAAAAAGGCTGGAGTTCCATGGACTTCCCTTTGAGGGAAAGATATAAAGGAAAGTGGGGAAGGGAGCTGCTTCTTTCCTTCCTTCCTGTTTATCCTAGACCTCATTTAGCCAAATAAAAATAAAACGAAGAGAACTATGGAGACAAAATACTTGTGTTGCTTTCCAAAGTCTACTAATCTTTAAATTTTACCTTGAATAAAGGAAACTGTTTGTTCAGAATACTGCCTTTTCACCCGACTCCACTGCCTCATTTACTAACAATAAATAAGATTAAGAATATATATTGTTTCTACTTTCCAGTTAGATGTGTCAGTGTGCACAGCTATGGAAAAGGAGTGCAGGGTTCAATTCCAGAAGGCACTTCATTAATAAAAATGACATATAACCCCCACACACACTTGGCAGCAACCTGAAAAGGGTTAATGAAGGACCTATTTGCCTCCCCCATCTGTGAAAAAGTGCCAATCAAAAAACAGCTGCTATAAAAGGCTGCAGCCCAGCAGGAGTAGGAGCAGGAGGTGGAGAGGTGTTGGAGAAGCAAGCTGTAGGAGGCTAGCCTGCCAAGGAGGGCTGATGGTGCTGGGAGGGGTAGGAAGACTTGGTCCTTTGCTTGTTCCATCCTGGCCTGGAAGCTGGAGGAGAAGGTGGGTGTGAGGTCCCTGGTTTCCAGTGGGAAGGAGACTGAACTTTCAGGTTTGGGAGCCTCATGTGTTTGGCCTTGATGTTGGATGCATGATCTTCCAGGTTTTGGGGAGTAATTCTGATGTTAACTGCTATCATTGAGGGTGGGGAAAGGTGAATGGACTTGAAAGAGCCTTCCCAGACATCTTCCTGCCCTCAGTGAAAAGAAAACAAAACCAAAGGTGCTGAACACTGTGATCCTACCACACCCCAAAAGATAAGTTTCATTAGAAAAAACAAGTCTAATAAGATATTTATATCACTCTATCCTCCTACCACTGAACTCGTACTTGCTTCTCAATAATCCCATTCTTAGTACTTTGTGTATGTTTGTGCTGTTGCTAGCTATGAATGTACTACAAATGACTGACTTAGAAAACAGAGGTGTTCACTGGGTTAAGTTTCAAGCTCAGTAACTTCCCCTTTCTCTCCACTCCCAGATGTGCAAGAGAGACAAAATATAAACAGGGAGCTAGAATTTGATGGATGTTACAGGGAAGGAGGCAGGAGTGTGGCATCCATACAGTCTTATGCTTCCTGTAAGACTTCTTTCCTCTGTGAGGTTCCTTAGTTACTTCAGCCTTTACGCTCTGTCTAGGGGGGACTGCACCCCTGTGGGTGTTGGTAAGTACAGGTATAATCCTGGGAGCTCATTAAATTTAAAAAAGCAAGTCCAGGGGGGAAAAAAGGTCATTTAAATTAATATTAGCACAAAAGTGTGCACTGGAGCTGGGAATGGAAAGGCTTAAGGGAGCTGGAAAATGCCCTCAGCAAAATAAGATGTGATAGAAATGATGTGTCAGCTATCAAAGACATTGACTAGGAGCTGAAAATGGCAGTAGGAATATATTAATAAAACTTGAAAACAACAGCTTAAGGTGTTTGGTAGCTTGTTTCCTTCATATCTGTTGAAGAGATGGAAAGATGATATGAGAGGATAGGGAATATTCCCCGAACTTGCTTATGTCATTTTCCAACAAATCTGGTGTGGACTGTGTCAGTGATCTGTTTCTCAAGTGCTTAATTTTGTACTCATTAGCTTTACCTGTAAAACAGAAAGCGCAAGGAGGAGCACAAGCCAAATGGCAGATCCCTAGATACGTTCATCAGTAAACTTCACTTGTGTAATTACAGTTAAGCTTCCTGCATGTGACAGCAGTGGGCTGGATATCGTAGCTGTCTTCTAACCAAGTAAAAACTAGATAAGCTCCCCTGCTTATATGAAGGATGAACATGTTGAGATGGGAATGGGGAAAGGACTCCCTAGTGCTCCTTGCTGTTGTCCAAAACCTTTTTTACTGGGCGTTGTGCTTGCTGTATTTGAGATGGGACTGCTAGAAATGTTGATTTTTGGTATAGATTCTTAATTTCATCTGTACTGTGTTATTTTGATGTTTCTTTGGTGTTGTGAGGTGAGTCCACTGCCTTGTGTGGGGTCCTTGTGTGTGACAACCACCCCAGTGCCAGGCTTGCCTGAGGCACTTGGTTGTCTCCAAGGTCTGTGCTCAGGATTTTGGAGTGCCTGCAACCTGCCTTTGTTTGTGTGCCTGTCTTAAAAGAGAAACTTGCTGGAGGTTGTGATCCTGGAGGAAATGGGTCATCTTGGGCAAAGCAGGGATTTATTCCTGAAGAAGAGTGACTCCATCCTATGACTTGAAATTGGGCTTCTTGATTCGTACTAAAGCCATATTTTCCTCTGGTGTTCATGAAGGGACAGGTTTAGAGTTTGCTAATGAAGATGTGAATATCTATGGAATGATAGCTCATTTAACCTAGTTAGTCTTATTGAAGAAAGCTAATCTGTCTGCCCCACTCACAGCTTAAAATTGAACTCCGTGTGTCATGTTTAACAGTATTGGTGGTCCTTTATAGAGCTTAATGTGCTATTCAGACACTTACCTCTATACTGCGATTGGGAACCTTGCACATCCTGTAGCACAAGCCCAGAGTTGTTGATACGTGTACTCAGATGAGTAGATCTGTCCCAGTGCGCACGTGATGTTGACAGCTTCCCTATTGGGATGCCAGGATGCTACTTAACACCACTTGGCCTTGTAAGGTTTTAGATCTTATGTCTCCTCCATTTACAATAGCTTTACAATGCTACCTGTGTGGGGTGTTGTTTTCTTGCAGTGACAAGGCGTGGAAGTTTTTTAAGTGGAAGCTAAGATAAGTGTGACTTTAGAAGCAGAGGGTGAATATGTGATAGAAATAGTGCCTATGACTTAATGAATGCTGAGTTACTCCATCTGGGACCACCACGGTGCTGGCTTCCTATGAATGAGAGTCCCGATGGTTATTGCTAGCTGCTGCCCCAGCAATTCTAAGAAACTGCTCTAGAAAGTAGCTTCATTATTCTGTGTTTGTCATGTCTGCACCTCCATCCCTTCAGCTGCTTGGGAAATATTCTTGGGCAAGACACGCTTGACAGGTGGAGAAAAAATCAAGCAAAGCAAAACGCTGGACTCTTCCAAAGATGGAAGTGTTACCATGTTGACTGGGGCTCTAATATTGCCATGTTAGCCATATAGAAAAATGGCGTGGAAAGGAAAGCTTGAGTGTAATTGGGACTTCTCACAGTCCTGTTTTTGTGTTATTTGTGTTTGCGACAATATCAGCTTTTTCCACATAAATACCCGGAAGGCAAAATTTCTTTTTTTTTTTTTTTTTTTTTCTGCAAAAGCTCCAATAAACAATCGCTTGGTGGCTGCTCTGTAAACTGACCCTCTTCCTGAGATAGAAATGTGAGGGCTTTGCTTGTTGTCAATGAGCCTGTCATGGTTTTCAACATGTTACTTTGCAAGAAATTTGTTTCCAGTGATCAGCTTATAAACCTGCCATAAGGAAGTGTGTTTTCACACTAGTCTAGTGTACTTCTTGTTTTCAAACTCTCAGGGACGTAGAAATACACCAGATTTTTGGCAGCACATGGTTTAAAAATCAGCACCAACGTATCTATTGAACATCTCAAATGGGTAAAGGAAAGGGCAGGTTCCATCAGGGGTCAGTAAACAACGAACATCTGCCTTGCCAATCTTTTCTTTTCCTACAGTTTTGTGCAGTCCCAAAAATCCTTCAGACATATGTCGAACAGAGTTTCAAAGCACCCAAGCCTCCTGCTTCTGCTGATATTTTGGCCAGTGCTTAACCCTATGTAGTTCAGTCAGGATTTTTTTTCTGACTGCAACTGATTGGGTTTGGCTAGTGTTTTGGGCTGGGAAATTGAGGTTTCTGATTTCCAGCTGGTTAGATATAGTATGGGCAGAAGCTCTCTAAGCCTCTTGTGCAGTTACCCAGGAAAAAACAGATGAGTGAAGTATTAACTGATGTTCTTCACCCCTCTTTGTCAGATCTTGGCATGTGACACTTAGCATTAATGTGCTTATCACAGTACATCCCTGCCCAGTGCAATCTGCCCCAATTGGCCATAATAAATAGTTCCACAATGGTCTTCAGCCAAGTAAGTGTTTGACCTAAAAATGCATCTTACACTCTGCCTTGGAGCTCAGCAATACTGTGCTGTGTAGGACACAACAGTGCTCTCTGAAGGTCGAGCTGAGCTAGTCTGCCAGTAAGGAAAAGCCACCTGGGTGACCCCTTGCTTAAAGCATCAGCCTTCATTCCATAAATGCACAGCCGGTGGATTGCCAGTAGATGCATTTAATTCTGAGCCTGGGCGTTGTGATGGTGTGCAGGGAGAGAAGTGGTCCATAACGAAGCTCTGCTCCAGCCTGCGTGGGGCTTTATTGATAGACTGATGCCCAGCAGCAAACAGCAGGTCAGCTTGTGGATCACAAGGAGTAACTTACTCATGCTGCTCCGCTCTGTCAAAGCATTGACAAACTGAAGCTTGTGAGTAATCTTCAGGGAGAGTCACAAGCAGAATCAGTTGCAACTGCCCGATGTGGATATGCTTTGCTTTTAGTCTCTCAAACCCAGAAGGCCACCATCCTCTGGCCCAATTTCCCAGGCAGAAAACGAAAGGGGCCAAAAGCAATATCAGAGCAGCTGAGACTTAAGTGCTGTCCCAAGAGCATTTTTTGGTAGTGTGGAGGTGTATGCCATTGTCCTGGGTTCATTGGGATTTGGTTTCAGTTTGTGGCCAGCCATGGTGATCAGGGCCATTAGTAGTTAAATGCAGGGCAGCTGCCCCAGGCTGGCCCACAGGTGTGTTCTATATCATTAAGATAAAGTTCACTATAAAAGGGAGGGCTGGCTGGGTAGAGGTGGGGTTTTTTTTGCTCTCCTCTCTTCTGGCCTCACTTTTTTCCTCGTTGCTGACAATTGCTATTCCTGGACAACCTGCTGCAACCTGTAGCTAAGTATACTTTTGTGTACTTTGTGTTAGCATTTATATTGGTTTCTTTATTTTATTAAATCTGTTTAATTTTAACCCACAAGTCTCCCTCTTTTTCCAATTTCCTTCCTTAGTTGGGAAAGGGATATTGGGTGAGAGAAAAACTGTTATTGTTTAGCCCTGGGTGTGGGCTAAACAAAGACAACCATTCTGTTCAATCCTTGCTTAATTTGCCTGAAATGTTAAGTAGTACAAATAGTGATGCTGGTCTTGGACAGAGGTGTCAAGGACTAAGCAGAAATTCATTGTCCTGTTTAACTGCATTAGCTCTTCTGTGTATTAAAGTATTAGTTTGACCATGTCTGAATTGAAAGATGGCTCTCTGGTTTAAATGAAAGGGAAAAAACAAACAAACAAAAAAACAAAAATTAAAAATCCCTCTGTCCGTTTTTAATTAGGATCTACCTTTCATCCTCTACTAAGTAACTTGTCCAAAATACTGTAGAAATATAACTACACTGTGCTGGTAATGTTTCTCACCTACTCTGCATGTTTTCAGGGAGCAGCATGTTGTAGTAGGGCCACAGGTTTATGCTTTTTAGATGTGTACATTGCTCCAAATACTACTGGAAAAAGCATTTCTGATCCATGTCTTTGAAATGGAAAGAGAATTAGGAATGTTACAGATGTAGTCAAGTGGGATGACTGATCAGATATTGTTGGGGGAGAAAAGGCACTGAGTAGCTGAATTTTTGGATTATTTGTCCCTGTAAAATGTAATCCTGTCAAACTGAAAAATTCCTGAAAGCAAGTTCACTAGTGAAATTTTACTCATTTGTATATTCCCTTTTGTGACAGAAGAAGGAATATTCTAGCAATGTCTAAATGTTTCATTTGGAAACTTACAAATTAAGCTGTTTAATTTTGAGCTGCTTATACAATGAACATTAAGTCAAAACACAAATGGAACAATCTTATGGAATATTTTGATCAATTTTTGCAAGTATTTTTCTTGGAGAACACAAATTTTGGGGCTTAGCTTTTGCTAAGTAAAAAATGCAAAGGCATCAACCTACTTATAACCTGAGTTTTGCTAAACTTATTGTGATGAGAAACTAAAACATTTCTTTCTTAATCTGGTCCAAAGTAGCTCTCTTCCAACAGTAGCTGGTTATGTTTGAGAGAGAGTGGAAAATGTTCAAAATCTTGCATGAAAGCAAGTGGTGTGTGCTCAAAATTAGTCTAAGCTCCTTGAATCCTTTTAAGGCTCAGTACTACATGAACATGGATTCAGGACCTGAGTAAGAGTCAAGATGATAAAATGTGGATTTTTCTTTCATACTAAAGCCTCTCTCTGAGTAAAGGATTCTCCTTGGCCACACACAAGTTCAAGTTTCTTTCAGATGTCATCATGCAGCAGTGATATGCACAACCATTGCAGGTCCCGAGTTCCCATCCTCTGGTGTTGATTACCCCTTGATGTCTGCCTGCAGAGTTAGAGACTTTATGTATTTTGATTAATCCTGGTACTCTGGGACAGTGAACAGAGGTGTGGGAGGCCATTTCTCCATGCATGAGAATCAGGTAGCTTTTCTTCCTTGGTTATTTGCAATGCAGAGACAAGACCAGAGGTAGACAGGCTAATAACATTGTTTTCAGTAGGTCTGTAATACCACCTTCACCACAACCAAGATCCAGCTGAACTTTGTGTCAGCAGAAATCCAGACAGACTTATTCACGAATAGCCACCAGCTCCTGGGGATGTCTTGTGGTACTACCCACAGCCCTTGAGTTGCAGGACATGAGCACAGCATCCTTATGTTGTGCTCTTGTTGGATGGTCGTACAAGCATGTGATGGTGCTGAGCTGAATGACCCTTTTACAGCTGTCTTGCTCCATACCAAGGCTTTGTTGTTACTGATTGCAAGGAACCAGATTGTACTTACAGGGTCAAAGGCTTAAGTATCCACTGTGTAATTGTAGCACTGTAGGGAGGCAGGCTTGTATTAATATCACCTCATCTTGGAAGCCTTCAAAGCCTGTCAGTATGTCTGATAGTGTTTGGCACTTAGATATGACAGTGAATGGTAATTTGCAAGTGCCTCAAATGGACAGAAAATAGTTTTCATTATTTTTACTTGATTTGGAGTAGTGTCAAGCACCTTATAAGAGCTCAGATATTACTCATGCTGTGGTGTTCCCTAACAGGTGGCTGTGAGCGGTACAGCATGTCCCATCCTTGATGCAGGTCTTAAAAGGTTGAGTTCAGTTCCTGGGCTCAGCACTGATCTGTGTGACCTTGGGCAGAGGGAGCAGCTTGTTTATTGCATTTTGCAAAATGCTTTGAGAGCTACAGGTGGAAATGCTATATAGAGGGAAGGCATGACTGTTGTGTTGATGGGTGTTGGGGGAACATGGGTTACAGAAGAACAAGTGGGTGTAACAAACTAAGGAAGAAGAGCAGAAAAGTGGTGGAGAAGGCAGGAAGGGGTAGTTGCGCTTCTGTGATGCTGTGGGACCTGGGTGAGGATGTCTGGGTGCCAACATACTCGTGCTCTTGGCACCAGGACTTCTGACAAATCAGCCAGTCTACGCTTGTGTTGGCTTTTGCTGCTTCTCTCTGCAGACCAAATGATGTACTTTTCCTTTGAAGAAGCTGTAATTACAGAAGAGCCCAGCAGCAATTTCCTGTGGTGGTAATGGATATACCAGCATTTCCACAAAGTCCCTTGGGAGGGATTTACAGCTCTGCCATTAATATTAGCCACACAGTGGGTGTATAAGCCACTCGCCCAAAATTATTAAAAAATAGTTTAAAACAGTGTAGCAAATTTTAGTTGGCCTTGTCTAGAAACAAGCTTGCACTGTTTTGTTAAAGAGTGATTTTAACCTAGTTTGGTTAGCCCATTGCTTATTTCTATGTACTTGCTGATGTGTGGCTTGAGGGTGACTTATTTCAGCCTATTCTGACTTTAACAAACCAGATGCTATGCAGAAATTCTGTAAGGATTCCCTCTTTGTGCATAGCACTCCCTGTGCTGAACAGATCTGGTATCTACTGGGTTAAATAAAACAATCTTTTCATCATAAAAATGAGAGGCAGTACACAAAACCAGCAAGTATTTCCCAAACTGGTTTTGAACATCACTGCACCTAAAATGCTATAGATTATGCACAGCCATGGCCTAAAACCGAAGACAGGAGAAATACTGAGACTCCAGCTATGTTATTACTTATCACCGTGTTAAAACTGAGAGGAAATATCAGAACCTCTTGGCTCAGTTTAACACAGAACAGCACAAATATCCTTTCATCCTCTCCCATCTACTTCATTATGTTGGGTAGGCACAGGAAAACATTTGTCTTCTGTTTCTGTAAGTTAAAAATTACATGCACACTTACTGAAATAAACAAAAGCTTTGAATATCAGAGGTAAAGCTGAAGGCTTTTTCCAATGGGTGATCTTCAGTATCAGGAATTCATGGTTCAAAAGGCACTTTCCTCTGGTAATGGAGTCTGAGGTGGTGTTAATATGTATGGTTTTTCCCATTCTGAAATAATACTTCTGACAGGAGGAAGGTGGGGAGGAGGAAGGACGAGGACATCTCTCTAGTGTGGAGATTTCCCCACAAGTAAGGAATATGAAGCAATACAGGAGGCCTTGTATTGTCAAAGAATCAAGTCATATCCTGGCATGTCCGCTGGATGGTCAACTGGACACTTTACCAGTTTTATTTTTGTTTTATATGCTTTGCAATCCCTTTGCTTAGTTGTGGCTTTAGAGTGGAAGTCCTTCTGCACAAGAACTCTCTCTTCTCCGCTCCTGTAGAGCACAGTGCAATGGGTTCCACTGGTGACTTTGCTCACCAATAATATTAATATTACTACAGCTACTGCTGTCACTTAATAACTTGATTACAAAATGGAGAAGAACGTTCTAAGAGAGCCTACCAGAGCCTCTCGATGAACTCTTAATCAAGACCCAGCCTGATTTCTGTGTATTTTTTCCTTCTGTTTTCTGTTTCTGAAGATGATCTAAGTTAGGAATTTAAGAAAACTGAGAATAGACAGCTGTATGTCTAGGAAACTTTTTTGTGGGATGTGTGTTTATGTTGAAAACTGGACTGTGTGAATCCACATTTAACAAGTTTTTAGCCTATAAAGGTGTTTTTTTCCTCCTGAATGTAAGGGTTTTTTAGTTTAAGAGCAAAAAATATTGAAGTCTTAGGATGGTGAATGTCATTAAGAATTATTTTACCTCCATGCTATAGCTGTAGCCTTTCTCTCCCCAAGAAGCTCCTCTTGGTGATAAGCAATGTTGTTAATGAACAGCTGGAGGAGTGTTTTCCTGCTTTTCTCTTTGTCCTGGTTTTGTGGGATAAAATGTATAGAATCAAGTTTCTGTTAAATTTTTGTTTGGGTTTGTGGCCAGCCATGGTGATCAGGGCCATTAGCAGTTAAATGCAGGGCAGCTGATGCTGGCTGGCCCACAGGTGTATTCTGTATCATTAACATCAAGTTCACTACAAAAGGGAGGGCTGGCTGGGGAGGAGTGGGGCTCTTTTTGCTCTCCTCTCTTCTGTTTTCCTTCCTTCTCATTCCCAACTATTGCTATTCCTGGAGCAACTTGCTGCAACTTTGTAGCTAAGTATAATTTTGTGTGTTTTGTGTTGTCATTGATATTGGTTTCTCTTATTAAATCTATTTAATTTTGACCCATGAGTCTCCCTCCTTTTCCCAATTCCCTTCCTCGGTTGGGGAAGGGACATTGGGTGAGAGAAAAACTGTTATTGTTTAGCCCCGGGTGCAGGCTAAATGTAGACACTCTAATACAGCAGAAGTGTTGCAATGAAAACTGAAGTGGCACTTGGATACAGAATTTGTGGAAGTGGCTTGATGCTACAACTTCAAAATTTCATAGCACTGCTGCTCACACTACTGTTACAATCAATATTGGTAGGTTTTGAAGTGCTGTAAAATATAACGCTAGCATCTACATGAGTCAGTACATGCGAGTTAGTAACTTCCTGAGGGAGGTGCTGAATAATGTAACTAAATAGCAGAAATAATTGCATGTGTGAGCTCCCAATGGTGGTCTGAAGGACTAGAGAGGAGAAACTTTATCCTCCTGCTACCAGATCACAGAGGAAAAAGATGGGGGAAGTGTTGAACCCTTGTGATGACATTCCAGCCATCTGACTACATCAGCCTTCAAAGGAAGATGTCGGTTTGCCCAGGAGGCAGGAGCCAGGGCATAGCAAGCTTCCAAATAGAGAAGCTTCTATGAATTTTATGTGGATCTTGTGCTCTGTGTGTGGAAGCCCTTTCCATGCCCGTGAAAATAATCCTGGCACTTCAGGTTCATCTTGTTAGGCAAAGTGGTGGAGGTCCCCATGGAGTTTGTTTCCCTAAGACTAGGGCTGGGGGTGCTGCGTGCTTGAGTTCACACAACTTAATATACAGGAGGATGTTTCTGAAAATTCAGTCAGTCTAACATTTTAGTTATAATTGAATAATATTGCAGACTTGTTAGACACTCGACCCGTTCCATATTTAATACTTTCAGAATTAATAACTGATTCAGCCTGGGACATGATGAATGTCCATGTCAAAGTCTAATCATATCTGGCTTTTGTTCCAGCATATTCCAGAGACAAAACATTCTTTTATGACTCTCCTAGTCTATGCATTTTTAAAAACACAGAATAAAAAGACTTGGCAGAAATCCAGTCACTAGAATGATATTCATTCCAGGAATATTTTTAAGGCCACTGCTTGTTGTTCATCCTCCTGGTATTCTTCAGTTCTTGTTCTTCTCTTTACAATTGAGACATCCTTTTTTTTTTTTCCACTTAAAAATTACATGTGGTTTCTTCTTGCTCTAGTAAGAAGATCTAAAGACAAAAGCTATTTACCTGTATTTACTCACAAGCCATCACAGTTCTTTCAACTTCACAAAGCATGTTTGAAGTAGGCTGTAATGTTAGAGCATGATTATGTATTTCAATCTTCATACCTTATGAAATACTCAGATGAGCTACTACTACTTGCATTTCTATAGAGAAAAACTTTATCATGTGGAGAGCTCTAGAAATGGCAAAGAACCACATATTTCTGATGTTACTGAAGCCTGAGTAACTGGTGATTTGCCTACACTGCCTATGCTTGTAGATTTAACACCAAGTGGTTAGAGCAACTGTGGCATAAGGTACCCTGAAATGCCTCAGAAATAAATTCAAACATAGTATGTGCACTCAGGCTAGACATACTCAGTATTCAGGACTTGGAGAATGTGGCCTACAGCAAAAGAGGAGTCCAAAAGAATCCATCTACTTTGAAGATATTAGGATTTATAAAAATAAACCTGGGCAGTTACTTTCAGTCATAAAATTAACAACTTTTGAATAACAATGCTTGGAAAAAGAGAGTTTAGTCTTCACAAAATGTGCTCTCCTTGAACTTGTTTCAATTATTGATTGCTGGATTATGGCATTTGCAATAACTCAGAAATCTTGAAATGTTTTAAAGTAGCCTTTTCATTTTCATACAGAGAGTGCAGAGGTGCTTGTTCAGCAGGATGTGAAGACGAATTCTGCATCCAAATATATAAATAACTGACTAGGCTTTTAGCTCTTCCATCATAACACTTGCTTCAATCGCCACCCTCCTACGGGAAAAGGTATTTTGACTTTTGGTTTTATAAAGACAAAAATACCTTGGAGATCATCAGTGTTTGGAATGTCTTTCTATAAGAAAGAAACCTTAATATTAAGGCTATCATATGTAAACTGGCAGGGATCAAATACTTGTACCCGTTCTGCCATTGAATAGCACTTTGTTAAAGGAACAATTCCAAGGTGACAGCTTGTAAACTTGTGGGTTATTTTAGGGCAGAAAGGGTCGCTATGATCAAAGCCCTGCTTTGTGGGTCATAGAAATTTAGCCATTGGTTTTGGATGTAAGCCCAAAGACCAAGTCTGTCTGACATTTCAGTTCCTCTTATTCTCTTCAAGTGATTTTTCTTCTCATAAAAAATAATAGCTTTTTCTTCAGGAGTACTGCATCATTTTACAATCATGTCCAGTCCAAAGACAATTCTGATTTTGTAATCAATGCATTCAAATGGGGAAAAATAGGAAGTACAGTGACTAATTTTGATCTCTGAACAGCTCATCTAGGAAAGGGATAGATCTTCTCATCACTTGTAGGATTCAAGTCAAGATTTGATACCATTTCACTCAGTAAGAAGGCATGAGTGCAGATAGTGGACTAACATAGGGGAATTCTGTGGCATCGGTTATGAAGGAGGATCTGACTAGATGTACAAAGGATTCTTCCTGGCCTTCAGACTGCTGAATTTCTTCATGCATGTTAACCATAGTATACAGGAATGTGTGCAGTGGAAATTACCAACATAATGAAACACGCTGTAACACTTTACTGTATTCCTTTTTATTTTTCCACATCTGAACAAAATGTCAAAAGAACTATGTAACGAGAACATTACAAATGATATTACCTAGGCTCTTCTAAGACAGCTTCCCCTGGGTCTCTGATTGTGAAGGAGAAAAGTGGATATTCCTGTAACGGCTGCTGCATTTGTACTAATTAAGGGTTAAGCTATGTGATTGGTACAAGAGGGGTGTTGATACTGGTTAACTTCTGTGCAAAAATTCCCCTTCCAACTCCTGCCTATTGCTAGTTGGCTAGCTAAAACAAATAACACTGCATGCTAAATATAAGTGGCTAGATCCTACTGTGGATCCATCTGCAAACATACCACATGCCAGTTGCTCTAGGTAGGGTATCTTGGCATGGACGTCTGTTTACAGGGAAAGCCTTTCTTTTTTTTTTTCTGCCCTAATTGTTTCCATGTATTTCAGACTCGGGTTTCTCCCATTTCATGGACATGAGAGCAATTAGCCGAGAACTTACAAGCTCAGCAGAGTTAGGGGAGTAGTTTATAAACAAATCAACGTTGCTCACAAGGCTTGTTTTCTCAGATCCGGTGAAGTGGTAAATACAGTCATCTCTCAATTAGTCTGACCAGCGAGGGGGAGATGGGATAACCTGGATAAAGAAAACACAGATACTACAAAACACATGTGAATGAGTCAATAAGATTGTATGATAAAGGCATAAAAGTGAAAAGGTTTGTGATGCTTTTGGCTTTGGTTCATAGCTGCTAATGAGCTCCTGAGCTGGGAAGTCTACGCAGTGCTCTGGGATATACCTTAGCCCAAGTCTACCACGTATGATAGAAACATTACCCTGGTTCCACAGCCCTAAGAAATCCCATTTCTCAGTGGGGACTTTGTGTTCAGGCACAGGGCTGGGAGCAAGAGCAATGCTGCTCCTGAGTCTGGTCTGGCTTGGCTGGCTTCTGCACTGACATCACCAGGGCTTCTGGTTATAGGGTCAGTGTGGGTGCAACCCCCTCTGCAGTTATAGCTTAGCTGACCTGCTGTACAGGCACCCTGCCCCATGGGTGGCAGAGCTCACTATGTGCAAGGCTTTCCTGGGATCTAGTTTGAGCAGGTATTCATATATCTGCTCTCTGCATTGTTGTTTCTCTCCCATACTGCTTTAATTAAATAGCTCCCGTCTGCTGTTTCAATGTTATCTACTTGTCAATACTTAAGCTGACATCTTCATACGCTTCTCTAAACACACTGCATCAAAATTCAGCCTGACTTACACCAACGGTCTTTTCTGACCTCTGAGAAAAATACGGTGGACAGTGTCTTACAAAAAGTTAACTTGTAAAGCATAACGTAACCAGACGTACTGTACTATGTGGTATCTTAAAAGCTGCTGACTCATGATCATGCAGTGCACTAGTAAATTGAAGTATACTAGTATACTAAATGTCTAAAACCATAGCGTGTGTGTATATAGCAAAAAACCAGATGAGAATACCCTTTAAGGAGTCACTGTTGTATGGATTAAGTACTCTGTAACACTTTCTTTCAAAATTAGTATTTATTAGCACATCAGATTTGGAACGTGTAAATATTGTTAACTATTCCTGAACACTTAAATGCCCACTCTGAGTTCAAATTCTGTGCTACTCCATGGTGCAAATTGTGTTCTCAGCTGTCTAAAACTGCAAGGTTGATGCAATCAAGTATGCTTAATTTTTTAGCACGGACCCTCAAGAGTTAAAGCCCTCTGTTCTGAATGAGCAATAGTATCTCAAGGTTTTTTTTTCAAAACCTAAGGGCTTACCTTGGACAAGATTTTCTCTTTCTGCTGTTAATAGATAGCAGTTGGCTGAGTGATGGTAAGGGCGTACGTGTAGGTGTTGCACACAACTGTAAAGCAACCCAGACCTTCATGGTTCCCGGAATGTTATGGGTGGGAGCCTGTCTCTAAGTCTGGTTACACCGCAGGGCTCCTATCCAGCATCCTCATCCTGAGCAGCAGCAACGTTTACGCAGGTAAATCCACTGGGCTCCCAGGATGTGCGTCTTGTGAAAAGGGGTTGGAGAATGAAGCCTTGAATATGCAACAGGCAAATATCCATGGTAAAGTTAAATTTTCTGCACTGATGCCGAAAGTTTTATGAATCAAGCCCTTGTCTATTTTGTCACTGTCAAACCTGGGGGGGACAATACTGATGCACATCCACTTTGTAAATGTCTAAGGAGTTCTTTTTTTAAGAAAAGCCAGGTACGTGTATACTAGTTATCTCCTTAGCACAGAGCCTCTCCAGCACTCTAACCCTATACTTTAGTCACTACTGACAGGTAGAGGGCAAATTTACATAATGAACTGTTTAAATATTCAGTTTTATCAAGGCTTCAAGGCACTATTTGTCCTCCGCATCTTCAATAGCTAGTGACCCTATCTAAATCAACATCATTTGTCAAATCAAATTAGGCTTGTTGTTAATTTCAGACAGTGATGTTCATCTTTTTGATGCTTTCAAACAACTCTGAGGTAAATCCCTGTGACATAATGCTGCTTAGATATGCTAAATGAGTCACTAGTTCAATGCTGCAATTGTCAGAAAAATATGAAACTTAGCTCTAAGGTAAATATTGTTGGGTCACTTGAAATGTATGCAAATTTGACATTTCTCTGCTGATTAGCATATCTACACATCAAAGTTTTCTATATATCACATCAGATATTTTTGATTCAGGAGAGTTAAGGTCAGTGGCACTTGGCATACTCTTTACTTTGCAAAAGACAAGATGAGAAATGAAAATCATCTTAGGGAAACTTTCCAGCTCAAACCTTATTTTGCTGAAAAAGAACATTGCAGAGGAGCAGGGGAAAATAGCAGAGGTTCCTGTTTTTCAGTATAAAACTAATAAAGGAACATAAAGAGATTATTCACTTAACTAATGAATTCCAAAGGGGGAAAAAAAAAAAAAAAGGAATAGATTAGGTATTTGGGTGCAGAGAGAGTAAAAATCTTCTCTTAATGTCTGCAATGAATTTGCCTGTACAAAGTATACCTCCACATGTAGAAGTGTTTGTTTGCTTTTGAAATGAGTCTTTTTTAAATGAAAAATGTAGGAGGTATGTCCTGTTCTTTTAAAAGTTGCATTTTGATTTGTGGGTCAAATGTGTCAGTGGGAGCTTTGCACTGTCCTTCCACAAATCTATCTGTACGTGATGGAGTGGTGTGGTTCGTAAGTCAATTAGCTCAGTGATTGCTTCCATAGGTGCTAATATAAGTGGTCACAAGAGTTAATTGTTCACACATTTTGCACATCAGGCCTTTAAAGATCATCAATAAATTGTCAGTGGATTCAGGTCTCCAAAAGTCTTTGTGAAAATCCATTATGTTCAATGACAGACGGGTCTTGGTTTGAATGGTCCTAGGCTGCCACGTACATCATCATGGGAAGGATAATTTATGTAGCCCCTTTGAAGTCCTGATACCTGAACAGATCTGTGTCAATGAGGGTAAGGAAGCACAGAGCAAGGAGAGAGTAGGCACTAAAAATCCCAAAGAGTGTCTTGCTGGAGAATAAACTCAGTGCACAAGTACAATAACTTTCTGTTCTGCTGCAGTGGAGTAACTTGGTCATGTTGGCTCTTTTCTTTCAAGAAGAGTGAAAGTATCTCAACTGCAGCATCCAGTGAATGCCAGCAAAATTTTGTTTTAAAAATAAAACAAACGTTTTTCAAATTATTGGAGCAGAAAGATGTGTCAGACGCTACTAACATATGTTTATTTTTCTTTTTCTCTCCTATAACTGAAATATGGCCAAACTCTGTTTCCTTCTCCTTTACATCATGTAAGTATGTGTGCGTGTGTATATACAGATATAAATTTTATACTTACTCTGCATGGAGACTCTATATGCTACATTCTAGAAATGACTGAATGGACTTATTAGACTCCAAAAAATAAGGTATAGACACACTGGCTGAGCTATTATTACTGCAGGGCTCATAACACCATTCAACCACATTAGTAGTTGGTGTTTGATGATAAATCAATAATAGCTTTTATCTTCTAAGTAAAAGATATTTTATTCTCTTCCGCCTTTCCTGTGATGGGTGATGTAAAACCAGGAATTGCACTCACATTCTTAAGGCAAGATTTTAAAACTATTTTGGTGTAAGATTCACATTTGCAAGCTGCCCATGCTTCCCATATTGGCAATGATTTTGACAAATGTAAAAAAGTCACTAATATTTTGACACTTTCACTGCCCAACTATGATACCAGCTGGCTGTGAATTCAGTTATTCATTGTTCTGCTGTATTTTAAAGACTGGTCCAGAGCCAATGTACTGGACCAGCTCCATTCATTCATTTTCAAGATTGAAGTTTCAGCTAACTGTAGTGGCCATTTTTCAAATAGCTCTGGAAACCTCTTCCAATTTAACAGGATCATACACAACAGAAAAAGTCAAGTGTGCATGTAGATTTAAAGCTCTTCTCTTCAAGGGAAAGAATATATACATTTCAGCATGTATCAGCCTAGTCTTCACAGAATTTCTGACTGCTCTCATCTTTTTTTTTTAAGACATGAACAGTGTTTTCTGCACAGTAAAGCAAGCGAAAAAAAGTCATTATAGTGATTAGATGGATTTAAAATAAAATTGAACCAAAGGATAAATGTTCTGAATTCTTAAAATGAGAAATCACTACACTGGACTCGTGCTGCCTGAGATTTATAGCAACTCAATCATTACTTTTAAAGAAACTAAAAAGAAACTTACACATTTTTGGCTCCAGGTAGGCAAACACAACTTTAAAATGGACAGAGATGGAGCTCTCGGAAGTCCTTAGTGCACCTGCGGTGCAGACCAGAAGCACGGGACCCTTCATAAGGCCAGTCTTTTCCAATCTGAGCATCCTAGAGAGCAGGTATATGTCTAAGTTAGCAGGTCCTCTTGAAGCGCACTTCTTTAACAAATATAATAAAAATGTGCTCACTTGGTAGGTCTTCTTTATTGTGCCTGCTAACGTTTTACACTATTTTCCAAAGCCAGTAACAATATTCATCCCTCTGGCTTGTAACTCACTGATTAAAAAACAGATTGCCAGCAGTCATCTGCTATTGTCTGGCTTCTTAAATTCTGTTTCTGGTTTAATTTACTTGATTGTTCCATGCACTATTCATGAGTTCTATAATATTCCAAACTTTAATTTCAACAGATTAATTCTTACTAATTATTCAACATATGAACCTGCACATGAGAATTGTACTGTATGCACCATCCTGAGGCACAGAATGCAATGTCGAATCGTTTTCTGATTTCAAGTGGAAAACAAACTAATTATGTGGAAATATGATAATATATTGTGCTGCAGGGACCAGCCCTTTGTCTGTTTAGAAATGTTTACTTACGATCGGCTCCCTGTGTTATTTCTTCCAGGAGGAGCTGCCCTTTCTTAATGCATAAACATTATTGACTGGTCCATGATTCTTTACTTCAAGAAAGCAGATTTACATAATTTTATATTACTTCCGTCTGGTGGAAACAAACAAGACATCCCAGGAAAGTAATAATTGAGCTAGCTGTAGCAATTTTCTGGAAAGATAAGACACGGAAGTCCTTGGAAATGAAGGATCACTTGTTTCTCTTTTATTTCTCCTACTTTTTTTTTCTTAAGCTGTCATGCAGCTTTACCTCTGTGCTGCTTGATTCGATGCATATCAGCATCCAGCACTTCAGCACAGCATGGAGTGCAAATCAACCATCAAAAAATTCAAGTTAGAGCATGCTTTCTCAGTTTTCTGTCAACGTACCCCAGTGAAGGCTAATTGGGCAACGTTGGGACTGTGAAATATCAGGATATTGGATCATTCATTGTTTGGGAGAAGCGTGGTGAAGTCCTGCCGTGGTCAGTGAAGCTGTCAGCAGTCTGGCCTGTGGTCTCAGCCTTACCAAGCTAGGAACTGTGGCGACACAGCAAAACCACACTGTAATGCTTCTTGACTGAAAAAGAAATGATTTAGTCAAATATGGGAGGGGAGTGGGAGAGGAAAAAAGACTCCCCCCCAAAAAAAGTAATACATTTTTCTTCCCATGCCATGTGAAATGCGATACGTGCTACAAACTGAAAGGTTGAAATATGTTTTCAGAAATTAATTACCAGAGAACACTATAAAAATAAAATAGAGGAATCAAGTTTCTTAAGGGATGCTGGGCAGTAGTGGCATTATGTAGCAAGCCAAGGCTCTACAAAAGCAAACAGCAGCAATGATGGAGGAAGATAAAATCTGTTCCCTAGAACTACGTTTTATTAGACCTTGGGTGATACAACACAGTTTAGCATATATCAATCAATACTTTCATCCCCATATAAAGCCACCTCTTAAATAACTGAGGAAGTATTTGATTTTCCATCCTTCCATCTTCCCCAATAATTTGTAGTTTATGAACTTTACAGTATCTAAGCATTCCACTATTTATCCCATTTACTTTTTGCTTTACGACAGCAAAACCGTTTGCAGATAGTCTGCTTTCTGGTTCATCTGTATTTTTGCTATTATTTTGCCTAAAGACCCTAAGGGGTGATCAGAAGTACACGTAACTAATGCAAACAAAATCCTTGTCCTAAAAGTTCCCATTCTAGGATCCAGTTTCCAGGATCCAAATTTCACGACACCTAGCATTCATTTAGCCATTTTTCTTTAATAACTCTAATAGAAGTTTGCAATTACATTGTCCCTGTCTTAAAGTGGAAGACCTAAGTCAATGCTGTGACCAGAAGTTATTTCACTCTTCTGAAAGAATGTCTTCTCTCCTTTGTGCTGCATTAGTATCTAACTGAATACTGAGTTAAAAGTCCCCTTATGCTCTGCATCCACCTGGCCCAACGCTGCTGCTCATTACTGGTTGAGAGGAGGGATGGAAAGCAGAACCGATCTTGGGATGAAGCCTTTCATTTGTTCCAGCCACTGATTTTCCAAAGATTTTTCCTGCCACAAAGAAAAATGAAGGAATCTATTTTTCACAACAAAAATGTTCCCAGATAGACCAGGGCAGCTCAGGAAGGATATGCAAATTCTAAGAGGCAGCACAGAGGGGAATTTTTAATATTCATTTTAGATATTGCATTCAGGTTTGATATGAATCTAAAAAGTACTGTCTTAAAAGACCCTGGTATGAATTGCCTGGTATCAGTTAAAGCTGGTTTTGTTCACACTTAATGAAGTGATCCGGGAATGAAGATAAAGATGGGGCTATATGGACGTGATGGTTATTTTTCTAATTTGGGCTCAGAGTTGAAAAGTAACTTGGTCCTTTGCTCAGAAATAAGGACTGGGAAAAAACTTCCTTGGGAAATGGCTGTAGAGCATCTCTTAATGGTATTTAAATAATAGAAATGTAAATACCATTGTAACCCAGCAGACTGTGTTTTCTCTCTGCCGCAGCAGTGCTTCGCATGTTGGAAAGGCAACACAAGGGAACAGTGGAGAAAGGAGGATGTTTCCCCAATCCCAAGGTGTACTACAGATCCTGCTACAGCCTGCAGCTGTACCACTGCCTCTAGGCTGTGATCTCATCTGATCTCCAGCTCAGCTGTGTCAGATCAGGTCAGTCCTTGGCTGAAAGATGTTCTGGGGAGAAAAGAATTGGAGATGTTTCCAGAAATGAGAGGTGACTGAAGGTAGTCGGCTGGGGTTGGATCATTGCCTCCCAGCCAGAGAAGAAATCTTTCTGCCACCTCTAGTTCCACACCTGCAACCAAACCAGCAATGCTTGCTGGCAGTATGTGGAGCCGGTGATGTTAACCGTGCAGCACTGTGCAGTACCCCTTAGAAGTGCTGTTGCTCCACTTTACAAGTTGGGACTGGTGTGATTAAATACCTTGATCAGGACTAGGTAAGAACATTTCTAGCAGTGCAAGAACATGAAACTGTATCTTCCATGTCCTGAGCTACTGCTTGGAAAAGGGCAGTCTTTTGATCTAGGTGTTTTGAGTCCTTTCAATTCAGCTTTCATAAATCCTGGGCATCATTTTGTGAGAAGGCAAGAATTTCAATTACATTTTTTTCTGCGTTATGACTGTTTGTAAGTATAAAATGAAAAAGGGAGGAGGAGGATTTTCTCATTCTTGCCTGGAGAGCTGGGAGTGCTCTGGGCTGGCTGATGCAGTCACCTGGGCAGCACTAATGTAGATGTAGGACATGCTAGAGGTGGGAGGATTGTTGCAAAGCCTGAAGTCTGTGCCTGACTGAGGGTGCCACTGCCCCCTTTTCCCCCTTAGCACAGTTTAAGCCCCAGCTGAGAGCAGCTGGCAGAGCAGTGCCTCTTGCCCATATGGGTGCAGTACAGGAACTCACTGAGGTGTCTGCGGATGATGGGGTGTGGGGTGCTAATACGTGTGTTGTTGATTAATGCCTCTGCACTGACATGGAGCAACTTGTTCATTCTTGGTGCCTCTGAGCACGTGGTCGAGTTGATTAAGTTTTGATGCCTTCTGGGAGGGCTGTTGAAGGCATCAGGAGAGTTTGCTCTCTGCTGCTCTGGCCTACCTTAGGTCTCAGATGTTCCCTGTTTCAGACACAAGCATTTTGGCTGGTATTTGTGATGGTTAGGTGATTTTGCTCAAAGAAGCAGTGGGGCAAGAGGCATCCTTGTTTCTGGATAAAAGGAGCTTTTTTCAATGCCCCCCTCTAGTTACAGTTAGACTCTCCAATTTTTTCCTTTCTTCCTATATGTGTGTGTCTTCATGGAAGGACAGGTTTCCCCTCTCAGCCCATTTCTCCCAGGTGGTCCCCAGCAGATTTACCTTCCATCTCCTTGACTTGTACTCCGCTCCCTTCGCTGCATCAGCTCATCCCTGCCAGCAGGACAGGGCTTCTCTGTCAGAAATTGCCATAAATAAGGGGCTGACCATGCTCTGATTTACCATATACGTTTTTTGCAGTGTCTCTGCAGTGGGTTAGCTGGTGTCACCCATACTGGATTTCACTGGAAAGAAGCCTGCCATGGTTAATAACTTATATGATATTGGCCAAGAAGGCTAACAGCATCCTGGCTTGTATCAGAAATAGTGTGGCCAGCAGGACTAGGAAAGTGATTGTCCCCCTGTACTCGGCACTGGTGAGGCCACACCTCAAATACTGTGTTCAGGTTTGGGCCCCTCACTACAGGAAAGCCATTGAGGTGATGGACCGAGTCCACAGAAGGGCAACGAAGTTGGTGAATGGTCTAGAGCATAAGTCTTATGAGGAGTGGCTGAGAGAACTGGGGTTGTTTAGCCTGGAGAAAAGGAGGATGGAGAGTGACCAGCTCTACAACTACCTGAAACGATGTAGTGAGGCAGGTGTTGGTCTCTTCTCTCAAGTTACAAAAGATGGGATGAGACGAAATGGCCTGAAGTTGTACCAGAGGAGGTTTAGATTGGATATCAGGAAAAATTTATTCACCAAAAGGGTTATCAAGCATTGGAACAGGCTGCCGGGGGAAGCGGTTGAGTCACCATCCCTGGAGATATTTAAAAGATGTGTAAATGTGGCACTTAAGGACACGGTTTAGTGGTGGACTTGGCACTGACAGGCTGATGGTTGGACTTGATGACCTTAGAGGTCTTTTCCAATACAAATGATTCTGTGATTCTATATACGATGAGAGAATTGTTGAGGGCGTGACTGATCCAAAGCCTGTTGAAGTAAATGCAAAGAATAACCTTGTCTCCAGTGGGCTTTGGATCAGGCCCAGATTAGTGATCATAATATACTGTCTTTTTTTGTAATTTTGGCAGAATAGCTTTTTCTTTTGTGCACCAAACCATAGCTAAGGGGAGTGGGGAAGAAAGGAAGGCAAGGAGAACCACAGAAACTGTGCTAAAGGAATTTAAAATGAAAAATACATTAAAAATTTAGTATGTGAGCAAAAACAGACTACTTTGCTCTGGAAGGGTGAAAGGGTGGAAAAATTATTACTTTAATATGTACCAGGCAAGGACAAGCACAAATCTGACCACGTCTGAGAACAGCAGAGAACCACAGCTTTGGCTTACATTGAAAAGTTCTGGCAAATATCTCTGTTTAATAAAAGGAGTGAGAGAAGGAAAGAGCCAGATCTGCCACATAAGCTCCTACACGTTGGAGTGAAGCTATACCACACTTAGCTTTTGAAACCTTTTTGCCTGCTTTGGATGCATACGTTTGATAATAGGAAATGCTGTGTTTATATTTACTCCTTACACTACTCAGGGGTCTTTTAAAGAGTTCAAGGAATTAGTACAAACGGTTCTGCAAGCTTCTGAGTTGTTCTGGCCAAGGCAAGCTGAAATTAAGGGTCGCAGTCTGTAAGTAATGTAAATCTAAAGGCACTGGGAGCTCATGTGACTGACAGGGAACCCCAAGATCTTTAGTGGGGAAAGACAATTTTCTTGCATGACCATAGCGAGTTTGGGTTGGCTCCATCTGCAGGGAAACTTGGCCGTGCAAAGACTCCCAGTGAGATCTGTTGTGTCCCATCTGATCACACTAGTCCACCTGTGAGCATCACCTTGCACATTGATACTTTGAAGACTTGTGGTCAGGCATCCTCCCACTGTTTCCATATGTTTTGAGTTTTTCTAATGGGCTACATTTGAATTGCCCCTGTTTTGGGTTTTTTTTTTATTTTTATTGGGGAAAATTTGTCTTCCAGAGACAAGGCTAAGTGACAAATCAAGAGAAAATCTGGTGGTGCTTTCAGGACTCTCTGTACCGAGTTAGTTTCTTCATGAAACTGGATGTGCATGTCAACAGTGTCTGTATGGAGACTTCTGGAAAGAGCATTATCATGGAGTCTCTTAGAGAAAACTGTTCTTTGGGTGATTTTTCCTTCTGAAAGCCGCTGTACAATCAAGAAGGGGATACATACGTAAAAGCGGGAAGATACAAATATGCAAGTCTAGGCCATCCACATTAAACACCGAAGAGGGGGAAACAAACCCCCTCGTTTTCCTGCAGGAGTAGACATGAGTAAGAGATGTCAGTGCAGCTATGACATCTGTTTACATGGGGATTTTATGCACCTGTTCACTAGGCAATAACAAATGCTTACCATGGTGGTAGCTGTATCACACGGTACATATGCTGCTTCTGACATACATAACACCTCTTTAAGGAAACACATGGCCCCATATGTCATGAGAACTTGTTTACATTCTACAATACAGTAATGGAAAATATGTTTCATAATAAATGTTTTCATCATTTTTGTGTTTAAGGAAAGAATGGGAGTTTTACACCCTAGCTGTCAAGCTGAGTGTCCTCCCTCATTGTTCTCATTGGGAGATATGTGGCTGTGGATGAAACTTCCTACAAGCTTTCAAAGTTCAGGGAAGCTGGGGTCTCAACTGGTCAGTTTTAAGAGCCAATGTCCATGAAAAAAGGTAAAATTTAAAAAAAGTAAGATTGCAACATATATTTGGGTGCAAATCAGAGTATTTATTTGTTTGACTTGATATCAAATGCTTAATTTCTGGTCACTTTGACAAGTACAAACATCATGTATTGCCTATGTAGAGGTCTTGAGATACTGAAGCCACCTCAGGAAGAGTATTCCAATGGCTTTGCAGCCCCATCTTTTAGTTCAGTCACCCTGGAACCAAGAAAAGGATCAATATTACTTCATATCCATAAAATGAAGCAGGTTCCTGCTTGAAGGTTGTCTAGTCCAACCTTCTGAGAAATTAATTTGAACAGGTTTTTAGCTTGGATATGGTTTGGTTAAGATTATTCAGATTTATGCTGCCATTTTAAGGATTTTCCCTTCTAGTTGTTATTCTATTTTCAGTTGTCAGCATTTCCACCACGAAGACTGCTCATACACAGGAGTCTCTGTCCTCCATTCAGTCCTTGCTGCTGAGGCAAGACTTTGTCCTACAATTAAACTAACAGTACTGTAAGAGCTGAAAAAAAGAGGCTGTTGTTTCCTATGGAAGACAGGTCCAAGAGTTAATACTTCTTATTACAGGGAATTTTTTCCTTTTTATTTACCCTAACTGTTACTTTCTGGGTTTTATTTTTGTGGAGTTAGCTAACAAGAGTGAAAATCAGATTCTATCAGTGGATTGTTAGGGGAATCTACTCATTTACAGACAAAACTGAAATGTAAATGTTGGAGAGATGTGGACAAACAACTTTTATTATTTTTATGTAAGGAATCATACATTGATATATTGTTCAAATACATCTTTTCTATTTAGTCCTCCTTCAAAGCAGTATTCACCGTTATTTCAGCAGTTCACTTGATATAAAAGAACGGATGAATAGATCATTTATTCCAAAATGTAATAGCCTAAGCTTGTCAGTTCTCTTTGTGCATAGATTTAATGTTCTTTAACAGCAAAGAATTTTCATGAGTTTCACATGTCCACCCCAAGCATTTTCTGTTACCTTTTATCACCTCTACCTCATCTGTCACACATGTATATTTAAAAAAAAAAAAGGCATTCTAATTTCTTTATTTTAAACTAGCTGTCTGATAACTTCTTTAAGTGCCTTCAACTGCAGTTTTGTGAGAAATACAAATAGTGTTTGGCTGGGGTTTTTTTTTTGGTTTTTGGGGGGTTTTTTGCATTGGTTTAGATTTTATGCAGTGCAATCTCTCTCCCAACCTTCTTCCTGGACTGGAAAGTCCTTGTCTGTTTCGGCCAAGCTTGGCCAAGTGGAGTAACTTTATGTGATCTGACAAACAGGGGCGACAGAGCATTTCAAAACCATCTTATGAAATGTGTCAATAGTAAAGTGATGATAAAACTATAAAAATAGATTAAACTGCACTTTTAGTGACATTTTCTGGCTTATTCTTTCTCTGTGTTAGTTTCTGAGTTTCTTGGGGCTTGTGCAATATGTTAGGGCACGAAGGTACTCTTGCCCATATGTATTTGAGGACAAAGAGACATTTTAAGTACTCCATGAGCTGAGCATGGGTTTTCTGTTCTCGGTTTCAAACATGCTGTTCCAGCCTACTGCCACATGAAAATACTCGTGCTAAAGTAACTCATTTTGCAGAAAGTCTGATGCTCCCAGGATAGCATGGAGCAACTTTGACCTTCAGCATCGCCAGGGCAAAATTTAATCCTGCTCTTGATTCTGACATTTGCAATGTCACTGCAAAAAGTTAAAACTAAACACCTCCCAAACTGTCTGGTCCCTGCAGTTTGCATAATAGAGAGAAATATGATATATTCTTTTAGTACCTTGAGAAACCTAAGGCCCTAATTCAAAAGCATACATGTCTCATTGACTTCAAGGATGCTTAAAGTTAACCACATGTTTCATCGTCTTGTTGAATTGGGGCCATAGATATAGTCACAATGCATACCCTGTTAAAAATTGACCTGGCTAAAAGCATGGGCTTACCAGGCTTTAACAGCGCTCACTTTCATTTATAAATAATTCCATTTTCTTAAAAGTATCACTTTAACGCATCAAAACATACATTTTTTTTCTTTTTATCCCTAGGATAAATTCTCAGCTAATGAACTCATAAAATGAGTCACTGTTTCGCCCTATACTGAAGCTTGGTTTTCATCCCACAGGTATATATATATATAAAAAAATTAAAAATTTATATGTATATGTGTGTGTATATATATATATTTGTAGGTTATTCCCACAATTAGGCCCAAGATTAATTTTGAATTTATAATTGTGCATGGAATAGAGGGGATAGCAGTTCTTGTTTGATTTAGAATCCTTGGCAGTTGTTTCTTATTTTTGAACACATTTCTCCCATTTTTTCATTTTAGTCATTACAGCTACATGAATACAGCAAATTTGAAAATATTTGGGACACGTTTAAGTGTTGTATCTTAATCCATCTATTTATTTTTTTACGTCCTTTAGAAGAGGATGATTTTTTCAACTTCAGCTGTGTTAGCACACACAAGCACCTTTTAAAACAGTGATTGTAATCCTGTTTTCAGGCTTCTGTAGGTTAAATATACTACTGACGTTTGCAGTGAAATCTTACCTTTTAATTTCTCCTGTAAACTCTACTAAACTGGACTGTTGCTCCTGTACGTAGGTGTCTCGTTTACAGCAGAGTGCTGACAAGCTTTATGAATGGGAGAATGGCATCATTTAAAAAGAAAATAATTTGAAATCCCCGAGGAAAAAGTTTCCCAACATTTCAAGGGAGCATACAATGTTCCATCAGTCTCAAGCCAACCTTTTTTTGACATATTTTCCAGTCAAGAAACAATATAACAACCTACAGAAACTTGGCATGATAATTAATCAATCATTTTTCTTCCAATGTCTGATCAAGCTGTAAAGAGAAAAATCACAAAGATGAGACAAATTTTATTTTGCTATAATATGCGGTGGGCAGTTTCCGAGAAATATCTTTTCCTCACTACAGGGAACCAGCATGCTCTAATAGCAGAGCCAAGCAAAATTGTTGAAAATTGTTATTGTAATGTTTACATAATGAGATCATATTTTTTTCCCTTATGAAGTACAGGTGCAAAACCTAAACACTCTGCTCCCAGAAGTGCAACTTTCCAGCCATTTCTTTCTTAAGCAGTCCTCGCAAAATTAACCAGCCAACTATTAATGGGCTATTGACAACCTTGGTAAATCTTTTTTTTTTTAATTCTTGCAATGCTACCAATGCAAAAAAACCCCAACAACTCCAAATCTTTCTGCTTTTTAATTTTCTTTCTCTCTTTCTTTTTGCTCATATTTTGGTTTTCGGGGACCAGTGAACCTACAGAAGAGCATCTGCTGGACCCTGAGTGGGGAAGCAGACATGCAGAAGCCTTGCAAATGTAAAAGCCAGGAGTGGGTTGGACCCCAGATGGTGAGTGTTTGCTCTTAACAAGGAGGCTCTTTCTCCTTCAAAAGAAGGGAGGTAGCACCCTCTAGCACTGAGCCTTTGCTACCACTCCAATGACAGGCACTGCCAAACATAAATCAGAGTGATAAGAGCCTCTGCTGGGGATTCAGACCCACATTTTCCTGCATGGAAGATAAAATCTTTTCTGGTTCTTAATTCAATCACATACCCAACTGGCAATCTTGCATATCAAAATGGGAATCCTGGGAGGCTGCTGGAATATGCAGATCAACAGAAGCTAATTAGCATTTACTTGCAGCCATCCTTAACTGATTGGCAGCACAGCTGTGGGGACCAAGCAGAACATGCTGAGTTGCATATTTGTATGGCCACCTGCCATTTGGTGGGATCCAAAATAGTGTAAACTACCACTTCACAATAACTCAGTGACCTTAGTTTTGAAGTAATATTGAATAGACATATTTGGCTAAGTGTATAATTAGCGCTTATTTCACCTGACATGCAGTTCAACAATAGGCTGTGCAGCAGTACCTTCTTAATTTGACATGTTGATGTCTTAATTGAGATTGACAACTTGTTAGAGAGGTACTATATTTCCAACGCAGGCTAAGAGCTACCCCTAATCACCGACTTTCCTAAGCATATGAAACAATGAACTTTTATGCCTTAAAACACGTTCCAGCTATTCAGAATGGAACAACTGAACATGGGTAGAGCTCACTGATGAAAGCAAAGGGTCCATTTCTTGCAGGGGTTTTATGTAAGGATTTTTATTGCTTTGCTCAAAATATGCATTGGAGTGGGGTGTGACCCAGAAAATAAAAATGTCAGGAAGCATAATAAAGAAAATAAAGGGGGAAAACATGTTTAGGCAAAACGAATGTCAGCAATGTAGGCAAATTTACACAGTGGAGGTGAAGTGAAAATGTATGAAACTTGTGACTGCAAGCCATTGAGAAGAGAGTGGTGCCTCTTATGGTTAAACAAGCAAAGATCTGTATAACCTGACTGCCTCATCATCCTAATCTGGAAATCTGGGTGACCTGGATGTTGGGATGCTTCTACTTACAGGCAAAAATAACTGAAACAGGTCGAATTAGTGTATCTGTGACAGACTATATATAAATGACTTCTGTGAATTGGTACATTTTCTCAGGGTGACTGGACTAGCTTGTAGCAACAAGGAATTTGGTCCCGCTTCTGAGTGCATGCTAAAGAATTATAAAATAAATAAATATATATATATATATGGGTCTGGTAGGTGGTAGGAAGAGTACATCTAGGATTGCTGATCTATGTGAAATATAATGAAATACATAGATGGTACTATAATACTAAGTGGAAGATGTAGTAGCATAATATAGATATGAGTGGAGTTCTTGTTTGAGTTTTTCCAAAAGGGGACCAGACCCTGCGGAAAAGTAAGTCCTTTCAATCAAAACTATATCCTCATTATTCCTGTTACGTATAGACAGAAGCAAGACCTGGAGTCCATCTGCTATTCTTTACCTGAGGAAGTACTATAAAAAATGCCTGCTACGCCTATAAAGAAACCCTGCCAGGTAAGTAAATACTTCTGAGATAAAGCTTTGTAGACAATTTGTCACTATTGCAATTAATTTGCAGTATGTAGTAAATACTGCAAGGTGTTGTAGATGTAGCCTGATGGCCCAAAGGCAACTGAAGGTAACAGAAATTCTCCAATTGTCTTGGACGTGCTTTGGATCGCACACACAATTATCACAAAATTGTGTAGTTCTCTTTCTGGACAGGGGTGCTCTCTGGTTAGAGGGAGGTCATAAGTGTCAAAAGTCTTGCTCCTGCCCGGACAGGTGTTGATTTCCCAGAAAGTTACTTGAACGCATTTTTTTTTGAGTGTCGGAGCAGGCTTGATATCTGGTTGAATGTAGAGTGGAAGAGTCAGAAGAGTCTGAGCTGAGGGGCAACTTGACAGCCTGTTGGGCAGGTTGCTGCAGCTCTGGGCTTTATATACATATGGGAAGCCAGGACCCTAGGGGCATTGGCTCCTGAGCCCCAAGACTCCCATTCATCTGGGTCTTCCAAGTTCCTGTCTCCATATTATGCAGCCAAGTGGAATTTTAACTAGAAACTTATCCAAATTGTTTGATAATTTTTCAAACCTTCTAGATTTTCTTCTTTTCCTTCCAAATCAGAATGAAAATAAACTTTGGAATATTAAAAATATTCCTGTGCCAGAATTACATATCCTCATCCAACTCTACTTCTAAATTTGTGTCACGATAGGGTTTGTGACTGAGCTGTGTCATGTTGCATCATGCTGTGTGAATGACAGCCTGACATTATAAGTGCTCATCACAGTACAGTATATGTATAAAGATGTTCTAAGTTCTGCCAACAGACAGAAAGGGTTGTTTGGGAAAATGTATATTTGCTAAACCTCAGAAGTAGTAGTAGGGGCAAGACAGTGAATTCCTTCGCCATCAGCCTACTACTGTTGTGGTGCTTGTAAGAGCTAAAATCTGATGGTGATCATGGTGTATTTTTACTCAAGAGGGCTGGTATGGAAATCACACATCTTTCTACAGACATCTGAGCTGGAAGGCGCTATCAGCTCCACACTGGGCATCTCTGACCTGATGGCTGATGAAATGGGCTGCGAAAGAGCTTCTGATTACCTTTGACCATGAGTTTGTAGTAAATGACAAAGAGGCAGCATTATTTGAAATTAAGGCAGGCATTGCAAGACTGTGGTGAGCTGCATGAACATGTCCAGGTGTTCCTGGGTAACATATTGACCATGTGTTGCGTACCCCAGGCAGTGCTGCATACTGTTTCAAGAGACTTCCACGCTTTGCCCAGAGCATGACATTCACACCATGACTGCTCCGTTGCCTTTCTGAGGAAATGGGCTCTCTCTTAGGAGGCTCAGGAGACTAAAGATACCTCAATATGACAAAAAGTTACTGGACCCTGCAGAGGGGTTGCTGGGAAATACTTTGTGCCATCCCTGAGGTTGGAGAGGGTGACCCTGCTAACATTAGAGCAAATTACATGCAACTCAGCTTCCTGCTAGTGAAGAAAGCCATTCCACCTGTTTAGGAGCACATTCTGGATTTTCCCTTAGTGCAAGTGTCCACCTCTCACATCCAGGTGAGACCGCATGAGCAGCAGGACAGTTCATCCATCAGGCAGGCTCTGGGACACTCCTTCATTAGGATGTCCTGATCCGTGGTGATGTTTTAATAGTTAATTGGACAACTCCATTTCGAAAGCCTGTGCTGTAAGCTGAAGTGAGATGCAGTCCTAGCTAAAGAGTTTTGCTTCTTTTCCACTATGCAAAATAACAAAAAAGACTAATCTTAAAACTGCTCTTAATGAGTACAACCAAAATATTAACAGTAGTAAACAAGAATACATTTGCTCATAACTTGTCATATCAGTGTAATAAATTAAGCCAGAAACACATTAACATTTGACAGCTTAAACAATGCAGGAAAAAATACAAACCTCACAGGGACTATGTGAAGCATGTTGGCAGTTTAACAGACATTTTGAGCTGTAGATACATATATCAACCTTTCTGAATTTAGTCTTGATAACTCCTTTTCCTCTGTGTGCCAAAACACTGCCGTGTGAAGACTAATGAGTTCCAGATTTGTTTATCTTTGGTGGCTAAGGCAGATTCATGAGCCCCTTGAACCTATTTTACAGCGGCCATGTGATACTAGCGTGCAACACCAGAGGCAGGAATGTCTCTTTTATGCTGATGGATATACGGCGTGTTAAAAGATCTTACAAGAAAGATGTGCTTGGCCATCTGATACAAGGGACCATGTCAAATCTGTTTTGGATGATCTATATGAGTGAATTGTCCTGCCTGTTAGCTTTCATATGTGTTTTATGTTTATGTTCAGAGGTGTAATAACAAATGCTTGGAATAAATCTCACACATGAAATAGGGATTATTATGTCTAACAGCAAGACTTCACGTCGTGCACTCACCAGATTTTTGTATGGGTGATTGTTTTTTCCAAGCTTTTTTTCATATTGTGTGAACTCTCAAATAAACATCGTAGCTCAGGAAGACCCTGGGCCACCTAAGTGAAACTTCTTCCTTTTGCTTTTCCCCTATTAGATCTCTACTTCTTTATCTGGCTCTTTAGTATTTTGCCTTACCATTAATTGGGGTTTTTTGATGTTTTAATGTTTGCCTTTGTTAAGATCTGTGGCCGTTTCTGGTGGAAGAAGGGGTTATGAATATACATCTTTATCAAAGTTAACATACAACAGTTTGTGTAGACCTTTGTGAACGCAGAGCAGTTTCCTGATGAAGGTGTGAGCTGGTGATGTCTTTGTGGACTAATCTTTGCTCAGTTCTGAAGAGAGTGATTTGGATCTACCATCCCCTCAAACCCAAGGCTTTTTTTATCTCTTGACAGGACAAAGTCGGTGCAAAGGCACCTAAAACAACTTAAAGCAGAGAATGCTATGTGAGAGTCCTTGGACAACGGCTCGTCGCTGCGGTGGACCTGCCTCTGCTGCTGTGGCACTGGAGGTCTGTCCAGGGACATGAGGGGCAGCCAAAGTTTAAACAACTTTGTTTAAGTAAGTTGAAGCAACTCTGATGAACACTTGACTTTCTGCCTTCAGTCTTCTTATTCACTATAAGCAGTGTAACAGAGGCTCTAATGTACCCTTTCCTTAGTTACGGTCCAAAAATAACTTTTTTCCCTTGAATTTAAATGTGGTGTACATGCTTAAGTAACTTTGTTGTTGCTTTTTTCCTGTTTTAGCAGATGCATTTGGACTAACTACTTCTGCAGAGTAATTCCTTCTTTAGCAGAGACTGCCCTGTATCTTCCTGTTTCTTGTAAGTAATATTTTTTCATAATTTTTGACTGGTGGGGCCAGGTAATATTTTTTAAGTAAGCAGCAAGAAAAGTCAATAATGAATCCTCCTTCCCCTCATTTCTCATTTGAGAATGATAAAATCCAAATGCAGCCAGAACTACACAAGACTTTCAGTGCAATATGACAGTGCAACTGTGTCCCGTGCAGAAGGAGATGCAATGTGTGTATATCCTTGTAGTGTGTGATTTGGGAAGCAAGAGTAAAGAAAGGTTCATTAGAAAAACTGACTTATGGGTAGAGAATATTTTTTGGGTTATTTGTAAGAAAAGCTTACTTGCTATTTGAATATTTAATAAGTAATGTAATGTCAGGACTCTGGTTTTCTGGGAACGGGCCTTTAGTTCTTTCTGATTGTGATACTAAACCAAGGTCAGAATTTCTGCATAGTAAAGAGAGGGAAAGAAACGTTTTTTGGTTTCAATGCTCATGGATGTCTCTGTAGTTTACGGTGTGCAGCACGCTCCTGCGACAGCCCGATCGAGCCTGGAGCCCCCACGTTCTATGCATTGTACGAACACACAGTGAGAGACAGTTCCTGACCTGAAACGTTTACGATCTAAATAGATGTGGCAGGTGAGAAGTGGATTTTCTTTTCTTATAAATGGACATCTGAATTGGTGAGAGGGGGAAGCGATTCAGGTGTAGGCAGGAATTTTGCCCACTCCAGGCAGTTGCTGAGCCTCCGCTCGCAGGTCAGGCTGCTCTCTCCAGCTCTCTGTTTCGTGGCTGTAAAAGCAACTGTTTAACTAGGATTTTCTGAACAGAAGAAAAATGTGAAAAGCAAAAAAAAAAAAAAAAGCCATCTCACATAAGAACAGTAGTCTGTTTCTGTACCATGAGAGATGACTGCTCTTGATCCAGTAAAAGCCAAACCAACTCATAACATACCTTCTAACCTGTTAATTATAATTTCCTTCTCTAACACTTGGATCACACTACTAAATATTTTTAAATATCTATATATGTGTTTTTTAAGCTGCTGGCTTTGGGTTACACCTTTTCCATATGCCCGACCCACACAATCCCATCAACGCTTTCACACACCAGTCAAACACTCTATATTTGTGTGAAACTCACTGAAGGAAAAAAATTCCTATTACTACTACTACTAATACAAATTCATTTCTCACAACTATTAGTATTTTTCTGAATGCTGCTGAATGAATTTACTGCAAGTGAATGTCTAACTTTTTGTTGTGTTGATTTAGTGAAGATTTTTGATTTATACTCATAATTAGTCCAGTCCCATCACCACACACCTTATTTTTTTCCTTTTTGCTCGGCAAAGCTCCCTTTACAAAACTTAATCACTCTCTGTATGAGCAATCCCCTAATACGTTTTATATTCTGTTGTTACTGGGAATGATGTTCTGAAAGTTGATATACATTGCAACAGCAGGTGTTAAGACAAGCAAGTAGGGAACAAAAGCTCTTAGTGCATGAAAAAGTCTAATAATAGACAGTTTGTTCACCTGGCACTGACTGCATAAGCATTTGAGATGAGCTCATTGTTATTTGGCGATGAGCTTTCTGCTGGTCGCACGGATGAAAATATGGAAAATCCAGGTTGTGGAAACAAAGGTTTGCTAATATTAGAACAGCATTAAATGGTGCATGATAGAGCTGGGGAGGTTGCAGGGTGAGCTGTGGGGTTTAAAGCAGTGAAACACTGCCATAACTAGGAAAGCAATCCGTAAAGACACAGTTGTGTATATTCTTGCAATAAAATTACATGTGTAAACATTTTCAATAACTCTACAACTGGGCAAGCTGTTCAGAGCAGGTTTGCGCTCAGAAGTGTAGTTCAGGCTTTTTCCAGGCTTGTTGAAAACGTGGCCATTAGTTAGGGAAGCTCACCATGAAAAGCAGAGTTAAGCAATTTGGTCAAAATTGAACCAGTAATCCATAAAGGCAATCCTCTGCAGCGGTCCTGCCGGGGTTGCCAGCACCGTGGGGCAGTGCTGGGAGCACCGTTACATCCAGCTGGAGTCCCAGGCATGAGGTATGCAGGGTTGTGTGTCCAGACCAAGAGCAGTCAACGTGAGGAAGAGGATGCTGATTCCTCGGAGCATGTTGAACACCTCTCTGCGTGTTGTTGGTGTTGCGAGCATTTGGAAGGCTTTCTCTTTGAGGAGGGGAGCATGCCTGCTCTGGGGGAGCCTGGAGGAGAGCAGAGGAGGAGTCTGCTCTTGGCTGTGGTTCCCATCCACCCCCAGAAGATACAGTGGAAGCAGTGCTTCAATTCAAAGGGCAGTGCCACAGCTGAGTGTCCCTAAACCACCTTCTCCTTAGCATGTACCCTGTCCCTAGAAAGAGGGACATATGTGCACCCCCAGAACAGACAGCAAAATGGGTGTCCTTAAGCCTGAGGTGAGTTTTCATATCCTAACCTTCTAAAATTGATGAAATTGCATTAATTGTAACATACCATTAATTGTCATGTTTTTTGATTTTGGAGAGCAAAAATCCCTCCGATCTTTTTGATTTTCTTTGATTTCTGTAGGAAATGCTGCAGAACACTGTTCTTATTTACTCCTCTAAGCCACGCACACAGTTGTTTGCCTGGATCCCAGGGAGATTAAGGATGAGGAGACTATAAATGCCATTGGATCTCTTTCCTTAGGCAGACTGTGGAGATGAACCCTGCGCCAGCGGTCACAACTGGTGAGCTCCTTCTTGGCTTCAGTTCTACTAAAACTTCACTTTATCTTCACAAAGTCAGGTTGACCTTCTAGTTCAGTTGTTAATCAAAAGTCTCAGTTCCTTGAGATTATGGGTGCAGTTTCCAGGAAACAGTAATCTTACAGTCTTTACAATTACCGTGTGTCCATGAGCCCCCACCACCATGCAGTGCGTTGGGCTTACTTTCCAAAGCATAACAGAGCGTGTTTGGGGCCAAAAGCCACCTCCCTATTAAGCTTAAACTATAGTGGATTGACAGTCGTATTGATGTCAAGCAGGGCTTATTTCACACCAGCGCTATTCATCAGCATCAGATCTGGTATTGCAAACATTTATGGCAAAGTTAAGCTCATCCAGCAAGAGGTCAACATAATCCTATACCACCCCTCCAAAAAAAAATCATAATTAGAATACTGGATACTGATGACTTTAACACATACTTCACCAGTAGACAATGGTTTAAAAAATAATGAGTGCCTAATACCTCACACTTTGAATAGTGCATATGCTGGAGAAGTTCGTAAACATTTAGCAATCAGTTCATGCATTGCTTGTCCAGAGCAGTTGTGCAGTTGTGTGGCCTTTGTGCCAGTGTGCAAGTCCGTTTGGCCCATAGATGTATCATTGAAAAGTTGAAGACCAAAGAGTTAGTTTCTTCATATCAGTTGGTTTTGTTCTCTATTAATTCTTTTTCTTTTGAAATGTCAGCTGGAATTTAGCACGTAAGTATTTAGGTATCTGAAGGGAGGCCACAACACTGAGCACAGATCAGGTTGCTTTTCCTTGCAAAACTCCCCCCTTTGCATTCCAGCCTGACAAAGTTTTGTTACAGTTACTCAGTACATAGATAACTAAATGCTTTAAATACTAATTAAAATAGATGATGTTTAACTGTTGGCCTATGCCATTTGTTTATGATGGAAGACAGCAGTGAAGCAGAATCATCTATTATCATTATCAGCAGAGTGTTTCTTTTCTTCTTCTCTTCTTATCCAAGCAATACGTATGTCCAGGCGCTGACTTGGTTCTCGTAAGCAGCCTTATTTCCAGCAGAATCTCTTTCTCTACCTTTCCACTGTCTTATCTTTCAACTCACCCTGAATCTACCTTAAAACAATACATTTCAAGTTCCCTGTTTTTTTTATACTTGAAACTTTATATTGGAATTGTTTCAGGCCAGAACGCTTGCAGCCTCCTCCTCTGTATGCAGAAGTGCATCCCCATTAATCAAAGGAAATGCTGAATAAAGTGGTACAGTCCACATTCTCATTTTGGAAAATTAAAAAGCAGTATCATTATTAAAAGGCAGTTCTGCTAAATGTTTTCTGATGGAGGGAGAATTGGGACACACTACATTGTCTGTTGACTTTGCCAAAAATATGACAGCAAGAGACACGATAAATGAATGTATAAATAGTAATTGTTCTGAAAGGAGTAGTCATAAATCACAAAGTGAGTTGCAGGACATTTCTTTCTCGGTGATACTTGAAATGTGATCTACCTTGAATTAAAAGAAAATCAGATTTTCTCTTTTGGTTGCATTGAAATAATATAGAAACTGGAAACCCAATTTCCTGAAAGAGAGTCCTATGCAAAATACAAAGCTCTGCAGTAAACATTAGACCAAGTTTTGCAAAGAGGAGAGGTTTGCTGAAAAGTGCAAACCAGCAATTTGTTGGCGTAAGAGGTTATTAATCATATAACACTTAGGGTTAGCACAGTTCTGGCCTTGAATCAGCGGTGCACTACAACAAATAGAATCACTCCAATAAGAATGGATAAGTTGCTCTGTGAAGCTCTGCAACAGATCTCGAAAGACCTTTTCCCTCACAAACAGCCTGTGTTGTAATGAAAAACAATCCTATTATTTGTTGTGATCATTTATCAGCAGAATTTGACCTGTCTCATACTGTCTGTGTAGATATTCTTTCCAGGGTTCACCTACTATGCTTTTCGGTGGAGAAAATACCTGCAGACCACCTCTTCTTTTTTTTCCCTCCCTGAACAGCATCTCATTATTATGTACAACCTGGGAAGCAGAACTGCTGGAAAGCTGGGATCTGGAGTTTGTAGGATGGTTGAGCACTGGACCTTATCAAAAGGTCTTTCTTCCTAACAGCTGAGGTCCTTTGGACGTGCCCCTGCAGATCTAATTCAACTCTGTTTTAGTTATTAGTCCAGAAACAGGATTCATTAAGGTACTTTAAAGCCTGGGTCCTCCATATTTCCAGAAATCCTCTAGCCACCTCCCTTTTCTCTTCCAGGGGTCTCTCCATGACCAAGTTTCTGCTGTGCTTATAAGCACGGGTGTGTAGGTTGGCATCACTAGCTCTAATTCTCTGTAATTGCTTTTGAAAGTAGACCCTTGATAAGATTTGGAAACAGGGACTGGCTCAATTATGCAGCTACGTGATCTTCTTTTATTTGCTTTGGTTTCACAGTCTGCCTCTCGTCCTGCTTGTTGTTTGTTACACTCCCTTGTGCTCTGGTTTAGATCAAATGAGATCTATGCTTTCTGTTCCTATAGCTTAGGATATAGGGACAGCCCAGGAAAAAAAGCCTAGGGCCTCAAAAACCACAAATTTGCTTGGAGAAAGCCAGTTTTGGAAAGGCAGGGGGTGAAGAGACTTGGCAGTCATGAGGGGGCTAGAGAGAAGAGGATGTAACCAGGACTTGATGCACCTCACCAGGCCTTTCATCGGGTTGCAAGGAAAAACCCAAATGTTTCTGAGCAGGAGCATTGGCCGTCAGCCACATAGAGGCTATTCAAAGACTACTGTATTTTTGATATTCCTATAAATTTGTAGTGGTCAGATAATAGTTTCTTTGCTTGTTTTCAAGTATTAGTCTGGAATAGCAGTGTGCTTTTTTTGTGCTGAGTACTTGAACCCCAACTACATGATGTAGGCAGTTGAGATGCTCAAGCAGCCTTGACGTTCATACGCTATTGATGCACTTTCTGGTTTCATAACTCATTCTCATCTGATGCAGTGATTTCCCCAGCAGCAGCGAAAAACTGATCTGGTTGCCACACTGACCAACGCAATTGCGAGACTTCTGAAGTTCAGTAGCAGAAGTCGAAACAATTGGTAATTCAGGAGTTAGCTGAGTACATTTCTTTAGTATAGCCTGCAGGTCAGCCATTACTGGCTAGTAAATTGGTAATAAATAACCACTAACAGTGTCAGCTTCCTCCTATTTATTCTCTTATACTATATTCTGAGTCTATTTGTACCTCAGGAAAAAATTGCCCAGTTGGAAAGGAACAAGCCACAGCCAGCTCTTCCTGGTAACACCTGTACAAGTCTGTGTGGAATTGGTGCCTCGGGCTGTCCCCGATATCTGCAGGACTGCAGGTAAATTACTGCTGCCGTGAGGGAACTTCCAGCCAACCTTGTTGTGTCTCGGGATCATTCTCCAGCTGAGAATTTGGCTTTCCAGTATCAGTCTGGTCTTTTTACGAGAGCAAGTAGTCAGGTACGATTGCCGCCTTTCTCCTGTATTGCATTTGGTTTACCCACCTTGCTAAAACTGGCTAAAAAGTATTTGTCAGAAGATTGATGCAATAAGTTTCACACTGTATCTCCAGTAAGTTAAGTATTTTCTGCCCATTATTCATCCAGCTCCTGGAGCTGGACAGATAGTTTGTATTAATAAAATATACACTAATATCAAAACATTTTTCAAACCAAATCTATTAATTACTTTTACCGTTATCTGCCTGGCTCTACACATGAATAAATGAAAAGAAGCAGAGAAGATTGTGTCATGTCTCCATCTGTTATGTAAATCCCCCTGTACATCCCAAACCATCTTCTGGGGCAGTGCTAACTAATTTATGACAGGTCACCCAATAGTTATTAATAAGTTATTAAATTGATATAAAATTAATCCAGTAATATTTCTTGAATTAACAATGCCTGACTCACGACTTGAACCTGCCTTTTTTATTTTTGGCAAAAGGGGCCAAAAATCATGGCCAGTTTCAAGCTCTTTGCTCAGAAAATTGCATTTTTCCCTGCATGCGGGTAGAGGTTGAATCCCTCTTTAATTGTTAGGAATGGTTCAGCATTGCAATGCTTCACTGCACAGTCCATTTCCTCACCTGAAGAGATGAGCCACTTTGTGCCATCCCACTGTGGCTGTAGAAGATATCGCAGATCCCAGTTTGCTCTGGGACATCACGGTGCCATTGAACCCTCTCACATTTCCTGGCTTCAGGATTTGACTGACTGCTTGAGGCTGACTTGGCGTACACTGAGTTTTCAGAGGCACGAATGCAGATTTGGAAAGCTCACTAACATCATAGGTCCTTGCTAAAGATGCATGTAATCATTAAAATGCATTTCCCCTTCACCAGGGGAGGATGGCTCCATAAATGTATGCTCTCAATGTATCTTAGGTCCAGAGTATGTTCTCTCCGTAACCTCTGAAGCCTTCATGTTTCCTCATTATGTCAATGGGGGCCCATGCGCTGTGTCCTCTGCTTGCCTCCACTTGAATTTTGCATTGGGCTTTCAATTAGCAGGATTAAAACTGATTATTCTGGCAGCGCTTTCCCCTCCAGAAATCCAACTCTTATTGCACATCAATTTTTAAAAAGGTGTTATTGATACTTCAGGAGTTGTCAGGGATCGTGGTGTGCCTAAGGACGAGGGAAGAAACTTGCCTGTCATTAGGATAAAACTGCTTCCCATAACCATCAAGTCTCGTGCACGTGGGATGGCAGGGGATGGCAGGCTCCTGCTGGAAGATCTGTCTTTGCAGCCCCTAACCAGAAAACTGGGAATTTGATGAGAGAGACTGGTAGCATAAGACTTAATTCAAGCACAGGGGATACTTTGGTGACAATTTTTTTTAAAATGTGTGAATATTGGGTGAGCTCTCACATCCCCAACTTTGAATCATTTGAAGCTTGCCAGCCCTCATGTCTTTCATTAGTCAAGGATATTTAGTTCATTTTCCACCCATTTTTCTTCCTTTTGTCGCCTCAGCTTTGCTCCTTCAAGGAAACAATGTATTGTAGAGAGGCTGCTTTGCCCTTAGGAAGCATACAGCGGGTTACTTAACTCTGGTGCTGTTCTACATCTTCTGACGATGCAGCCTGAAGCTGAGCCACTACCTATCTGTAATCCAAGCTATTTTTCCAGAGCAAAGTTAACCCTTCATTTATTAAGGGAATTACCTCTTATCTGCGATGGTATCAGTCACACTGAAATTTCCTTCTTTGAGTCCCAGCGTGCAGACACAAGGCACTTATCATGTATGTATTGTTTTTTGCAGTGGTTAAGCTGTTAGTGTTCTGTTACTGATACAGCAATATTGCAAATGCTGGTGTTATTCATAGAAATGCAGTTACCTTGTGTTAAAGTTTTTGCAGACCAAACTTCACCTGATGAGAATATTCACAGGGAGCAAAGTGTAGCTGGTTTTGGCACTCAGGGAACTATTTGTATGCAAGATTTTGATTTTCCATTTCAGATATACTTGAGAAATAATTAGGTAAAGTTAAACCAGCTTAAAGATGGCTAAAGAGGTACTAGTTGGAAGACTGCGTGGGCTTGTGGGTGCATACTCGTGTCTCTTCAACTTTTATGAAGCCACTGTCCATCTCTCTGAATGAGCTGCCAGTGCTTGCATCACAGTGCCGTGCTGCAGGGCTGGGCTTGCTCCAGTTAAAAGATCCCCACTGGAGAAGGGCGAGAGCTGCCAACAGCACATTTTGAAGACGCCCGCTGGCTCTGGAGCCTGTCCCCAGCCCCAGCGGTGTGAAACAACCCAAATATTACTGACCCTTCAGGGCATCATGTAAAAAACCATCTGTATGCAACAGCTTTGGAGGAGGCCTGATGGCGTGGGATTTGGAGCTGGGTGGAAGGGGGTATATTCTGCCATTTGATTTATTGGCTGGTCAGATTAATTTGCTTTGTTGTGCAGGAGGATCATTATGTTGCCAGGTGTTTATTCCAATTGGACTGTGAATCTAGCTAATTGCCAAGGCACCTAGAGCTTGTGAATAACCTTTTATGAAAACAAAACCTTAATCTAAATGTACAGAACAACGCGAAGCATCTTACAAAACAACCGTCTTTAGCTATTGATTGGAAGCCACAATGTAGAACAAGAATTTAGCACAGGCTGGGGTCGTGGACGCAGCAGCACGTGCCAAAGCAGAACTTTTGCCCTCAGTGCACAGGTAGGACTTGTCTCAGGGCTGTATCTAGAGAGGATGCTCATCTTCAGTATTCTAGTCTCTGCATGAGCAGACAGCAGCCCAAGACCAGGGACCCTCCTCCTCTTCCTCTGCTTCCCAAAGGGGAAAGACGGCAGCTCAGTACCTCACCTGGCAGACAGGGGAGAGAAGAAGAGCCAGGACTGGCTGGAGGGATGGGGTCACTCCCCAGGTCCTGACGTCCCTCCAGCATTAGCACAGGCCCCATGCAACCCAGTGGGTAGGACCTAGAGCTGGGATGCCGGGGTCACAGATTTTGTCATCAGCTCTTCTGACACCTGGTCTGCCTGACCTTGTTGTTCAGCATGTCCTCCTCATCCACCTGCTCTCCTGGGGATGAGCCGTGTGGGGTGGGGACTGATTCTGATGGCCAGCACAAGAAGGCTTTGCATCACCTGGTACATCATCAACCTGCAGACCTACTCATTCAAAGCACACCATGGCAGGGCTTATACTTCTATTTATTTTTACTGTTATTCTTACAGGTTATAGGTGGTGCCTTCTTTCCTTCCCACATTGCTAGTGCAATTGTTAAACGTTTGAAAGCTGCTGGGCACGTCTAAAGGATATGTCCTACTTGGTCTCTTAGGAAGTGATAACTTTCCTCCAGCTTTTTAGCAATGATGCAATAAATTATTACCCCACCATAGAATTTAATTGCACAGTTAAATACATCATTTATAAGGCTTTTAGCATGTCCTGCTAAATCCTCCAGTTTTTCATCTAATCTCTGTAGGCCGTCGTTACATTTTCAGAGACCTGTATGGGTTTCATTCCTGTTAAACGTATCGGTAAATCACAGCAGGAAAAAAAAACCTGACACATTTCCCTAGAAATTTTCACTGCAGCCTGAGCTCCTGACCTCGCCGCTTCTCGTTCAATAGGTCAGCCGAGACGCCATTTGTCATTGCTCTTTAATTACCGTGGAACCTCTAATCCAGGCCACAAATTCCTCCCTGCCCATACTTCTTTTTACTTCAGAATGCGTATCTAATAGCAACCAAGGACTTTTCCTCTTTTCTCACTTGG